>NW_028092815.1:3054278-3798305 GCF_014824575.4 Sturnira hondurensis | reverse complement strand
TGGAGTTAGAAACACTGTCAACATTGTTTTCCCAGAAACGGTTGTGTTGAATTCGTGTCTTGCCACCTTGATTTGGTGAAGTTCCAAAGTTTCCTTATGCTTGTCTCTCAGACATATGAACTAGGTGACCAAAAGTGGAGCGTTCTCTTCACGCTCGCTGCCACCATCACAAAAGTGTCTGCTACAAAGCGTTCGTACTTCCACATCTACATTTCGATAGGCTTTCCTCTAGGAAAAGTATACAAGTCTCCCCTATTCCACAGACAGCAGGCTATTGGATATGATTCCTAGGTGCGGAAACCAGTGAATTGGTGAATGATTTGGTATGGTATTTAAGAGGAAACCTGTTTTCGCTCAAGAACACTTTCTGAGAACTGCCTGCAAAGTTGAAGTATTTCAAAGAACATTGCATTTCTGTATCTCTAAAAGGAGTTGCCTGCAGTACCGTGGAATCACTTCAGACAGAGTTTTCCTCAAACAAGCTTTGTAAGGAAGTTGTTCATTCCAAGAGATTTCCCAGGATCCCAACATTTCACAGTGGTTAGAACACAGGGAAACTCAGTTGCGTGAAAGCAGTAAACTGCTCATCTGCTTTACATGTTGGCATTCACAAAGGGGTTTGTTCCAATCAGGTACTGCAGAGTACCTGAATGTCTGTTCTTCCTTGTGATTTTCTACTGGAAACAATGCGTTTCAGTGAGGCTTTCAGTAGAAGCTCCCCTACTTTTAAAGTTCCATGGGCATACATACCTGCTGACTCATTCCAGGAAGAAAAGGTGTTTTCAGTTGCCTTTTTCTCTGTTCTCCATCTTAGTTAGAACGGGACGATTTGGGAATACTTAAGCAGCAGTGAAAAACGCGAAGTACACGATGTAAAACATTACTCTGTTTAGCTTGTCTGAAACAGAACTATTATCCTGGAGTTAGAAACACTGTCAACATTGTTTTCCCAGAAACGGTTGTGTTGAATACGTGTCTTGCCACCTTGATTTGGTGAAGTTCCAAAGTTTCCTTATGCTTGTCTCTCAGAAATATGAACTAGGTGACCAAAAGTGGAGCGTTCTCTTCACGCTCGCTGCCACCATCACAAAAGTTTCTGCTACAAAGCGTACATACTTCCACATCTACATTTAGATAGGCTTTCCTCTAGGAAAAGTATACAAGTCTCCCCTATTCCACAGACAGCAGGCCATTGGATATGATTCCTAGGTGCGGAAACCAGTGAATTGGTGAATGTTTTGGTATGGTATTTAAGAGGAAACGTGTTCTCGCTCAAGAACACTTTCTGAGAACTGCCAGAAAAGTTGAAGTATTTCAAAGAACATTGCATTTCTGTATCTCTAAAAGGAGTTGCCTGCAGTACGGTTGGAATCACTTCAGACAGAGTTTTCCTCAAACAAGCTTTGTAAGGAGGTTGTTCATTCCAAGAGATTTCCCAGGATCCCAACATTTCACAGTGGTTAGAACACAGGGAAACTCAGTTGCGTGAAAGCAGTAAACTGCTCATCTGCTTTACATGTTGGCATTCACAAAGGGGTTTGTTCCAATCTGGTACTGCAGAGTACCTGAATGTCTGTTCTTCCTTGTGATTTTCTACTGGAAACAATGCGTTTCACTGAAGCTTTCAGTAGAAGCTCCCCTACTTTTAAAGTTCCATGGGCGTACATACCTGCTGACTCATTCCAGGAAGAACAGGTGATTTGAGTTGCCTTTCTCTGTTCTCCATCTTAGTTAGATCCGGACGATTTGGGAATACTTAAGCAGCAGTGAAAAACGAGATGTACACGATCCAAAACATTACTCTGTTTAGCTTGTCTGAAACAGAACTATTATCCTGGGGTTAGAAACACTGTCAACATTGTTTTCCCAGAAACGGTTGTGTTGAATACGTGTCTTGCCACCTTGATTCGGTGAAGTTCAAAGTTTCCTTATGCTTGTCTCTCAGACATATGAACTAGGTGACCAAAAGTGGAGCGTTCTCTTCACGCTCGCTGCCACCATCACAAAAGTGTCTGCTACAAAGCGTACGTACTTCCACATCTACATTGTGATAGGCTTTCCTCTAGGAAAAGTATACAAGTCTCCCCTATTCCACAGACAGCAGGCTATTGGATATGATTCCTAGGTGCGGAAACCAGTGAATTGGTGAATGTTTTGGTATGGTATTTAAGAGGAAACGTGTTCTCGCACAAGAACACTTTCTGAGAACTGCCAGAAAAGTTGAAGTATTTCAAAGAACACTGCATTTCTGTATCTCTAAAAGGAGTTGCCTGCAGTACGGTTGGAATCATTTCAGACAGAGTTTTCCTGAAACAAGCTTTATAAGGAACTTGATCATTCCAAGAGATTTCCCAAGATCCCAACATTTCATAGTGGTTAGAACACAGGGAAACTCAGTTGCGTGAATGAAGTAAACTGCTCATCTGCCTTACAGTTTGGCATTCACAAAGGGGTTTGTTCCAATCAGGTACTGCAGAGTACATGAATGTCTGTTCTTCCTTGTGATTTTCTCCTGGAAACAATGCGTTTCAGTGAACCTTTCAGTAGAAGCTCCCCTACTTTTAAAGTTCCATGGGCGTGCATAGCTGCTGACTCATTCCAAGAAGAACAGGTGTTTTGAGTTGCCTTATCTCTGTTCTCCAAATTAGTTAGAACGGGACGATTTGGGAATACTTAAGCAGCAGTGAAAAACGAGATGTACACGATCCAAAACATTACTCTGTTTAGCTTGTCTGAAACAGAACTATTATCCTGTAGTGAGAAGCACTGTCAACATTGTTTTCCCAGAAACGGTTGTGTTGAATACGTGTCTTGCCACCTTGATTTGGGGAAGTTCCAAAGTTTCCTTATGCTTGTCTCTCAGACATATGAACTAGGTGACCAAAAGTGGAGCGTTCTCTTCACGCTCGCTGCCACCATCACAAAAGTGTCTGCTACAAAGCGTACGTACTTCCACATCTACATTTCGATAGGCTTTCCTCTAGGAAAAGTATACAAGTCTCCCCTATTCCACAGACAGCAGGCTATTGGATATGATTCCTAGGTGCGGAATCCAGTGAATTGGTGAATGTTTTGGTATGGTATTTAAGAGGAAACCTGTTCTCGCTCAAGAACACTTTCTGAGAACTGCCAGAAAAGTTGAAGTATTTCAAAGAACATTGCATTTCTGTATCTCCAAAAGGAGTTGCCTGCAGTACGGTTGGAATCACTTCAGACAGATTTTTCCTCAAACAAGCTTTGTAAGGAAGTTGTTCATTCCAAAAGATTTCCCAGGATCCCAACATTTCACAGTGGTTAGAACACAGGGAAACTCAGTTGCGTGAAAGCAGTAAACTGCTCATCTGCTTTACATGTTGGCATTCACAGAGGGGTTTGTTCCAATCAGGTACAGCGGAGTACATGAAAGACTGTGCTTCCCTGTTATTTTCTAGAGGAACGAAACCGTTTCAGTGAACCTTTCAGTAGAAGCCTTCCTACTTTTGAAGTGACATTGGGTTACTTATCTGCTGACTTAGTCCAGAAAGAAAACGTGATTGCAGCTGCTCTTTCTCCATCTCCAACATAGTTAGAACAGGACGATTTGGGAATGCTTAAGCCGCAGTGGAAAATGCAATGTACATGATCCAAAACATTACTCTGTTTAGCTTCTCTGAATTAGCACTATTACACTGGAGTTAGGAACACTGACAACATTGTTTTTCCATAATTGGTTGTGTTGAATACGTGCATTGCCAAATTGATTTGCTTAAGTTCCAACGTTTCCTTATGCTTCTCTCTAATAAATATGAACTAGGTGACCAAAAATGGAGCATTCCTTTCACGCTCACTTCAATCTCACAAAACTGTCTGCTCCAAAGCACACGTACTTCCATATGTACATTTTGATATGCTTTCCTCTCGGAAAACTATGCAAGTTTCCTCTCTTTCACAGGCAGCATTCTTTGGACATCATTCATATGTGGGGCTCAAGTGAATTGGTGAATGTTTTGGTATATTACTTAACAGGAATCGTGCCCTCCCACAAGAACACTTTCACAGAACTGCCAGAAAGTTGAGGTACTTCAAAGAACATTGCATTTCCGTACCTATAAAAGCAGTTGCATGCTCTATGTTTGGAAGCATTTCAGACATAGCTTTCCTCAATAGGCTCTGTAAAGAAGTTGCTCATTAGCAAGAGATTTCCCAAGTTCCCAATATTTCATAATGGTTAGAACACAGGGAAATTCAATTGCATGAAAGAATTAAACTGCTCATCTGCTTTACATTTTGGCATTCACAAATGGGTTTGTTCTAATCAGGTACTGTATAGTACATGAGTGTCTGTGCTACCTTATTATTTTCTACAGGAACGAAAGCATTTCAGTGAACCTTTCAGTGGAAGCTTTCTTACTTTTGAAGTGACATGGGCTTACCTATCTGCTGACTAATTCCAGAAAGAAAACGTGATTGCAGCTGCTCTTTCTCCAATCTCCAACTTAGTTAGAACAGGAGGATTTAAGAATACTTAAGCCGCAGTGGAAAATGCGATGTACATGATCCAAAACATTACTCTGTTTAGCTTGTCTGAAATAGAACTATTCCCCAGGAGTTAGAAACACTGTCAAGATTGTTTTGCCAGAAACGCTTGTGTTGAATACGTGTATTGCCATCTCCATTTACTTAAGTTCCTACGGTTCCTTATCCTTCTCTCTAAGGAATATGAACTAGGTCAGCAAAAATGAAGCATTCTTTTCACACTCGCTTCAATCATCACAAAACTGTGTCCTACAAAGCATACGTACTTACATATCTACTTTTTGCTGTGCTTTCTTCTGGGAAAACTATACATTTTTCCTATATTTCACGGACACATGCCTTGGACATCATTCATATGTGGGGCTCAAGTGAATTGGTGAATGTTTTGGTATAGTATTTAACAGGAAACATGTCCACGCACAAGAACACTTTCACAGTAGTTCTAGAAAAGTTGTAGTATTTCAAAGAACATTGCATTTCTGTACCTCTAAAAGGAGTTCCCTACACTACGGTTGGAATCATTTCAGACAGAGATTTCCTCAATCAGGCTTTGTAAGGAACTTGTTCATTGTTATGAGATTTCCCAAGTTCCCAATATCTCATAGTGTTTAGAGCACATGGAAATTCAGTTGCGTGAAAGAAGTAAACTGCTCATCTGCTTTACATTTTGGCATTCACAAAGGGGTTTGTTCCAATCAGGTACTGCAGGGTCTTGAATGTCTGTGCTTCCTTGTTATTTTCTACAGGAAGGAATGCGATTTAGTAAACCTTTCAGTAAAAGCTCCCCTACTTTTAAATCTGCTTACTCATTCCAGCAAAAAACGTGATTGTAGCTGCTCTTTCTCTAATCTCCAACTTAGTTAGAATGAGACGATTTGGGAATACTTATGCAGCAGTGGAAAATGCGTTGTACATGATCAAAAACATTACCATGTTTAGCTTCTCTGACACAGAACTATTACCCTCGAGTTAGAAACACTGTCAACATTGTTTTGCCAGAAATGCTTTTGTTGAATATGTGTATTACCATCTTGATTTGCTCAACTTCCAACGTTTCCATAGACTTCTGTGTAAGAAATATGAACTTGGTGACGAAAAATGGAGTATTTTTTCACACTCGCTTCAATAGTCACAAAACTACCTCCTTCAAAGCACACGTACTTCCATGTCTACATTTCCATATGCTTTCCTCTCAGAAAACTATACATGTTTCCTATATTTCAGAGACAGCATGCATTGGACATCATTCATATGTGGGGCTCAAGTGAATTGGTGAATGTTTTAGTATAGTATTTAACAGGAAACCTGTCTACGCAGAACACATTCAGATAAGTGCCAGAATAGTTTAAGTATTTCAAAGAACATTGCATTTCTCTACTACTAAGAGGTGTTCCCTGCAATACGGTTGGAAACATTTCAGCCAGAGTTTTCTGCAAACAGGGTTTGTAAGGAACTTGTCCTTTCCCAAATTTCCCAAGTTCCCAACATCTCATAGTGGTTGGAACACAGGGAAATTCAGTTGCATGAAAGAAGGAAACTGCTCACTTGCTTTACATTGTGGCATTCACAAACGGGTTTGTTCCAATCAGGTACTGTAGAGTACATGAAAGTCTGTGCTACCTTGTTATTTTCTACAGGAAGAAATGTGTTTCAGTGAACCTTTCAGTAGCAGCTCCCCTACTTTTAAATTGACATGGGCTTACATATCTGCTGACTCATTCCATAGATAAAACATGATTGTAGCTGCTCTTTTTTTTATCTGCAACTTAGTTAGAACGATGCGACTTCGGAATATTTAAGCCTCCGTGGAAAATGCGATGTACATGATCCAAAACATTACTCTCTTTAGCTTGTCTGAAAGAGAACTATTCCCCAGGAGTAGAAACACTGTCAACATTGTTTTGCTAGAAACGCTTGTATTGAATACGTGTATTGCCATCTTGATTTGCTTAAGTTCCAACATGTCCTTATGCTTCTCTCTCCGAAATATGAACTAGGTGACCAAAAATGGAGCATTCTTTTCACACTCGCTTGAATCATCACAAAACTGTCTCCTACAAAGCACACGTACTTCCATATCTACATTTTGATATGCTTTCTTCTTGGAAAACTATACATGTTTCCTATATTTCACAGACAGCATGCATTGGACATCATTCATATGTGGGGCTCAAATGAATTGGTGAATGTTTTTGTATAGTATTTAACAGGAAACCTTTCCGCGCACAAGAACAGTTTCTGAGAAGTGCCAGAAAAGTTGAAGTATTTCAAAGAACATTGCATTTCTCTACCTGTAAGACGAGTTGCCTGCACTATGGTTGGAAACATTTCAGACATAGTTTTCCTCCAACAGGCTTTGTAGGGAACTTGTTCATTCCCAAGAGTTTTCCAAGTTCGCAACATCTCATAGTGTTTAGAATACAGGGAAATTCAGTTGCATGAAAGAAGAAAACTGCTCATCTGCTTTACCATTTGGCATTCAGCAAGGGGTTTGTTCCAATCAGGTACTGCAGAGTACATGAATGTCTGTGCTTCCTTGATATTTTCTGCAGGAAGGAATGCGTAGCAGGGAACCTTTCGGTTGAAGATCCCCTACTTTGATAGTGACATGGGCTTACATATCTGGTGACTCATTCCAGAAAGAAAAGGTTATTGTCGCTGCTCTTTCTCCAATCTCTAACTTAGTTACATCAAGACGATTTGGGAATACTTAAGCAGCAGGAAAAGTTCGTTGTACATGATCCAAAACAGTACTCTGTTTTTCTTTTCTGAAATACGACTATTACCCTAGAGTAAGAAACAATGACTGTCTAGAAACTCTGAATAGATCTCAGTAGTGTGTGGGGATTGGAAACTGAAATTAGAGTCTCAAGAGCTTTATAGCATCACACTGTGATGATATCGCAGTGAGGAATTTACAGTTCTGTAACTGACAGGGAAACTGAAATGTTTTGCATGCAACTGATTTTCAGCACAAGATATCCACACTCTTTAGAGCCTTAAGACTGGGCTCACTCTAGTACACCATGAAAAGCGTAGTGACTCGGAGTGTATGGACTTCTTCCCTGTCCGTGTAGAAGTCACTTCTCCTATATGCATTTTGCGGTAGGATTGATAGCGAAAGGCTTTTCAACATACCCTTCTGTCATCCAGTAAGTGAATTCATTCTGAAACCTGTAACATGTATTCAGAGAAGTATCTTATGCAGTACCCTTTCCACGAAGGTAGTCTTTGCTGTTGAAAACTACAGAGAAGCTAAGAATCATAGACTGTTCACTCTGTGACTTGAGAAAAAGAGTTCAGTCAATGTCCACAAGAATATACTGCTAACAGTCTACTTTTCGCCACCAAGTTTATTTCTCTCGGATATAGCATAATGAATTGCTCTAATTCATCCAAATCACTGGTGAGTAACTTGTACCCTAAGACTAGTGCCCTAAGCCAACTCTGGGCGCGGCGTTAAAAATGCTTTGTCATGGTACCTCTCTAAGAAACATCTGAGATGCATGGTGTCCTTGGCAATAAATGCGTAGTGTTTTCACCTAGCCAGGGGCAGCATTTGTCTGAAATGTCACTTTTCTAGAAGGTTATTATCGAAGGAGCTGCTGAATTACCATTTCTGAAGACAGTGAGTGAACTATTGGGGGAGATAGATTCCCCTAGGAACAGAGTCAGCAACTCTATCATAATGTTCCCCAAAGTACAGTAATATGTGGAAAGTGTAGCGTAACGAAGAAATGCGTGTGCCTGGTACTACGTAAATTTGAAGAGAATCGCAGTAGTGTAACTGAGTAGGTAACAAAAATAAGAATCTTAAGAGCTTACAGCATCACACTCTGATAATCCTGCAAGCAGGAATTTACACTTCTTAACTCACAAGGAACTGGAAACATTTCATATGAAACCGTTTTTCCGCACAAATGTCCACACAGTTTAGTGCCTGCTGAGTGGGCTCACTTTACTAGAAAGTGAAATGCGTGGTGACTCAGAGTGCATGGACTTCTTTCGGAATTGAAGTAACTTCTCCAATATGCATCTTTGGGTAAGATTGATAGCGAAAGGCTTTTGAACATATTCTTCTGTCATCAAATGTGTGAATACATTCTTAAAACTTTAGCGTGTGTTCAGAGAAGTATCTGATGCAGTCCACTTTCCACCAAAGCAGCCTTTCCCGGAGAAAGCAACAGAAAAACTGAGATTCATGGACTGGGTAGTGCCTGAGTTGAGAATAAGACTTTGGTGAATGTCAAAATGAACATCTTGCTTCCAGTCCACTTTTCGCCACCAAGTGCATTTCTCCCAGATAGACCAAGAATGAATTCTTTGACTTCATTGAAATCACTGGGGAGTGAACATGTGCCATAAGATCTCTGTTTTAAGCCAGCACTGTGTGCGGTGTGGAAAATGCTTTGTCATCGTACCTTTCTAAGAGAGAGTTGAATTGCATGATGTCTCAGGTAATAAACACATAGTGTTTCAACCCCTCCTGCTGCAGCATTTCTCTGTAATGTCTCTTCTCTCTCAGGTTATTAGCCAAAAAGCCTCTTAAGGTCCCATTTCATAAGCAAATAAGTGAACTATCCGGCAGCAATATATCATCTAGAAAACGAGTCAGCCACTATCCCTAAGCTTTGCCCAAAGCATTTCAATAGGTTGAAAGTGTGAAGTAAGAAAAGTAGCCAAAGTAAGAAAAGTGTGTACCTGGTTCAATGTAAGTTTGAACAGATCTCAGTAGTGTAAGTGGATAGGAAACTGAAATAAGAATCCCAAGAGCTTTACAGCATCACACTGTGATAATATCGCAGTGAGGAATTTACAGTTCTCTAAGTGACAGGGAAATGGAAACATTTTGCATGCAACTGGTTTTCAGCACAAGATATCCACACCGTTTAGAGCCTTAAGAGTGGGCTCACCCTACTAGACTATGAAAAGCGTGGTGACTCGGAGTGTATGGACTTCTTCCCTGTCCGTGTAGAAGTCACTTCTCCAATATGCATTTTGCAGTAGGATTGAGAGAGAAAGGCTTTTGAACATACTCTTCTGTCATCCAATAAGTGAATTCATTCTGAAACCTGTAACATGTATTCAGAGAAGTATCTTATGTAGTACAGTTTCCACCAAAGCAGCCTTTCCCGTAGAAAGCTATAGAGAAGCTGAGATTCATGGACTGGGTAGTGCCTGAGTTGTGAATAAGACTTTGGTGAATGTCAAATGAATATCTTGCTACCAGTCCACTTTCGCCACCAAGGGCAATTTCCCCAGATGTGCAATTAATGAATTCTTTGAATTCATTCAAATCACTGGGTAGGGAAGATATTCCATAATACCTGTGTTTGAACCCCACTGTGTTCGCGATAAAAATGCTTTGTCATGGTACCTCTGTAAGAAACACTTGAAATGCATGTGTCTCTGGCTATAAATACATAGTATTTTAACCTATCTTGGTGAAGCATATCTCTGAAATGTCCCTTTGCTCGTAGGTGATTGTCGAAAGAGCTTGTGAATTACTGATTCTTAAGCCAATGAGTGAATTATCAGACAGAAATATATCCTCTTGACACACTGTCAGCAACTATACCATAGTGTTCCACAAAGTAGACTAATAGGTGGAACCTGTAGTTTAACTAAGAAATGTGTGTATTTGGTACCATGTAAGTTTGAAGAGAATCTCAGTAGTGTAAGTGAATAGGAAACTAAAATAACAATCTTTAGACTTACAGCATCACAGTCTTATGATACCATAGTGAGGAATTTACACTTCTTAACTCACAGGGAACTGAAAACTTTTAGTATGAAACTGGTTTTCAGCACAAGATAGCCCACACGTTTTAGGGCGTGATGAGTCATATACTGCCCAGTACTTGCTTGTCTTAGCTTCCCTTTTATTTTCTACAGGAGCTTTAGTGAAAATCTGTCTGTGGAAGCTATTCTACTGTAAAGATGACATTGTATGATGCATCCCTTGACACATTACGGAAATAAAACAGTGATTTACGTTGTTCTTGCACTCTCCAACTCCCTCCAAAGGTGACATTTCAGGAGAAGTTCAGTAGAGGTGATAAACGCAGTCTGTATGAATAGAAACATCATTCCCTTCTGCATTTCTGAAAAGAATCTCTTGTCCTGGACTTATAAACACTGCCAAAATTGCTTCCTCAGAAGCAGTTGTTTTGAAAAAGTGTGTTTTCAGAGTGATTTCAAAGGGATCAAAGAAATCTTTTCTATTTTCTTCAAGGGAAATGAACTTTGAGACAGAAAGTTGACCATTTTTTTTCACAGTCATTTCACACTTCCCAAAACTGTTCTTTTCAAAGATCGTCATAGACTTTCCTGGCATGTCTCCATTGGGATATGCTTTTTTCTTGGAGAAAGAACACACCAGAAAACTCTACCCTTGAAACTTTTTGTCATTCAAATACAATCTAATCCATTGCTACTGTTCACAAATTGGCAAACAAAATAGAAATCAAGGGATTGATTTTTTCTCTGTCACTCCACAAAGTAGATATGTTAGGAAGATTCTTCCACTGAGGGTGGAGGAGGGATGGCCCTATCAGACACGCTCTGCTTTTATGTTGTACCTAATTGAGAATACTGATATAATGATAAGCAGTGTTGATGGCATTTGTTGAAAACCTGCTCTGTAGCAAATATGGTTCCCTCTCTGATTTGGAGGACTTAAAGCTCAACACTACTGTGTAATTTAATGGAATGCCCATGTAGTCCCCAACAGGTGCCTTAGATTTACATTCACTTAACACTCACAGATCTGTGGAGGCCCATTTGTGTCATGCAGCAAACTTACATTTCTTCCTTAGGCTACAATTCTTTCCTAGAAAAAGCACATTGGAGAAAACTATGGGTTAGCAGATTCCTCCATTTTACAGATAGCGCAGTTCTATGCAGGTATTCATACGTTGGGAAACAAGTGATTTCGTAGTGCTTTTCCTGTAATATTAACCAGAAGAGCGACACTGCAGGAAATGAATCCAACAGAAGGGCTAGGAGAGTCTATGTTACAGGAAACTGCGTTGAGTTTGTGTTGCACTGAAATGAGTTCTTTGCCTTAATTTTAGAGGCAATTCAGACAGAGTTTACATAAAATAGGCTGACTAAGGGACGCGCTCATTCTCAAGTGATTTAGGACCTTTCCAACAATTCATAAAGTCTCCAACAGAGAGAAATTTCCTTAGTGAAAGGAAGTAGACCATTCATCTCCTTTTCTTTTTACTTAATTTAATTCTTGTTCAAGTACAGTTTTCTGTCTTATATTCCCACCCCTGTCCCACCAGTGCTCCCTACATCCCTCCCATTTCTGCCCCCCACCTTAGTTATTGTCCATGTGTCCTATATACTTGTTCATGTGAGTCCATCCCCTTTTCCCCTGTGATTCTCTCCCCTCTGGTCCCTGTTAGCCTGTTCCGTATTTGAGTGTCATTGGTCATATTTTGCTTGCTTGTTTGTTTTGTCGCTTAGATTCCTGTTAATGGCGATATCATATGGTATTTGTCTTTCACCACCTGGCTTATTTCGCTCAGCATAGTGCTTTCCCATTCCATCCATTATGTTGCAAAGGGTAGGAGCTCCTTCTTCCTTTCTGCAGCATAAAATTCCATTGTGTAAATGTACCATAGCTTTTTGATTCAGTTATTTACCGATGGGAATCTAGGTTGCTTCCAACCCTTGGCTATCGTGAATTGTGCTGCTATGAACATAGCGGTGCATAGGTTCTTTTGCATTGGTGCTTCAGGGTTCTTAGGATATACTCCTAACAGTGGAATTACTGGTTCAAAAGGCACGTTCATTTTTAGTTTTCTTAGAAAATGCCATACTGTTTTCCATAGTGGTTGTACCAGTCTGCAATCCCACCAACAGTGAACTAGGGTCCCCTTTTCCCCACAACCCCTCCAACATTTGTTGCTTTGTTTATGATGGCCATTCTGACCGATCTAAGATCATATCTCATTGTGGTTTTAATTTGCATCTCTATGATAGCTAGTGATATTGAGCATCCTTTCATGTGTCTCTGTATCCTCTGTATGTCCTCCTTGGAGAAGTGTCTGTTCAAGTCCTTTGCCCATTTTTTCATTGGGTTGCTCATCTTCTTTGAGTAGAGTCGAGTGAGTTCTTTGTATGTTTTGGAGATCAAACCTGTGTCTGAGGTATCATTGGCAAATATGTTTTCCCAAATTGTTGCTTCTCTTTGTATCTTGATACTGTTTTCCTCAGCCATGCAGAAGCTTTGAATTTTGATGAGATCCCATTTGTTTATTCTTTCCTTTATGTCCCTTGCTCTAGGGGACGTATCAGTAAAAATCTTGGTGCGTGGAATATCTGAGATTTTCCTGCCAATGCTCTCCTCTAGGGCTTTAATGGTTTCACGGCTTAGATTTAAGTCTTTTATCCACCTTGAATTTATTTTGGTGTTTGGTGTAAATTGGCGCTGGAATTTCATTTTTTTGCATGTAGCTGTCCAGTTCTCCCAACACCATTTGTTGAAGAGACTATTTTTACTCCATTTTATGTCATTGCCCCCTTTGTTGAATATTAATTGACTGTAGAGATTTGGGATTATTTCTGAGCTCTCTGTTTTATTCCATTGGTCTATGTGCCTGTTTCTATGCCAGTACCAGGCTGTTTTGATTACAGTGGCCTTGTAATACAGTTTGATATGAGGTATTGTGGTCCCTCCTACTTTGTTCTTCTTTCTCAAAATTGTGGCTGCTATTTGGGGTCTTTTATGGTTCCATATAAATTTTTGAAGTGTTTGTTCTATGTCTGTGAAATATGCCATTGGTACTTTAATAAGTATTGCATTAAATCTGTAAATTGCTTGGGGTAGTATGGACATTTTGATGATGTTAATTCTGCCAATCCATGCACACGGTATATGTTTCCATATGTTTGTGTCTTCCTTGATTTCTTTCTTCAGTGTTGTGTAGTTTTCTGTATACAGGTCTTTTACCTCCTTGGTTAGGTTTATTCCCAGATATTTTTTTTTGTTTTTGCTATATCGAATGGGATTTTTTTCTTGATTTCTGCTTCTGCTGTTTCATTGTTGGTATACAAAAATGCCTTCGATTTATGAATATTGACTTTGTATCCTACTGTTTTGCCAAATTCATTTATTAGTTCTAGCAGTTTTATGGTAGAGGCTATAGGATTTTCCATGTACACTATCCTGTCATCTGCAAACAATGCCAGTTTTGTTTCCTCCTTTCCGATTTGGATGCCTTTTATTTCCTTTTCTGTGGGAGCCCACCAGGCCGCAGGGGATCACGGACAGAGCCCCCACTGTGAAAACAGTGGCGGGACTTGGTTTCTGGTCCCTGGAGCCGGTGGGTATCTTGACATCTTCCGGACCTTCTCCTTCTCAGCCTTGAAGGAAAGAACAAGGTCTTGGCATGTGCGTCATGTTCCAAGGAAGTGATAATCTTGAGGACACTGTTATCTGTGGGCTAATGTTCTCAGGATGTGAGAACGTCTTGCCCTCTTGATAGCCTTCGGGAATGTACAAACTTTTGTAAAACAGCATTGTTCTCAGGCCACTGTAGTTCTGCATATAAGCCAGCAGTTCCTTGAATAAACTCGCCATTTGCCAGCCAGGAGCACTTGGACCTCTCCATTATTTTAATTAAGTTAAGTCCATCGCCTCACGAACACCTTGCTGCCNTACTATATTGAATAGAAGTGGTGAAAGTAGACAACCTTGTCTTGTTCCTGATCTTAGTGGAAAAGATTTTAGTTTTTGCCCCTTGAGTATGATGTTGGCTGTAGGTCTTTCATATATGGCCTTTATTATATTGAGGAATGCTCCCTCTATTCCCACTTTGCTTAGTGTTTTTATCATAAATGGGTGTTGTACCTTATCAAAAGCTTTTTCCATGTCTATTGATATGATCATGTGATTTTTGTCTTTGCTTTTGTTTATGTGATGTATTACATTTACTGATTTGCAAATATTGAACCATCCTTGCATCCCTGGGATGAATCCCACTTGGTCGTGGTTGTATGATCTTTTTGATGTATTGTTGGATGTGATTTGCCAATATTTTGTTGAGGATTTTAGCATCTATGTTCATCAGCGATATTGGCCTGAGGTTTTCATTCTTCATTGTGTCTCTATCTGGTTTTGGAATTAGGATGATGTTGGCTTCATAAAAAGAGTTTGGGAGTTTCTCATCATTTTGGATATTTTGGAATAGTCTGTGAAGAATAGGCGTTAGCTCTTCCTTAAAAGCTTTGTAGAATTCTCTTGTGAAACTATCTGGTCCAGGGCTTTTGTGTGATGGGAGTTTTTTTATTACTGCTTCAATTTCATTTGCTTTTATTGGTCTGTTCAGGTTTTCTGCTTCTTTTTCATTGAGTTTTGGAAGATAATATTTTTCTAGAAATTTGTCCATTTCACCTAGGTTTTCCAATTTCTTGGCATACAGTTCTGCATAGTAATTTCTTACAGTCCTTTCCATTTCTGTGGTATCAGTTGTAATCTCTCCTCTTTCATTTCTGATTGTGTTTATTTGGGTCCTCTCTCTTTTTTTCTTGATGAGCCTACTTAAAGGTTTGTCTATTTTGTTTATCTTTTTAAAAAACCAACTCCTAGATTCATTGATCCTTAGAATTATGCTTTTAGTCTCTATGTCATTTAGTTCTGCTCTGATCTTGGTTATTTCCTTCCTTCCACTTGCTCTGGGCTGTCTTTGTTCTTGTTCCTCAAGTTCTTGCAGGCGTCGGGTTAGGTTGTTTGTTTGAAATGTTTCTATGTTCTTTAGGTAAGCCTGTATTGCTATGAACTTCCCTCTCAGGACTGCCTTCACTGTGTCCCAAAGGTTTTGGTTTGTTGTAAGTTCATTTTCATTTATTTCCAGAAACTTTTTGATTTCTTCCCTAATTTCAATCTTGACCCATTCATTGTTTAATAGCATACCATTTAGTCTCCATGGTTTTGGGTGTTTTGGGCTTTTTCACGTGGGTTGGTTTCCAATTTCAGTCCCTTGTGATCAGAGAAAATGCTTGGTGTGATTTCAATTTTCTTGAATTTGTTGAGACTCATTTTGTGTCCCATCATGTGGTCTATCTTTGAAAATGTTGCATGTGCATTTGAAAAGAATGTGTATTTAGCTTCTTTGGGATAAAGGGCTCTATATATATCAATTAGGTCCATTTCATCTAGGGTGTTGTTTAATGCTGCAATATCTTTGTTGATATTTTGTTTGGAAGATTTGTCCACTTTTTGAGAATGAGGTGTAAAAGTCCCCTACTATAACTGTGTTGCTGTCAATATCTTTCTTGAAATCCTCTAAGATTTTCTTTACATATTTGAGTGTTCCTATGTTGGGTCCATATATATTTACAATGTCAGTGTCTTCTTGGTGGATTCTTCCATTGAGTATTATGAAGTGATCTTCTGGGTTTCTCTTTATGCCCTTTTTGTGAAGTCTATTTTGTCTGATATGAGAATTGCTACCCTGGTTTCTTTTTCTTCTCTGTTTGCTTGGAAAATTTGTTTCCATCCTTTCACTTTTAGTCTGTGATGGTCTTTTGACCTGAGGTGGTTCTCTTGTAGGCAGCATATGTGTGAGTCATGCTTTCTTATCCATTCAGCTATTCTATGTCTTTTAATTGGTGCATTTAATCCATTTACATTTAAGTTTATTATTGAAAGGTACTTATTCATTGCCATTTATGTACCTGTGTTCCTCTCCTTCTCTCTCTTTTCCTTCCTTTCCTTAAAGCAGCTCTTTTAGTAATTCTTGTAGAGCTGCTTTGGTGGAGGTGTATTCTTTTAGACTTCCTTTGTCTTGGAAGATCTTTATTTGGCCTTCCATCTTGATTGAGAGCCTTGCTGGGTAAAGCAGCCTTGGTCGTAGGCCTGTTTCTCATTACTTGGAATATTTCTTGCCATTCTCTGCTTGCTTGGAATGTTTCCATTGAGAAGTCAGTAGCCAACCTTATTGGGACTCCCTTGTATGTTACTTCCTTTTTCTCCCTTGCTGCCTTTAGGATTCTCTCTTTGTCTTGGAGTTTTGCAATTTTAGTGATGATGTGTCTTGCAGTAGGCCTCTTTGTGTTCCATCTGATTGAGACTCTCTGTGATTCCTGGATTTGTGTGACTTTATCTCTCAGCAAATTAGGAAAATATTCCTTTATTACTCTTTCAACTAGGTTTTCTATCCTTTGTTCTTCTTTTTCTCCTTCTGGCATTCCTATTGTTCAGATATTATTACGTTTCATATTGTCTTGCATTTCTCTTAAATTCTCCTCATTCTTTCTGATTCTCTTTTCCATTACTTGGCTTGTCTGGGAGATTCTTTCTACCCTGTCTTTGATCTTGCTTATGCGGTCTTCCGCCTCATTGAACCTACTCTTCATACCTTCTACTGTGTTCTTCAGCTCAGAAATTGTATTCTTCATTTCCTCTTGGCCTTTGCTAATGGTTTCTATTTCCTTTTTCATGTTGATACAGTTTACGGAGAGTTCACTGTAGCTCCCCTGTAGTTTCTGGTAGCTCGTTGTAAGCTCTTTGAATTTCCTGATAACCAGTGCTTTGAATTCAAAATCTGATAGTTGACTTGCCTATATCTAACATCATCTAACATTCTTTCTGAGACTTCCTCCTTTTCTTTCATTTGGGGATTGTTTCTTTGTCTTCCCATTGTTTTTGATACTCTTCTTGTTGGCCTCAGCTTCTTAAATTGATCTGTTCTGGTTCCCTCGGTTTATGATGTGAACTTCTGTGGTAGGATGCCTGTGAAATTCAGTAGTTCCGTCTCCTGCAGGTATCTTGGTGTTCTGCTTCCACCTACTCCTCTTGTTGGTTTCCAGCTGGTCAAACTTTTTCTTCTGGTCTCGCTAGCTGCAGCAGCCTGAGGGCCTATTAGTGTGGCCTTTCTCACTTCTCGGTGAGGTTAATTGGTCTTGTCAGTGCCCTCCAAAGATCCAGACTGGCGCAGCTCTCCTGCACCCCACTGAGAGCAGATTTTTCCCCAGGCTTTTCAGCCTTGGCCTGGCATGAGGGTGCACGCTCCCAGCCAGGCTTTCCTGGTCTTGCAGGCTTGGGTGCAGACCTTTCCCAGTGCTGTGACAGAACACACAGGGTAACTCACAATTCTCCCAAGTCGGCAACCATGGTCTGACTCCCAGCGCTTTTCAGTCTGTGCCTGGCTGGTTAGGGAGGGAGCTGATGGATGGCTCTCCTAGGGGCCTTACTAATAGCCCAAGGCTCTCAGAGTCTGTGGCAGACCTGACTCTAACCCCGTGCTAAAGGGAACACAGGGGCGACTCTCAGTTTTCCCAAGCGGGCAACCAAAGCCCGACTCCACAGGTTATCAGAGCTTTCTGGTTTGCTTCCTAATGCCCACTCCTCTCTCTGCCACTACAGGCAAACTGATCTCTCCTGGTGTTTTTCAATCTGTGCCCTGCCAGATAGGGAGGGTGTTGGTGACTAGTTCTCTCTCAGGGTTGTTGTTGCCTGCCCTCAGGTCTCAGAGACCAAGGTGTCCCGGCCAGGGTCCTGGCAAGACCCGGCGGAGGGCCTGCAGCCTCTGTGCTGTTCCCTCGGACCTTGTTGGTCTGCGGTAGTCCCTTCTCCTCAACCTCTGGTCATTCAGTGTCTGCTACACTTTCTGGAGTCCTACCTTTCTATATGCTGGGTCCCAGTTGGCTATCCGCTGCACTCCTCTGCAGATCAGCCCGGTTTTTCTCTGGCACGTGGAGGGAAGCGAAATCTGTTGTCCTGCTCTGCCACCATCTTCTCCCCTCTCGTAAATCTCCTTTTCTTTTTGACATTCACAAACTGTTTTGTCCAAGTCACATACTGCACAGTACATGCATTTCTTAGCTTACTTGTTATTTTCTACAGGAGCCAATGCTTTAGTGAAAATTTGACTGTGGAAGCTATTCTACTGTAAAGGTGACGTTGTATTATGCATCCGTTGACACATTACAGAAATGAAACAGTGATTTCCGTTGTTCTTGCACTTTCCAACTCACTCGGAAAGTGACATTTCAGGAGAACTTCAGTAGAGGTGATAAACACAGTCTGTATGATCAGAAACATTATTCCCTTCAGAGTTACTGAAAAGAATCTCTTGTACTGGACTTATAAACACTGCCAAAATTGTTTCCTCAGAACTAGTGGTTTTGAGACAGTGGTTTTTTTTTTTTTCAGAGTGATTTTGAAGGGTTCAAAGAAATCTTTTCTATTTTCTTCAAGGGAAATGAACTTTGAGACAGAAAGTCGACCATTTGTTTCACAATCATTTCGCCCTTCCCAAAACTGTTCTGTTTAAAGATCATCATAGACTTTCCTGGCGTGTCTTCATTGGCATATGCTTTTGTCCTGGAGAAAGAACACACCAGAAAACTCTACCAAAGAAGCTTCTTGTCATTCAAATATAATCTAGTCCCATGCTACCGTTCACCAATTGGCAAACAAAATAGAAATTCCGGAATTGATTTTTTCTCTCTCAATCCACAAAATAGATATGTTAGGAAGATTCTTCAACTGAGCGTGGAAAAGAGATGGCACTATCTGAAACACCTGTCTTTTCATGTTCTACTCAATTGAAAACACTAATATGATGATGAACAGAGTAGATGGCTTTTGTTGAAAACCTGCTTCATAGCAAATATTTCTCCTCATGTGTTTTGAAGGACTTAAAGCTAAGCACTACTGTG
Source organism: Sturnira hondurensis (assembly GCF_014824575.4). Lineage (NCBI taxonomy): Eukaryota > Metazoa > Chordata > Mammalia > Chiroptera > Phyllostomidae > Sturnira > Sturnira hondurensis. Next base: position 3,779,111 of record NW_028092815.1, on the reverse strand, counting down.
TAATCAAATGGAATGCCCACAGAGCCTGAACATGTGCACTTAGTTTTACATTCACTTAACACTCACAAACCTGTGGAGGCCCATTTGTGTAATATAGCAAACTTACATTTCTTAGTTAGGCTAAGATTCTTTCCTATAATAAGTACATTGGAGGAAACTATGGGTTAGGAGATTTATTCATTGCATTGAGAACCCCTACTCTCTATGGAGCAGGATGATGAGTCCATTAGAATACAAACAGCACGTAACTTTGCACCTTAGCTCTGAAATCACGCCTTTCTCTTAACAGGCAACCTGAAGGCTGACAGCTAAACAACAACAAAAAATAAATAAATTAAAATGTCAGCAATCTTGCAAAGGCTGGGCAGGAATGTCTTTGGCTAAGAAGACACCCATGAAAGCTCAGAAGCCAAGAAAGATGACACCTTAAGAGATTGCACCACAGTGTGATAAACCACAGCACTGAATATCACTGTCCCTTTTCACTGCCCAGAAATCACTCTGCAATAATTGTTTCTTAAAATTACTTAGAGTCTACAATCTTACTCTTTTATATTCCAGAACTAACCATCAAACGTTCTCCTTTTTGAAAAAGTGAACATTTGCCATATTATGAGTTCCTCAGATAACCTATAAGGGGCACAATTTTACTTACAAAATATTTCTGGTTTCTACAACACCATTGCTCCAGGTCCTGAACTCATTTACAATGCTAAGAATCATGTTACTATTATATTTAATTATTAATGAACTTATAGCTAACACATTTTTAACTCTTCATATCTTCATGTTTTATTCCAAGCTCTATTTTTCATGCTTTATACAGCTAAACTAATGTAATTTTATTATTGCATGATATCTTCTTTACCTTGACAACTCATGAATATTAACCTAAAGTTACTGTAAATAATACAACATAGTAAATTGTGTGGTAAATAACATGCAGAAGGAAATATCTTTTATATGTACAAAGAATAATTTAAAGATATAATCAAAGAACCAATTGTGAACCCCCAAATGTGGTATCTGGTCCAGATTATGTGCTCATAAAAAGTCATTCCAAAGAACTAGTCACTGACATTGGGACCTGAGATTTGTACCTCAAAATAGTGTTTAAAAAAAAATCAACAAACCTGCTGGTGTAGCTCAGTGGATTGAGTGCAGGCCTGTGAACCAAACAACCGCAGTTCGATTCCCAGTCAGGGCACATGCCTGGGTTGCAGGCCAGTTCCCAGCAAGGGACGGACAAGAGACAACCATACATCGACATTTTTCTCCCTCTCTCCTTCACTTCCCCTCTAGAGATAAATAAATAAAATCTTTTTAAAAAAGAAGCAACCAATGAATGCATAAATAAGTAGAATAATGGAGTTATGTTTCTCTCTCTGTCTCTCTTCCTCTATCTCTCAAATCAATAAAATTAAAAATGTTTAAAAAAATCAACAGTCACTGATATCCCACTATAATCAATTTCCTGCTCACCTGTACTATGATGTTACTCCCCCAAATTCCCATGAGATGGCATCAGAGGTGCACATTTGGGACATGTATTAGTGGCTTGGCCAAACAGTTTGTTTGAGTTTTATGTATAAAATGATAGCATTTGCATTTGACTGATATATGAAATACCTTATGCTACTTAATTCACAAACTATAAATTCATTGTTTCTTCAAACCAATACTGTACAATAAAATGTGTCATTTGTTCAGCTTCTTGATAATGTTTCCACTATTCACTGTAATTTCCTTAGAATAAAATTTGACTAAAAAAAAACACTCTTGGGTTAAAATTTATTTTAAATAGATGTTACTTTATTCATTGTTTAAGAAAGCTGCAACAAACAAAGCACATTACAAATGTGCTTTTCACACTTGGATCTTCTAAAATTTGCAGGCACACTTGGATCTTCTAAAAATCTAACTCTATTACACTATAAAGCTAATTCCAACAAATGGCACATAAGACACATTTATCCCTTTCTTTGCCCTAATCTGGAAACCAGTCACAAGGTAACTGGACAGTCCTTATATTTAGACATTTTAAAATAACCTTCTAAATACTATTGCCATCAACAGTCATTTACATTCCACCAGAACCAACCACTTTTTCTTGTTGACTGGCACTAAAGTGTTATTTCCAAAACAAACAAGAGATGGCAGAAGACAACCATGCTTGGAACTGGTCTGTTTTTTGCTTTTTTCATTGACCATATTGTACTATGGAGCAAGTTTTTTTTAAAAAAATCAGATTCTTTGAGATTCTGGCCAAGATGGAGGCATAGCCAGAAAATCTTCACTTCCTCACACAACCGAAAGGAGGATAAGAACCAATCTAAACTCAATAAACAACCAGAGGTGCTAGAAAATCAAACTGCATGGCACTCTGACAACCAAAGAACTAAGGAAACAGTCAACCAGACAAAACAGACCGATGTGCCAAAACAAAGAAATATGGCCCAAATGAAAGAACAGAGCAAAACTCCAGAAAGAGAGCTAAGCGATGAGATAGCCAACTCATCTGTTGGAGAGTTCAAAGCCTTAGTAATCAAAATGCTCACAGAACTGATTGAGCTTGGTCGCAAAACGAAAGAACAAATGAAGACCATCCAAGGTGAAATAAAGCAAAATATTCAGGGAATCAACAGTGAAAGGAAGGAACTCAGGACTTGAATCAACTATTTGAAACAAAAGGAAGAAATAAATATCCAACCACAACACAATGAAGAAACAAGAATTTTTTAAAAATGAGGAGGAAGTATTTTAAGATGGCAGTGGAGTAGGACAAAGGATTTCGCTTCCCTCCACGAGCCTGAGAAAAACCAGGCTGATCTGCAGAGTAGCGCAGCGGATAGCCAACTGGGACCCAGCATATAGAAAGGTAGGACTCCAGAAAGTGTAGAAGACACTGAATGACCAGAGGTTGAGGAGAGGAGACTACCACAGATCAAAAAAGTATGAGGGAACAGCGTAGAGGCTGCAGGCCCTCTGCTAGGCCACACCAGGGCCCTGTCTGGTCTGCCTTGGTCTCTGGGAGCCAAGGGCGGGCAACAACAACCCTGAGAAAGAGCCAGTCATCAGCACCCTCCCTACCTGGCTGGGTGCAGATTGAAAAACACCAGGAGAGATCAGTTTGCCTGTAGTGGCAGAGAGAGGAGTGGGCATTAGGAAGCAAACCAGAGAGCTCTGATAACCTGTGGAGTCAGGCCACACTAATATCCTCTCAGGCTGCTGTAGCTAGTGAGACCAGAAGAAAAGGTTTGACCATCTGGAAACCAACAATAGGCATTTTTTGTTGTTGTTGTTTTGTTTTTTATTATTTATTTTTATTTTTTGGTTGCCAGCTTGGGAGAACTGAGAGTCACCCATGGGTTCCCTGTAGCACTGGGCCTGGGCTGGGTCTGCCACAGACTCTGGGAGCCGTGGGCTGCCAGCAAGGCCCCTGGAAGAGAGCCTGTCATCAGCTCCATCCATTTCCAGCCAGGCGCAGACTGAAAAAATACCAGGAGTCAGGCCATGGTTTCAGGCTTGGGAGAGTTGAGTTTCCCTGTGCATTTTGCCATAGCACTGGGAAAGGTCCAAGCCCAAGCCTGGGAGACCAGGAAAGCCTGGCTGGGAGCGTGTGCCCTCACCCCAGGCCAGGACTGTGAATCCCAGGGAAAAATCTGCTCTCAGTGGGACACTGGAGAGCACGCCAGTCTGGATCTTGAGAGGGCAATGGTGAGACCCGTTGAGTTCACTGAGAAGCAAGCAAGGAAGGCAACGCTAATAGGCCCTCAGGCTGCTGCAGCTAGTGAGACCAGAAGAAAAGGTTTGACCAGCTGGAAACCAACAATAGGTGATTTTTTGTTTTTTGTTTTATATTATTTATTTTTATTTTTGTTTGTTTTTAATAATCTTTTATTTCTTTAACTTTATTATTCTTTTATCTTTCAATACTTTTACCCTCTCTCTTCTGCTTTCTTGTTTTATTTCTTCTTTCTTTCTTTCCAAACCTACTGCTTTTACCTCCCATCTGCTGCCCTTTTTTTCTCTTTTTCTTTATTTTTGCCCCTCTCCCCACCCCCAAGTGAGACAAAAGACTTGGAAAGGCAAAAAGAACCAGAGTTAGACTCAAAGAGGGGGAATCCCAACAGTAGAAACAGACAGACAAAATTTACTTTGCTATAACAGAAAAACTACAAGTTACTGCATATTTGTATTTTTTCATTATTTTGTCATTCTTACATCTTTTATTTTAATGGTATCTCTGTATTCCCCCTCTTTCTGTATAGTCTTCTTTTCCTTGGCTGGATATATTGTATCACTTGACAGGTTTCCCTGTCCCCTCAATCATACTGTATTGCTAATTTACTGTCCTTTAATTCCCCTTGCCCAGCTAGCACACTATTGAAGGTCCGATACTCCCTAATCTTGGTATATCATAGATTCTGTCATATGATTGTTGCTCTAATATTATTGTAAATAATAGCTTTTACATACTATTATAAGTACTACACAACACCCCCCCTTCTTAGCCCACTACATTGTTGCCTGAACTATAATTCTGTAGTGATTAACTCTATTCTGTCTCACACTACAACTATTTACTATCCTTTATTCTCACCTTACCTCAGAATCTGACCTCCCTCAACCTCACTCCTTTCTAGATCCAAATCACAAACCTTCCCTCTGCAACAAGAGCCTTATCTTCCTTCCATTTTTTTCTAAAAAGGGGCTAGTGGGGTTGAAGATTATGGTTATCTCTGTACATAGCCAGGGGATCACCTATCTCTTCTCTACCGGCTGTTGATGTAAATATCACAGAATAGTCTCCTGCTGTCATAAACCACCTTGCCTCCCCCTCCAACTGATCACAAAAAAGAAAAGAAAAGAAAGAAATAGGTGGAAGCAGAGCACACCAGGATAACCGAAGGAGTCCGCACCACTGACTTTCACAGGCATTCCACCACATAAGTTCACACCATAAACCCAAGGAGTCAGGACAGATCAATTTAAGAAGCTGAGACTAACAAGAAGAGGCTCACAAACAATGGAAAGACAAAAAAAAACAACAACCCCCAAATGAAAGGAAAAAAAGAAGCTGCAGAAAGAATGCTAGATGAAACAGAGACAAGTCAACTATCAGATATTGAATTCAAAGCACTGGATGTCAGGAAGTTCAAAGAGCTTACAATGAGCTACCAGAAACTAGAGGGGAGCTACAATGAACTCACTGCAAACTATATCAACATGAAAAAGGAAATACAAACTATCAGTAAAGGACAAGAGGAAATGAAGAATACAATTTCCAGATTGAAGAGCACAGTAGAAGGAATGAAAAGTAGAATCGATGAAACAGAAGATCAGATCAGTGAGCTGGAGGACAAACTAGAAAGAATCTCCCTGACAGAGCAAGAAAAGCAAGAGGCTCAGAAAGAATGAGGAGGCATTAAGAGAAATGCAAGACAATATGAAACGTAATAATATCTGAATAATAGGAATACCAGAAGGAGAAGAAAGAGAACAAGGGATAGAAAATCTATTTGAAAAAATAATGAGGGAAAATTCCCTAATTTGATGAGAGAAAAAGTCACACAAATCCAGAAATCACAGAGTCCGAATCAAGATGAATCCAAAGAGGCCCACTTCAAGACACATCATCATTAAAATGGAAAAATTCCAAGATAAAGAAAGAATCTTAAAGAGAGCAAGGGAGAAAAAGGAAGTAACATACAAGAGAGCCCGAATAAGTTTAGCTACTGACCTCTCAATGAAAACACTCCAAGTGAGAAGAGAATGGCAAGAAATATTCCTAGTAATGAGAACCACAGGCCTGCAACGAAGGCTACTTTATCCAGCAAGGCTCTCAATCAAGATAGAAGGCCAAATAAAGAGCTTCCAAGACAAAAGAAGTCTAAAAGAATATGCCTCCACCAAACCAGCTCTACAAGAATTACTAAAAGAGCTGCTTTAAGGAAAGGAAGAAAAAGAGAGACAGAGAGGAACACGGGTACAAAAATGGCAATGAATAAGTATCTATCAATAATAACATTAAACATAAATGGATTAAATGCTCCAATCAAAAAATATAGAATAGCTGAATGGATAAGAAAGCATGACCCACACATGTGCTGTCTAAAAGAGACCCACCTCAGGACAAAACACCATCACAGACTAAAAGAGAAGGGCTGGAAACAAATTTTCCAAGCAAACAGACAAGTAAAAAAGAAAAACCCTGGGTAGCAATACTCATATCAGACAAAATAGACTTCAAAAAAGGGCGATAAAGAGAGTCCCAGAAGGTCACTTCATATTGCTGAAGGGAAGAATCCACCAAGAAGACATTAACATCATAAATATATATGCACCCATCATAGGAGCACCCAAATAAATACAGAAAATCTTAGAGGATTTCAAGAAAGATATTGACAGCAACACAATTATAGTAGGGGATTTTAATACCCCACTGTCAAAAATGGACAGATCTTCCAAACAAAATATCAACAAAGATATTGTGGCATTGAACAATGCCTTAGATGAAATGGACTTAACTGATATATATAGGGCTATTCATCCCAAAGAAGCTAAATACAGATGCTTTTCAAATGCACATGCAACATTTTCAAAGATAGACCACATGATAGGGCACAAAATGAGCCTCAATACATTCAAGAAAATTGAAATCATACCAAGCATTTTCTCCAACCACAAGGGACTGAAACTGAAAATCAACTCCAAAGGAAAAAAAACCCAAACACTCCAAATCATGAAGATTGAATGGCATGCTATTAAACAATGAATGGGTCAAGATTGAAATTAGAAAAGAAATCAAAAAGCTTCTGGAAAAAAATGAAAATGAACTTACAACAACCCAAAACTTATGGGACACAGTGAAGGCAGTCCTGAGAGGGAAGTTCACAGCAATACAGGCTTACCCAAAGAAGATAGAAACATTTCAAACAACAATACTAACCCTACAGCTGCAAGAACTCGAGGAACAACAACAAAGACAGCCCAGAGCAAGTAGAAGGAAGGAAATAACCAAGATCAGGGCAGAATCAAATAACATAGAGATTAAAAGCATAATTCTAAGGATCAATGAATCCAGGAGTTGGTTTTTTTTAAAAAGATAAACAAAATAGACAAACCTTTAAGTAGGCTCATCAAGAAAAGAAGAGAGAGGACCCAAATAAACACAATCAGAAATGAAAGAGGAGAGATTACAACTGATACCACAGAAATAGAAAGGATTGTAAGAAATTACTATGCAGAACTGTATGCCAAGAAAGTGGAAAGCCTAGGTGAAATGGACAAATTTCTAGGAAAATATAATCTCCCAAAACTCAATGAAGAAGAAGTAGAAAGCCTGAACAGACCAATAACAGCAGATGAAGTTGAAGCAGTAATCAAAAAACTCTCATCACACAAAAGCCCTGGACCAGATGGTTTCACAAGAGAATTCTACACAGCATTTAAGGAAGAGCTAACCCCTATTCTTTACAGACTATTCCAAAATATCCAAAATAATGGGAAACTCCCAAACTCTTTTAATGAAGCCAGCATCATCCTAATTCCAAAACCAGATAGAGATACAACAAAGAAAAAAACTACAGGCCAATATTGGCGATAAACATAGATGCTAAAATCCTCAACAAAGTATTGCCAAATCATATCCAACAATACAATATAAGGATCATACATCATGACCAAGTGGGATTCATGCCAGGGATGCAAGGATGGTTCAATATTCGCAAATCAGTAAATGTAATACATCACATAAACAAAAGCAAAGACAAAAATCACATGATCATATCGATAGATGTGGAAAATATTTTTGATAAGTTAAAACACCCATTTATGATAAAAACACTAAGCAAAGTGGGAATAGAGGGAGCATTCCTCAATATAATAAAGGCCATATATGAAAGATCTACAGCCAACATCATACTCAATGGGCAAAAACTAAAATCTTTTCCACTAAGATCAGGAACAAGACAAGGTTGTCCACTTTCACCACTTCTATTCAATACAGTATTGGAAGTTCTAGCCACAGTGATCAGACAAGAAAAGGAAATAAAAGGCAATCAAATCAGAAAGGAGGAAACAAATCTGTCATTGTTTGCAGATGACATGATAGTGTACATAGAAAATCCTATAGCCTCTACCAAAAAACTGCTCGAACTAATAAATGAATTTGGCAAAACAGTACGATACAAAGTCAATATTCATAAATCGAAGGCATTTTTGTATACCAACAATGAAACAGCAGAAGCAGAAATCAAGAAAAAAAATCCCATTCGATATAGCAAAAACAAAAATAAAATATCTGGGAATAAACCTAACCAAGGAGGTAAAAGACCTGTATGCTGAAAACTACACAATACTGAAGAAAGAAATCAAGGAAGACACAAACAAATGGAAACAAATACCATGTTCATGGATTGGCAGAATTAATATCACCAAAATGTCCATACTACCCAAAGCAATTTACAGATTCAATGCAATACCTATTAAAGTACCAATGGCATATTTCACAGACATAGAACAAACACTTCAAAAATTTATATGGAACCATAGAAGACCCCAAATAGCAGCCACAATTTTGAGAAAGAAGGACAAAGTAGAAGGGATCACAATACCTGATATCAAACTGTATTAGAAGGCCACTGTAATCAAAACAGCCTGGTACTGGCATAAAAATAGGTACATAGAGCAATGGAAGAGAACAGGAAGCCGAGAAGTAAACCCAAAACTCTACAGTCAATTAATATTCGACAAAGGAGGCAATGACATAAAATGGAGTAAAAATAGTCTCTTCAACAAATGGTGCTGGGTGAACTGGACAGCTATGTGTAAAAAAATGAAACTCGAGCACCAACTTACGCCATACACCAAAATAAATTCAAGGTGGATAAAAGAGTTAAATCTAAGCCGTGAAACCATTAAAGTCCTAGAGGAGAACATTGGCAGGAAAATTTCGGATATTTCATGCAGCAACATTTTTACTGATATGTCCCCTAGAGCAAGGAATATAAAGAAAGAATAAACAAATGGGACCTCATCAAAATTAAAAGCTTCTGCACAGCTAAAGAAAATGGCATTACGGTAAAAAGAGAAGCAACAGTTTGGGAAAACATATTTGCCAATGATACCTCTGACAAAGGTTTAATCTCCAAAATATACAAGAACTTACTCAACTCCACTCTAAGAAGACAAGCAACCCAATGAAAAAATGGGCAAAGGACTTGAACAGACACTTCTCCAAGGAGGACATACAGAGGATCCAGAGACACATGAAAAGATGCTCAATATCACTAGCTATCAGAGATGCAAATTAAAACCACAATGAGATACCACTTTACACCAGTCAGTATGGCTATCATAAACAAAGAAACAAACAACAAGTGCTGGAGAGGTTGTGGGGAAAAGGGGACCCTAGTTCACTGTTGGTGGGATTGCAGACTGGTACAACCATTATGGAAAACAATATGGAATTTTGGATAAGAGGGGTGAAGCCAGCAGTGGAGCAGGGACAGGCAAGTAAGATACCCCAACCCCAGGCACCCAGGAAGCCCCCTGTCGGGCAGACCCAGTGAGGGCGCAGGGCGGCGGGCTGGCTGCCATCACACATTTGCATGCAGATAAACCAGCAGAGTGAGCAGTGGGACGGACCGTGCGGCCCCAACGGCTGCCATTGCTTTCCTCTGACCCTGACCCCACATACAGAGTCACAACCCAGCAACTGAGTGGCCCCACCCTGGTGAACACCTAGGGCTCTGCTCAGCATACATAACAGGCAGGATCAGTCCAAAATATGGCTCAGGAAGAACTCAAAGCCCCAGAGCTGATAACTCTAAGCCACCAGGAAATAGCGAACCTCTCAGATGCACAATTCAAAACACTGGTGATCAGGATGCTCACAGAACTGGTTGATTTTAGCCACAAATTAGAGGAACATATGAAGGCTAAACTAATTGAAATGAAGGGAAATGGACAGGAAACCAATAGTGATGGAAAGAAAACTGGGACTCAAATCAAGGGGGTGGACCAGAAGGAAGGAAGAAATGATCAAACAAAAAAAAGTGAAGTTACAAGAATTCAAAAAATGAAGAGAGGCTTAGGAACCTCCAGGACATCTTTAAACGTTCCAACATCCGAATTATAGGGGTACCAGAAGAGGAAAAGAAACAGCCATGAATGGAAAACTTATTTGAACAAATAATAAAGGAGAACTCCCCCAGTCTGGCAAAGGAAATAGACTTCCAGGAAATCCAGGAAGCTGAGAGAGTCCCAAAGTAGTTGGACCCAAGAAGGAACACACCAAGGCTCATCATAATTACATTAGCCAAGATTAAAATGAAGGAGAGAATCCTAGAAGTAGCAAGAGATAAAGGGGACAGTCATCTACAAAGGAGTTCCCATCAGGCTGTCAGCAGGTTTCTCAAAAGAGACCTTACAGGCAAGAAGGGGCTGGAAGGAAGTATTCCAAGTCATGAAATCCAAAGACATACAATCCAAGACTGCTCTATCCAGCAAAGCTTTCATTTAGAATGGAAGGGCAGATAAAGTGCTTCTCAGATAAGATCAAATTCAAGGAGTTCATCATCACCAAGCCCTAATTATATGAAATGTTAAAGGGACTTATCTAAGAAAAAGAAGATGAAAAATATGAACAGTGAAAGGACAGCAAACTCACAGTTATGAACAACCACACCTAAAACAAAAGCAAACCAAGAGGACAGCTAGATTAGGAGCAGAACCATAGAAATGAAGAACACATGGAGGGTTAGCAACAGGGGAGTGGGAGGAGGAGAAGGGGGGAGAAGATACAGAAAATAAGTAGCATAGATGGTAGGTAGAAAATAGATAGGGGCAGGGTAAGAATAGTAGGGGAAATACAGAATCTAAAGAACTTGAGATACGTGGTCATAAACTAAAGGGGGGGTGGTGGGCAAGGGGTGTGCAGGGAGGAGGGGAATGAAGGAGGGAATAGAACAACTGTAATGGTATAATCAATAAAATATACTTTAAAAAGAAAAGAAAAACAAAACCAATAAGAAAGCAAAAACTAAGCAAACAATTGAACAGGAACAGAATCAGAGAAATGGACATCACATGGAGGAATTTCAGTGGGGACGGGGGAGGGTGGAATAGGGGGATAGGTACAGAGAAGAAAAAGCTTAATTGGTAGGCATAACATAGATGGGGAGAGATAAAAATGGTATAGGAAACAAACAACTCAAAGAACTTATATGTACAACCCACAGACATGAACGAAGAGGGGAAGCTGGAGGTTTGGGGTGCAGGGCAGAGGGGGAATAAAGGGGAGAAAATTGAGAAAACTGTAATAGCATAATCAATAAAAAATTTAAAAAATGAATAAACACAACAAAATAACTCAACATGACTGATAGTAAAGATGCTCCATACCAAAACTTGAGCAAGAAATCTTAACCCTTGAATGCACAGCTTAGAAACAGAAGCTGGAAAATGCACAAGTTTTGCATCCGTATGAGGAACCTAAAATAGTAAATGAAGTCCATGCAAAGTGGATGAAAAGAGCCCATAGATATGTCCTGAGGGGCACGGATGTAAAATGAGAGCGCTTGTATTTTACTCTACTTTTTTTTATCTCTTGGTGGAGAATTTCTAAAAAAATTTATCTCCATATTACTTAAGGAAGCTACAAGGGATAAAGCAAATTACAAATGACTTTCAGGCAAACTTGGCACTTGTATAAACCTGCCTCTATTACACTACAAAGCCAGTTCTAAAAAAAAGTCACATAAAATACACTTATTGCTCCCTTGGAGGATATCTGGAGACCAGTCACAAAGTAACTGCACAGTCCTGACATTTGGATGTCTTCAACTGCTCTTCTAAATTACACTGCTATGAGAAGTCAATGATATTCCCCCTGGAATCAACTCCTTTTCTTGCTGACCTGCTGACCTGTCATTCCCCAAAATGGCCATGAGATGCAGCAGAGACCGACAGAGGCAACACATATCCCATTAATGACTTAGCTGAAAGGTTCCTTCACTTTTTACTGTGAGATGCAATGACTGCACACTTTTCACCCCCCCCCCCCCAAATGTGACTGCACAATGTCATAGCCGTTCAATTCCACTGCTCTCTGCTACCTTTCAGGCAACTTCCTTTTCCATCGTCCCACAGCACCTTTAGGAGCAGAGAGCTCTTCCAGGTGCCTTCTGCAGTCTTCCAGGGAATGGAAATTTCTCTCCACTAAGAGAAATCCAGAACACCGAACTAAACAACCATGCGAAGGTGCAAGGTCTAGTGAATACTATGCATGAATCACGACTGCACAGCCAGGCTGAAACCCCTTTTCCCTGGTCACCGAAGAAAAATGTGCGCTCCCAACTCATCCTGAACCTTTCTGGTCTTCTGCTTCAACTCTTCCCCATAGTCAGTGCTTGCAATTGGTCTGATGGGGTAGCATGTGTTGCGAATTTCCCCAAGGAACTCATCCTACAGGATGCCCTCTGGTATCACCACACAGGCAACATCACTTCCTTTGGATGAAGACCTCTCTGTGTGTGGGGCTGCTGATGGTGGTTCCTTCATTTGCCACCAATCTCTCCCATTCCACATTATTCTCAAATTTCAACAATTCATACCCCCCTCACAATTTGCTTGCAAGCAGAATGGTTTCCATATGTTTCCATAGAAACTCCGAGTAGAAATGAGGTCAAGAAAGTTATGCATCCCCCCCATCCCGATTAACTTCTGTGGAAACCAAACATCAAAGTGATTCACATAATCATGCAGGTGCAAATGATTTTCGACACTCAATTTGGGTACTTTAAATATGTAACCTGTCTCCCACATGGCATAATATGGTCTGTCCTCAGTTAACATCTGGACTTGATGGCTCTGAACTGCAAATGATCTGCCAGACACGAGGGGCAACTTTGTGTGAGAAATCTTGGGCATCAAACTTTGCAAACCACTCCTGACACATATCATCACCTACAGCGCCTTCTCCATACACACTACAAATCTTTATTTTTGCATTCCAGTTGTGTTTTTGCCTTTCTTGAAATGACAAAGTGTAATGTGCCAAAAGCATTCCTTATGTTCATCCATCTTCAATATAAAAATGGCCACAAAGTCACACTGGTTTTGATGAGTTTTTTCTTTACGTGCATGTTGGTATGACATCTGTCATGATATAGTCTAACCCAATGCTTTCAAATGAAGTTAGACAAGCTCATGAACCAGAGTCACAGGATGGGATGGAGCAGTGAGAGTGGTAAGGGCTGAACTGACTTTTGGGCCAACCCAATATAAACAAAGCTTTAACCAGAATTGCACCATTGAAAGCAGGTACAGTATGTTCTTTGCTGTCACAAAACTTAAGATAGAGTTCACTGGAAATGTGTGACTGGAAAGTTCTCCTGCTTGGTACTTCTGAAATAGACTCCTACAGACCTTCCAAAATAAACCAACATGTGAGTTCCAAAATTATTTGAACTGAATGATGGTAAACATACTACATACCAAAACTTGAGAACAAAATCTGCACCTTTAAACACACAAGTTAGTCACAAAACCTCAAATTGTACAAGAGTTACACCCATTTGAAGAACTGAAAAGAGTAAATGAAGCCAAGACACACTAGATGGAATGTACCTCTAGATATGTCCAGAAGGGCACACACATGAAATTATAGTGATGTTATTTTATTTTATTCTATTCCATTGTATTCTATTCTATTCTATTTCTGGATGGAGGATTTTGAATCAGTTTTATTTTCCCTTGCTTAAGGAAGCTGCAACAGACAAAGCAAATTATAAACAATTTTCAAACACACTTAGAACTTGTGAAAACCTGACTCAATTACTCTACAAAGCCAATACCAATTAATGTCGCATAACACATGTTCATCACTCCCTTTGCCCTTAACCTGAACACCACTCACAAGGTAAATGGACAGTGCTGACATTTAGATGCTTTGGAATGCACTTGTGAATATCACTACCATCAAAAGCCATTGATATTCCACTACAATTAACCACTTTTTCTGCTGACCTTCACTAAGGTGTCATCCCCCAAAATGGCCACAAAAGGGCAGCAGAGACTGACACTTGGAACGCATGTCCCACTAATGGCTTTGCTGAAAGATTCCTTCACTTTTTACTGTGAGATGTGATGACAGGCACACTTTTCATTTTCCCTCAAACATGGTGACTACACAAGGTTGTCACCATTTTGTCCCACTGCCTTCTGCCACCTTTTAGGTAATTTCACCATTCCATGGTCCCTTGAAAAGACAACTTTGTTATCTTTTGGAGCAGAGAGCTCTTCAAGGTGTTTCTGCAGTCTTCCAGGGAACGGAAATTTCTCTCCACTAAGACAAATTCAGACAGACCGAAGTAATTGGCCATGTGAAGGTGCAAGGTCTGGTGAGCACTTCAGATGTATCAGGACTGTGTGGCCAGGCTGGAACCGTTTTTCACTGGTCACCAAAGAGAAACATGCATTCTCACCTTATCATGAAGCTTACGTGTCTTCTGCTGACAAATTCTGAACTCTTTCCCTCAGGCAATGCTTTCAGTTGGTCTGACAGGAAGCAGTGCTTTTTGCAAGTAACCTGCTGGCTTTCTACAAGGAACTCCTTCTGCAGGATCCCCTCCAGAAACCACCACAAGGGAAACATCACCACTCTTGGATGAAGACCACCTTTTGGAGGGGCCTGGTGTTGGTTCCTTTGCTGGCCCTCTATCTCTCCCCTTCCACATTAGTCTAACATATCAACAATTCATCACACCTCACAATGTATTCTGGAAACAAAATATTTACCTTATGTTTCAGTAGAGAATCACATGTAGATATGCGATCAAGATGGGTCCCCTCCTTGTACCCGGCTAACTTCTGTGGAACCCAAACATCAGGGTGACTAACCTAACTGTGCTGGTGCAAATGATTTTCAATGCTTGGTTAGAATACTTTGAGTATGTTGCCTGTCTCCAGCAAGCCATACCATGGTGTGTCTTCAGCAAACATCTGCCCTGCATGGCTCTGCATTTCAACTGGTCTGCCAGACCTGTGGGGCAACTGCACGCCAGAAATCTCTGGAATGAAACTTGGAAATACACTTATGACATGTTCCATCACTCACAACAATGTCTCCAAACACACCAAAAAAATCTTTCTTTGCCTCACAGTTGCGTTTGCACCTTTCTTGAAATGACAAAGCCTAAGGAGCTGAAAAATGTTGCTTATGTTCTTCCATCTTCAGTGTGAAAATGGCCACACACACATTCTCCAGTTGTGATGAGATTTTTAAATGCAAGCTGGTATAACTGCTGTCATGATACATTCTAACAAAACAGTTTAGAATTATGTAAAGGCAAGTATGTGAGACCAGAGCCAGGTGATGGGGTGGAGTATGGCAGTGGGAGAAGGGAGGCTAAAGTGACATTTTTACCAGCCCCATTTAAAGCAAGGTTCAACCAGCATCGCAGCCTCGAAATCCTACACAATATGTTTTTTGCCCTCATGGCACTTAAGCTAGCATTCACTGAGAATGGATGACTAGAAAGTTCTTTTCTTTGGGACTTCTGAAATAAACTCCTACAGAAGGTCTGAAGTAAACTGTCATTGGAATTACAGAATAACTGGACCTTTGTGATGGTAAAAATGCTCTGTAACAAAACTTGAAAAAGAAATCTTCACCCTTGAATCCACAGCTTAGAAACAGAAGCTGGAAATGTGCATGTTTTGCCCTCGTACCAGGAACCTAAAATAGTAGATGAAGCCCAAGGAAAGGAAAGAAATAAGCCCATAGATATGTGCCAAAGGGCACGTACATACAATCATCATTGTATTTTTCTTTGCTTTTTTGGTGTATCTTGTAGAAGCATTATATATAAATTTTGCCTCCACATTGTTTTAGGAAGCTGCAACAGACAAAGAAAATTGCTAACGGCTTTTAAGCATACTTGGCACTTGGAAAAACCTGCCTCTGTTATGCTACAAAGCCACTTTCAAGAAACGTCCCATGAAACATGGCTATTCCTCCCTTGGCTGTTACTCTGGAGACTAGTCACAAGGTAACTGTATAGTCCTGACATTTAGATGTTTTCCAATGCACTTGTAAATACCACTACCATCAAAAATCATTGATATTTCACTGGAATCAACCACTTCTCCTGCAGACCTAAACTAACATGTCATTCCCCAAAATGGCCATGAGTTGGAAGCAAAGACCAACACTTGGAACCCATACTATACTATGGTCTTGGCCACAAGTTTCCTTTGAGTTTTCCAGTAAGATGCAATGACAGGCACATTTTTTCATTTTCCTCAACAATGTAACTAGAAAGAGGTTTCATCATTTACTTCCATTGTCCTCTGCTATAATCCAGCCCACTTCACCATTCCATCTGCCTACAACATTATCATCTTTTGGAGCACAGAACTCTTCCAGGTGCCTTTTGCAGTCTTCCATGCACCAGAAATTTTTCTCCACCAAGAGAATTTAGGAAAGGCTGCTAAAATACCTGGCAGTCCAAGGATACAACATCTTATATGTACTGTGGATGAATCAGGACTGCCCAGCCAGACTGGAACTGTTTTCCCTGGTCACCAAAGAGAAATGTGCTCTTTGATGATTACACATCTTCTGCTGGCAAATTCAGGACTCTCTCCCCAGGGGCAGTGAGTTCCATTGCTCCAATGCGGAGCAGTAACTGCCTAGTTTCTGGTGAGGAGCTCCTAGGACAGGACTCCCTAGTGATCCCACCATATCCACAGCATTACCTTCTTTGGATGAAGACCACAGTTGGGAGTGGCTGCTGTGCCATTGAGTGCAAGGCCATTGAGCACGGGTTTCCCCCATGCTCCCACCATCTCTCCTGTTCCACATTAGTGTCAAATATCAATGATTCATCCACCTGTCCACAATGTCTTGTAAATGTAACATTTCCTCATGTATCAAGAGACAATCTGATGTGGCAATGTGGTCAGGCAGGGATCCTTCCTTCTCTCCCCTTAACTTCTGTGAACCCAAACATCAAAGCGATTAATGTAACCATACTGGTAGAAATGATTTTTGATGCATGCTTAGGGTTTTTTTAGTATGTCACCTTTCACCTGCCTCCTGCATGGCATAATGTGGTCTCTCCTTGATGAATGTCGGGACTGGATGACTATCAACTGTGACTGGTCCATCCAACATGTGGGGAACCCTCACATGAGAAATCCCCAATGAGAAACTTCGCAAACCACTTCTGACACGTTCAAGCCACCACAACACCTTCTCCTATGCACCAGAAATCTGGTATTCCATTGAACTGGCATTTAACCCTCTTGATATGTCACAGTGTAATGTACTGAAAATATTATTTCTATTCATCCATCTTCAATATTAAAATGGCCACATACTCAACAGTTCTTATGAGTTTTTTTTTAATGCACACTGATAGGACATCTGTCATGATACATTTTAACCAAAGTTTTCAAATAAAGTGAAAGACAAATACGTGAACCAGAGTCCACATCATGGGAGATTGAAGGTGGGGTTGGTGAGGGACTGAACTGACTTTCTGGCCAACTCAGTATAAAGCAGGCTTCAACCAGCATTGCAGCATTGAAATCATATACAGTGTGTTTTTTGTTCTCATAGCACTTAAGCTAGAATTCACTGAACGTGGGTGACCACAAAGTTCTGTTGTTTGGTATTCATGAAACAGACACTTAAATCATCTCCAAAATGAACCACCCTTTGAGATCTAAAATAACTTTAACTGAAAACTTTAATTTTAACTGCCTAACATACTACATGCCAAAACTTGAGAAAGAAATTTTCACCCAGAAATACACCTTAGAAACAGAAACTAAAAATGTACCACTTTTTGTACCCATATGAGGAAACTAAAATAGTAAAGGACATCCAGACAAAAAAACAGAAAAACAGCCCTAAGACATATCCCTAAGGCCACAAACGTAAGACAGAGCCACTTTTATTTTCTTTATGTATTTTATTTTACATTTTACACCATGATAGAGAATACTGAATAAACTTTACTTTTCTCATTGTTTAAGGAAGCTGAAAGAGACTAAAAGGTTTAGTCTCTTACAAAAGGTTTATAGCATGCCTGCAATTCGTCAAAGCCTGACTTTATTACACTAGAAAGCCAGTTCCAAGAAACATCACATAAAATGCATTCATCACTCCCTTTACCCTTAATCTGCATTCCAGTCACAAGTTAACTGGACAGTGCTGATATTTAGACATTTTCTAATGATTTTGTAAATACCACTGCCATCAAAGGCCATTGATATTCCTCTGGAATCAACCTCTTTTACTGCTGACCTGTACTGAGGCATCATTCCTCAAAATTGCCATGACATGGCAGCAGAGACCAACACTTGGAACACATCGAACTATTGGCTTAGCTGAAAGGTTAGTTCACTTTTTACCATTAGGTGCCATGACAGGCATGCTTTACATTTTCCCCCAACAACGTGACTGAACAACGGGACAACATAGTCACCACATTGTTCCACTGCCCTCTACCACTTTTCAGGCAACTTCACCATTCCATGGTCCCACAACATTGTTCTCTTTCAGAGCAGAGAACTCTTCCAGGTGTCTTCTGTAGTCTTCCAGATAATGGAAATCTCTCTCCATTAAGATAAATTTGGAAAGACTGAACTCAATGGCCTTGAACCTTCTACGTCTTCTGCTGACAAATTCTGAACACTTTCCCACAGGCAGCTTTCAGTTGCTCTGATGGGAGTAACCCACCAGGTTTCTGCAAGGAGCTCCCACTTCAGAAACACCCTTGGGAATGCACCACATACACAACATCACCTCCTTTGGATGAAGACCACCCTTTGGAGGGGCTGCTGGTGGTGGTTCCTGTCTTTCCCTCAATTCTCCCAGTCCACATTATTCTAACACATCAACAGTTTACCACCCCCCTCAAAATTTGTCTTGGAAGCAGAATATTTTCCTTAGATTTCAGTGGAGAACTGCCTGTGGAAATGCAGTCAAAAGGGGTCCCCCAGCATCCCACTTAACTGCTGTGGAATTCAACGTCAAAGCAAATAACATCACCATGCTGGTGCAAATAATTCTCCATACTTGATTTTGACCCTCCTAATATATCGCCTGTCTCTTGCGTGCCATAACGTGGTGTGTCCTCAGTGAATGTCTCCCTTCCATGGCTCTCCACTGCACCTGGTCTACCGACTCGTGCAACTGCGCTCAAGAAATCTCTGGCATGAAACTTCGCATTCCTCTTCTGACACATTCCATCACTCACAGCAACATCTTCATACACACCACAAACCTTTTGTTGACTTGCAGTTCTGCTTGTACCTTTCTTGAAGTGACAAAGTCAAAGGGGCTGAAAATGTTGCTTATGCATCTTCAGTGGGAAAAGGGCCACATGCACATTTATCACTTGTGATGAGGTTTTTTTATCTTCCAAGAACTTTAGGAGGGCCAACAAGCTCTTGCTAGGAGTATTACTGTCTAGAGCTGTGCTGAAGCTCTCTTCCTAAACCCAGTTTTGGCAACTAAATCTCTCAGGAATAAATAAGATGAAAACCCTAAGTAATTTCCCAGTCTTCCTTTTCCTAACAGCCAGTTTAAAATCAATGTGCCAAATGCAAAATGTTGGTTCTCTTCATTACCACCTCTGAAACTTCACACAGAAGTTTTATATCAACAAACTAAATTAGTACACTGCTCCATATTTCATTCAGATAATCATTCAGTTTTGAGAATAAGTTACTAGAGTTAAATTATTAAATCTTACTTAAGTAAATGGTTACAAACATGTACTCCCCAAATCCACCTCAGATTAAATATCTGACTGTTTGCTTATATGTTGGAGAAACAATCCTTCCTCTAATCTCAAGAATCTTTGGGCTGCTCTAATAATCCAACAGGTATAACACAGATTACCAAATGAAACCATCAAATTTGAGATGCATAGGCATGGGAACCTCACTCACATGACAGAGTCAGGAACCCCACATTCAGAAGAGCGTCAGCGATAGAATGGAAATGTGCACGCACAAAATGTACTGAGGCTGTGATGGTGTGAGGTGCCACAGGGCTTCAAAGTGACCTTGCAAAATGATAGGAGCAGATGCTACCAGAAAGATGCTATTCCAAAGATGTCTACAAGGTGGTGACAAAAAGAGCATTTCCTGCTGACCTCAACTCAGATGCTATTTCAAAGATGCACACTACATAGCGGTGTGCAGCAGATTGCGAAAAAGAGTCCCACCCCCAGAGAGCAAGGGTCCTGCCAGGTCAGCCCTGGGTCCTCTGACTGCTGGGAGAAGTACTTTTACCTAAGAGAGGATGGAGCCTCATGACATGAGTTTTGGATCCTCACCAGAGAGCATAAGAAGTCATGTTAGGTTACCTCTGGGTCTTATAAGCAAGGGGAGGGGCCCCACCTGAGACCTGGGGATCCAAGAGTCCTCTGACCTCAGACCTGCGCCACTTGAGTATGGAGAGGACCACATGAGAGACGGAAGTGTGCTGTTACTGCACTCCTCTGTCCTGTGAGGGTTGAGAAAAGTCCCTCCCTGAGAAACTTAAGTCTCCCAACACTTCACCTTTGAGCCTGGTGACTGTGGGGAGATGTCTGACTTGAGAGAGTAGGGGGTCCTGTCACTTCAGCTCTGGGTCCTGGGAGCTTGAAGACAGTCCCCCTCCAAGAGTACAGGGCTCTGCCACTCCGGCTCTGTGATCACGAGGTGTGCAGAAGCTGTGGGTCCATGACTGTGGGGAACATCCCCGCCTCTGAGTGTGATGGGTCCAGTCCCATCTCCTGTGTGCTGTGGTTGTGGCAATAGGGACTTCTTGGAGAAAGATGTGGGTCTTGTCACTTCAGCCCTGGGTCCAGGAATTGCAGGAAGTAGCCCCTCCAGGGGTAGGAAGCACCTGGTATTGAGCAGGAGGAGAGGCTCCACCAGAGAGGACACCTGGTCCTCTGACATCAGCCAGGGTCCCAGAGAGTGTGTGGGGGTTCAACATGGGATAGCCTGGGTTGCTGTCTGATCACCTCGGGGTCTCGTGAATGTGGGGTGGGCTCCTCACTGAGAAAGTAGGGGGCCCTGCCATCTGAACTCTGGGTCCTGGGAGTGTGGAAAGGGGCCTCTCCCTGCCAGGAGTTGGGTCTTGTCACAGTGAAGAGGGACCCCACCTGGGAAAGACAGGCGTCCTGCCTGATAGGAGAGTCCTGTGGATGTGGGAAGGGCTCCCGCCTGACAGAGTAGAGAGACTGTCACACTGGCTCTGTCCCCTGTGCATCTGGAAAACTGTCCCCCCAGGGAGAAGAGTGGTTCCCCTCATCTCTGCTGTGTGGCTCCTGATTGTGGGGGGGGGGGTTGGCGCGGGAGGGTCCCTCCTAGAGAGCGCAGGGGATCCTGTTACATCAGCTCTGGGTGCTGCAAGCTGGGGTCGGGTCACGCTGGCCACAGGAGAGGGCAGAAGAAGGTAGCGAACGCTGTGGTCCCAATTATTCAGCAATGCAAGTCACAGACCAACACCAACCCTGGGGACTTCTGGAGGCAGTAACTCCTTGCAAGAAAGGTCCCAACTTCAGCAACAGGGTTGGCTCTGACATCTTCTGCCTGATTCCTCCAGTCCGTATGCCACCTACCTAATGTTGTTGCAATAGCAGAGTTCATTTTCATCTTTAGAGAGAACTTGTTGCAGTGGCTACAGCAAAGAAGAGAAGATCCTCTCCGTCAACCACTTCACTTATGGGACCAGAACTGTCCCCAAACTCTATCTCCCCAAACTCTGTCCCTCAAACCCTGGTCGAGCACACAGTGAGAACCAGACCCCCACTGGGGCGGTGTCCGCTCAGACAAGGACGTTTGTCTCTCAGGGGCATTTCTGACATATAAACGCTGACTCTCCCTACTGGCACCTAAACGAGCCGAATGTCTGGGGAGAAAGACGCGCGTGTAAGGACCCTGCTGCCGGAGGCAGCCCGTGTGCCCAGGTTCCCGGCTCAGGGGTCTGGAGCCTCCGTGTCCGCACGTGGGGTCCAGCGACCCTCTCCTTGTTCACGCCCCGCGGAAAACGGGAGAAGACCTTCACCCCTTCACCACGCTCCCTGGACGCCAATTTTCCCGGGTTTTCGTCTCTCATAACCAGGAAGAGAGAGGTGAGCTAGGCGGCCTTGGAGAGCACATCCACGTGAACCCTCAGCCGGCTCCGGCTCCGCGAACCCCCGGACCCGCGGTGCGCCCCGCCAGCCAGTGAAAGGCCGCAGACCGGACGAGCAGCGCTGTTCGGGCCCAGTGAGGCCGCTTCACTGCGCTCTCCCTTCCATCCCACGGGGGATAGGACCCCCAAACCTGTACGAGCAAGCGGCCCACTGTCCGGTTTCCCGCCCCATCGCCCTTTTCTCAAATCCTCCTGCGGTCTCTCACGGTCTCCGGCACCTCCGCCCACGCGCAGGTCCTGGTCCCCAAACCTCCGGTCTCTCTCAGTTGCACCCGAATTCTGTGTGAGCCCTTTCCCATCCAGCCCCCAAAGTAACCGGTTCCAACCTCCCCCAAGGCGGCTCCGGTCCAGCCCCCCTATACCCGCCGCTTCCCAGCAGGGTCCAGTCCTCCTTCCAGACACTTCTCACTCCGGCTTCGCCCCCCCCCCCCCCAACCCCGCCCCCGACCCACCGGGATCGCAGCCCGGCCAGCACCTCCGCGATCCTAACACCCCTCCCCGACTCCTCCATCCCTCGCCGGGCAGCGTTCTGGTGACTCCTCCTCTCAAAGTTCTCAAAGTTCTCAAAGTTCCCAAAGTTCCGGGACCTGCATCACCCGCGCCCCACTCCTCTCTCTTTCCCGAGACCTTTGCCCACGCGGGATCCTTCGCAGTGCGCGTCCCGTCCTGCGGCAGCTGGGAGCGGCAGGCGGAGGGGGACAGGCTGGGTCTGAGAAGGGCTCTGGGACTGGCGGGACCACCGGGAACCTCTGGACCACAGGAAGGCCGAGCTCAGAGCCAGACAGGTGCGGCCCCACCCAGACAAGGAGGACATGGACTAGATAGAGGGCGATCTCGCCCCGGAAGGGAGCGCGTTTACTCGGTAAGTGCCTGTGAAGACGCATTTGCTGTTGTCAGGCCCGGGGACGGGCGTCTCGTGTGTGTCCTCTCACCAGGGCACACACTGGTGAGAGGCACAGACGTGCCTTCCTGGAGCTCATGTGGCCGAGCCTCGGTGGAAGTGTCCAGCCTGAGAGGGCACCTGCCCAAGCTCAGCAGGAGGAGGGGACCACACACTTGGGGAGACTGAGTCACAGAGGTGTGTGAGGATGACCACGTTCTTGTCATTGCTCATACATCACTTCTTAATAACTGGTCTGTCAGGTCACTAAAAGTAAATAATGTTGCTTTCTATATTCCAAAGTTCACCATCTAAAATCTCCCTTATCGGAAACGCGCACATTTGCCATATCGTGAGTTCCTCAGATAACCTAGAGGGGGCGCCATTTCACTTACAAAACACTTCTTTCTACAAGACCAGGAGTCCAAACCCTGAATGCATCTAAAAATAAGTATCCTGTTCCTTTTTTATATCATCATTAATGAACTTACCGCCAACAAAAATTTTTCTATCTCCTCACATTACCTCATTTCTTCATATTTTCTTTCAAGCATTGTGTATTTTTACATGTTTTTATATAACTAAAGTAATACAATTTTATTATTGTATGATAGCTTACTTAAAGGTAGAATTGAAAAGACCCAATAGCAACAAAACAGATACAAAACATTAACCTCAGAAAGAACGTGCATGATACCTTTATTACCCCCATGCGTAATAAAGGTTACCCTTCTCTTCCTCCAGTGTTCGGTCTGAGTCTTTCCCGTAACATTTTGGTTCCCTGACCCGGAAACGACTCACAGGAGCAGGCGTTAGCCTCTGGTGAGGTGGCCGGGCGTTCCACGGAACCCTATGATGGAAGGGAAGCGCGCGCGCCCAGGTTATTTCAGGTCCTCACCCGTCCTGGACTCCGAGGTTAGCTGCCGGCGAGACCCACTCTCTACCTGGGCTGGAGAGGGAGCGAACTGGTCCAGCTTGGGGAGCTGCGCAGCCTTTGGTTTGGTAAGTGCCCCGGGGACTAGGATTGGAGACTAGACCCACCCCTTGCAGTGGAAGGAGAGCTTGATCACCTCTCAGGCAGGCAATGAGCCCTAAGTCCTTTTAGGGGGAAACGTATCCCCATTGGAAGGGCAGTCCTACTCGAGCGGGACTGTATTAAACTCTCGGATGTTTGTCTATGTGTTTGTGTGAATGACTGAGTTTGTGGCTCCATGGGTGAAAACCTAGGGAGTCTGAGTGGGCCCCAAGTACCATCCATGCTATAACAAAGGGTAGGAGCTCCTTATTTTTCTCTTTTCTGTGTAGCATTCCATTGTGTAAACAGCATAGTTTTTTTAAAGATTTTTATTTATTCATTTTTAGAGGGGAAGGAAGGAGAGAGGGAGAGAAATATCAATGTATGGTTGCCTCTCATGTGTCCCCTGCTGGGAACCAGCCTGCACAACCCAGGCATGTTCCCCAACTGGAAATAGAACCGCGATACTTTGGTTCCAGGCCTGCGCCCAATCCACCGAGCTACACCAGCCAGGGCCAGCAGAGTTTTTTGATCCACTCATTTACTGATGGGCACTTAGGCTGCTTCCAACACTTGGCTATTGTAAATTGGGCTGCTATGAACACTGGGATACATAGGTTCTTTTGGATTGGTGTTTCAGGGCTCTTAGGATATAATCCCAGCAGTGGAATTGATGGATCAAAAGGCAGGTCCATTTCTAGTTTTCTAAGAAATTCCATACTGTTTTTCATAGTGGTTGTACCAGTCTGTAATCCCACCAACAGTGCACTAGGGTTCCCTTTCCTCCACATCCTCTCCAGCACTTGTTGTTTGTTGATTTGCTTATGATGGCCATTCTGACTGGTGTGAAGTGGTATCTCCTTCTGATTTTAATTTTCATCTCTGTGATGGCTAGTGATGCTGAGCATCTTTTCATATGTCTCTGGGCCCTTTGTATGTCCTCCTTAAAGATATGTTTGTTCAGTTCACTTGCCCATTTTTAATTGGATTGTTTGTCTTCCTGGAGTGGAGTCACGTGAAAGTTCTTTACATAGTTTGGAGATCAAACCCTTTTCCAAGATCTCATTTGCAAAAGTATTTTCCACAAGACTGGTTGTCTTTTTCATTTTAATTCTTCTTTAGCCATGCAGAAGCTTTTGTTTTGATGGGATGCCATTTTTTTTATTCTTTCCTTCATGTCCCTTGCTTTATAGGACATATCAGTGAAGATATTGCTGCATGGAATATCTGAGATTTTCCTGCCTGTGTTCTCCTCTAGCACTTTTATGGTGTCATGCCTTATATGCAAGTCTTTTATCCATCTTGAATTTATTTTTGTGTATGGTGTAAGTTGGTGATCAAGTTTTATTTTTTTTGCATGTAGCTATCCATATCTCTAAACATCATTTGTAGAAGAGGCTATTTCTACTCTATTTTATGCTTCTGTCCCCTTTGTCAAATATTAATTGACCGTAGAGACTTGGGTTTGTTTCTGGGCTCTTTGTTCTGTTCCATTGGTCTATATGTCTGTTCTTATGCCAATACCAGGCTGTTTTTACTACGGTGGACTTGTAATGCAGTTTGATATCAGGTATTGTGGTCCCTCCTGCTTTGTTCTTTCTCAAAACTGCTGTGGCTATTCAAGCTCATTTATTTCCATAGGAATTTTTGAAATGTTTGTTCTATATGTGAAATATGTCATTGGTATTTTAATATGTATATTGAATTTATAAATTGCTTTGGGTATTATGGGCATTTTCATGATGTTAATTCTTCCTATGCATGAGCATGGTACATGCTTCCATTTATTTTGTGTCTTCCTTAATTTCTTTCTTCAGTGTTGTGTAATTTTCTGAGAACAGGTCTTTCACTACCTTGGTAAAGTTTATTCCTGTTTTTCTTGTTGTATAACAAGTGGAAATTTTTTTGACTTCTGATTCTCATATTTCATTGTTGGTATATAAAAATGCCTTCAATTTCTGAGTATTGACTTTGAATCTTGTTGTTTTGCCAAATTCATTTATTAGGTTGAGTAGTTTTTTGGTGGAGTCTATAGGGTTTCCTATGTACACTATCATATCAGTTGCAAACAATGAAAATTTTACTTTCTCCTTTCCAATTTGGATGCCTTTTATTTCTTTTTCTTGTCTGATTGCTGTGGCTAGGACTGCCAATACTATGTTGAATAGGAGTGGTGAAAGCAGGCATCCTTGTCTTGTTCCTGATCTTAGTGGGAGAGATTTTAGTTTAGAAAGAACACAGCACACGTTCACAGGTTGTCAATAAATGTCCATAAGGCTATAGTCATAAAAAACTGAAACTGTCTATAGGTATTGATTGAAGAAACACAGAAATATTTTCAGGTTGGGGTCTGCAAGACACACAGATGCCAAATACTTGTAAAAGTATATATCATGAAGTAGTGAGTTTTGGTCCTTATGCCTTGAACTCAAACACCTGGGTTATACTGAGAGGGTTTATTGCCTAGCAGAGCCAGCTTCAAAGACAGAAATGTACATATTAGGCCTGATTCCCATGGGAGCCTTGGTGAAAAACTTGAGTCATACCTGCTACCTCTGTTATTACCTGATTTTCCAGGAATACTTAACAGCCCCTTTCAGAGCTTGCTCTTGTGGGGCTATAATCTCCAAAACCACCCATAGTGGTTCCTAACATATTGCTACCCCAGTTTTTTTCCCTGTCCATTTGCTTGGAATATTTTTTCAACCCTTGGCTTTCAATCTATGTAGGTATTTTTTTTCTGAGGTGGGTCTCTTGCAGGCCGCATATGTGCAGGTCATGTTTTCTTATCCATTCAGGCACCCTATGTCTTTTGATTGGAGCATTTAATCCATTAACATTTAAGGTTATTAGTAATAGGTACTTGTTCATTTCCCTCCCTTGGTACCCATGTTCCCTTCTCTCTCACTCTTTTTCTTCCTCTTCTTATAGCAGTCTCTTTAATCAATGCAAATATCAATGTCATTTTCAATATAAACTTGAAGAAATAAAATCAATCTTGAGAAAGGAGAACAAAGTTGGAGGAACCACACTATCTGACATTAAAATAGAAATCCCAGAAATAAATCCACATCTATATGATCAATTAATCTATGACATAGGAGGCAAGAATATACAATGGGGTAAAAAACAGCCTCTTCAGTAAATGGTGTTGAAAAAACTAAAACAAGAGAAATATAAGAAAAATAAACAAATGAAACTGCATTAGACTAAAGTTATTTGACAGTGAAGGAAACCATCAACAAAGTAAAAAGACAACCTACTAAATGGGAATAGATATTCTCCAATGATAAGTAGTTCATACCCAAAATATGTGAGGAACTCAAACACCTACACACCTTATCACCAAAAAATCAAACAATCCTAAATAGATATTTCTTTAAAAAGTACACACAGATGGCCAATAGACAGGTGCAAAGATGTTCAACATCACTAATTACCAGGGAAATGAAAATAAGTCTAAAAGAGATATCACCTCATACCTGTCAGAATGGCTATCACCAGTAAATCAACAAACAAGTGTTGGTAAGAATGTGGAGAAAATGTAACACTTATGCACTGTTAGTGGGATTCTAAATTGGTGCAGCCACTGTGGTAAATAGTTGAAGTTTCCTGAAAAAAAAAAAAAGATAGAACAATCATATAACCTACCACTTCAACCTTTGGGTATTTAGTTAAAAAGCCCACACAACCCTGGCTGGTGTGACTCAGTGTACTGAACACCAGCCTATGAACCAAAGTGTTTCTGATTCAGTTCCTAATCAGGGCACATGCCTGGATTGCAGACCATGTCCCTGGTAGGGGGTGCACAAGAAGCAACCACACATTGATGTTTCTCTCCCTCTCTTTCTCTCTCCCATACCCTCTCTCTAAAAATACGTAAATAACATGAAAATTTTTTAAACTGAAAGATTTTATTATAAATGACACATGAACAAAACCAAGGGAGGTGGAATCAGGGGAGGGAGGTGGATGCTTGGGGTGGTGGGGACAGATGGGGGAAAGGCAGAAAACTGTACTTAAACAACAATAAATTTAAAAAATCAAACTCTAAAAAAATTTTAAGGAATTTTTAGAAACACAATTCAAAAAGACATGTGTACCCTTTTGTAGCATTTTTTACAATAGCCAGAATATGGAAGCAACCTAAGTGTCCATCAGTAGATTAATAGAGAAAGAGGATGTGATTCATATATACATTGGAATATTACTGTGGCATAAAATGAATAAAATCTTGTTTGCAACAACATGGATGGGCCTAGATGGTATTACGTTAAGTGAAATGAGTCAGACAAAGAAGACAAATACCATATGATTTCTCTTGTACATGGAATCTAATAAAACAAAATAAATGAACAAGCAAAGCAAAAACAAATTCATAGATACAGAGAACAAATGAATGGTTGCCACAGGGAAGGGGTTGAAGGAGGTGGGTAAAAAAGGGGGACGAATTAAGATGTACAAATTGCCAGATATAAAAAAGGTCATGAGGATGTAAAGTACAGCATAGAGACTACAGTGAATAATATTTTAATAACTATCATGGTGGAGAACTTATGGAGTGATCGCTTTTTAACTTATAAAAATATGTAATGACTATGTTGTCTGCCTGTAACTAATATATTTTTAAACATTTAAATATTATATTTATTTATTTTATATAGTGGGGAAGGGAGGGAGAGAAGGAAAGAAACATCAATGTATGGTTGCCGCTCATGCACCCCCTGCTGGGAACCTGGCCCTGCGGGTGGGCCAGGTTCCCAGTAGGGAGTGCAGGCCTGGGGATCACATACCTGGCCCTGACCCAGGCATGTGATCTGACTGGGAATCCAACCAGCAACCCTTTGATTCTCAGGCCAGTGTTCAATCCATTGAGTCACACCAGTGAGGGCGCTAATATATTTTTTGTCAACTGTAATTTAAAAATAAATATAGCCCTGGCTGGGTGACTCAGTTGGATGAAGTGTCATCCACTACACCAAAAGTTTGAGGGTTTGATTCCAAGTCATGGCACATGCCTAGATTGAGGATTGGGTCTCTGGTTAGGGTGCATGCAGAAGGCAATCAACCAATGTTTCTCTCTCACATCAATGTTTCTCTTTCACATTGGTGTTTCCCTCTCTCTCTCTCTCTCTCTCTCTCTCTCTCTTTTCCTCTTCCTCTAAAGTCAATAAAAATATGCTCAAGTGAGGATTAAAAAATAAAAATAAACTAAAAATAGATTTGAAATGAGAAAAACTACATAAGTATACAAAAGCTATATACAACTATTAATTTATTACACCATTATACAACTATTTATCTGTATAAAGTACATAAAATTATTTAGAGACTTTTGGCCAATACAGAGGCATAGGTAGACACACTGTGCCTTCTCACACAACCAAAATAAGAACAACAACAATTTAGAAACAAAATAACAACCAGGACGGACAGAAAATTGAACTGTATGGAAATCTGACAACCAAGGAGTTAAAAAATAGACACATCCATCCAGACCAGTAAGAGGGGCAGAGCCAGGCAGAGAGGGGTTGTGGCAGAAAAAGCAAGGATGCTGAGAAAGCAAGTCAGCCTCTGACAAACCCCAGACACACAAGATGGCAGCAGGCAGGCCCTGGGTGTGCAGGTGGTGGCTGGCAACCCCGGGTGTAGGGTGACAATGGACAGACCCAGCAAGGTGGCAAGTGCGAAGCGAGGCATTGTGTGCAAGCTCTGACTTGGAGGTCCCACATTTGTGTGCAGATAAACTAAGCAAAACTGGTGAGTGAGACAGACCACACAACCCAGGGTCCCAGCGTGGGGAAATAAAGCCTCAAAACACCAATTGAAACATCTGTGGGGGTTGAAGTTCTGGGAAAAACTCCCAGCCTCACAGGAGAGTTTTTTAGATAGACCAAAAGGGCCCTAGAATGTACACAAGCCCACCCACACAGAAATGAACACCAGAAAGGACCAGTTTGCTTGGGGGAAGCAGTAGAAGGGACTGAAATCCGTCAGAGAGCCGAACAGGTGCCATTGTTCCCTCTCAGACTCTGCCCCCACATACAGTGTCACAACCCAGCAACTGAGTTGACTCACCTTGGTGAATACCTAAGGCTCTGCCCCTCATTATGTAACAGGAGTGACAAAACAAAACAAAAAAAATGGCATAAACGAAAAAACAGATCAGAGGTTCAGAAAAAATACAACTAAGCAATTAAGAGATAGCCCGCCTATTCAATGAACAGTTGATCAGGATATTCACAGAATTGGTTGAATTTGGTCACAAATTCTATGAAAAAATCAAGGCTACACTAAGTGAAATGAAAGAAAATGTACAGGGAACCGATAGTGATGGAAAGAAAACTGGAACTCAAATCAATGGAGTGGACCAGAGGAACAAAGATACAATCAAACAGAAAAGAATGAAAAAATAAGAACTCAAACAAATGAGGAGAGGCTTAGGAGCCCCCAGGACATCTTTAAATGTTCCCACATCCAAAAAAAAAAAATGTTCCCACATCTGAATTATAGGGGTACCAAAAGGGCAAGAAGAAGAGCAACAAGTGGAGAAGTTACTTGAACAAATAATAAAGGAGAACTTCCCCAATCTGGCAAAGGAAATAGACTTCCAAGAAGTCCAGCAACCTCAGAGAGTCCCAAAGAAGATGGACCCAAGGAAAAACTCACCAAGGCACATCATAATTACATTACCCAAGATTAAAATGAAGGAGAGAATTCTAGAAGCAGCAAGAGATAAGGGGACAGTTACCTACAAAGGAGTACCCATCAGGCTGTCAGCTGATTTCTCAGAAGAGACCTTACAGGCAAGTAGGGGCTGGAAAGAAGTCTTCCAAGTCATGAAAGGCAAAGACCTATATCCAAGATTGCTCTATCCAGAAAAGCTTTCATTTAGAATGAAAGGGCAGATCAAGTACTTCTCAGATAAGGTCAAGTTCAAGGAGTTCATCATCACCAAGTTCTTATTATATGAAATGTTAAAGGGACTTACCTAAGAAAAAGAAGATAAAAAACATGTATAGTGAAATGACAGCAAACTCACAATTATTAACAATCACACCTAGAACAAACAAACAAACAAAAACCTACTCAAACAACTAGAACAGAAATAGAACCACAGAAATGGAGATCACATGGAGGGTTAGCAACAGGAGAGTGGGAGGAGGAGAAGGGGGAGAAAGTACAGAGAATAAGTAGCATAGATGCTAGGTAGAAAATAGGCAGGGGGAAGGCAAGAATAGTATGGAAATGTAGAAGCTAAAGAACTTAAGACACAGGGACATAAACTAAAGGGAGTGAATATGGGTGAGAGAGGGTGTGCAGGATGGAGGGGAATGAAGAGGGGAAAATGGGACAACTGTATAGCATAATCAATAAAATATATTTTTAAAAAGATTTAAACTGGAAATACAGTGTTCTTGTGTAATATTCAAAATAGCAAAAAGTAATCCAAAATTACTGAGCATATGAAGAACCAAAAATATCTCAACTCACATGGGAAAAGATAACGTGTTAGTAATGAGATTACACAGATGTTGAAATCACCAAAATTTATTGACTCATCCATTTAAAATTGGTGGATTTTATTATACACACACTATGCCTCAAAAATGAACAAAATGAAAGTTTTAAAAGGGTTAATATAGTTAAAATACATTAGTATTACTCCAATTACAGCGTGAGATAAGTTGATTTTTATGGACTATTCTAGAAGTAAACCACTATTCATAACACTGTTTCTTTGAGAAATTGTTTTAAGTTTCAAATAATCAGTTAAAAACAATCTTCTGGCAATTAGTCCTTTCTTAAGTTGATAACTAAACATTTTAGAAAACGTAGTAAGTTACTTATAGATCTCATCCTAAACCCAGGAACATGAAAGTTCTGATTACTTGGGGAACAAATTATATATAAGCATGTCTATTTAAAAATCTATTGAGGTGACACTGGTTAATATAATTATATAGGTTCACAACACACAAAAAAATTATACATACATCTATATATAAGTCTTCAGCTACATATATAGCTATATACAACTATTCAAGTATATATAATTTACCTATGCATTATTCAATTATTTATATAATTATATACAATTATTCAACTAGAATAAAAAGAACTAGATACAACTATTCAACTCTATAGACAACTATATACAAATATACCACTATATATACAGCTACATACAAGTATTTAATTATATGTTTATATACAAGCATTCAACTAATATACAGCTATATGCAACCTTTTTTGTCTTAATGGTAGCAGTATGGTTTATTAACCCATGTCTTAGTACAGGCGCTGGGGCTTGCCCATGGTGCTTTTGATGTACAAAGCCCAGACATTCTGCCAGTTCTTTATGAGGAGTGACATCAGGAAATTGACAGCTAAGTAAATGTCGTACAGAAGCTCATCATCTGTCATCTTCACATGGCCAACAGCCACTGCCAGACACAGCACCTTCTTCGTCTGGAACTTAATTGTGGATTTGACTTCATCAACTTTGGCCACTATGTCCTCATTGTGGATCAACAAGGAAGGGAACTTGCCAGATTTATTCAGGCCTGGCCCCATGATTCGTGGGATCTGCTTGATCAGAGACTCTGAAACCAAAAAGGCATTATACTTCTTGGCCAGCTTCTTGACCAGATTCTTATTCTTGTTGAGTTTCTTCAGCACCTTGATGTCCATGTCGGGATGTTCATGGCCTTAGCCTCATCACAGTGCTGCTGGTCTCCCAGAACACACAAGGAGAACTTGAGGTGGGGAGTGGACTTAAGTCTGATGGTGCCCGAGAAGCATTTGTCCTTCTTGGGGTCAGAGTTGTTCAAGCTGATCTGCAGCTCCAACATCTCCAAAAACTTCCAGTGCTTGGGCTAGTTCCTGTGCACGACTTCCTGCATTGCCTCCTAGAGGGTTTTGC
The DNA here is from genome assembly GCF_014824575.4 of Sturnira hondurensis. NCBI lineage: Eukaryota > Metazoa > Chordata > Mammalia > Chiroptera > Phyllostomidae > Sturnira > Sturnira hondurensis. Next base: position 3,746,077 of record NW_028092815.1, on the reverse strand, counting down.
GGGAGACTTTGCTGCTCATAACTCCTTAAACCGCAAAACTAGAAAAGAGGTATACACAACTATTAAACTAAACATACAGCAGTGATACAAAAGTATTCAACTATTTATAGAACTATATACTGTGGGGGCGACTTTGCCCTCAAGTCCCCCCATCCGCCACAGATGAAAATAAACACTACTAAGACATGATCTGCTTGGGGAGGAGAGGTGACCAGTTTCTCAGAAGAAGAAGGCCTGGAGCCCCTTCCTCCAGGGGCTTTTATTGTGTTGTAATGCACAGGAATAGAGGGCAGCAAAGATCAAACAGTACATAACATTTCAAAGAAATCTGAGGGCTTAGTCTGAGTCAGAGTCTGTCAGGAAGGGGGTTTTCAGAAACTTCAGGGTTTCCTACTCGGACCCTTAACATATAAATGAAAGCACTCTTATCAAAGCAGGTTTCACAGGATTTTTTAGGAATTCTTTTTTCTGCCAGATTTCCCTGGATCTGCTCTAGCAAGGCAAGGAGCTACACCCATCAGGTTTTCAGGCTTAAGTGCATTAAAGCCAGGAAGTGCTTGTCCCAGAGGATGTGGGGACTCTGGCTATGTCACACAGCCAGGGGGCAAGGGTCTGTTGCTCACTCTTTGTTGCAACTCCCCGAGTCCTTCCATGATGGCCTCCCAAGTGATCAAGTCTGGCTTAGGTTTCCCCTCACTGTGAGGAGTCTTACCCGTTTCTGACTTCTGACCATGCTTTGGGGGCAGGGAGAGGAAACTGAGGCCACATTTGCTACCAGAGACAAGCTTTTGTCTCCTGTGGCTCAAATTCCAGAGGTCACTCACTCATCCTTAGCCATGAGAGGTAGTTACAATTTTTGGAACCAGGCAGAGCAGCCCCCAGTAATATACATCTATCAACCAGATGTATAGCTATGTGCAACAATTCAACTGTATGCACATCTATATAAAAGTATTAATCAACATATACATTTATATAAAAGTGTTGAACTAAATCTACAAAGACACACACAGCATTTTTTATTTATACAAATATAAACACTTTTCAACCATGTATACATGTACATACAACTATTCTACTCTATAGAAACATACACAATAGTTCAACTAAGTAAAAACTGCTATATACACGTATTCAACTCAATATACCACTTCATACAACTACTTATGTATACATACTACTACATACAACTCTCAACCATATAGACAGCTATGTAAACTAATTAACCACTATATACACCTGTTCATCAATATATACAGATATACAGGGGGAACACACACAAAACTGGAATTTATTTATTTAAAAATTGTGTGGTTATTCTTCCATGTTTAAACTTCAGTCACCTTCAACATACTCACCATTTGTTGCACTACACCTATAGAGACTTTTCCCCACTGCTCAAAACAGTTTTTGAACTTGTCAATTTTGATACCTTTTAGTGCTTCTGCTGTTTTTTGTTTCACTTCTTCCACATTGCCAAAATGTTCCCCTTTGAGGACTTTGTTTTAGATGTTAGGTTCTTTTTTTTATTACTGTTGTTCAGTTACAGTTGTTCCTATTTTTCCCCATTACTCGCCCCCTGTACCCACTCCTACCTCCCACATTCACTCCTTCCCACCCTTGTCTTTGTCCATGTGTCCTTTATACATGTTCCTTGACGGCCCTTCTCTGTTGTTGACTGCTTTGCCTGGTTTTAGGTATTGTATCTGTACGCCTTGTGGCTAAGGGCAAGGGATGACCTTTGGAGTGCCAGCCACAGGAGACAAAGCCTGTCTCTGGTAGCAAACACTGCCTCAGTTCCTCTCCCTGCCCCCAAAGCTTGGTGGGAAGTCAATGACAGGTAAGACCCCTCACAGTGGGGGGCAACCGAAGCCAGACTCGATCACTTGGGAGGCCTTCATGGAAGGACTGGATGGGGGGTGGCTACAACAAAGAGCAATGGACTCTGGCCCCCAGCTTTGTCAAAGCCCGAGTCCCCATGTTCTCTGAGAGAAGTGCTTCCTGGATCTAATCCCCAGAGGTGCAGCTCCTTGCCTTGCTAGAGTGTGTCCCTGGGAAAACTCTGGCAGCACAAAGACTTCCTGATAAACTTGTGAAATCTGCTCTGCTAAGAGTGCTTTCATTCATATGATAAGGATCCGAGAGGAAAAGAGTATGTCTCCCAAAGTTTCTACAACTCTCTTCCTGACAGACACTGACTCAGACTCTGAAGCCCTCAGATATCTTTGAAATGTTATCTACTGTTTGATCCTTGCTGCCCTGTATTCCTGTGTATTACAGCCCAATAAAAGGCTATGGAGCGGGGGACTCAGGGCCTTTTTCTCCTCGGAGAAACTAGCTGCTGCTAGCCTTTGTCTCCCCTGAGAAACTGGCCACAGCCCACTCCTCCTCCCCAAGCGGGACTCGCAAGAGACACACTTCTTTATTCCTCCCCATTATCTATCTTTCCCTCCCCTCTGGTTGCTGTCAGTTTGTTTGTTATTTCAATGGCTCTGGTTCTATTCTGCTTACTTGTTTGTCTTGTTGATTAAGCTCCACTTGTAGGTGAGAACATGTGGTATTTGTCTATCACCACCTGGCTTATTTCCCTTTGAATAATGTTCTTCAGTCCCATCCATGCTGTCAGGAAGAGTAGAGCTCCTTCTTTCTTTTCTGCTCTGTAGTATTCTATTGTGTAAACCTGCCACTGTTTTCTAATCCACTTACTTACTGATGGGCACTTAGGCTGTTACAAGCACTAGGCCATTGTAAATTGTGCTGCTATGAACATTGGGTCCATAGGTGCTTTTGAATACAAGTGAGCCCTTTGAGGACTTTTTTCATCCAAAATAGTCACTCACAGACATTTCTCCAAGGAGGACATACAGAGGATCCAGAGACACATGAAAAGATGCTTGATATCACTAGCTATCAGAGATGCAAATTAAAACCACAATGAGATACCACTTAACACCAGTCAGAATGGCTATCCTAAACAAAGAAACAAACAACAAGTGCTGGAGAGGTTGTGGGAAAAAGGGGACCCTAGTTCACTGTTGGTGGGATTGCAGACTGGTACAACCACTATGGAAAACAGTATGGAATTTTCTAAGAAAACTAGAAATGGGCCTGCCTTTTGACCCAGCCATTCCACTATTAGAAGTATATCCTAAGAACCCTGAAACACCAATCCAAAAGAACCTATGCACCCCGATGTTCACAGCAGCACAATTTACGATAGCCAAGAGTTGGAAGCAACCTAGATGCCCATCAGTAAATGACTGGATCAAAAAGCTATGGTACATTTACACAATGGAATTCTATGCTGCAGAAAGGAAGAAGGAGCTCCTACCCTTTGCAACATCATGGATGGAACTGGAAAGCATTATGCTGAGCGAAATAAGCCAGGCAGTGAAAGACAAATACCATATGATATCACCATTAAGAGGAATCTAAACAACAAAACAAATAAGCAAGCAAAATATGATCAATGACACTCAAATATGGAATAGGCTGACAGGGTCCAGAGGGGAGAGGGGAGAGAATCATAGGGGAAAAGGGGATGGACTCACATGAAGAAGTGTAAAGGACACATGGACAATAACTAAGGTGGGGGGCGGAAATGGGAGGGAGGTGGGGAGCACTGGGCGGGGGGCGGGCAGGGCTGGAAATATAAGACAGAGAACTGTACTTGAACAAGAATTAAATAAAAAATAAATTTAAAAAAACACACACAAAAAACAAAATAGTCACTCAGTCAAGATCAGGTGAATAGGGAGGGTGGGGCATGGATGTCATGCCATTTTTGGTCAAAAACTGCGCAATACTTGGTGTGATGTGTGCAGGTGTACTCGTAAATCACCCATCCTGAAATGGGCAAAAATATTGAAAAGTCTTCAATAAAAGTTCACTGAACCTGAATGCAGCCTCTCACAACAACACCAGCTGATACAGATGGGTTTCGAGAGCATTCATGTAGTGGGGGAAAGCTGTACTACAAGGGGCCCATCCTCCAGAGGATAATTCCGATTTTGTTTTTTGGGGGGTCACCACTCATATATAAAACAATCTAACTATTTATACAACTATACACATCTTCAAGTTATAGACAATTATTCAATTAAATATTCAATAGCTATATATAATTATTTAAGCCTATATACAACTACATACAACTCTTGAAACTAATATACATAAATATACAACTATTAAGCCAAACTTATACAGCTAAATACAACCATTTAACCACATATACAGCCATATGCAACTGTTCCACTATATATACTGCTATATAAAATTATTCAGCTAGCCCTGGCTGGTGTAGCTCAAGCCTGGATTGAGCACAGGTGTGCGAACCAAAGGGTCTCCAGCTTGATTCTCAGTCAGGGCACATGCCTGAGTTGCAGGCCAGGTCTCCAGTAGGGGCTGTGCAAGAGACAACCACACATTGATGTTTCTCTTCCTCTCTTTCTCTCTCCCTTACCCTCTCTCTAAAAATAAATAAATAAAATCTTTGAAAAATAAATAAAATTATTCAACTAAATATACTGCAGCTGTATACAACCATTCAATGATATCTACAAGTATAAACAACTATTCAACTATTTAAAACTTTATGCAAGTATTTTAACACACATATATATGACTATTGGACAATATACAACTATACGCAACTATTCAACTATATATATAGCTATATAAAACAGTTCATCTTTATATACACAGTTATATACAATTATTTTACTAAAGATAAAGATGCTATAAACAGCTTTTCAGCTATATGTACAACTATACATAACTATTTCACCATCTATAAAGCAATATAAATCTATTCAACCACAAATACAGCTATCAATATATATATAACTATTCAACAATATATACAACTATATTCAACCATATTTGCAACTACATGCAACTTTTCAACCCTATATACAGCTATATGCCATTTTTCAACTAAACAAACAACAGCAATATATAACTATTCAACTCTATATACAATTATATACAAGTACTCAGCCATGTATACAACAATATACACATCTTCAACTATATATACAATAATAAACTATTCCACCATATATACAACTATTTAACTACATATATATTTGCACACTTATATACAACTGTTCAACCACATATACAGCTACTCTATGTAACTATTAAACTATATCTACACAATCACATTCAACTATTCAACCACATATGTTATATACAACTATTCAACTACCCACAGTGCTACATATAAGTATTCTCCTTTTTATACAACTATATACCACTGTGCAACTACATATACAGCTGTATACAATTATTTAACTACATTCAATGATTACAGTGAATGTACAGTTTAAACTATATATAATTATACAAGTATAAATAGAGTTATATGCAACTATTGAAACATATCGATAATTATACACAACTATTTCACTACATGTATGTGAATGAGAGATTATTCCATAATGTTACTATTGTCTGTCCTGCAACCTGGAATCAAGCCAGACTGGAACTTGTTTTCTGTAAGCCCTACTTAAAGACTGTCTGAACATAAACTGATATTTATTCTGATGTAAATAAGCACACTTCACTTGCCTCTTGCTATGTGCTGGTTCCTGTAACAGGCTGTTTTTCTGACCTAGTCAAGCATATAATGTAATTTCCCATACCGGGAGTATTCACATGCTAGTGCCCATGACTAACCTCCCAACTCTCCTTTACTCTGTATAATTTATTGGTGTCTGCCAAGCAGTGCAGGCATCTGTTTCATCTTGCACCTGCCCAAGACATTGCCTCTTATGTAAGTTTCTCTTAAGAAGCTCTATTAATAACAATACTGGAGTAGACAGCTTCATTTGGTCTTTCCTTGCCCTCTGCTTACAAAACTAGGTTCTCAGTCTCAGAGTATTTTCTCAGGCCTTGTACAAAAATGATATACAACTATTCAACCATATATACAATTATATGTACTTTATCAACTATATATACAGCTATATGCAACTATTCAACTATATATACATCTATATATAAGTATTCAACTATATACATAAACATATATAACTATTTAACTAAATACATAGCTAATGTATACAAATATTCAACTACTTATGCAACTATATACAACCAGGTACAATTATTCTAATATGTGTAAAACTATATTCAATTATTCAACTAAAAGTAACAGTTATATACTACTATTTAATTCTATAAACAACTACATAACTATTCAGCAATACATATAACTATATAAATCCTTTCAACTATATATACAGCTATATACAACTAATCAACCTCACATATAGTTATTAAATTATGTATACAGCTGTAGACAAGTATTCCACATTATACACAGCTATTCAACTAAATATACAGCAGTAATACACACTGTTCAATTGTTTATACAACTATTCAACCAACAATTTAACTATACAACTGTTCATCTAATATACAGCTATGTACATCTATTCAATCATATACACAATTATATAGAATTATTCAATAAAATATACAAGGGTTGTATACAACTATTCAACCCTATATACAACTATGTGTAGCTATTAAATGATACATGCAACTATATGCAACTATTCAACTATATATATCTATATAAAATAATTTAACTTTATATACAGCTATATAAGAAAATGCAACTAAATATACAGTAGCTATGTACAACTATTAAAAATACACATAACTATCATACATAGAACAGTCTTATCACACATACAACATTTCAACCATATATACAGCTATATATAATTATCCGACTACATAAATAACAGCTACAAATGCCTATACAAGTCCATATATAACTACATACAACTATTCAATTAAGTGTAGATCTATACACAACTCCTCAAGCACTTTATACAGACATATAACTAATCAACTGTTGGGAACTGCCCTGCCTGGATTCAGAAGCTGTAACCCCCCATGGTTAAGGCTGAGTAAAGGACCTTGGGACCCTAAACCACTAAGAAGACAAAGTTTATTTCCCCAGCAGGGGCACCACCTCTGCCCCGTTTTACTCTACCCTGCTTAGCCCCAAGTGGATGACCAGTTAGCAAATGATGGGGAAGATTCCTCAAGGGAGGGGTGACCTAAGACATATGAGGTCATGAAGGGGCCCTCAGGGAAGGACTTGGGGGACTGTAGGAAAAGGGATTGATGGACACTCGCCCCTCAGCTTTAACATAGCCTGTGTCCTCATTCTGTCTGCAAGGAGTCCCCTAATGTCTTGGCTGCCTTACTTCCCCTGCCTGACTTAAGCCTGAAGCAGTGCTGGAGGTTTGGTGCAGCCCTGGGCAGAAACGGGTGTTTCCCCAGGGTGATCAGGCCTAAAAAAGAATACATAAAATCCTGTGAAACCTGCTTTGCTAAGAATGCCCTCAATTTAAATGATAAGGGTCCAAGAATGAAATCAGTTTGTTAGCCAAAGTTTTACAGCCCTTTAGCTAACTGACCCTGACTCAGAATAAGACCTCATAGTTCTTTGCACGTTATCTATTGTTTGATCCTTACTGCCTAACAATGATTTACCTATATTCCCGTGCAAATTAAACCCAGTAAAAGCCCATTGAGGAAAAGGCTCCTGGCCCTTCTCCTTTGAGAGATCGGCCACCTTGCCTCCTTAAGCAGAGCATGTCTTGGTAGACTTATTTTCGTCCGTGGTGGATGGTGGGGGCTCTGTGGGTGGAGCTCCCCCCAATCAACCTTATATTCAGATACATACAACTATTCACTATATGTCAAGCTATATACAAGTATTCAACAATATACCCAGGTATATACAGCAATTCAACTATTTATAGTACTATATATTACTATTCAACCCTATAACAACTACTTAGAACTACACATTCAACTACTCATACAACTGAATACTACTCTTTAACTATACAACTGTTATAATAAATATACAGCTATATACAACTATTTAACTACATATATGGCTGTATACAGCTATTTGAAAATATATCTTGCTATGTTCAACTATATATTGTATCTATATTCAACCATTCAACTCTACATACAAATATATACAACACCTTAACTATTTACAGCTCTATACATCTATTCGTCCACATATACATCTACATATGACTATTCAAAAATATACATCTATATACAACATTCAACTATATAGATGAACAGTTGTATATAACTGTTTATATATGCAGTTATATATAACTATTCAACTAAATATATAGTTGCTATAACAACTATTCAACTATAAACCCAGCTATACATAACTATTGCACCATATATACAACTATTCATCTACATGTACCACCATACAACTCTTAAACTAAATATACAGCATTTAAAAACAACTATTAAACATTATATACAACCCTATACAATATTTAATCATATATACAATACATAAAACTATTCTACTATATAGCAGCTATGCTCAATCATTCAGTTACATGTACAGTTTTATATAATTGTGCAAATGTAGTAGTTATATACAACTATTTAACTGTGTACAACTATCTAAAACTTTTTTCTTTCCTTTTTAAAATACATTATATTGATTATGCTATTACAATTGTCTCTTTCTTCCCCACTTTATTCCCCTCTGCTTTGTACTCCCCTCCCACCACCATTCCCCCACCTTAGTTCATATACATGGGTCATACATATAAGTTTTTTTTGCTTCTCCATTTCCTATACTATTCTTAACCTCCCCCTGCCTATTTTGTACCTACCAATTATGCTTCTTATTCCCTGTACCTTTTACCCCAATCTCCCCTCGCCCCCTCCCAGCTGCTAATGCTCCATGTGATCTTTATTTCTATGAATCTGTTCCTGTTGTAGTTGTTTGCCTAGTTCATTTTGGTTTTTGCTTTCATTTTTTTAGGTTAAATTTTGATAGTTGTGAGTTTGTTGTCATCTTACTGTTTGTATTTATCTTTTTCTTGGATAAGTCCCTTTAACATTTCATATAGTAATGAACTATATGAACTCCTTGGTGATGATGAACTCCTTTAATTTGACCTTATCTGGGAGGTACTTTACCTGCCCTCCCATTCTAAATGATAGCTTTGTTGGATAGAGTAATCTTGGATGTAGGTTCTTACCTTTCATGACTTGGAATACTTCTTTTCAGCCCCTTCTTGCCTGCAAGGTTTCTTTTGAGAAATCAACTAATAGTCTTGTAGGAACTCCTTTGTAAGCAAATGCCTCCTTTTCTCCTGCTGCTTTTAAGATTCTCTCCTTATCTTTAATCTTGGGTAATTTAATTATGATGTTCTTTGGTGTGTGCTTCCTTGAGACTCTCTGAGCTTCCTGGACTTCCCAAAAGTCTATTTCCTTTGCCAGATTGGGGAAATTCTTCATTATGTTTTTAAATAAGTTTTCAATTTATTGTTCTTTCTTTTCTCTGGCATCCCCATGATTCAGATGTTGGAAAGCTAAAGTTGTCCCAGAGGTTCTTAAGCCTCTCCTCATTTTATTGCATTCTTGTTTCTTCATTCTGTTCTGGTTGAATGTTTATTTCTTCCTTCCTCTCCAAACTGCTGATTTGAATACCTGTTTCCTTTCCTTCACTGTTGGCCCCCTGTACATTTTCCTTTATTTCACTTTTCATAGCCTTCATTTTTTCCTCTATTTTGTAACTACTCTCAACCATTTCTGTGAGCATCCTGATTACCAGTGTTTTGAACTCTGCATCTGATAGGTTGGCTATCTCTTCACCACTTAGTTGTATTTTTTTCTGGAGCTTTGATCTGTTCTTTCATTTGGGCCATATTTTTTGGTCTTGGTGTGCTTGTTATGTAGTATGGGGCAGAGCCTTAGGTATTCACCAGGACAGGGCTACCCACCGGTGGCTGCATTGTGGCATTGTATGTGGGGGAGGGGTCTGAGATGAAACAATGCCCAAATTGGCCCCTTCTGGTGCTGATACCTAGGTGGGCGAGTTTGTGTATGTTCTAGGATGCTGTGGGTCTCTCCAATGAACTATCCTGTGAGGCCAGGAATTTCTCCTGCCACTCTCACCCCCATTAGTTTTTTCAGTCAGAGGTTTTGAGGCTTTATTTCCCCATACCGGAACCCTGGGTTGTATAGTCTGTCTTGCTCCCAGTTGTTCCTCCTGGTTTATTCACACACAAATGTGGGACCACCCACTCTGCCAGCCACCACCTTGCTCAGTCCTCTAGCCTCTGCCTTGCTGCACAAGTCCTCTCCACCCTAGTTGCCTGTCTCTGCCCCTCCTACTGGTCTGGATGAATTTCTTCTTTAACTCCTTGGTTGTTGGACTTTCCTACCATTTGATTTTCTGGCAGTTCTGATTACTATTTTTTTTAAATTTGTTGTTGTCTTTCTTTTGGTTGAGCAAGGATGCAAAGTGCATCTATCTATACTTCCATCTTGCACAGAAGTCTAAAACTTTTCAACCATACACACTGTTATATACAATATACAACCATATATGCAGCTGTGTACAACTATTCAACTATATATACAACTATTCAACTTAATATATAGCAGCTATATATAACTATTAATTTATAGATACAACTATCTGCAACTCTGTAAATAAATGTATAGATATTCACAACTATTGAACAGCATGTACAGGTATATACAATTACTCAACTACATATCCAACTATAAACAACTAGTATATAGCAGCTATATACAACTATTACACCAAATATACAACTATTAAAGTAAACATACATCAGGTGCATACAACTATTTAACTATGTATATAATTATGTATAACTGTTCAACCATATACATGTCTATATAAAACTATTCAACTACAGATACAAATACAATTATATATAGGTGCAATATACAAATGCAATTATATATAGGTGCAATATAACTTTGCACCTATATACAAATGCAATTATATATAGGTGCAATATAACTTTGCACCTACAAGTTATGTGTATATATATATAGAGAGAGAGAGAGAGAGAGAGAGAGACAGAGAGACAGAGACAGAGACAGAGAGAGAGACAGAGAGGGAGAACAGAGAACGCAAGAGTATATGTACATACATACGTGCAAAGACAATTTTTACCCTCCTGTATAATATCCTTGAGTCATTCTTTTATTTATTTATTTTTTATTTAATTATTTTTCAAGTACAGTTTTCAGTCTACTACTCCCATCCCAGCCCACTCCCCCATGCTCCCCACCTCCCTCCCATTTCCAGCCCCCTTAGTTGTTGTCCATGTGTCCTTTATACTAGTTCCTCTAAATCTCTCCCCTTTCCACCCTGAAATTCCCTCCCCTCTCCACTCTGGTCACTTTCCCCCGTTCTCTATTTCAGTGTCTTTGTGTCGGGGCCTAAAGACGGCGGATGCGATCTATCAAGAAGATCGCACCAGGAGAGCTTGGCTGAGGCAACCCAAACAGGATATTGCAGCCGAGCCAGGTGGCCCCACCCTTGGGGGCATCCCTGGATCACGAGTATTAACTACCAATCAAGATGCTGATCACGTGCCCACCCACCAACCGTCGCTAAGAGCATGCAGTGAGCATGCACAGGACAACCTATTAGAACCACTTCCCCTTTTCCCCTGCCCCTATATAACAGCCCCGCTCAAAATAAAATTTGCAGCTTGATCAGAATCCTTTGTCTTGCTGCCTTTCTTCGCACCTCTTGTTCCCATCCCTATTCATCCGTTTCAGGTAGACTCAGGACCCCAGTTGACTGTTCCGCGGGACGGAACATCTTTGTTTTCATTTTGCTTGCTAGTTTGGTTTGTTGTTTAGCTTCCTGTCAAAGGTGAGATCATATAATATGTGTCTTTCAACACCTGGCTTATTTCACTCAGCATAATGCTTTACAGTTCCATCCATGCTATTGCAAAGGGTAAGAGCTCCTTCTTTCTTTCTGCTGCATAGAATTCCATTGTGCATATATACCATAATTTTTTGATCCATTCATTTACTAATGAGCACCTAGGTTGCTTCAAACTCTTGGCTATGGTAAATTGTGCTGCTATGAACATTGGCATGCATAGGATCTTTGGGATTGGTGTTTTAGGGTTCTTTGGATATAATCCTAGCAGTGGAATTGCTGGGTCAAAAGGCAGGCCCATTTCTAGTTTTCTGAGAAAATTCCATATTGTTTTCCATAATGGTTGTACCAGTCTGCAATCCCACCAACAGTGAACTAGGGTCCCCTTTTCCTCACAACCTCTCCAACATTTGTTGTTTGTTGCTTAGTTTATGATAGCCATTCTGACCGGTGTAGAGTGCTATCTATCCCATTGTGGTTTTAACTTGCAACTCTCTGATGGTTAGCGATACTGAGCATCTTTTCATGTGCCTCTGGATCCTCTGTATGTCCTTCTTGGAGAAGTGTCTGTTCAAGTCCTTTCCCATTTTTAATTGGGTTAGTTGTCTTCTTAGAGTAAAGTCATGTGAGTTCTTTGTATATTTTGGAGATTAAACCTTTGTCTGAGAGGATTCCTAAGAAAATGGCGGTGGAGTAGGACGGAGCGAATCCAGTTCTCGTACCCCTGGGAGGAAATCCTGACAGATACTGAAGAACAGCGCAGTCAATTCCCCAACCAACAATTCCCCAGCATTTATGAAAATAAGAGACCAGAGATAGTGAAGAACCAGACAGCTACAGGTGGTTGGGGTCTCAGGGACGCAAATAAGGATGGAGGCGGCCAGGCCGGCAACAGCCATTGGCCAGCGCGAAAAGACCTCGGAGCCGCGGCTGCTGCAGCAGTCGGAGCCCAGAGGCTTCCTTCCGTCTGTGCCCAGCGACAGGGGCGTCTGCCATGGAGAACTCATTGGGAGCCCGGCAACCCTGAGTAAAGTCAAGGGCAGAGGCGGTGGTGGCAGCAGCAGTGGTGGCAGCAGCTTCGGCGGCGGGACGGTAGCCATTGGCCGGCATTAAAGACCTCAGAGCCACAGCTGCCGAAGCCATCGGGGCCCAGAGGCTTCTGCCTGCGCCCAGCGACAGGGGCGCAGAGGATTCTGCCACAGAGGATTCATCGGGAGCCCGGCACCTGTGAGTAAAGACAAAAGCGGCAGCGGCAGGGCCAGCTGTCCTAGGGAGCCAGGCACCCCAGAGTGGAGTCAAAAGCAGCAGCGGCAGGACCACCAGCCATTGGCCGGAGCATAAAGACCTTGGAGCTGCTTCTGCCACAGCTTCCAGGGCCCAGAGGCTTCTGTCTATGGCCAGCGTTGGGGCGTCTGCCACAGAGGACTCATCGGGAGCCCAGCACCCAGTGGATCATTGGGCCAGCTGCGGGGTCCTTGGAAGAGCTGGCTCCCTCCCTAACCATCTAGGCAGGGCTGGGTGGCAGAGACCTGTCTGCCTAGGTGTGCAGGGAGGGTGGCAAGGACAGGGGGCCATATTCAGTTGCAATCTCTGTGGTCGCCAACCCACCAGCCTGCCAGCCCAGGAAATTTGAGAGGAGCATTGTCCTAACCAGTCAGGTTGGGGATTGGGCTGGGCTGAGAGGCAGGCTTTCTGGAGACGTTTTTATTGGAAAGTGCTGAGGTGTTCCCCTCTGAAGGCAGCTTGACTTGCTTCTCACCCAGCCACAGGACTGGGAAGGACCAGTACCAGATCCCGTGGGACCCAGGGCAGCCTGCCGGGTGGGCGGGTGCCCGCACCCCAGTCTGATACCCTGGCTGGTGGGCAGACAGGTGTGCACCTGGACCTACAACGCAGCCCACAGAGGGGTCCTGCCGAAACCAGAAAAACCGGATTGGACAGTTTTAAACCAACGAGGAAGGATTTTTTTAAACTATTTTTAAAACTTTTTTCAGTAATCGTATATATTTTTTAATTTTATTGTTGCCGCATCTTTCAGTACTCTGTTCCTCTCCTTTCTTTTTTCCTGTTTTAGTCCTTCTTCCTTTCACCCCAAACATTCTGCTTTTTCCTCACTTCTCTTCCCATTTTTTGGGTGTGTGTTTGTTTGTTTGTTGCTTTCTATACCACTGTAAATACTTCACAACACACCTCTCAGGTCTTAGCCCACTTTATAGGTTCCTGAATTCTATTACTGTAGTGATTAACTCTACTTGCTCACACGCTATGTCTATTTACTATTCTTTACTCTCACCTTACCTCAAAATCTGACCACCCGACACCTCACTGCTTTCTAGCTACAACTCAAAAACCTTCCCTCCCCAACAAGAGACTTACCTTTTGTCTATCCTTTCTTAAAGGGGGCAAATTGGGTTGAAGATTACAGTTAACACTGTATAGAGCCTAAAGATCTTCTATCTCTTCTCTACCAGCTGTGACTGTAAATATCATACAGTACTCTCCTGCTGTCATAAACCATATTGCCTCCCCCTCCAGCTGCTCACACACGCACAAAGAAAGGAGTAGGTGGAAGTGGAGAATATCAAGATACCTGCAGGAGACTGCACCACTGAATTTCACAGTTATTCTACCACAGAAGTTCACACCATAAACCTACAGAGTCAGAAGAGATCAATTTAAGAAGCCGAAGCTAACAAGAAGAGTCTGATAAGCAATGGGAAGAAAAAGAAACAATGACCAAATGAAAGAAAAGGTGGAAGTCTCAGAAATAATGTCAGGTGAAAGAGAGGCAAGTCAGCTATCAGCAATTGAATTCAAAGCACTAGTTATCAGGAAATTCAAAGAGCTCACAATGAGCTACCAGAAACTAGAGGGGAGTTACCAGAAACTAGAGAGGAGCTACAATGAGCTCTCCGCAAACTATATCAACATGAAAAAGGAAATAGAAACTATCAGGAAAGGAAAAGAGGAAATAAACAATACCATTTCAGAACTGAAAAACACAGTAGAAGGAATGAAAAGCAGGATCGATGAGGCAGAACATCAAATCAGTGACTTGGAGGACACAGTAGAAAGAATCACCCAGAAAGAGCAAGAAAGGGATAAGAGGCTCAAAAAGAATGAAGAGGAACTAAGACAAATGCAAGATAATATGAAACGTAATAATACCTGAATAATAGGAATACCAGAAGGAGAAGAGAAAGAACAGGGGATAGAAAACCTATTTGAAAGAGTAATGATGGAAAACTTTCCTAATTTGATGAGAGAAAAAGTTACAACAATCCAGGAATCACAGAGACTCCCATTCAAGAGGAACACAAAGACGCCCACTTCAAGACACATCATCAGTAAAATGGCAAAATTCCAACACGAAGAGAGAATCTTTAAGGCAGCAAGGGAGAAAAAGGAAGTAACATAAAAGGGAGCCCAAATCAGGTTAGCTACTGACTTCTCAATGGAACCACTCCAAGCAAGAAGAGAATGTCAAGAAATATTTCAAGTAATGAGAACCAGAGGCCTACAATCAAGGCTACTTTACCCAGCAAAGCTCTCAATCAAGATAGAAGGCCAAATAAAGATCTTCCAAGACAAAAGAAGTCTAAATGAATATGCCTCCACCAAACCAGCTCTACAAGAAATACTAAAAGGGCTGCTTTAAGGAAAGGAAGGAAAAGAGAGAGACGGAGAGGAACTCTGGTACATAAATGGCAATGAATAAGTACCTTTCAATAATAACCTTAAACGTAAATGGATTAAATGCACCAATTAAAAGACATAGAAGAGCTGAATGGATAAGAAAGCATGACCCACACATATGCAGCCTACAAGAGACCCACCTCAGGACAAAAGACCATAACAGACAAAAAGTGAAAAGATGGAAACAAATTTTCCAAGTAAATGGACAAGAAAAAAAAGCCAGGGTAGCAATTCTCATATCAGACAAAATAGACTTCAAAAACAGGGCCATAAAGAGAGACCAAGAGGGTCACTTCATAATACCAAAGGGAAGAATCCACCAAGAAGACATTAACATCATAAATATATATGCACCCAACATACGAGCACCCAAATATGTAAGTAAAAATCCTAGAAGACTTCAAGAAAGATATTGACAGAAACACAATTATAGTACGGGATTTTAACACCCCACTATCAAAAATGGACAGATCTTCCAAACAAAATATCAACAAAGATATACCTGCACTAAACAACACCCTAGATGAAATGGACTTGACTGATATATATAGAGCCCTTCATCCCAAAGAAGCTAAATACACATTCTTTTCAAATGCACATGCAACATTTTCAAAGATAGACCACATGATAGGGCACAAAACGAGCCTCAACAAATTCAAGGAAATTGAATACCAAGCATTTTCTCTGACCACAAGGCACTGAAATTAGAAACCAACCCCACAGGAAAAAAACCAAAACACCCAAAATCATGAAGACGAAATGGTATGCTATTAAACAATGAATGGGTCAAGAATGAAATTAGGGAAGAAATCAAAAAGTTTCTGGAAACAAATGAAAATGAACTCACAAGAACCGAAAACTTATGGGACACAGCAAAGGCAGTCCTGAGAGGGAAGTTCATAGCAATACAGGCTTACCTAAAGAAGATAGAAATATTTCAAACAAACAACCTAACCCGACGCCTGCAAGAACTCGAAGAACAACAACAAAGACAGCCCAGAGCAAGTACAAGTAAGGAAATAACCAACATCAGAGCAGAATTAAATGACATAGAGACTAAAAGCACAATTCTAAGGATCAATGAATCCAAGAGTTGGTTTTTTTAAAAGATAAACAAAATAGACAAGACTTTAAGTAGGCTCATCAAGAAAAGAAGAGAGAAGACCCAAATAAACACAATCAGAAATGAAAGAGGAGAAATTACAACTGATACCACAGAAATAGAAGGGAGTTTAAGAAATTACTATGCAGAACTGTATGCCAAGAAATTGGAAAACCTAGGTGAAATGGACACATTTCTAGAAAAAATAATCTTCCAAAACTTAATGAAGAAGAAATAGAAAGCCTGAACAGACCAATAAAAGCAAATGAAATTGAAGCAGTAATCAAAAAACTCCCATCACACAAAAGCCCCGGACCAGATGGTTTCACAGGAGAATTCTACAAAGCGTTTAAGGAAGAGCTAACCCCTATTCTTCACAGATTATTCCAAAAAATCCAAAATGATGGGAAACTCCCAAGCTCTTTTTATGATGCCACCATCATCCTAATTCCAAAATCAGATAGAGACACAATGAAGAATGAAAACCTCAGGCCAGTATCGCTGATGAACATAGATGCTAAAATCCTCAAGAAAATATTGGCAAATCGCATCCAACAATACATCAAAAAGATCATACACCACGACCAAGTGAGATTCATCCCAGGGATGCAAAGATGGTTCAATATCAGCAAATCAGTAAATGTAATACACCACATAAACAAAAGCAAAGACAAAAACCACATGGTCATATCAATAGATGCGGAAAAAGCTTTTGATAACGTACAACAGCCATTTGTAATGGTACTCAGCAAAGTGGGAATAGAGGGAGCATTCCTCAATGTAATAAAGGCCATATATGAAAGACCTACAGCCAATATCATAGTCAATGGGCAAAAACTAAAATTTTTTCCACTAAGATCAGGAACAAGATAAGGTTGTCCACTTTCACCACTTTTATTTAATGTAGTATTGGGAGTTTTAGCCTCAGTGATTAGGCAAGAAAAGGAAATAAAAAGCATCCAAAATGGGAAAGGAGGAAACAAAACTGTCATTGTTTGCAGATGACATGATAGTGTACATGGAAAATCCTATAGCCTCTACCAAAAAACTGCTCGAACTAATAAATGAATTTGGCAAAACAGCGGGATACAAAGTCAATATCCAGAAATCAACAGCATTTTTGTATATTAACAATGAATCAGCAGAAGCAGAAATCAAGAAAAAAATCCCATTTGATATAGCAAAAACAAAAATAAAATATCTGTGAATAAATCAAATCAAGGAGGTAAAAGACCTGTATGCAGAAAACTACACAACACTGAAGAAAGAATTCAAGGAAGACACAAACAAATGGAAACATATACCGTGTGCATGGATTGGAAGAATTAACATCATCAAAATGCCCATACTATCCAAAGCAATTTACAGATTCAATGCAATACCTATTAAAGTACCAATGGCATATTTCACAGACATAGAAGAAACACTTCAAAAATTTTTATGGAATCATAAAAGACCCCGAATAGCAGCTGCAGTGTTAATAAAGAAGAACAAAGTAGGAGGGATCATAATACCTGATTTCAAACTGTATTACAAGGCCATTGTAATCAAAACAGCCTGGTACTGTCATAAAAACAGGCATAGAGACCAATGGAACAGTATAGAGAACACAGAAATAAACCCAACTCTCTACAGTCAATTAATATTCAACAAAGGGGGCAGTAACATAAAATGGGGTAAAGATAGCCTATTCAACAAATGGTGTTGGGAGAACTGGACAGCTACATGCAAAAACAATGAAACTCGAGCACCAACTTACATCATACACCAAAATAAATTCAAGGTGAATGAAAGACTTAAATATAAGCCATGACACCATTAAAGTGCTAGAGAACATTGGCATGAAAATATCAGATATTTCACGCAGCAACATTTTTACTGATATATCACCTAGAGCAAGGAATATAAAGGAAAGAATAAACAAGTGGGATCTCATCAAAGTAAAAAGCTTTTGTGCAGCTAAAGAAAACAGCATTTAAATAAAAAGACAACCACTGTATGGGAAAACATATTTGCCAATGATACCTCAGACAAAGGTTTAATCTCCAAAATATACAAAGAACTCACACGACTTCACTCTAAGAAGACAACTAACCCAATTAAAAATGGGGAAAGGACTTGAACAGACACTTCTGCAAGGAGGACATACAGAGGATTCAGAGACACATGAAGAGATGCTCAATATCTCTTGCTATCAGAGAGATGCAAATTAAAAGCACAATGAGATACCACTTTACACTGGTGAGAATGGCTATCATAAACAAAGCAATAAACAACAAATATTGGAGAGGGTACGGGGAAAAGGGGACTCTGGTCCACTGTTGGTGGGATTGCAGACTGGTACAACCATTATGGAAAACAGTATAGAATTTTCTCAGAAAACTAAAATTGGACTTGCCTTTTGACCCAGCAATTCCACTGCTAGGATTGTATCCTAAGAACTCTAAAACACCACTCCCAAAGAACCTATGCACCCCAATGTTCATAACAGCACAATTTACAATAGCCAAGAGTTTGAAGCAACCTAGGTGCCAGTCAGTAAATGAATGGATCAAAAAACTATGGTGCATTCACACAATGGAATTTTATGCTGCAGAAAGAAAGAAGGAGCTCCTACCTTTTGCAACATCATGGATGGAACTGGAAAGCATTATGCTGAGTGAAATAAGCGAGGTGTTGAAGGACAAATACCATATGATCTGACCTTTAACAGGAAGCTAAACAACTAAACAAAGAAGCAAGAAAAATATAACCAAAGACACTGAAATAGAGAACAGGCTGACAGTGACCAGAGGGGAGAGGGGAGGGAATTTCAGGGGAAATAGGGGAGGGATTTAGAGGAACATATATAAAGGATACATGGAGAACAACCTAGAAGGGTGGAAATGGGAGGGAGGGGGGAGCACGGGGGTGCGATTGGATGGGAGTAATAGATAGAAAACTGTACTTGAAAAATAATTAAATACAAAATTGGAAAAAATTAAACCTTTGTCTGAGGTATAATTGGCAAATATGTTTTCCCATACAGTTGGTTGTCTTTTTATTTTAATACTGTTTTCTTTAGCTATGCAGACGCTCTTTATTTTTATGAGATCCCATTTGTTTATCCTTTTCTTTATTTCCCTTGCTCTAGGGGACATGTCAGAAAAAATGTTGCTGTGTGAAATATCTGATATTTTCCTGCCAATGTTCTCCTTTAGGACTTTAATGGTGTCACAACTTATATTTAAGTCTTTCATTCACCTTGAATTTATTTTGGTGTATGGTGTAAGTCAGTGCTCAAGTTTTATTTTTTTTTGCACGTAGCAGTCCAGTTCTCCCAACACTATTTGTTGAAGAGGATATTTTTACTCCATTTTATGTTACTGCCCCCTTTGTCAAATATTAATTGACTGTAAAAAGTTAGGTTAATTTCTGGGCTCTCTGTTCTATTCCATTGGTGTATGTGCCTGTTTTTATGACAGTACCAGGCTCTTTTGATTATAGTGGCTTTGTAATACAGTTTGCTCTTAGGTATTGTGATCCCTCCTACTTTGTTCTTCTTTCTGAAAATTGCAGCACTATTCGCGGTCATTTATAGTTCCATATAAATTTTTGGAGTGTTTTTTCTATGTCTGTGAAATATGCCCTTGGTATTTTAATAGGTATTGCATTGAATCTGTAAATTGCTTTGGGTAGTATGGACATTTTGATTATATTAATTCTTCCAATCCATGAACATGGTATTTGTTTCTATTCGTTTGTGTCTTCCTTGATTTCTTTCTTCAGTGTTGTGTAGTTTTCTGCATACAGGTCTCTTACCTCCTTGGTTAGGTTTATTCTCAGATATTTCATTTTTATTTTTGCTATATCAAATGGAATTCTTTTCTTGATTTCTGCTTCTGCTGATTCATTGTTAGTATACAAAAATGCCTTTGATTTCTGGATATTGATTTTGTAATCCGCCGTTTTGCCAAATTCATTTATTAGTTCGAGCAGTTTTTTGGTAGAGGCTATAGGATTTTCCATATACACTATCATGTCATCTGCAAACAATGACAGTTTTGTTTTCTTCTTTCTGATTTGGATGCCTTTTATTTCCTTTTCTTGTCTGATTCCTGTGGCTATAACTTCTAATATTATATTGAATACCAGTGGTGAAAGTGGGCAACCTTGTCTTGTTCCTGATCTTAGTGGAAAAGATTTTAGTTTTTGCCCATTGAGTATGATGTTGGCTGTAGGTCTTTCATATATGGCCTTTATTATATTGAGGAATGTTCCCTCTATTCCCACTTTGCTTAGTGTTTTTATCATAAATGGATGTTTTACCTTATCAAAAATATTTTCCACATCTATTGATATGATCATGTGATTTTCATCTTTGCTTTTGTTTATGTGATGTATTACATTTACCGGTTTGTGAACATTGAACCATCCTTGCATCCGTGCTATGAATCCCACTTGGTCGTGGTGTGTGATCTTTTTGATGTATTGTTGGATGCGATTTGCTAATATTTTGTTGAGGATTTTAGCATCTATGTTCATCAGGATATTGGCCTGAGGTTTTCATTCTTCATTGTGTCTCTATCTGATTTTGGAATTAGGATGATGCTGGCTTCATTAAAAGAGTTTGAGAGTTTTCCCTCCTTTTGATTTTTGGAATAGTCTGTAAAGGATAAAGGTTAGCTCTTCCTTAAATGCTTTGTAGAATTCTCCTGTGAAACCATCTGGTCCAGGACTTTTGTGTTATGGGAGTTTTTTTATTATTGCTTCAATTTTATCTGCTGTGATTCACCTGTTCAGGTTTTCTGCTTCTTTTTCATTGAGTTTTGGAAGATTATATTTTTCCAGAAATTCGTCCATTTCACCTCTGTATTCAAAATTCTTGGCATAGAGTTCTTTATAGTAATTTCTTACAATCTCTTCTATTTCTGTGGCATCAGTTGTAATCTCTCCTCTTTCATTTTGATTGTATTTATATGTGTCCTCTTCCTTCTTTTCTTGATAAGCCTACTTAAAGGCATGTCTATGTTGTTTATCTTTTCAAAACACCAAGTCCTCGATTCATTGTTCCTTAGAATTGTGCTTTTAGTCTCTATGTCATTTAATTCTGCTCTGATCTTGGTTATTTCCTTCCTTCTACTTGCTCTGGGCTGTCTTTGTTGTTGTTCCTTGAGTTCTTACAGGCATAGAGTTAGGTTATTCGTTTGAAATGTTTGTATGTTATTTAGGTAAGCCTGTATTCCTATGAACTTCCCTCCCAGGACTGCCTTCACTGTGTCCCATAAGTTTTGGGTTGTTGTAAGTTCATTTTCATTTGTTTCCAGAAACTTTTTGATTTCTTCCCTAATTTCATTCTTGACCTATTCATTGTTTAATAGCATACCATTTCGTCTTCATGATTTTGGGTGGTTTTTTTTTTTTTTGTTTTTGGGATGGTTTTCAATTTCAGTCTCTTGTGGTCAGAGAAAATGCTTGGTACAATTTCACTTTTCTTGAATTTGTTGAGGCTTGTTTTGTGCCCTATCATGTGGTCTATCTTTGAAAATGTTGCATGTGCATTTGAACAGAATGTGTATTTAGTTTCTTTGGATGAGGGGCTTTATATATATCAGTTAAGTCCATTTCATCTAGTGTGTCATTTAATGCTTCAATATCTTTGCTGATATTTTGTTTGGAAGATCTGTCCATTTTTGACAGTGGGGTGTTAAAATACCGTAGTATAATTGTGTTGCTGTCAATATCTTTCTTGAAGTCTTCTCGGATTTTTCTTATATATTTGGGTGCTCCTATGTTGGGTGCATATATATTTACAATGTTAATGTCTTCTTGGTGGATTCTTCCATTGAGTATTCTGAAATGACCTTCTGGGTCTCTCTTTACAGCCCCCCCCCCTTTTTGAAGTCTATTTTGTGTGATATGAGAATTGCTACCCTGGCTTTTTTTCTTGTCCGTTTGCTTGGAAAATTTGTTTCCATCCTTTCACTTTTAGTCTGTGATGGTCTTTTGTCCTCAGGTGGGTCTCTTGTAGGCAGCATATGTGTGGGCCATGTTTTCTTATCCATTCAGCTTCTATGTCTTTTGATGGGAGCACTTATTCCATTTACCTTTAAGGTTATTATTGAAAGGTATTTATTCATTGCCATTTATGTACCTGTGTTCCTCTCTGTCTCTCTCTTTTCCTTCCTTTCCTTAGAGAAGTCCTTATAGTATTTCTTGTAGAGCTGGTTTGGTGGAGGTGTATACTTTTAGACTTCTTTTGTCTTGGATGCTCTTTATTTGGCCTTCTATCTTGATTGAGAGTTTTGCTGGGTAAAATAGTCTTGGTTGTAGGCCTCTGGTTCTCATTACTTGGAATATTTCTTGCCATTCTCTTCTTGCTTGGAGTGTTTCCATTGAGAAGTCAGTAGGTAATCTTATTGGCGCTCCCTTGTTTGTTACTTCCTTTTTCTCCCTTGCTGCCTTTAAGAGTCTCTCTTTATCTTGGAATTTTACCATTTTAATGATGATATATCTAGAAGTGGGACTCTTTGGGTTCTTCTTGATTGAAACTCTCTGTGATTCCTGGATTTGTGCGGCTTTATCTCTCATGAAAGTAGCGAAGTTTTCCATCATTACTCTTTCAAATAGGTTTTCTATCCCTTGTTCTTCTTCTTCTCCTTCTGGTATTTCTATTATTCAGATATTATTATGTTTCTTATTGTCTTACATTTCTCTTAATCCCTCTTCAGTTTTTCTGACCCTCTTTTCCTTTTCTCGCTCTTTCTGGGTGATTGTTTCTACTGTGTCCTCCAAGTCGCTGATTTGATCTTCTGCTTCATTGATCCTGCTTTTAATTCCTGCTACTTTGTTCTTCAGTTCAGAAATTGTATTCTTCCTTTCCCCTTGGCCTTTGCTGGTAGTTTCTATTTCTTTTTTCATGTTGATATAGTTTGCAGTGAGTTCATTGTAGCTCCCTCTAGTTTCTGGTAGCTTATTGTGAGCTCCTTGAATTCCTTTATAACCAGTGCTTTGAATTCAATATCTGATAGTTGACTTGCCTCTATTTCATCTAACATTCTTTCTGAGGCTTCCACCTTTTCTTTCATTTGGGCATTGTTTCTTTGTCTTCCCATTGTTTGCTAGACTCTTCTTGTTAGCCCCAGCTTCTTAAATTGATCTGTTCTGACTCCCTGGTGTGAACTTCTGTGGTAGAATACCTGTGAAGTTCAGTGGTGCAATCTCCTGCAGGTATCTTTGCATTCTTTGCTTCCACCTACTCCTTTTGTGTGTGTGTGTGTGAGATCAGTTGGAGGGGGAGGCAAAATTGGTTTATTACAGCAGAAGAGTATTTTATGATATTTACAATCACAGCCAGTAGAGAAGAAGTAGAATAACTTTAGGCTATATATAGTGTTAACCGTAATCTTCAACCCAGCTTGCCACTTTTAAGAGAGGATGGACAAAAGATAAGTCTTTTGTTGGGGAGGGAAGGCTTGTGAGTTGGATCTAGAAAGCAGTGAGGTTGCGGGTGGTCAGATTTTGAGGTAAGGTGGGAGTAAAGAATAGTAAATAGGTGTAGCGTGTGAGCAAGTAGAGTTAATCACTACAGTAATAGAATTCAGGAACCTGTAAAGTAAGCTAAGATCTGGGGGATGTGTTGTGAAGTATTTACAGTTGTATAGAACAGCTATTATTTACAATAATATTAGAGCAACAATCATATGACAGACTCTATGTGATCTGTCTGAATAGGGGGTATAGAGCTTTGGGTAGCGTGCTAAAGGAAAACAAGTGGTGTGAAGTATAGAAAACTATCAATATGCTGTGGAGAAAGAACAGGGGAAACCTATCAAATAATACAATATAACCAGCCAAGACTAAGACGCCCATTCAGAAAGAGGAGGAATAGAAAGATACTATTAAAATATAAAAGAAGTGAGAATAATGAAAAATAATACAGATATGCAGCAACTTGTGGCTTCTCTGCTATAGTAAAGTGAAATTTGTCTCTCTGTCTCTATTGTTGAGATGCCCCCTCTTTGAGACCCACTCTGGTCTTTTTGCAGTTCCCAGTTGTTTGTGTCTCTTGTAGGTAAAAGAAAATAAATGAAGAAACAAACAAACAATAAAGAAAAAGGCAGGAGAAGGGAGGAAAAAGCAATAAGTTTGGGAAGAAAGGAAGAAGGACTAAAATAGGAAAAAAGAAAGGAGAGGAACAAAATATCGAAAGATAAAGCAATAATAAAATTAAAAAATATATAACATTAGTAAAAAACTCAAAAAAAAAAAACCAAACAAAAAACCCCCCACCTTCCCTTGTTGGTTTCGTACTGTCCAAACTGGTTTTTCTGGTTGTAGCAGGACCTCTCTGTGGGCTTGGGTGCAGCTGCCTGTGCCCACGCTCGCACTCCAACCAGGGTACCAGACTTGGGTGTGGGTGCCTGTGTACCCGCAAGGCTGCCTGGGTCCCATGGGATCTGGCTCGGTTCTTCACCGTCCTGTGGCAGGACTTAAATGCTTCTGCCCCTCCTCTGGATTGCTGCCAGGCTGGGTGGGAAGCTAGCCAAGCTGCAGAAGAACACCTCAGTCCACTTTCCAAAAAAAATTTCTCCAGAAAGCCTGCCTCTCAGCCTAGCCCAATCCCCAGCCAGACCAGTGATGACAATGTGCCTCTCAATTCTCCTGTCCTGGTGACCACAGAGTCCACAGTTGAATACGGCCCTTTGTCCTTGTTACCCTCTCTGTAAACTCAAGCAGACAGGTCTCTGCCTGGTGTTGCCCAGCCTTGCTTAGACGGGGAGGGAGGGAGCTGATGACCTGTGTTGGTCACCTACCAATGCCGCTGGGTGCCCAAGCTCCTGTGGCAGACACCTCTGGCTCTGGTCCAAGACCGATGCCTCTGGACCCCAACCACGGCAGCAGAACCAGGGCCACCTGGCTCTGCCGCCACCGCTCCTGTCTCCACTCAAGTTTCTGAGAAACTGACCTGCCCCTGTCCGATCCCTCAGCATCTGTCACGATCTCTGGTCTCCCAATTTCATAAATGCTGGGGGACTTTTAGTTGATTGCGTTGTTCCTCAGTAGATCTGCCAGGATTTTCTCTCATGTGCACAGGAGCTGGAATCCACTCCATCCTATTCCGTCTCCATATTCCCGGCCTCTCCTCTGAGTCATTCTTAATAATTCAAGAAGACCTAATGCTACCCTTAGAGAAAAAATTCTACCCTTAGAGAAAACTGTCCCCTCTATCAGTTTCAAATCCCAAACAGCTGGGGTAGTATAAAGAGTGTCATCTTAATGTTATATCCTGGGTTTTTTTAAATGAGAAGACAGACCCTTTTGTATGTACCATCCATTGCTAAAATGATTATGCATTGCTTCCATATAGAATATGATACCCTCTCCATCATCTTCCTACCTTTTCATCCTGTTCAGTTTTATTGCTTCTTCAGTTTTTCTTGTTATTTGAGATTGAGAAGGAAAACAGTGAAAGGGTGAAAAAAGAGGCAGCTTCTTTAGTCCTTGCTTAACATTTTACCCAATTTGACTTAATCGAGTTTAACCCCTTCTTGGTGATCTTTGACCAGTGTCCTTCATGCAGCATTTCTCTCTTTTAGGCAGAAGCCCTGAGTTTTAAATCCAGCTTTGCTATTTTCTTACTGAGTGGTTTACCTCTATGATATGGTACGATGGATCCTGCCCAGACTAACTGTGAGATCAAATAAGGAACAGTGGATGTGGAAGTATAATGCTCATAGAAAAGAAAATGCTGCTTTTAGAAATGAGCAAAGTTCTTCTGTACTTTGGTACTGTTTACAGGCCTTTACTTGTGTGGGTGAATGCCAATACCCTCTTTCTTACATGGGTGTACCCAACATGGCAGGCCTCCACTACACCACAGGTTTGCAGAAGAAAAATGTTGAAAACTCTAGCTACCTACCCAAACCAGTGTGTGCTAAAGGCCCTTGGTCTCTACACTGGAATTTCAATCAATCACATGCCTCTGCAGCTTGCCATCCACCCCACCCAGTCTTCCAGCCTAGAGGATAACCATTACTAAGTTAATTGTATGTGAAGTATATAGAAAATACCTGATGCCATCATGGACCAAAATTGTTTGAAGGAGAATATCCTACCTTCATGATAAAGTTTACTTGACTCTGAACTCCAAAAGGCCAAGCCTGAATTTGCTTTCTATTTTGTCTCCAGTGCCTGACACATAATGGTCACCAAATGCTTCTTGAAGAACTAATTGCCATGGAGTAAATGAAAACTATGAAGTAAATGGAAATTGAGACATGTGGTAGGAATGGATAAGGTTTTCACATTAGAAATGAGAGCAGGGGGTGCTGTGGCACGGTGTATGCAAGGGAACTTCACCCAAACCACCCAGCTGGCCCTGGGCAGGTCCTGGGGGAAAAAAGATGGACCTCCTCTTCAAGTGCTAATGTCATTTCCTAAAATATTGGCTCTGCTTGGGCCATTTTCACACATGGACCAGTGCTGGATAAATGGAAATAAAGATTAAGAGACTTCCAGCCAAGGTGGAGGCATAGGTGAACACACTTTACCTCCATGAACAACTATAGCAAAAGTTACAACTAAACTACAAAATAAAAATTACCCGGATTCATCAGAAAATTGAGCTGTATGGAAGTCCAACAACCAAGGATTTAAAGAAGCTACATTCATGTAGACAGGTACCTTTTCTACAATAGGCCACACTACCACAACAGGGAGTCAAAGCAGGTCTACCCAATACACAGAAACACAGGGAGGCTGTCAAATTGAGGGGACAAAGAAATATGGCCCAAATGAAAGAATAGAACAAAACCCAGCAAAAGAACTAAGCGAAATGGAGATAAGCAAACTATCAATGCAGAGTTCAAAACACTTAGTTATTAGGATGCTCAAAGAGATCATTGGGTACTGCAACAGCATAAAAAAGACTCAGGCAGAAATGAAGGTTGCATTAAAAGAAATGAAGAAAAATCCACAGGGAACCAACAGTGGAGGGGATGAAGCTGAGATTCAAATCAACAATTTGCAACATAGGGGAAAAAACGCATTCAATCAGAACAGAAAGATGAAAAAAGAATAAAAGAAAAATCAGAATAGAACAAGAGGCCTCCGGGGCATCTCCAAAAAACCAACATCTGAATCATAGGGATACCAAAGGGAGAAGAGGAAGAGCAGGAAATTGAAAACTTATTTTAAAAAATAATGACTTCCAGCCAAGATGGAGGCATAGGTGGAAATGCCGTGCTTCCTCACACAACCAAAATTAAGGACAACAAAGATTTACAAACAAAAACACAACCAGAACATACAGAAAACTAAACTATATGGAAGTCTGACAACCATTCAACCAGACCGGTAAGAGGGACGGAGTTGGCGGCCAGTGGAGAGGGATTGTGGCAGGAAAAGGTGGCAGCTACCAGACCTGGGAGTGCAGGCAGCATGGGACTAGCAGAACTCGGGTGTGGGAGGAAATGAGCAGAGTGCGCAAGGCAGTTGGCTGACCATGGTCACACATTTGTGTGCTAATAAACTAGGCAAAAACGGGCAATGAAACAGACCGCACAACCCAGGGCTCCAGAGATGAAAAATAAAGCCAAAAGTACAGATTGAAAAGGTGCTGGGAGAGACTCCCAGCCTCACAGGAGAGTTTGTTGGAGAGATCCAAAGGGTTCTAGAGTATACACAAGCCCACCTATCCAGGAACCAGCACCAGAAGGGCCCAATTTGCTTGTGGGAAGTGACAGAGGGGACTGGAATTTGAGAGAGAGCAGAAGGAGAGCTATTGTTCCCTCTCTGACCCCCACCCCCACATACAGTGTCACAACCAACAAACTGGGTTGACCCACCCTGGTGAACATCTAAGGCTCTGTCCCTCATACATAACAGGTGCGACAAGACAATAAAAATGGCCCAAATGGAAGAGCAGATCAAGGCTCCACAGCAAATACAACTAAGCAACAAAGAGATAGCCAACCTATCAGATGCACAGTTCAAAATACTGATGATCAGGATGCTCACAGAATTGGTTGATTTTGGTTACAAATTACATGAAAAAAATGAAAGCTATGCTAAGTGAAATGAAGGAAAATGCACAGGGAACCAACAGTGATGGAAGAAAGAAAACTGGGACTCAGATCAATGGAGTGGACCAGAAGGAAGTAAGAAACAACCAAACAGAAAAGATTAAAGAAACAAGAATTCAAAAAAATGAGGAGAGGCTTAGGAGCCTCCAGGCATCATTACATGTTCCCACATCTGAATTACAGGGGTACCAGAAGGGGAAGAGGAAGAGCGACAAGTGGAAAACTTATTTGAACAAATAATAAAGGAGAACTTCCCCAATCTGGCAAAGGAAATAGACCTCCAAGAAGTCCAGGAAGCTCAGAGAGTCCCAAAGAAGTTGGACCCAAGGAGGAATACACCAAGGCACATCATAATTACATTGCCCAAGATTAAAATGAAGGAGAGAATTCTAGAAGCAGCAAGAGATAAGGGGACAGTCACCTACAAACGAGTTCCCATCAAACTGTTAGCTGAATTTTCAAAAGATACCTTCCAGGCAAGAAGGGGCTGGAAGGAAGTATTCCAAGTCATGAAAGGCAAGGACTTACATCCAAGATTGCTCTATCCAGCAAAGCTTTCATTTAGAATGGAAGGGCAGTTAAAGTGCTTCTCAGATAAGGTCACGTTCAAGGAGTTCATCATCACCAAGCCTTTATTTTAGGAAATGTTAAAGGGACTTATCTAAGAAAAAGAAGATAAAAAATATGAACAGTGAAAGGACAGCAAACTCACAGTTATTAACAACCACACCTAAAACAAAAGCAAACTAGGCGGACACCTAAAAACAGGACTGGAGCCACAGAAATGGACATCACATGGAAGGTTAGCAACAGGGGAGTGGGAGGAGGGTGGGGAGAAGGTACAGAGAACAAGTAGCATAGACAGTGGGGAGAAAATAGACAGGGGGAAGGGCAAGAGTAGTGTGAGAAATGTAGAAGCTAAAGAACTTATGACACATGGACATGAACTAAAGGTGAGGAATGTGGGTGGGAGGAGCTGTGCAGGGTGGAGGGGAATGAATAGGGGTAAATGGGACAACTGTAATGGCATAATCAATAAAATATATTTAAAAAATAATGAAAGAAAACTTTCCTAATTTGGTTAAGGAAATAGACATACAAGTCCAGGAAACACCAAGAGTCCCAAACAAGTTGGACCCAAACAGAACCACACCAAGACACATCATAATTAAAATACCAAAGGTTAAAGATAAAGAGAGAATCTTAAAAGCAGAAGGAGAAAACCAGGGAGTTACCTACAAAGGAGTTCCCATAAAAATGTCAACTGATTTTCAAAAGACACTTCGTAGGCTAGAAGGGACTGGCAAGAAGTATTCAAAGTGATGAAAAGTAAGGATCTACAACCTAG
Organism: Sturnira hondurensis; assembly: GCF_014824575.4. Classification (NCBI taxonomy): domain Eukaryota; kingdom Metazoa; phylum Chordata; class Mammalia; order Chiroptera; family Phyllostomidae; genus Sturnira; species Sturnira hondurensis. Next base: position 3,716,123 of record NW_028092815.1, on the reverse strand, counting down.
ATTAATCTATCTATCATTTAGAATTGAAGGTCAGATAAACTGCTTCCCAGACAAGGTAAAACTAAAGGAGTTCATCATCACCAAGCCATTATTATATGAAATGTTATAGGGAACTGTATAAGAAAAAGAAGATCAAAACTCTGAACATTAAAATGGCAACACAAGCACAACTATCAACAACCTAAAAAAAACCCAAACTAAGCATACAAGCAGAAAGGAAACAGAGTCATAGATAAGGAGATCATTTGGATGGTTATCAGCTGGGAAGGGGAAGAGGGAGAACAGGGGAAAAGGTGCAGGGAATAAGGTAGAACATAGACAGAGAGATGTTAAGAAGAGTATAAGAAATGGAGTAGCCAAAGAACTTACATGCATGACCCATGGACATAAACTAAGGGAGGGGATTGCTAGTGGGAATGGGGGTACTGGGAAGAAGGGGACAAAGGGAGAGAAATTGGGACAACTGTAGTAGCAAAATCAATAAAATATATTTTAAACAAAGGAAATGAGAGCAGTGCTGCACAATGAGAGGCACATTGCATTCTGATCAAGGATGATCCAAATTTTCATTTTAATTTCAGTGTAAGCAGTGTGCTGTATGCCTAGACTAATAAATAGAGGTAAGGGATGTTGGGGGAAGGAGATGTGTTATAATATAATCATCAAGTGGAGGTTGGGCTTTTCAACATTAGACATAATCTTTGCAGCCAGTTTGGCTTAGCAATATGCTTTTATGAGACTAGGAAGGTATGTACACTGAAACCCACATGAATGTACATTTGCTTTGGTCACATATTAGGCAAAACCACTGCTTACTTTACTGTTTAAGGCATGAGTAAAAATCAAAGTAAAATCAGAGAACAGTTCTCTTTCTAATTTCAGTTCTGCTTCTAAACAGGTTCTGTTAGACACTATTCTTCAAAAAAAGAACCATTTAACCCTGAAACAGTTGGTATGAAAGACACAGAAAATCATTTTTATTTAATATACAGTCCAAATATAGCATTCTGGTGGGACTGCTGCATTTTCATACTGTGTGGCAACAAGGATATTTAATCAGCCTGTTTCCTTCAACCTTAAATCCCTCAAATGTGAACTCCAACTTCAGCTTATGTTTATAAAGGCTTCAAGCTTGGGTGGGACAGTGGTTTTATAGTGCCAATTAGGTCATTTCATCTGGGTCTTTGGATCAACAGAAAAAGCAAATTTGATTTCCCAGTATTTCAGACTCCTGTAACCTTTCCTCCATGTTGGCTCATTCAACATTTATACTGAGCACCTATTATATCAAGCATTGTGCTGTGAATATGAGATTTTTTTAAGTTCATACTTTCAATATGAACTTGAGATGAACCTCCAAAGAAACCTTTGGAAAAGAGACAGTAGGTAAATTTAAGAGCAAGTATTCTGCTTCACGGATATACCTGAGACAGATACAAAAAAGGGAAAAGCTAAAAATAAATCCAAGAGAACAAGTTCATAGTCTGTTAGTAAAATCAGACATGAAACAAATAAGTAATCATAAGCTCTAACAAGCTAAAGAGAAGTCTAGAGAAGGATGTAATTAAGTCTGTTAGAAAGGGAACAGATAGTAGCAGATTAGGAGAAAGTTTTAGTAGAAGGGGATTCCTAAACTGAGCTTGTATATCTGTGTGTATATGCAGGATGTTGAGGGTTCCAGGCAGAATTTAATGTGTTAAAAGCACAAAAGCATAAAATTAGAAGACCAGAAAACCATAAGCAGTTAGATATTGATAAAATATGAGATGGGCAGTAGTGAAAAATGGGAGAATTAAGCAAGGAGTTTATATGTTGTGCTAAGGAGTTTGGACTTATTTTTACCTTATGGGCCACATGGACCACGAAAGCATTTTAAGCTAGGGTGTAAAGGTTTAAGCTAGGGTGTAAAGTAGTGAAGGTTGTTCTAGATCCATCACTCTGGCAGTCATTTGTGGATATGTTGGAGGAAGCCAGTCTAAATGCAGGGAGATGAGTTAGAAGACTGTGGCAGTAATGGTGACATGATGATGTCATGTGCCACTAAACAAAGTGAAGATAACCACACCTGGCTCGTGTGCCTCACTTGGCCCTAGTACATCCCTTATGAACATATGATGAACCTAAAAAGGGATATTTGGGAAAGACATGGTAGGCAAATTAGAGAGCAAGTATTCTTCAATGATACTGAGGTAAAACAAAGAGTGAAGAAGCTAAAAATAAATTCCTTCTGGTAGGCTACAACCACCAGAGCTCGGATCTACTACACTTAACAATATGGCACAAGCACACTGAACCCTGTCTAGCACAGTACATCAGCTGGCTGCAAGGGATGCTTCAGGTGAGAGGTTCTAGGGAAGGGAGCTCCATTTCCCAATCTTTCTGCTTTCTCATTCAAGGCAGCAGCTTCAGAAATAGTTCAATTGGGCCATCTTCATTCCCCTCTGATATATCCTTGCTGTGGAATGCAAAAGTAACCTGGACTGACTTCCCCATCTAATCCCCAACCCTAGGTAAGCTTGGAAAGTTAGTTTGCCTGGAATTAAATTTTGATTGGCAAGCCACACTGCTATTCAGGAATAGAGAAAGTGAAGAGCAAACAGTGAGTACTCAAAAAACTCAGCATCTAGCAATAGAAGGAAGAGACAGGAAAGTGGGTGGTGGGTAGCCAGGGTGAGCCAAAAGGTAGGATTCTCTGACTTGTAGACAGCTCCTTGCTTCTAGGGGTAAAGACCTTAAGAAAGGGAAAGTCAGGATTATCCTTGCAGGAAGAGGGGGATCCTCATTAGGCCACAGCCAAGGCTACCTCTAGACCCATCGGCAATTTCTCTGACCTTGCAAGAAGCTCCTTCCCATTTCCCTAGTTAAGAGGATGAGCTTACCAGGCAAAAGAACAAGATGAAGCATTTCACTTAGAATTTTTCTTTCCAAACACTTAAGCCTCTGTGGTCTTGCTGATCTTGCATCCTTCTAGTAAAAACGGCCTGGGACCCATGCTTGGCATTTCAGAGTTTGCAGTAACTTTAGAGATTGTCCAGTCTGCTTCCCTCAACTCTAGAGATATGAAAACTGAAGCTGAGGAGCATGAAGCAGCTTGCCCAGGACACAGGGTTGCCCCTCACTCCTCCAGGGTACTTTCTGCTTGGCACAGGGTGCCATGTGCCCATTTTGCAAATGAGGCCTCGTGTGTGGGTTTAGAGCTAGAATTAGAAATTAGTTCCCTATAGTTTATATATAGAACACACCCCCATAGGGTGGGGGTGTGTAGGCCTTGAAGATAGAAGGGCTCTGTGATCAGTTCCCTTGTCTCTCTAAGGCAGAGACCCTGTGGTTTGGAAAAGAGGAACTAATGTTTGAGGAGGTCAGATGTCCTTAGGCTTCTTTCATCAGGATCCCACATCCCCCCAGCCTCCTCCTGAGGGCAGCTGTGGAGCTATCCACGACGTGTCAGAAAGCCTGGTTGCCCTCCTGGTCCTGTCACTCACTACCTTGTTAACTCAGAGGCCTGGGCTCCAGGGCTAGTACCTTCACCTCTCCTAGACTTAGGATCCTTATTCTTAACATGAGGACTACAGCTCCTCCCAAGATGATTGTATTCATAAAATAGTGCTTTGGAACTACTAAATGCAAGACGCTTTTCTTTAGCTTCCTGGAACAATTTGCTCTTTTTTTCTTCGACCATGAATCCTCCTGGGTCTCCATTTTCACAAGTCTAACAGGGCACGCTAAGCCTCGGCGCCGTTCCCCAAGACCCCACCAGATGGCGCCCTTTACACATCGAAGCTGGCTGGGCTTTAACGCCTCGGGTTAAGGGCAGGGGGCTGCCTGCCCCTCTGTGCCGGGCTGTGCCAGGTGCAGGCTACGCCCAGCTCCGTCTGAGATCTATATACCGCAGCGCTCGCACCTCGTCCCTCGGCTCTCCGGTTGCGCGTGGTCTTCGCACCTCTGCCTAGCGCCGCGTCCCCAGCCCAGCGCCTGTCGCTCCGTTCAGCCCCTCTGGACAGCATCAAATGCGCCGTCAGCCGCTGGGACCCGCCGCTGGCCCACTCCTCTTGCTCTAGCGCAAGGCACGGAGTGGATGGTGACTGCCTGTGGGAAAGCGGCCGAGACCGGAAAGAATTACCCCTCCCCCATTGGCCAGTTTGCAGGGGCCGCCGCAGTTCCCACGCCGACCGCAGAGAGGCGCCTCTCGCCTGGGCTGCGCTCCTGCCGAGCTGCCCTCTCCAGGCTCTCGGGGCCCTACACAGGCTCTACCATCAGCTGCGGGCAGATCAGGCCAGAGCCGCCGCAGCTGCTGCGGAAGAAGAAAAAGCAAGCAGCACCTGGCCGCTGACTGGGCAGTCGGGCCCCAGACCAGCCAGAAGTGCGGAGCCACCCTGGTAAGTACAGGGCCGGCCGCGGCGCCCCCGGCCGCACTTCGGCGTACCCCGCGCCTTTGCGTCCCAAATGTGTTGGGCTTCCTGCATGTGTTCCCTCTTTCGTCCGTATCTCCTACTTTGAAGTCTCTGTCGCTCCCTACCCGTGGGCCACTACCCCGCAACCTGCCCCTGACGTTCGGCCCCGCTCTCCCGCCTCCTGCCAGCCTGTCCCTGCCCTCCGATCCCTGCTTCTTCCCACTGGGCTCATCTCTGTGGCCCTGCTCCCGTAGTTTCTCCAGCCCCCATCACCGGCTGCCCCTCTGCATCCTTTCCCTGGGCTCGAGATGCGGAGCCCAGGGAAAGGATGCAGAGGGGCAGAGGGTGATGGGCCTCCCGCTTCCCCTGTCCAACTCCCAGCCTGCTTCTGCCCTCTGCAGGGATGACGGCCACTTCTCACACCCGCGCGTCTCCCCCACACCTCTTCCATCACCCTCTGCTTCTCTGATCTCCTGCTTCTGAGGCTATGGCCTCCTATGCAGCTCAGCCCTGGGTTCCAGGAAGCCCGCTCCCCCTTTTCTCCCTGACATCTACCTCTACTGCCCCTTGCTCCTGCATTGGACTCTGGTCACCCCCCCCCCCCCCGCCATTACTAGCTTGCACACTGGTCTCTTGGGGGACCCAGAGCCCTATCCGAAATGACTTTCTTTCCCTGGACTGTTGGAGCTCCCATCCAGCCCACCCCAGTTCATCTGAGTGGGAAACGAGGAACAAACTCTAGAGACCTTCCTGTGGGCAAGCGATAGGGGAAGAGGCTGGGGAGGAGAGGGACAGGTGCACTGATGGACATGTTCTTCTGTGAGGACTGGCAGAGCAGTGAGCTGCCCAGACCTGGCAATGGGTGGAGGGCCAGCTTGCTACTCCTGGCACGGAAGTTTCATGGCCCTGAATGCACCTGTGTCTTTCCCTAGTTCCCTAGAGCTGAAGAAAGTGAGAAGGGAGGAGTTGGATCCCGCAGAGGGTTTCCCCAGGGCCTTTGGGATAGGGCAGGAGGTGCAGGACCCTGTGGCCTGCTGGTCAGTATGTAGGAGGGAATGTGTAGAACTTCACCCCCTTTGGACCATTTGCTGCCCAGCTCTTGGCATCTCTGTATTGCCATCTTCCTCCTGGTTCTGTTGTCTGGTGATGCCATGTGGTAGCATCTCCCTGCCTCCCTCCAGTGGCTCTTCTGGGCATGTCTCCCAAAGGCCTCCGTTGTCTGGAAAGAGAGGGAGAGCTCTGGGCTACTAACCCTTTGCCAAATGATGGGCATCTCAGGACTGGCCAAGAGCACTGATCCCTGTTAGGAACAAAGAGAACTACCTTCCCTTAAGTTCCCTGTGTCACCAGGGCAACTGTGATACTTCCAGGAGCACCTGCAAACCATTGCCATCTATTTGGGAGAGAGCCTGGCTGGGTTGGCAGTGGTCATTTGAGAGAGAAATCTGGTTCCACTTTACTTCCCTAGTGTCTGTGCTCATGGGATGGAAGCAAGGGGCCTGGAGAGGTCAGCTGTGTCCTGTGCCCCCCAGAAGGAATCCCCTGGAACACCACTGGGAATCATGAGGCTGGTTATATTTGCTGAAGCTGCAGCTCATGTCTCATTATTAATCAGGTTTATTATTTCCTCATTGATTGGATGTGTTCATCAAGGTTGTGACCCTTTTGGGAGTCAATTTAATAAGCATGCAGTGTCTGTGTTTGTTTAATTTTCCATATTTTGTTCATTTCTTGTGAAGTGAGCCTTCTGTGGGGGTTGTAGCTCAGGCTTGGTCACCGATTTCTTCCTGCCTCACCAGCTCTGTACCCCAGTCTTCCTCTGGACCTGCTACCTGAGACCAGAGGCAAAGCTGGCCCCAGAGCTCTGGGGAGTGCATGGTGGGGAAGAGGCAGTGGTTAGTGGAGAGGGGTTGAGAGGAGATTCTGGTTGTTTTTTGTGTTTTCCCTATTCACTCCTTCAAAGGCATCTTGATCATTGAATGACATTTTCCCCAGCACTCTTCCCGGAGACTGGGCCAACATTTTGGTCTACTTTCCAGTTAGTTTTTCACTGAGGATGGGGAGGGAATTTTCACACAATGGGAAAGAAGTAGAGACTCCAGGGAGAAGGTCCCAGCTTCTGGGACGCAGGGGCTCTTGGAGAGCAGGCCTCAGTTGCCCCTGATGTTGGTCTCAGCCCCCCACAATGGAAAGAAGAAGACAGGATGACCTGTCTTGGGTATGGTAGAAACTGCTGGGAAGACAAGAGGAACAGTAAGGAAGAAATGGAGGAAGCCCCTGTTGTGTGGCTGGTAGGATGGGTAGTGGTGGTGACCACGTGCGGAAACCAAGCATCTATTATTTCTAATCCCGCTGTGTCCTAATGACATAGTACTGATACCTGTTATATATATTGAGTTCCAGTTTTCCAAATGCTTTTTAGGAAAATTACTTTATTTGATCTCTACTAGGGCCTTACCAGTATTTGATCAGTACTACTACTCAGTAAGGAGGTGTTATAAATTCCCAAGAAACGGACTTGTCCGAGTCTCTGCAGCTACACCCAAGCTTCTGGATTCTCAGCCCAGTGCTGTTTTTGCTGCTACTTGTTGCTTTTAAAGCTTTTCAGGTTTTCCTCTCCCAATCCTGTGCTTCAGTTCCTTTCCATGCTTTCCAGTGTCAGCTCATCACTTCCTTCTCCTTATGGGGCCTCCCGGGCCTGGGGTCTAGCTAATTCTTGATTCTGCATTCTCTTAGCCCTTAGACTGGATGCCCCAGCACCCAGGATCTCTTGCCACCTCAACTCCAGGCCAGCTATTTCTCTTGACTCGCTCCTGCAAAAGAGTTCCAGGTTCTTCGAAGCATTAGGCCTGGCCCCTAGGAGCCTTGAGCATCTTCTTTCCTTGCCTCCCCCACTCCACTTTCCTATCCTTATCACTTCAGCCTTCTTAGCTCTTTTGAGAAGAAGAGCTTTCCCACGTTTCCTTTCCACTACCAGTAAGGACTTGAGCCGTCCACCCCTGGGTTATGGTAATACCATCTCTTCCCTGGGCAGCCTGAGGCTACATCTGCCTTCCTACAGAGGAAGGTGCTTATGACCTGTGACCCAATCTCAAGGGCCCTTAGCAATCCCCTGGGATATGGGATAAAATTTCCACTTAGAGCTTGAAGTTTAAAGCCATTTACAAGCTGGCCACAGCTTTATGCTTCTGGATCAGACCCTCTGCTCACCTTCACCTCACCACTTTACACCCTCTCCAAGACTCTTTTCTTTCCTCCCTCTGGGAACACCCTCGCCCCGACCCCTGTCTATCCTTAGGTTCCAGCAGGAAGTATTTGCTAAGTGTTGGGGAAACCTAGGTTTCTATCCCTGTGTCATTCCCTGAGTGACTTGCATCAAATTGCTTGACTTGCCTGCAAACGAAAAGACCATGGTTTGATTCCTTGTCAGGGCACATGCCTGGGTTGCAGGCCAATTCTCAGCAGGGGCCAGTTCCCAGCAGGGGATGCACCAGAAGCAACCATACATTGATATTTCTCTCCCTCTCTCCTTCCCTTTCCTTCTAAAGATAAATAAATAAAATTGAAAAAAATGGCTTAACCTCACTTGCCTCATCTGTAAAATGGGGATAATCTCACCTGTTTGAAAGGGTTGTTTCAGCAAGAATGTGAATGGAGAGGAATGTGATGTGTCAGTCTGAAGGGCGCCCAACAGGTGGCCACTTAGCACCCCTGGGCACTCCTCCCACACTGCCTCCTTATGGCACTGTTTTAGCTCCCTGCTTCTGCCTGCTATTGATAATTGTCTACCCCTGTTTGTCTCCTCACCCAGAAGGCAAATCCCTTGAGGAGCAAAGCCTTTGCCTGGTGCCTTTTCACTCCTGGACTCCTAACTGAGCAAGTGCTGTCCTTCCACATCCCATAAACTGGCCCCTGCTTATAGTGAAAACATAAGGAATAGTTGTTAATTGAGTATAACATTTGGTTACATAAAATAGGGTATGCCTTACATGCAAATCCAATGTAAAAAAAATCTTATACCACAGTGCCAGCTAAGGTAAATTACGGGAAGGAGGAAGGGAATCAATTTAATATTGCATTGTCTGAGCACTCTGCTTATTTCATTTAATCATCTCAGCGTCCTTATGAGTTAGATGTGAGCATCACCTTTTTTACAAATGAGGAAAGAGGGTTCATAGGGAGCCCTGCAGTACGACACCCAGTGCTACTTCACAGACCAGGGGGCACGCCAGAACCCAAGTTTCTTCCCCTATTCTTGGGTCCAAAAAGGTAAGGAGAGGCTTTTTAAAAAAGATTCTTCACAGGTTTTTTAAACTACAGAATCCAGTAAATGTAAATGTGTCATTTACTTACAGCCCAGTGGGGATTGCTTAGTTAAAAGTACCTTTGTAGGACAGGGCTTTTCCTTCTGCAGCTTTAGGATTTGAGTGGAGAGCACAGAAGGACACACCACAGAATCAGAACATGAGGCATGTGCGAATGTGCACTGGTCACCAGCAAAGGTGGGGCTGGAACTCAGTGACGGGAGGAAGGACTTTATGGGTGAGGAGGTGCTGCATAGGCAGAGTGGGGGCATGGAATGTCTGAGGACTGGGTGAGCCAAGGAAAGAAAGGGTCTAGTCTTCCATGGGCAGCAGAAATAACTCTATTCAGGAGGACCTTGAAAGCCAAAGAGAAGAGGTTCAAGCTGACACATCTGGTTTGGGGAGACATTGAGGATCCTTAGGCAGAGGTATGAAGTGCCAAGAGCAGTTGAGGACCTGGGGTAGGGGATAAAAGCAGAAGGGTACCGCACTGAGTAACATTTCCAAAGAAGAGCAGAACGCGCTGACAGATTGGGAACAGCAGATGAGGAAGCAGGAAGTGTCAGAGAGAACTTTGAGATTTCTAGCTCTGGAGACTAGAGAGAATGTGATGCTACTTTCAGAAATAGAGAAGCCAGAAGGAGAAGCATTTCTGAGGGAATGCTGTTAAGTCTCTCCCCAGACATGCTATGAGGAAGGCGACTGGAGCATTTGGGGATGGGGCAAAGTGGCTGGTGGAGTTCCTGGACAGCACCTAAGCAGTCTTGTGCAAGGGCATGCACCTCAGGCTAGGTGATGCAAAGGGGTCTAGTTCTAAGCATTTCTAATGACTGGATTTTACCTCTATAGCCACTGTGAGCCCTCTCTGCCCTCCCCTCATTGCACTGAGACCCCTGTGCCCAGCACTCACTGCTCTTGAAAGTACTCATATGTGTCTGTCACCTCTGGGGACCTAGAATGGAGCTTACTTCCAGGAGGGTCAGAAGTCCACATCTGTTTTGCTTTGCTTACAGTCAGTCATATCCCAAATGCCTTGCACAAAGTAGGTGTTAAATAAATATTTGTCTTAATTTAGGTGGCCTCAACTTGTGTTTTACAAAGGTTTGTAACTGATATAAACTCATAGAACTTGGATGTGAGGAGAGGAGAGGAAGGCTATTTGGGACTTCAGCCTCCAGAATTGGGGTGTCCCTGGGTGCTTCAGTCACTTTTTTGATTGCTATGACTCTTTTCTTTAAATATTTTATTTATTTATTTTTAGAGAGAGGGGAAGGGAGGGAGAAAGAGAGAGAGAGAAACATCCATGTGTGGTTGCCTCTCACACGCCCCCTAATAGGGACCTGGCCTGCAACCCAGGCATGTGCCCTGACTGGGAATCCAACCAGTGACCCTTTGATTCACAGGCAAGCACTCAGTCTACTGAGCCACACCAGGTTCTTCCCTCTTCTATGTCTACCCACTAGGTGCTAGCTTTTGTATCCAACTGTTCCTCATGGGTACTGGGGTGGAGGTCGGAGAATGAGTTCAGAAGCTGATCAGTTGGTCTCACTTTGTCCCTCAATCCTGTGTCTGAGGCTGGCCTGCCATTCACTGTGGGGGGCCTTGGGCAGGTCTCTGACCCCCTGTGAGCCCCTACCCCTCACCTAGAAGTCAGCCTTCATGGCCTTTTCTTCTCAGGCTTTTCTCAGGGAGAATTTGCTCAGAGGGAGCAGAGAAAATCAGATGGTGGTGATTGTTGCTCTTGGGGGTGTTCTGGGGTGTTTTGGTCACGGAGAGGCTGATATGGAAGCTGGGGTATGCAGAGAGTCTTGGGTGCTTCTCTGAGGGGAGGGATATGATATGGACCAGTGAAAAAGAGCTGGCTGGGATGCAGGAAGTCTGGCGTACTTATTGCTGTCTCACTTTCCTTTCAACATGGGCAAACAACAAACTGTACCTTTAAGAGTCCCCAGTTCAGTGAAGGGACAGGGGAGTCATAGTGGTGGCCTTGCACAATGGCTGTGGAGTAAACACGTGTTTAGAATTGGAGTTTAAGGGCCAGATTTAAAGAGGAGGATGTGATACAATGAGAAATCAATAGCCCAGAGGAGGTTAAGAAGTATGAGAGACTGGCTACAAGGCACACTTAATAAAACAGGAAAGCTTAAGAACTGTGGAGGATGGAGACACATCTGGGAATGCTGGGCCAGCTGGAGTGGTTTTTGCTCTCCAGCCTGGCAAGGGTTCCCAATAGAAAGACTGAGTTCAAGGAATAAAGTGCTGCTGTCACATTTTGGGGGCAGCTATTTGTTTCTTTCTACCTTTGTCAGTTGCCTGAGTAGGGCACTCCATCCTTCCCTAGAGGCTATGTGGTGCAGTTGTTGGCTGCTCCTGGGTCAGATTGCTCAGGGTTCCAATCTCAGGTCTTCCAGTGACTGTGGCTTTGGGTGAGGAGCTTGGTGAGCACATACCTGCCTCTGTAAATCTCAGCAGGTACCTTATTTTAGGACATCCTCAATAACACTGAGGTACTATTATCAAAACCATTTACAGCTTTAGAAGCTGAAATTCAGAGATAATTAATTACCCCAAAGCTTCATAGCTAGTAAGGAGCAGAGTTGGAATTTGTACCCAGAGGGTCTCTTTTAAAATACTGTTGGTAAAAATTTCTGTTGTGTGCATGTGCATGCACATGTGAGCACACAGGCACATACATATGAAATGTGCACTGATCCTCTCCTAATTCCTTGACTTCCCCACTGGCTATCTCACTGCTTCAATTCCTCATCTCCTAGGCAAGGAAGGGGGAGTGGACCCTTGATACACTCTGTTGCTTCCTTTTTCTTGGCCTGATTTCTTCGACCTCTAAGGGAGAGGTCACTGGCGATACTGGGGAATTGATTAAAGATCACTCCTAACAGAGCTACTGCAGTGGACCCTGAATCCTTTGCAAACTTTGCAATCCTTTGCAAACTTTTTCCAACATGGAGGCCATCTGGGGGAAAGTGAAATGAGGCATTGACGAAACCCCCCTATGAGCCCCAAAGATTGAACATTGGTGGAACTCAGGTGAGGTTACAGTAGTCCCACCCCCAGACAAGCCAGGATACATCTCATCACCATCACCCCTATGGCTCTGGAGCCTAGCTGGCTGGCATGACTGTCCAGGTTATCAGGAGGGTGGTCTAACTGGAGTTTGAGTTCTCTGTAGTATGATGGGGCATCTCTGGAAGAAAGCTGATGGAGCATTGCTGTTACAATCATGGTTATTATTGAGCTTTGCTGTGTTCCCTGTCATGATAAGATCATGACAGAAAAATGTCCCCAGCAAGGTTGATGACTGAATATGAGTTTCAGCATTTCTCTTTTTGGAGGCAGCAAGTCTTTTTGAAAAGTAGAGAAGACTCAAGTGAGTTTAGGGAGGACCAGAACTTTATGGTGTCCTTTTCTGGGGAGAAGTGGTATAGCTTCTCACTAGCCCTCATTCACCCCAGCCGCCATCAGTATTATCTGCCCTTATGCGGAGCTGCCAATGCCACTTCCTGGAGGGTATCACACATTCAAAGACTTAATAGTGTTCTTGGTGGTTTTTGCTCCTCCTCTGAGAATCTCACAAAGTTGACAGGTAGGGTAGGTAGGAATTGTTCCAGACTCTCAGGATTTTAGTAACTGTCTGAAAACAATAGAGTTATTTGATTAGGAGTTTAGATAAGGATCCAGAACTCGTGCTGCTTCCCAGAGTTCTGTCCATACACCCAGCACCCTCTGGAGGCCATCAGTGTCCTGCACAAATGGTGGAGACAGTGATCCTTGGTATACCTGCTCTTTCCAAGGTTGAGAATATTATACATATTAAAGCATTATTTGTCCAGCAATGGTAAGGCCTATTTAATTGCTAGGAAAATTGAAATCGTGGGAGGTTAAATGAATCATAGAATCTTATTCCTGGAAGGAACTTGAGATTAATTTATTCACCATCTCACCTGCTGCCCTCCTCTCAGCCACAGAAAGAATCTCCACTGGCTAGTAATCCAGCTCAGCTGCTGCCTCTTCTTCCTCCCCCAACCCCTACTCTTTCTACCCATTTTCTGAAGGCTAATATTATTGAGCACTTACTATGTTGTAAATTTTTTTTAATGTAAGTAAGGACCATTGTTGTCTCATTTTCCAAATGAGTAAACTGAGGCCCTGAGAGTTTCTGTAGCTTGCCCAAGGTAACTTACTAGTAAGTGATATAAATTTTGCCACCTGGACCATGCTCTTGACCACTCATAAGGCAGGCGACCAACCCACTCCAGGCAGCTGTAAACTAAGGAGTAAGTGGGAGTATTCAGCATACTGCCTGGCATTTGGAAGGCACTTAGGGAATGCTAGGAATTTTCTTCTAAAAAGTAGCAGAAGGCTTTACCTTACATCAAGTCAAATGTACTTCTCCTGGGTCCCTGCTTTATATCCCCCCTTGGAACCCCATAAGGCATTTATACCTTTCCTTACATTCTAGCCTTTGGGATATAAAGATACCTCATGAAGAAGAAGGAAATCCAGGATTGTCTCCTTCAAGATTCTTTTTCCCAAATGGAGTCCTCTAGTCCAGAAGATGATGGTCTGGGAGATTCAGAAGAATGTCCAAGGCTAGGGCTTGTGTTATGGGCATGTTGTTGCCTGATCCTTGGCCATATAGCTGTGTTGAGAATTTCATACATCCATTTAATAGATAACTCCCAGGGATCTAAGATGGCTACAGAGTAAGTGGAAGCTACACTCACTTCCTCCTGATGCTGAACCAGATTTACAATTATATTATAGAGCAATCAATGTAAATAACCACCTGAAGGCTAGCTGAATAGAAGTATTATAACCAAGCTTACAGAAGAATCCACAAAGATACTGGTAGGAAGGATGGAAATGTGGAAAGGGCTGGCCCCCACACCCATGTGTAGTGGTTGAGAATCTAGAGGGTTATCTTGGCTGCAAAAGTGTCCCCTCTAAGGAGCATGCGGTCTCAACCTTATGCTCATATCCCTACCCAGAGCAACAAAGCCAGGAAGAAAAGGCCATCTGACTGTGAAAATAAGCAGGGATACTGATTGCCTGGAAGAGAAGGGAGTCTTCTAGAGACCCAGGTGCTCTCTTAAAGGGTCAGTCCACAGGAACTTGCTTTCAGAGGGAAGGCAACTCAGGGCATATGATCTTTTCATAAAGAAAAGATCTGGGTGGTATGGCCTTGAGGAGAGATCTGTAAGGTCAGCCACTGAAGTCCCTATGCTGAGTCCCTATCCCACACTGACCTCAGATGCCATCTTTCCAGGGTGGAGCACTCCTGTTCTTACAGCACCCACCTGGGGAGTACACTCACCTGGACCTCCAACTAATGGCAATACCACCACCAAGCTCAAGTCTTGCAGAAAGGTCTGCTGGCTGCACCTAACAGGGACCTTTGGGGTGCTCTTTTTCTGGAGAAGCTCTTGATGGGAACTTAGACAGTCATTGGGCTGTGTAGCTTTGGAATGGGGAACAGAATTTCCCTACTTGTGTGCACAGCCAGTGCCTACTTTCTCCCCAACCTGATGATTCTCTTGGCCTGTTCTTCTGACTCCTGGTGGCCCTATCCTGTTGAGCTTAGTCCCCCAGGAAGATTGTAGTGCTGCTCAGAGCTGGGACCTTTGGAGCACATCTCCCTGGGAGCTCTTGTCTGGGACTCAGGTGGGTGTTGGGTTGAGCAGCTCTGGTATGGAGAGGGGCATTCTCACTCCCTTTGTAACTTCAGCTGGCACACTCCCCCATTCTCATGGGAGACTCATTTAACCTGTCTTCCTACTCCTGGGGGCTCTGCCCTGCTAATCTTGCTCATGTAGTGGAGCTGGTTGGCTGCATCTAACCTGAACCTGTGGTGCATTCCTCCTGGGGAAGCTAGGACTTGAAACCCTAGCAGAGACTGAGTATGGCTCTTGAGTAGGGTCCCTTTGCCCCCATTGGATGCCTGACTGCACTGGCCCCAAGCAGGAGACCCATTAGCCCTATCCCCTAGACCCTGGTTGCCCTGCCCTATCAAGCTCATACTCTGTGGAAGAGTCTATGGGGTGCAGCCAACCTGGGCCACTATATAGTCTTTCTTCAGAAGGCTCTGGAGGAAGACTAGGCCACCTCAAGGGGTGGCAGAGTAGCTGACAAGTGGAGGTGGACTTCAGGGTGCTTTGGACTTTTTGCTGAACTCCCTCCCAGCTCAAAGTTGGAGGAAGCTGACCCTTGTACACAGGTTGTTCCCTCCCCTGCACACCCAGGCCTGGTAGAGGCAGCTACAAACAGGAATTGTGTGGTAGCTCCAAATAGATAGCCCAAGGCTGGTTACAGACAGTGTCTTACATCAACCTGCATAGGAAACCTGCCCAAGGTGACCCAGAATCAACACAACCAGCAGTGGGGTACACACCATACCAGAACTCAACCCAAGTAGCCACACAAATAGCACATCCAAAGTGGGGAAATCTCAGCAGGCCACAGATGCTGCTGGAAACAACTCCACCTCAGGGGCAACCCCTGTATAGCAGCTCATACACTGTGATCAAGGGCTGTCCTTATAGTCAGCCAGCCTGAGGGTTAATACCACTTACAAATGACCCAACAGCACTAAAGACCCAACTATAGCAGGAGGCTGCACATAAACCACACAAGAGAAATTTCTGGAGCAGCCAGCTCAGATAATCTGGAAGACTGTGCAATTCAGCCCCACAAAACACCTGTATTATAACAAGCCCACCACCATAACAAGTTCAGGAGTCATAGCAGATCCACCTAATACACAGAGACAAACACAAAAAGACAGATAAAGTGGGGATACAAAGAAACATGCCCCAAGTGAAAGGGCAAGAGAAATCCCAAGAAGAGGAATTAAATGAAATAGAAGCAACCAAACTACCAGATAGAGTTCAAGACAATGGTTATAAGAATGCTCAAAGGACCTTAACAGAAGAGTGGATGAGCTCAGTGAGAACTTAAAGAGATGGTAAACATAATGAAGGACATAGAAACCATAAAAAAGAACCAGTAAGAAATGAAGAATGCAATATCTGAAATGAAGTAGATGCTAGAAGGAGTCAACAGCAGATTAGATGAAGGAGAGGACTGAATCAGCAACTTAGAGGACAAGATAACAGAAAACACCCAAGCAGAGCAACAGAAAGAAAAAAAAAGGAATTTAAAAAAATGAGGCCAATCTAAGGGATCTGTGGGACAACATTAAGCATAACAATATCTGCATCACAGGGGTACCAGAATGAAAAAAGAGAGAGAGCAAGAGATTGAGAAACTGTTTGAAGAAATAGTGACTGAAAAGTTTCCTAACCTGGAGAAATAAAATAAAAAAAACACAAAACACATAAGTACAGGAAGCACAGATAATCCCAAATAAGATGAATTCAAAGAGTCCCACACAAAGACACATCATAATTAAACTGCTAAATATTAAAGACAAAGAGAAAAAATTTTAAAGATTTTATTTATTTATTTTTAGAGAGAGGGGATTTATTTATTTATAGAGAGGGGGAGAGAAGGAGAGGGAGAGAAACATCAGTGTGTGGTTGCCTTCTGTGCACCCCCATTGGGGACCTGACCAGCAACCCAGGCATGCACCCTGACTGGGAATTGAACTGGTGACCCTTTGGTTCACAGACCAGCACTCAGTCCACTGAGCCACACCAGCCAGGGCAGAAAGAGAAAATTTTAAGAGCAGCAAGAGAGAGAGAGTTACTTAGAAGGCAGCTCCCATAAGGCTGTCCACTGGTTTCTCAACAGAAACATTTCAGGTCAGAAGGAATTGGCATGAAATATTCAAAGTGATGTAAAGCAATGACCTACAGTCAACAATACTTTACCCAGCAAGGCTATCATTTAAAAATGAAGGTTAAATAAAGAGCTTCCCAGACAAAAAACAACAAAAAGAATGTATTACAACCAAACCAGTACAAAATAATGTTAAAGAGTTGTCTTTAAGAAGCAGAAAAAGACTTCTGGCCAAGATGGAGGCATAGGTGGAAACACTGTGCCTCCTCACACAACCAAGTTTAAAAACAACAAAGTTTTAGAAAGAAAAACGGAAACAAACCCAGAAAATTGAACTATATGGAAGTCCAACAACAATGAACCCTTCAGCCTGACTGATAAACCAGGCAAAGGAGTGAGCAGTGAGATGGAGCAAGCAGTGAGGCAGAACATGCAGGCCCCAGCAGTGGGAAGCAGCAGAGGGGACCACCATTGCCTCTCTTTGCCCCACATACAGTGTCACAACCCAGCAACTGAGTTGCCCTGCCCTGGTGAACACCTAGGGCTCTGTCCCTCATACATAATAGGTACAAATAGACCAAAATATCATGGCTCAAGGAGAACTCAAAGCCCCAGAGCCAAAAACTCTAAGCGACCAAGAAATAGCCAACCTATCAGATGCACAGTTCAAAATACTGGTGATCAGGATGCTCACAGAACTGGTTGATTTTAGTCAAAAAATTAGAGGAACAAATGAAGGCTAAACTAATTGAAATGAAGAGAAATGCACAGGAAACCAATAGTGATGGAAAGGAAACTGGAACTCAGATCAAGGGAGTGGACCAGAAGGAAGAAAGAAACAACCAAACAGAAAAGAAGGAAGAAACAAGAATTCAAAAAAATGAGGAGAGGCTTAGGAACCTCCAGGACATCTTTAAACATTCCAACATCCGGATTATAGGGGTACCAGAAGGGGGAAAGAAACAGCCACGAGTGGAACACTTATTTGAACAAATAATAAAGGATAACTTCCCCAGTCTGGCAAAGGAAATAGACTTCCAGTAAATCCAGGAAGCTCAGAGAGTCCCAAAGAAGCTGGACCCAAGAAGGAACACTCCAAGGCACATCATAATTACATTTGCCAAGATTAAAATGAAGGAGAGAATCCTAGAAGCACCAAGAGATAAGGGGGCAGTCACCTACAAAGGAGTGCCCATCAGACTGTCAGCTGATTTCTCAAAAGAGACCTTACAGGCAAGGAGGGGCTGGAAAGAAGTATTCCAAGTTATGAAAGGCAAAGACCTACAACCAAGATTGTTCTATCCAGCAAAGCTTTCATTTAGAATGGAAAGGCAGATAAAGTGTTTCTCAGATAAGGTCAAATTCAAGGATTCATCATCACCAAGCCCTTATTATATGAAGGGACTTATCTAAGAAAAAGAAGATAAAAAATACAAACAGTGAAAGGACAGCAAACTCACAGTTATTAACAACCACACCTAAAATAAAAGCAAACTAAGAGGACAGCTAGATCAGAAGCAGAACCATAGAAATGAAGATCACATGGAGGGTTAGCAACAGGGGAGTGGGAGGAGGAGAAGGGGGGAGAAGGTACAGAGAATAAGTAGCATAGATGGTAGGTAGAAAATAAATAGGGGGGAGGGCAAGAATAGTAGGGGAAATATAGAATTTAAAGAACTTGAGACACGCGGACATAAACTAAAGGGGGGATGGTGGGGAAGGAGGTTTACAGGGTGGAGGGGAATGAAGGGGGGGGGAATAGGACAACTGTAATGGCATAATCAATAAAACATTTAAAAAAGAAGCAGGAAAAAATAGAGCAAGAGAGGAATGTAGTTATAAAGAATAAAGAATAAAATGGCAACAAATATGTACCTATCGATAATCAGTTTAAATGTAAATGGACTACATTTTTCAATTAAATGACAGAGTAGCTGCATGAAAAAGAAACCAAGACCCATGTATATGCTGAGACTCATCTCAGAACAAAAAGTATAGATAAAAAGTGAATGGATATAAAAAGATATTCTTTGTAAATGAAAATGAAAAAAAGCTGGGGTAGCAGTACTTAGACAAAATAAACTTGCAAACAAAGGCCATAGTAAGAGACAAAGAAGGACATGTAGGAGCACCTAAATATATGAAGCAAATCTTGATGGATATAAAGGGAGATGTTCACAGTAATACAGTCATAGGAGGGGATTTTAGCATTCCATTGACATAATACATAGATCTCTCAGAGAGGAAATCAACCAGGAAATAGCAGCCTTAAACAAAACACTTAATTGATATAAACAAAACAAATTAATTGATGTTTACAGATCATTTCACTCCAAAACAGCAGTATATACATTCTCTCCAGGTGCACATGGACCATTTTTCTAGAATAGATCACATGTTAGAACACAAACAAGTTTCAATAAATGTAAGAAGATTGAAATCATATGAAACATCTTTTCTGACCACAATAGTATGAAACTAGAAATGAATTACATGGAAAAAACCCTGAAAAACACACAATCACATGGAAGCCAAATAACATGTACTAAATAGTGAATTGGGTCAACAATAAGATCAAGGAAGAAATCAAAAGTTACCTTGAGACATGAAAATAAATGTGCAACAAACCAAAATCTCTGGGACACAGTGAAAGCAGTTTTAAGAGGGAAATTCATAGTGATACAGGCCTACCTCAAGGAGCAAGAAATATCTCAAATAAATAATGTAACTTTACACCTAAAAGAAGTAGAAAAAGAACAGCAAAGACCCTCATAAATAGAAGAAAGGAAATAAAGATCAGAGCAGAAACAAATGACATGGAAACAAACAAACAAAAAAGATTAATGAAACCAAGAGATGGTTCTTTGAAAAGATGAAGGGCCAGACTCATTAAGAAAGGAGGACCCAAATAAATCAGAAACTAAAGAGAAGTAACATCTGACACCACAGAAATGCAAAGGATTGTACACATTTCTTGGTACCTGTCATATGACAGGCACCTCCATCATGCGGCATGGGGTGGGCTCACCCCAGAACTGGGGCCTTATAAAATGTGCATGCAGCTCTGGCTTGTGTAGCTCTGGATTGAGTGTTGGCCTACGAACCAAAGGGTTGCAGGCCAGGTCCCCAATAGGGGTACATGAGAGGCAACCGCACATCGATGTTTCTCTCCCCTTTCTCCCTCCCTTCCCCTCTCTAAAAAAAAAATAAATAAAATCTTTTAAAAGTTGCATGCAGATATCTTTTGAATCTGTCAGATTCTAGATTAGGCCCTGGTGTCAGGACACTTAAGATGGGGACTGACTTGCTTTCTTGAGCTGTGTGAGGCTAGGTGATGTAGATACCCTGTCAGAGGACGACAAAGTTTGTGACTCAAATCTAAAAGTGAAGAGTGAGCAGGTGGAAAAATCTCATCAGTTTATCTGAGATAAAATAGCACTATTTTACTCTCCCTCAAAAAGTAAGAGTCCTTCCAGAATCCTAAGTAAATAGGCTGGAACATGAGATCTGCCAGATACTGGTACAACTTGGAAGTACAGGAGCAGTTGGACTATGTGAGAGTAGTGGCAAGTGGGTTCAGAAAGTACATTTCAGTGTGAGTCTGATCTAGCTGCTGCTGTTGGAGTCTCTGTCTTTTACTCGGCTCTTTAGGGAGGGCAGTTAGCAGAGGTGGACATAGCTTCACCTTGGGCTTCAGTAGCTGGAGTGGAGCCAATTATTGTCCTATATTACTGGGTCAATAATGCTATTGCTCCTGGTTTTTCTCAAGTGTCCATCCTTATATGTTGTCACAAATCCTCACAGCAAGCCTACATTGCAGGGGTTATTAGTTCAATTTGATCCAGGAGAGAAAGGATGC
Source organism: Sturnira hondurensis (assembly GCF_014824575.4). Taxonomy (NCBI): domain Eukaryota; kingdom Metazoa; phylum Chordata; class Mammalia; order Chiroptera; family Phyllostomidae; genus Sturnira; species Sturnira hondurensis. Next base: position 3,695,811 of record NW_028092815.1, on the reverse strand, counting down.
TCTGAGAGCCTGAGTAATTTGCACAAAATCTGACAACTGAATCGTTGAATTGCCCTCTCCTTGTATGCAATTGCCATTGCTTTTCCAAGGAGCCAGTTGTTATCTCTGGTCCAGCCTCCAGCACCCAGTTCAGAAGGAATTTAGGCAACTCACCTCAGGGGGAATGAAGGTGGATGGGAGTGAGGCAAAGCAGTCAGCCCACACTTGGATGCTTCAGAGATGTGAACAGAGGTCATTGTCTGTCTCTCCCACAAGGCAGGAGCTCCAGTGGCACAGGACCTGTGTCTCTTTCTCAGAGCTGTAGTCCCCAAACCAGGACAGCACTGGAAAACAGTGGGTGCTCAGTAAATATTTGTTGAATGAATGGTGTAATTTGTGATCCCCTTGTTTGCAGAGGCCTGGGTCCTGGAGCTGTAGGCTAGCAATGAGGCTTGGCTCTGGAAATGAACTCAAGGATATGTGCATTTAAAATGTCAGTTGTGTGGATTTGAAAACACATTTTGCTGATGGACTGTGGGGTTAGCATTATCCATGATAAAGCTGAACTAGTACACAGGTTAACTAGACCTTGGCTCTAAGCACTTCACCTACTCCCCTAACCCAGCTGAGGGTGCCATTGAGGTGGACTGGACAGGGATGTCTGGTGAGAGCAGAGGTGGTGTATGGGGAGGAGCCCTGACTTATAGATTGGGGTGGGGTCCCTGCCACTCTAGTGAATCAGGAGGAGGCTCTGGAAGCAGAGGCCTGGGCCCCAGGGGTGTTCCTGTGGACACCTAGTATGGTCTGGGGACTATGAAACCAAAAATGCATTTACTGCCACATAAAGTTAGTTATATGGGAGAACAGTAAGCAGGGTGGGGTATGGAGGCTATGGGGACAGAGGACCCAGGAGAAGGCTGCCTTTGTGTAAGAACTATGAAGATGGACCCAGGACCCAGGGATGAGCCCTTTATGACCTTTTACCTCTGGTTCTTGGGGCAGGGTCAGGAGCTATGAATGGATGCAGAGTCCCAGTGACTCCAGCCACTGGGTGCTGGCAGTGGTCAGCAGTATCAGCTAGGTTCCTCCTATGCCCATTCTTGCTGGTTGGCAATGGTGCCTGCAGCTGAATTGAGACAGGTCTGGGGCCAAGCGTGGGCTACCCGGGACACAGGTAGGCACAGGGCACAATAAATTTGTCAGGTCAGATTTAGTCCAAGTATCTTTTATAAATGAAAAAACTGATACTTAGAGAGGCCAGTAGCTTGCCCACGGTCACATGACATGCAGAGTCGGGATTCAAAAAGGGATCCCTGGCCCTGGACCATTCTTGTTTAAAGCCTCTTATTAGACTGACTCACAAGAAAAGGAGACTCTTCTTAAAACAGGAGAACTAGTGCCCTGCTCCACTGTTCCCACCTGGCTGCACCCTGATTCAGAGGTTCCCCTGCCTTCCCCAGGATTTAGCCAGCCCCAGCTGTGCTAGGCAGGAGGTGGAATGGGTTACAGAAGCATGTCCTGCTTTCTGGGGGTTGTGATTCTGAGGCTTGTGAAGAAGAGATGGGAAGACATGTTGTACAAACCTATCGCAGGCAGTAAGCCAGCACCTATCAGCCACATGCCCAGGTGAGCTGTGTGTTAAGACCCAGTGTCTAGGCTGAAATGACTGGGATCCTGGTGGAGAGGGGGCTGGGTGGAGGCCCCAGGGCAAATGATATTGTGCTTATTAAAAACCCTCCAAGGCAGATGATTTCCAGGTGAGAGAGATACAAGCATGGTACTCTTTGAGGGTGACTTCTCTATCGAGTCCCCCTGGGTGCCATGGACAAAAGTGAATAATGACCGAGACAGCTGCTGTGATCTGCTTATGGGAGGAGGAGTGGGCTGTGGCCAGTTTCTCAGGGGAGACAAAGGCCAGCAGCAGCCAGTTTCTCCAAGGAGAAAAAGGCCCCGTCTTCCTCCATAGCCTTTTATTGGGTTGTAATACACAGGGATACAGGGCGACAAGGATCAAACAGTAGATAACATTTCAAAGATATCTGAGGGCTTCAGAGACTGAGTCAGTGTCTTGTCAGGAAGAGAGTTGTAGAAACTTTGGGAGACATACTCACTTCCTCTTGGATCCTTATCATATGAATGAAAGCACTCTTAGCAGAGCAGATTTCACAGTCTATCAGGAAGTCTTTGTGATGCCAGATTTTTCCCCAGGACACACTCTAACAAGGCAAGGAGCTGCACCTCTGGGGATTAGATCCAGGAAGCACTTCTCTCAGAGAACATGGGGACTCGGGCTTTGATAAAGCTGGGGGCCAGAGTCCATTGCTCTTTGTTGTAGCCACCCCCCACCCAGTCCTTCCATGAAGGCCTCCCAAGTGATGGAGTCTGGCTTCAGTTGCCCCCCACTGTGAGGGGTCTTACCTGTCATTGACTTCCCACCAAGCTTTGGGGGCAGGGAGAGGAACTGAGGCAGTGTTTGCTACCAGAGACAGGCTTTGTCTCCTGTGGCTGGCACTCCAAAGGTCATCCCTTGCCCTTAGCCACAAGGGGTACAGATACAATTCCTAAAACCAGGCAGAGTGATCTACAACTGTACTCCTCCAAGCAGTGAGAGCAGGAGGGAGCTGATCTGCATGATAAGAGTTCCCTCACTATCCCTCATTTGCACCTTCAGAGAAAGCATGGTATTCACCAGGACAGCCCAGGAGCACAGATGACATCTTCCAGGGGTGAGCTGGGGGCTGGGAGGAAGTTGGGAAGCCAGGTGCTTTTGTTGCCTTTATTATTTGGCTCAGCAAGTTGGCCTAACTTAGACTAAACATCCCTGATGCATGGCCTAGTCTAGTGGAGAGGGATAGCATTGTGTTTGCATTTATATGCAACTGGCAAAGCAGACAAAGCCTTACCGTGTTCAAGGTTTCCAGTCAGATGGGGGAAATCAGCATTCAGGGTGCTAGAGGGCAAATAGGTTCTTTACCCTTAAGTGTGCTGACTCACTTCTTCTGGGAGGGTTGCCCTGATCAACCCCTTCAGCTCTTCAGCTCTCGATGGTTACATCCCAACCATCAGCAAGGACTTACGCACTTGCTTAGTTCTTAACTCAATAGACTGAGCACATTAACATGTCCTGGTTGCTTATGACTGCTTTTGTCTTAAGTCTGTCTCCATTATGTTGGTTCTGTCTCCCCTATTTGACTGGAGGCTGGCTGAGGGTAGGGTCTCTGAGGACCCCTCTTCTGAACCTCTTTTAAGGATTCTATCCATTTAGCAGGCACACATCTGCAGTGCTGATTCCAATTCCTTAGTGTAACTGGCATGTCTGCCTGAGGATCTTTGTACATGCTATTCACCCTTTTGGAATGCTGCCTCCACCTGCTTTCTTTCTCTTGCTTCACTCCTGCTTATCCATTCCCCTTTCAGGAAGCTCTTTCTTACTTCTTCCCCCAACCTTGATGAGTCCCCTCTTGTGTGCTCCTGCATCCTTTTGCACTTCTTCACTTGGAACACTGCCCACACTGCCTATGCACTGCTTATTAGTCTCCCTCGGTGGGCACTGAGCTCCTGGAGGCCAGGGACTAGATGGGGCTATCACATCCACTAGGGTGCCACAGAGTAACACAGAGTCCAGCACACAGGAGGGTCTTCTGAATGTTTGTTGAAAGCAGCGATGCCATTGAGCACCAAAGAGATTAACAAGGTTTAGGAGGTCCTTCCTTGAGAGCCCAGCTGTGCCCATCTATATTGTGGGAGGCTTTCCCATGGCCATGACTCCTTCTAGTTGAGTCTGAACCCCAAACAGCTCCTAGAGTCTGGGGTCTAGAGGCCATCCTAGGCCAGTGACCACCACTCTTTTGTTCGGCACTGAGTTCCCGACAGCTGTGTAGACAATATGCCTGGATGTTCAGATGTGTAAGCCCTTTGTAGGGTATGGGAGAAGCCAGGAAAAGTGCTGCCCAACATTCAGTCCTTTCATGAAACCAGGTGGAGGTGACTTTGGGTATCCTACAACTCTAGTACAGAGAAGTTTCCCTCCCACCCCTCCCCTAACATCTCCACTATGTGCAAATTTGCTTTTATACGCTTTCGCATCCAACCTCTCATTTAATTCCACCAGAAATCATGGGAAGTGGGTGTCATTGACCCATTTTTCATATGAGGAAATGGAAGGTCGGGGTGGTTACCTCAGTGTGCACCATGGGATCCAATTCTTGTTTTTCTAGCATTAAAGCCTCTTCCAGGTAGCTCAGTGTCCTGCTTAGGAATCTGGGAGCCCCAAGTGTGAGTCCTTAGAGTGCCCCCCCTATCCTGCTTGCTACCCAACAGTCTGTGACCTTGGAAGGGCCTGTGTCCAGACCACAAAGTGCAGACAAGGGGGAGTTTGGCTTTTACAATTGACCTTGTTGTCATAGGACATGCAGAGCTAATTCCAGTGCAAACAGTGTATTAGTATTTATTACTCATGTTCCATTGCTTATAATATTTGAGTTTTAAGAATAATGGTGAGCAAATGAGTTGGTCAATGGCCTGTGGAGAGAGGATGCAGAGAAGGATATTTCATGGAGAGGAGGGACATGGAGGCCAAGCTATTGAAGATTCCTCCTAGAGAAGCAGGGCTTCTTGTTGTGGACAGCTCTCCACTTCTAGTCCCGTTTGGGAGATTGTTAATACACATTAAAATTTGTTAGAAAGCACATTTACCAATAGTAGTCACATTTCCAGACTGAGGAGGTGGCTGTTGGCTGGGTGAGTAGTTCCCACATATCTATTTTAGGCATCTGTGTTTAAAATCGTAGTTTGGAAAGCTACTTCCTGCAGGGTCTCATTCTGTGATTCAGTTGATGCTTCCATCTCTGACATCTGAGTATGGAGAAGGCTGGGTTCTGTCGAGCAAAGCAGGGATGTGAGAAGGTTCTAAGAACAACCAAGGGACATACTAAGGCTCCATTGAGCTGGGGAATGTAGGAGATGAGGTAGGGTCCTAGGTGTTGAGGGCACTTGGATCGAGTTAGCATTTTAGGATGGGGAGAGCTTTGCTTCTTAGACCCTTCTCTTGTAGATAGCAGTGTTTAGCTATCTAATAGCAGACAGCTAAAACATGTTGGTCCTGCTTGTATCTCGGAAGCATCATGGGCTGGAAAAACATAATTTTAAAAAAATAATACCTGCTACTGTGTGACTTTGAGCAAATCATTTTATCTCTTTGTGAACTAGTTTTCTCATCTATAAAATAGGAGGGATGACAGCTGTCCTGGACAACTCTACACAGGGTCAAGAGGGAATATAGAGCTGTGGGAGCAGAAGGGCCTGGCAGCCCTGGAGACAGCACTTCTGCTTTCTACTTGGAGCACTTGGTTTGCTTGAAGCTGGGCATTTTTAGAGGGTGTTTGTGATTGGTGTGTGTAGGTAACAGCTGTAGCATCTTTAAGACTTTGAAGACCCATCAGAAATGGTGGAACGAGAGGAATGGCATTCCCTCCCTGCCCTCCCCCTGCCGGTGCCCTCCCTGCTGCCAGCATTCATCATGTGTTCTGCAGCATAGCCCAAGCCAGTGCTTTGCCCACATGCTCTGCAGCTCTCACCCAGCTCTGAGCTGGGCACCAGTATTATCCTGTCATACTGGGGCAGGAAATAGGCCTGAAGTGGAATGGGGCCTGTTCAGATGTGTAGCTAGAACTGAGCTCTGCTCGGCTCCTTTAGCACTCTGTTGCCTTGAGATTCTGGCCAAAGGATGTCACACCAAGACTTGGGTCAGTGACCTTGGGGTGTCCCCAAGGAATGGGTACTGTTCCTTTCTCTCCCTTTTACTCTGAAATGGAGATTACCTGCCCTATCCGTGGATGCTCCAGGCATGAAGAAGGACTTACTCACGTAAGGACCTTAGCAGGCAGTATTTTAAAGTGTCATGGGCAGTGGGGAGCAAGAAATCCAAAAGCAGAGCTAGAGCCGGTGGCCTCTGAGACCATGGACTGCCACGAGGCTGGTCTCCTGATTCTGATTGTGCCCTTGCTTGCTTCTGTTTCATTCCAGAATTGACTGGCCATCCAGTCAATGAACATCCTTTCCCCTCCCCAGGTCCAGGTCTGTGCCCCTGCCCAGGCCCACCCTTTACCCCAGTGTGTTTTGCTCTGGGGTCTCAGTCCCATGGGGTTAGCAGGAAATGTCTGAATACTGGGAGGCATTGAAGTGGGGTTCTCTCAGAGGGAGGAAGGGTATTTTTAGATGTTTTGTATAAGTTAGTAATGATGTAACTGTTAATTGAATGTCCATGGCTTGCCTGTCTGGGATTTGATTTAATCTGTCCTTCCCTTCTCAGTTTGCTTAAAGAGTTTGCTTGTTTCATCATCATTTTTATTTCTCTAATGTTGACTCCTTCCCTACACCCTTCCCCACAAACTTAGTTTCATTTCATTGGCTTTACAATGAACATCTTTTGTTTTCTGGCCTTCCAGTGGCCTCCCTGTAGCCACATCTCCCAAGTGGATTCCTATGACTCATTCCTCAGATGAAGTTTTTGGAAGTGTCTGGAGACCTAGCACAGAGCCAGCCTGGTGCATTTCTTCTGGGGATTTAAATGCTTTGAAATGTTCTTTGGAAGGGCACAGAAAGGGCAGGTGCTTTGAGACTTACTGGATGACCCTTAGTTTTCGTTTATTCATTCATTCAGTGAATATTTCTGGACACTGTATGCCAGGCCCTGTCTTCAGATGGAGAAGTGAACAGATGATACAGTGCACCATGATATGCCAAGATGGAGGCCAAGGCAGGGGCCCGGGGGACCCAGAGAGGACTTGAACTGGATGTGGGAAGCAGGACAAGATTCCTGGAGGAGGCATAATATGTGCAGTACAGCTTGAGCTTCATTTCAAAGGACAAGTTGGAGTTTGCCTGGCAGAGAAAAGAGCAAAGGCATCCTCCGCACAGGGAGCAGCGTGTGATGTCTGGCGGGGCTTGGAGGGAGAGGTAGCTTAGAATGAGGCTAAGGGCAAATCATGACAATAATGATGTTATACTGAGTGCTCACTAAGCTTCTGGTGTTAAGGGCTTTCCTTGGATTTTCTAGTTTAGTCCTTATAACAACCCTACACACGAGGCATCTCCTTTAATTGCTGAGGTGGCAGAGACCAAATCCCTCATGCCCTTGCTGGAGGACCAGAGACATGGCCTCCAGTGTCTGACTGAGAAGGACTGTGTCCTTTGGTGCCATGCTGTCTCACAGCTGTTGTCTGGCCCAAGGATGTTAGACCATAGGTTGAGTCTGGGACACCTTAGGGTGTCCCTGCAGAGCCAGATTATGGAAGGTCTTGTGTGTACAATAAAAAGTTTTAACTTTGTTCTGAAAGCTACAGAGAGTCACTGAGAAGTTTTAAATGGGGGAATAGCACGATCAGACTTGATGTTAGAAATACTCTAGCTGTAGTATAGAGGCTGGATAGGACTTGATCCAGACTGGAGTCAGGGAGAACAGCTACTGAGGGTGGCAGTGATCCTGAGAGGAGGGCAGGGGGTGCCCAGTGCAGAGTCACTGGGGCACAGACAGGAGCAGGGACACCAGAGGCACAGAGAGAGCACAGTCTGTAAGACACCTAGAGGTTGATTGGGTGTGGGGAAGTGGTGCTGGGCAAAAGGTTAGGTGCCTACATGAATCTTAGATTTTTTTTAACCACAAAGCTTACAAAATTTATTTTTGTAAAGTGCATGGATAAAGTCTGATTAAAGTCTCATTGAAAGTGAAATTATTATCTGATAATAGTTCTCAAATCAATAAAAATATCTTCATATATCATGTAGGGGCCTCACACTCACATCCCCTAAAATGAGAAGGGAATTTCTTCCAGTTGTAACATGTGATTCTGCTTCCTGACAAAAGACTCAGAATTGGCATGATCTTACATTGAAGATTATGAATTTATAGATGATTGACTAACTGGCATTATTTCTGAGCATGTTGTCCAAAACACAGAAAATGCATATGAAAACCAACCAGATGTGAATTGAAAAAAATCATTCCAATACTTCATATCCTCTAAATGTAACTGCAAGGTTTATGGCTACAGAATTGCTAATAGAAGTTACTCCATCTAAGAGAAAATCTTTTTGGTTTCCAGTTTTATTGAGATATAATTGATATATATCACTGTATGCATTTAAAGTGTACAGCACACTTTAAACTCCTGGTTTCACTTACATATAATTTTTTTATTTTAATTTTTATTTAATTCTTGTTCAAGTACAGTTCTCTGTCTTATATTCCCAGCCCTGCCCGCCCCCCACCCAGTGCTCCCCACCTACCTCCCATTTCCACCCCCCACCTTAGTTATTGTCCATGTGTCCTTTATACTTGTTCATGTGAGTCCCTCCCCTTTTCCCCTATGATTCTCTCCCCTCTCCCCTCTGGACCCTGTCAGCCTGTTCCGTATTTGAGTGTCATTGATCATATTTTGCTTGCTTGTTTGTTTTATTGTTTAAATTCCTCTTAATGGTGATATCATATGGTATTTGTCTTTCACTGCCTGGCTTATTTCGCTCAGCATAATGCTTTCCAGTTCCATCCATGATGTTGCAAAGGGTAGTAGTTCTTTCTTCCTTTCTGCAGCATAGAATTCTATTGTGTACCATAGCTTTTTGATCCAGTCATTTACTGATGGGCATGTAGGTTGCTTCCAACTCTTGGCTATCGTAAATTGTGCTGCTGTGAACATTGGGGTGCATAGGTTCTTTTGCATTGGTGTTTCAAGGTTCTTAGGATATACTCCTAATAGTGGAATTGCTGGGTCAAAATGCACGTTCATTTCTAGTTTTCTTAGAAAATTCCATACTGTTTTCCATAGTGGTTGTACCAGTCTGCAATCCCACCAACAGTGAACTAGGGTCCCCTTTTCCCCACAACCTCTCCAGCACTTGTTGTTTGTTTCTTTGTTTATGATAGCCATACTGACTGGTGTAAAGTGGTATCTCATTGTGGTTTTAATTTGCATCTCTGATAGCTAGTGATATTGAGCATCTTTTCATGTGTCTCTGGATCCTCTGTATGTCCTCCTTTGGAGAAGTGTCTGTTCAAGTCCTTTGCCCATTTTTTAATTGTGTTGCTCATCTTCTTTGAGTGGAGTTGAGTGAGTTCTTGGTATATTTTGGAGATTAAACCTTTGTCTGAGGTATCATTGGCAAATATGCTTTCCCAAACTGTTGCTTCTCTTTGTATCTTGATACTATTTTCCTCAGCCATGCAGAAGCTTTTAATTTTGATGAGATCCCATTTGTTTATTCTTTCCTTTATGTCCCTTACTCTAGGGGACATATCAGTAAAAATCTTGGTGCGTGGAATATCTGAGATTTTCCTGCCAATGCTCTCCTCTAGGGCTTTAATGGTTTCGTAGCTTATATTTAAGTCTTTTATCCACCTTGAATTTATTTTGGTGTATGGTGTAAGTTGGTGCTCGAGTTTCATTTTTTTGCATGTAGCTGTCCAGTTCTCCCAACACCATTTGTTGAAGAGGCTATCTTTACTCCATTTTATGTTACTGCTCCCTTTGTTGAATATTAATTGACTGTAGAGATTTGGGTTTATTTCTGGGTTCTCTATTCTGTTCCATTGGTCTATGTGCCTCTTTTTATGCCAGTACCAGGCTGTTTTGATTACAGTGTCCTTCTAATACAGTTTGTTATCAGGTATTGTGATCCCTCCTACTTTGTTCTTCTTTCTTAACATTGCAGCTGCTATTTGGGGTCTTTTATGGTTCCATATAAATTTTTGAAGTGTTTGTTCTATGTCTGTGAAATATGTCATTGGTACTTTAATAGGTATTGCATTAAATCTGTAAATTGCTTTGGGTAGTATGGACATTTTGATGATGTTAATTCTTCCAATCCATGCACACGGTATATGTTTCCATATGTTTGTGCCTTCCTTGATTTCTTTCTTCAGTGTTGTGTAGTTTTCTGCATACAGGTCTTTCACCTCCTTGGTTAGGTTTATTCCCAGATATTTTATTTTTGTTTTTGCTATATCGAATGGGATTTTTTTCTTGATTTCTGCTTCTGCTGTTTCATTGTTGCTATACAAAAATGCCTCTGATTTCTGGATATTGACTTTGTATCCCAGTGTTTTGCCAAATTCATTTATTAGTTTGAGCTGTTATTTGGTAGAGGCTATAGGATTTTCCATGTACACTATCATGTCATCTGCAAACAATGCCAATTTTGTTTTCTCCTTTCTGATTTGGATGCCTTTTATTTCCTTTTCTTGTCTGATCACTGTGGCTAGAACGTCTAATACTATATTGAATAGAAGTGGTGAAAGTGGGCAACCTTGTCTTGTTCCTGATCTTAGTGGAAAAGATTTTAGTTTTTGCCCATTGAGTATGATGTTGGCTGTAGGTCTTTCATATATGGCCTTTATTATATTGAGGAATGCTCCCTCTATTCCCACTTTGCTTAGTGTTTTTTATCGTAAATGGGTGTTGTACCTTATCAGAAGCTTTTTCTGCATATATTGATATGACCATGTGTTTTTTGTCTTTGCTTTTGTTTATGTGATATATTACATTTACTGATTTGCAAATATTGAACCATCCTTGCATCCCTGGCATGAATCCCACTTGGTCGTGGTTGTATGATCTTTTTGATCTATTGTTGGATGCGATTTGCCAATATTTTGTTGAGGATTTTAGCATCTATGTTCATCAGTGATATTGGCCTGAGGTTTTCATTCTTCATTATGTCTCTATCTGACTTTGGAATTAGGATGATGCTGGCTTCATAAAAAGAGTTGGGGAGTTTTCCCTCCTTTTGGATCTTTTGGAATACTCTGTGAAGACTAGGGGTTAGCTCTTCCTTAAAAGCTTTGTAGAATTCTCCTGTGAAATCATCTGGTCCAGGGCTTTAGTGTGATGGGAGTTTTTTTATTACTGCTTCAATTTCATCTGCTGTTATTTGCCTGTTCAGGTTTACTCCTTCTTTTTCATTTAGATTTGGAAGTTTATATTTTTCTAGAAATTCATCCATTTCACCTAGGTTTTCCAATTTCTTGGCATACAGTTCTGCATAGTAATTTCTTACAGTCCTTTCCATTTCTGTGGTATCAGTTGTAATCTCTCCTCTTTCATTTCTGATTGTGTTTATTTGGGTCCTCTCTCTTTTTTTCTTGATGAGCCTACTTAAAGGTTTGTCTATTTTGTTTATCTTTTCAAAAAACCAACTCCTGGATACATTGATCCTTAGAATTGTGCTTTTAGTCTCTATGTCATTTAATTCTGCCCTGATCTTGGTTATTTCCTTCCTTCCACTTGCCCTGGGCTGTCTTTGTTGTTGTTCTTCGAGTTCTTGCAGGCATCAGGTTAGGTTGTTTGTTTGAAATGTTTCTATGTTCTTTAGGTAAGCCTGTATTGCTATGAACTTCCCTCTCAGGACTGCCTTCACTGTGTCCCAAAGGTTTTGGGTTGTTGTAAGTTCATTTTCACTTATTTCCAGAAACTTTTTTATTTCTTCCCTACTTTCATTCTTGACTCATTCATTGTTTAAGAGCATACCATTCAGTCTCCATGCTATTGGATGTTTTGGGTTTTTTTTCCTATGGGGTTAGTTTCCAATTTCAGTCCCTTTGATCAGAGAAAATGCTTGGTATGATTTCTATTTTCCTGAATTTGTTGAGACTCGTTTTGTGTCCTGTCATGTGGTCTATCTTTGAAAATATTCCATGTGCATTTCAAAAGAATGTATATTTAGCTTCTTTTGGATGGAGGGCTCTATGTATATCAATTAGGTCCATTTCATCTAGGGTGTCGTTTAATGTTGCAATATCTTTGTTGATATTTTGTTTGGAAGATCTGTCCATTTTTGACAGTGGGGTGTTAAAATACCCTAGTATAATTGTGTTGCTGTCAATATATTTCTTGAAGTCTTCTCGGATTTTTCTTATATATTTGGGTGCTCCTATGTTGGGTGCGTATATATTTACAATGTTAATGTCTTCTTGGTGGATTCTTCCCTTGAGTATTATGAAATGACCTTCTGGGTCTCTGTTTATGGCCCTTTTTTTGAAGTCTATTTTGTGTGATATGAGAATTGCTACCCTGGCTTTTTTTTCTTGTCCATTTGCTTGGAAAATTTGTTTCCATTCTTTCACTTTTAGTCTGTGATGGTCTTTTGACCTGAGGTGGTTCTCTTGTAGGCAGCATATGTGTGGGTCATGCTTTCTTATCCATTCAACTATTCTATGTCTTTTAATTGGTGCATTTAATCCATTTACATTTAAGGTTATTATTGAAAGGTACTTATTCATTGCCATTTATGTACCTGTGTTCCTCTCCTTCTCTCTCTTTTCCTTCCTTTCCTTAAAGCAGCCCTTTTATTAATTCTTGTAGAGCTGGTTTGGTGGAGGCATATTCTTTTAGACTTCTTTTGTCTTGGAAGCTCTTTATTTGGCCTTCTATCTTGATTGAGAGCCTTGCTGGGTAAAGTTGCCTTGGTTGTAGGCCTCTGGTTCTCATTACTTGGAATATTTCTTGCCATACTCTTCTTCCTTGGAATATTTCCAGTGAGAAGTCAGTAGCCAACCTTATTGGGACCCCCTTGTATGTTACTTCTTTTTTCTCCCTTGCCGCCTTTAGGATTCTCTCTTTGTCTTTGAGTTTTGCCATTTTAATGATGATGTGTCTTGCAGTAGGCCTCTTTGGGTTCCACCTGATTGGGACTCTCTGTGATTCCTGGATTCGTGTGACTTTATCTCTCATCAAATTAGGAAAATTTTCCATCATTACTCTTTCAAGTAGGTTTTCTATCCTTTGTTCTTACTCTTCTCCTTCTGGTATTCCTATTATTCAGATATTATTACGTTTCATATTGTCTTGCATTTCTCCTAAACTCTCCTCATTTTTTCTGATTCTCTTTTCCATTACTTGGCTTGTCTGGGAGATTCTTTCTACCCTGTCTTTGATCTCGCTTATGTGGTCTTCCGCCTCATCGATCCTACTCTTTATACCTTCCACTGTGTTCTTCAGTTCAGAAATTGTTTTCTTCTTTTCCTCTTGGCCTTTGCTGATGGTTTCTATTTCCTTTTTCATGTTGGTATATTTTGCGGAGAGTTCATTGTAGCTCCCCTGTAGTTTCTGGTAGCTCGTTGTAAGCTCTTTGAATTTCCTGATAACCAGTACTTTGAATTCAATATCTGATAGTTGACTTGCCTCTATTTCATCTAACATTCTTTCTGAGACTTCCTCCTTTTCTTTCACTTGGGGATTGTTTCTTTGTCTTCCCATTGTTTGTGTTGCTCTTCTTTTTGGCTCCAGCGTCTTAAATTGATCTGTTCTGGTGTCCTGGGTTTATGGTGTGAACTTCTGTGGTAGGATGCCTGTGAAATTCAGTAGTGCAGTCTCCTGCAGGTATCTTGGTGTGCTCCACTCCCACCTACTCCTCTTGTTGGTTTCCAGTTGGTCAAACCTTTTCTTTTGGTCTCACTAGCTGCAGCAGCCTGAGGGGCTATTAGTGTGGCCTTTCTCTCGTCTCGATGAACTCAACTGGTCTGGCCAGTGCCCTCTCAAGATCCAGACTGGAGCTGCTCTCCCGCACCCCACTGAGAGCAGTTTTTCCCCCGGCTTTTCAGCCCTGGGCTGGGGTGAGGGCGCGCGCTCCCAGCGAGGCGTTCCTGTTCTCATAGGCTTGGGTGCGGACCTTTCCCAGTGCTGTGGCTGAACACACAGGACAACTCACAATTCTTCCAAGCCGGCAACCACAGCCTGACTCCAGGTGCTTCCCAGTCTGCGCCGGCTAGGTAGGGAGGGAGCTGATGACTGGCTCTCTTCCAGGGGCCTTGCCAGCAGTCCGAGACTCCAGGGTCTGTGGTAGACCTGCCTCTGACCCCTTGCTACAGGGAACCCTCGGGCGACTCTCAGTTCCCCAAGCCGGCAGCCACAGCCTGACTCTACGGGTTATCAGAGCTCTCTGGTTTACTTCCCAATGCTCACTCCTCTCTCTGCCACTACAGGCAAACTGATCTCTCCTGGTGTTTTCCAATCTGCACCCTGCTGGATAGGGAGGGTGCCGGTGACCAGTTCTCTCCCAGGGTGGTTGTTGCCCGCCCTCAGCTCTCAGAGACCGTGGCAGCCCGGTATAACATCATGTATGTTATATCCCTAAGTACGTATTCATCTTACAACTAGAAGTGTGTGCCTTTTGATCACCTTCCTTCGTTTCCTCCTTCTTCCTCCACATCTCATAACCACAAGTTTGAGTCTTCTTTTCTGTTGTTTAAAGTCCACATATAAGTGAGATTATGTACTATTTGTCTTTGTCTGTTTGCCTTATTTTAGTTAGCATAATGTCTTCCAAGCCCACCCAGGTCATTGCAAATGGCAGGATTTCCTTGTTTTTTACGTCTGAATAGTATTTGTATGTGCATGTGTATGCCACAACTTCTTTATCCATTCTCCATTGGTGGACACCTAGGTTGTTGCCATGATTGTTTTACTGTTGTAAATAATGCTGCTTTGAACATTCAGCTGTCTTTTCAGAATGGTATATTTGTTTCCATCAAATATAATCACAGAAGGGGACTTGCTGGATCATATGTTTGAGGATCCTGTATATTTTTTCATAGTGGTTGTACCAGTTCACAGTCCTACCAACAGAGTACAGGATTCCCTTTCTCCACATTCTTGCCAGAGAACAAGACTGATTGAATCTAGGCTGATGCAGACTCGTGACTTCTGTGGCTTGGGAGGTAGTCTAGTGGCTGCAGACTCAGACAGATGCATTTGGGATTCCAGCCCCATTATTTTAACTCCATGGATCCTTGTCAGGTTGCTTAACCTCTTCAAGCCTCAGTTTTCTCATTTATGCGAGTCAGGTAATAATAACACTCACCTTGTAGATCTGTAAAGATCAGATGAAACAATCTGTGTAAAGTGTTGGGCATGCGCCTCTGTGCATAAACATTGTTCAGTCAATGTCAGATGTGACTATATATGTGTGTCAGGCCCTGCTGTACCCTCGAGTAGTCTTTCACATCTGCTTTACCTCCTCAAATTAAAGGGATGGTCTTGACTCATCACCACCACTGCTAGAGGTAGGGGTGAGGCAGCTGAGGAGCCATGCATTTTCTCTGAAGCCCTGGCCAAGTTCAGTGGGTAGTTAAAGGAACACCGCCATGTCATTCTTGTCAGCACTTTCTAGTGGCAACTGAGAAGTTCTCAGGGTCCAATGGCAAAACATCCCCACCCCTTCCTCTACTGCTGTGCCCCCTCCCCTTTCTCTGCTCTGTTCTTCCCCCTAGCACTAACTATCTTTTTACATGCTGTATGTTTTACTTATTTTTTGTTTCTTGTCTGTATTCCCTTACTATAATGTGAACTCCATGACAACAGGGGTTTTTGTATTTTGTTCATTGCTGTATCCCCAGCATCTAGAACAGTGGCTGGTCTACAGCAGGCACTCAATAAATGGTTATTGAATGAAAAATATGTGAAAGCCCCAAATAACCTACAGACTGTTCTTGCTGGGTTTTTTTGTCAGCTGCCTGGGTCTTCACTATTTATGAAGCCTGACCCAGCAAGCTTTGATCTAGTGTATTACAAAAGAGATTGCTGTGGGACCCAAAGGGGAGGGGAAAAACCACTCTAACTGGGGTGGCCCTAGAACATGAGTCACTGAAAAGTCAGCATGGAACTGGGCTTTGAAGGATGAACAGGTGTTTTCTGCCTGGGCAAGGAGAGAAAGGGTATTTTACGCAGGGCCAATAGCATGTTTAGAGGCACTGTGATGTGGAAGTGCATGGACTGTGCAGGGAATACTGAGCAGTATCCAGATGTAAAGAACATTATGTGCACCAGTGGGTTGCAGGAAATGAAGTAGAAATCTTGCTGCTACCTAAGAGCAGTCAGCTGTGGCAGAGATCCTGAACTCTGGGGCCAGCCTGCTTTGCTCCATTTCTGGCTCTATTGCTTATAGTTGTGTGTTTCTGTTTGCTGTAAACTGGGGATGATAGTGACTACATCATAGGATTGTAGTGAGGATTAAATGAGTGTAATATATGAAGCACTTAGTATCTAAGCATAGTGAGTGATATAAACAACACATTTACTATTATTACAGCAGAAACTCAGTATATGTTGAATTTTTTGATACACATATCCATGCACATTTGCTCACATTTGAATCACCATGCATATTTATACCTTGTTCACACATAATGAACAGTTGTGAAGATACAGCAGTGATGCTATAACCTCCCTGCAATTAGTGGGCATAACTTTTAATTTTCAGTAGTGGACATGAATACACATGCAGTATTAGCAAGCTTAATTGGCTTTTCCTCATCTCGGGCCTACATTTATACCCCGGTATGCCAAAGCTAGTGATCATTTGGAGACTAGAAAAAACAAAGATGACCGTAAATTCATTCTTAGGGGTGAGAAATTGTGGAAAAGGTAAGAGGTGCCAGAAATCTGAAGACAGGCAGATGTTTTTACAAATAAGAGAAAAGGAGATTAAAAACATTATAAAGCAATGAGTGTTACAACATTTTCCTCCAACATTTTGAAAGAATGCATGAAGCAGATGGTTTTATAGCTCTGGGGAAACAGTTCATGAACAAGCTAAGAAACACTCACCTCCTTTACTTTTTTCCCCAAAAGCGTACCACATCTGAGTATCTTAGACATGGGTTTCTTCATTTCAGCTATCCTGATAAGAACAGATACTACACTTGATCTTAGCCAAAAGGCCGAGAAGTAATCAGCCATCCTTAAAGTAAGCCTTGAGAGATAAGATGAGAAGCTGTTACCAGCCTCAAGTGCAGACACAGAGCACTAATTAAGGGTCAGGTGGATCCAGAGAGCTGTCACACTTGACTATTTATTTATTCAGTTGCTTATTTGTGTGACAAATATTAACTGTCTTCCCTGAGGTCTCTAGAACCAAGACATCCTCCTCGGACCCATCCTGAGTGGCATTTATCAATGACTTAGATAAAGGGAGAGAACACAGATTTTCAAATTAAACACTTGATACCAGGCTGGGAAGGTTGGGAGCTACTGCACTGGATGACATAACTGGCATAGAGTGTAATCAGTAGAACAATAGGCCCAAACAACAAGATGGAATTAGCAATAAGTAAATGAAAAGTCTTTCATCTAGATTTTTAAAAAATCAATTCCATAAACACAGGATGCAGAGGCCTGACTTGTCCTCATTCAGGTCAGAGGACTGGAGGTGGGATGACTGCAGTCTCTGTGTGGCCTAGATGCAAACTGAGGAAGGGACAACATATGCAGTAGATTGGCATGTTCCCACACTGCACCCCAGCAGAGCGTGCTCAGGGAGCACACCAGGCCCAGTGCTGGATGCCTCATGCTGACAAATGTTGATAAAAACCAGTGCATCCAGGAGTGGGCTGACAAAATGGCAGGCAGCTGCAGGAAGATGGGAGGAAAGACTCAGAATGACTGCTTCCTACCTCTGAGGGTCTGCAGTGTAGCTGCAGGACAGAAAGACAAACTTGTTAGTGTCAATGTCTCTCCCTCTTTTCCCTGTGCCAGTGGATGTGCAGAACCCCTTCTTTTCTCTTCCATAGTCCCATCACCTTTCCCAGGTGACAGTTTCTTTAGAAAAGAGAAAATGAAAAGCAAAAGGAAATGTGGGTTGTGGTGTCAAGGGATGCTCCTGGCTGAAGATGTCTAAATTCTCTGCAGGGCCATAGCCACATAGCAAGCTTCCAGATAAAGAGTCACTGTCCTTAGTAGGGATGCCAAGTGCTCTTTGCTGGGCAGGAGGAGAAGGCAGATTAGTGTGCACAGATGAGATCTCTGGGATTTCAATAGAGCAGCTTCTATGCTGCCTGGGGGAGTCTGACCTGGAGCCCACAGTGCGGGGAGCGAAGGTGACATGCCTCCTGGAAGCTCTGCCAAAGCCCTAGTAGGAGCTAATGTTCCTTCTCTGGTCTCTAGACACTTCGTGCCCACCTTTATTAGTGTACTTCTCATAGCATACTTCTCACAGCATGCATTATGAGTGGATGTGTGCAAGCAATTTCCTCATCACACTGTGGGGCTGCCCTCTCCTATTTAGTCTCAGTTTTGGACCCATGCCATGCACAAAGTCGATGTTTAATAATGAATGAGTGAATCTGTTGCAGTATAAATGTGTGTTCTTCTGTTTACAGGTTGAAACACATACTCTGAATGCGTTTTCCTTGTTAAGAAGATGGACCGAGGGTGGAGGGCAGGGATACAGATTTATGTATGTCATATAGCAAGGAAAACCACAGAGCAACTTGATGATTTATGGCCAAGGCCAATATTTAAATAAAATCCTTGTGTTATTTATTTAGCCTTAATAAACAAAAGTATGTTTCAATGTTACACCTATAGACTTTCATATACCACAGGATTCTAATGGAGGCAAAAGTCTTTCTTCAGAGATATGAAGAAGCTTGGGTATCCAACATCACTCCCCATCTCTGAAATGCCTTCCATCCTCCCAGGCATGTGCCTGTCTCCAGGATGGGTCTGCTTTCCCAGACAGGTTGGGCACCAGGCCAGTGGAGAGGGGCCTGTCACTGGTGATGGCATTTCCTCCTGGGAAGAAAGAATGGAGCCCAGTAATTAATTACAGGCTTGTCAGGGAAGTAGAAAATGGCTGGTGAGAACACTCCACCTTAGGCCCCACCCCCACCCATATCTATTAGGCTGATGTCTGTCCGATTTCCTCCCCATGAGGTCTGTATCATAAAAAGCCCACTTTTGTGCACAAGCACATCCAGCATTCCTTGGGGCTTTATATTCCAAGATGTCTCTTTTCTTTCTTCCTAAATTAGAATCAATTGGCATGTTAGTAATGAAATTGTGTGTATTGAATTAGCTGTTGCTGTTGGCTTCCTCGCTGCTCAGGTGCCTCAGGCCCCTTCCCCTCCTGAGGGGCCCATTGTGCTGCTGGTCTGAGGTCTTTAAACTGACAGCCCTCCTGGTCCACCCCCTAGCTCACCCCATACAAGGAGAATATCAGCAAACAAAAAAGGGTTGAATTTCTTTATTGGCAAGTCAGTGCAGTCCATTGGCAAATTACAGTATAGGATGACTCTGCTGGTGCAAGGCCTGGGCCCAGGGCTCTGACTGTACCCCAGGGTGACCTGGGATCCTCCCAAAGTAGGTGTCAGAAAGGAGGCCAGCGTCGTCACTGTACCTGTGACCAGCTTAGAGGTTTCTACTCTCCTCACTCTTCGGGCTTGGGAATCCTGTGCAAGGGAAGGACAGCAGAGCTGACTGCCTGCTCCACAAGCTATTTGTATATCCTCCAGGCCAGAGCCTCTGCCAGAACAAGTGGGAAGCACTCAGCTCAGGCTCTAGCTTGGGTAGGGCTCCCTAGGGCGGGGCTCCCTAGGGTAGGAAGTAGCACAGGAAACGTTCTGCCTAGGGCAAGGTGCCCTCAAAGAGACCACCTTGCTTTGGGAGGAGAGTACAGACCCTTTGCTGGTGGCTTCTGGAAGTCTGTGTGGCTTCTGGAGGCTTGTGGGACAGTGCTGGGCCTGTGTCCCTGCTCTCTTAAAGGGGTTCTGGGTAAGCCGTCTAGCAAATCATAGGGCCAGACCCCTGTAGGTGAGCTGAGGACATTTTAACTGTCAATGGTAGTAATCCCTTACATTTGTATTTACTTAATAACAAGACACCAAAGGAAGTAGTTTTGCAAACACAATTTCATTTGCTTTTAATAGCACAATGGGCATTATTACTATTTGCCCCTCTGTGCCAGTGGACTCCAGGACTAGTACTCTTGCCAGGATATGCAGCCACCCCATGCAGCCATCTGCTCTGAGGAAAGCTGGCCAAGGACTTAATTGGAAGTATTTTAGGTTCAGGAAATCTCATTTGCTCTGGAGCTAAATTTAAGTTTCCATCAGCAAAGTTATTATCATCACCAACATGTTTAAAGTATTTAAATATTTAAAGCCATGTCAGCTTCCCCAGCTGAACAGAGTCACCAAACACATAACCAAACACCTCCATTGTGGGGCCAGATGGTGGGTTTTTGCACAAGGAGATTGGGCTGGGAGGTTGTACTACAGCTCTTTTAGGGAAAGGAGGCAGCCAGTTAGAGGGAATCAGCAGCTGGAACCTGCTTGACTCTGAAAGGCCTTCTCATGGTCGCCTTCTGAAGGCCATTCTGAAATGATTGAGCTACTGTGGGTCTGGGGCTGTGACTTTGCCACAGGTGAAAAAACTGTTTGGTGGCAGAAAGTGAGGGGTGGGATAGATGTGAACAGGAATGGCGTGTCTACTGGGCTGGGCTAGCCTGTTCACTTGTGTGAATGATAACTAGAAGGCGCTCACAAGGTGACACCAGGCTTATTGAAGGCTCTTCCCCACCTCCTGTAAGAGTTTGCCATAGGTCTCACCAGCCTGGGCAGGCAGGTGAGAGAGAGCAGGGAGAACAAGAGCAAATAAAATTGAGAAAGTGTGCCTCCGTGCATCAGGGCCAGACCGTCTGAACCACAGAGTGCAAGGTCTGAGCAAAGGGGTAATAAGATCATTTTACCAGCTTTCTTCTTGAGGACACTTACCTGGGGCTTCTGAGTTTCTAACCAGGGGTTCTTAAATACTTAGGGGCATTGATGGGGTTCAGGGGTGGAAGCCTGCAGAGTTGTATGCAAAATTGTGAATCTGTGTGTTTTGAGGTACAAGGTTGATAGCATTCCAGGGTGATAATTGTCAAAGGCTGTGGCCTCAAAAATACGAAGAACCTCTTACTATACTGCTATGTAAGGCCCTGTCCAACCTTCCCAGGCCCATCTGCCCGATGTATTTTATTGCCTTCCCCTTCAGCCTGGGGTTCAGGCCTAGGATGTAGGTGCAGCTTCCTCAATGTGCTGTGGTAGTTCAGGTTGCAGGACCTTTGTCTGTGCTGCTCTCTCTGCCTTTGCCTCCTTACCTACCTCCCTGACAGACTCCTATGCATCCTCTCAGACCCAGTTCAAGCCCTTGCTGATGACTCCCCTCTGGGCAGAGCCAGTTGCCCTTCTTGGAGCCGGTATCAAACCTTGAACAGGCTTCCTGGAGCATCTGTCACTCACTGTGTTGAAACAATTTATTTTTTTTGTCTATTTCATCCAGAAGAGCAGGTACATCTTGAGGACAGGAGCATCCTATTTACTTCTGGATAAGCCTTTTTGTAAACCTTCAGTAAAATGCGTTTAATTGACCTAAACAAGTCCTTTTACCCATAAAGAAAGCAAGAAAGTACTGCTTGTCTTAAATTTGGAAATTGGAAAAATTGTAGCACTGCTGTTATTACAAAGCCATGTCCCTCCCTCTGCTGGTGATGTTTCCTTGGTTTTGTAACAGAGTAAGTTTGGGTTTTCAGCGGATATTATATGGGTCAGTGGGTCATCAGAACTCTGGGCCTAAAGTAGGGGAGAGAAGTCAGGGCTGAAAATGAAGGGTTGGAAATTATCACCAGAGGTGTCATCATGGAAGAATATTTGTGCTGTTCACCAAGGGACTATAAAGAAAACTGAAGAACTGTGGGCAGGGAGGGGAGGGAATTCGAGGCTTGCTGAGTGCAGCCCAGGTTTGCAGCATGGTGCCAGGTATGTTCAATGTTCACAGTACCCCTGTGCCAGACGGTTCCTGTTTTCTCTAATTTGGGATGGGAAATCTGAGGCAGAGAGTTTGTACAGTTGGTTCCAGGGCACACAGCTTGTTGGTGGTCAGGTCAGAACTTGGGTCCTGTGGCCCAGTTGTGAGGTCAGAACTTGGTTGTGTTGGGGGAGGCATCTCAAAGACAGAGGTGTGAGCAACCCAGAGAAAGTCTGGGCCTGGTGTGGTAAGGTAGCAGGACTGGCACCTCTCGTTCACTGTGGGGTTCTAGGTCTTCATCCACAGTGGAGAGGGAACAGCCAGAGTCATTGCTGAAAAGGGACTGTGAGCATTTTTGTGTGTTCTGTACTCATATCAGAAATGGAACTCTGCTCACTCAAAACCACTCTGTCTAGTGTTTAGAATGTTCTTAGGCTGAAACAATATTAATTTAATTGAAGGTTATTTTTAGGATAACTTTTTACTATAAAATGGTTGTGTATGCTCATTGAAGGGCGTTTAAAATAGACGTATGTCAGATGGGAATCTTTCATAATATATAACTTGTATTTCTGTGAAGAAGCACTGTTCTAAGGGCTTTCAGACACTCCAATTATTAATCCTTTTTATATGTGAGGAAAGAAATTCAGAGAAGTTAACTCACTTGGAGAAGTTCACACAGCCAGGAAATGATGAAATTGTAATATGCAGTTTGACTTCAGGTCCCAGGCTCTTAACCTCCCTGCTTCTTGTCTGAAATAGCAATAGTGGTGAATTTTAAAAGAGAGGAGTTGAATCTGTTTACTGGGTTTTACCTACTCAGGACTCCAGAAATCTGGATTATAATTTTTAGGTAGAGAATACAAGTTTCAGGAATGTTTAGGTGACAACCCCTATAGTTTCTTACCTTGAGCTTTATGAACACAGGAAGAATTATTGAGGACCAGTGAGCCATACTCTGTGATGAGAATGTTATTCAGTGACATTTCCTGTATGTTTAAGGAGACAAGCAAAAGATGGGACAGCCTTCTTCCCTCCTCAGGCAGGGGAGTGGCTCTGGGCTGACTGCTACACTCTGCTGTGGGATCTGCTCTGTGGGCTGGTGTTCCATGGTGTATCTGGGTGCCCTTGGATTATCTCCTCAGGAGCCCTGTGGCCAGGGATCAAGAGTCCTTGGCCTTTGTAGTTTTATCAAAGTATTAACCTTGAGGCACAGCAGTTGTATGTTTCTAGTGGGGTTACTTGGGTTGCATGATCCCCAGGAGAACCAATATTTGGAGGAGACAGAGGTTTTAGCAGGGAAGAACCCTCACTGAAAACCACCACTCATAACATTAGCTCTGCCGCTGCTGTTTAATTGGTTCACCCCCAGTCAGTGTGGGTTTGCTTGTACATTTTCATGTCTGAACCTCAGGAAACATGCGCTGAAACTAAATCTGGTTGAGATAAATGATCAGGGGTATTTTCCAAGGAAAGAGTGGGGATAGGAAAAGAGTGATCCATATGAAAACAGACCAATTTGGAATGATTCTCTTTGAAAGTCAAAGGATTTCTTGATGTCCTGTGCCTGCCTGTTTCTTGTACCTACCATTTCAAAAATAGCCTGATTCCTGTCCCCTAGAGATGCACTCAGAGGAAGGGACTGCAGTGTGAATTGAAGCTCAGCACCTTGAGGGGGCTTGGCACAACATGTCCTCATGGGTGTCCTGCCACATGGGGTAGGTACAGAGGACAATTAGTGTCCATGGCACATACACGTATGGGGAGGGGCTTGGACTGGCTGCCTGCCTCAGCTTTACTATTAACCTTGAGTGCTTTACTGTGTCACTTAACCTTTCTGAATCCAAGATAAGCAACCACCTCCACCTCCCAAAGTCTTCTTAAATCAGGAGAGATATCTTGGCCATGGGGCTCTCCCCTGAAGAGCGAGGCCTCCTTGCTCCCCACCCCAGCCTGGAGCATCTGTGCTGCAAAGAGGAGTCCCAATGACACCTGGCTTTGCAAATAAATCAGCAGGGACGCTGTACAGGTGAGTTGGATGGCTGCTGTAGTACCAGTCATCCTCTTTTAAAGGCTTGAGACTGCTCACAAGATCTTAGGATCTTCTTGCCCTAAGATCCAGCAAAGGGGCAGGCAGCTTGAAAAGTACCTGAAGCTTACGGAGAGGAACTGAATTGTCTGGCTTTAGGACAAGGGCTGGAGGGGCAGCTTTCTCCAGTAGAAACATGCTAGCAAGTACCATTGTTCTTTTGCTGAGCCCTAATCCTACCCAGTCTGCAGGTGCAGGTGAGTACCAAATATGAGTCTCAGTCAACCTGGCTAACATAACTCACTACACCTTGGTGTTTCCCAGAGACCCACCCCACCTAACTTGCACATGTGCCAGAACCTCTTTCAGCAGCTGTTCCCGCTAAGCTGCTAGTTTTGGCCTAGGCTGCAAACATCTCTAAAATCTTTTAAAGACCCACAGACTACAAACAAACAGTGGCTGGATTCGCATTGCCTTGCACAACTCACTAATGGCAGCTGGCCTGGGTTCTCAGCATAACCTGTCCCAAGTACCATTAAGCTCAGCACAGGCAGCTAACAACCACACATAACTTTGTAGCTCCTACAAGGTGGTCCCTGGCTGGGCACAGGCTACAACTGACTTGGGCCTGAATTGGAGCCCCTCCCAAGAAGCCCCAGAATGAACGCACCTGGTGGCCAGCTCAGAGCCACACTAAAGCACCCAATTAGCTCCATAACTGTCACACCCACAGATTGAACTCTGTGACATTGCTCTTACTAATGTTTTTTTCAATGTGTTTCTTTGAGCAAGGAAAACAGACAAAAAGCTTCATCAAAGTTTGTGCACAGCGAGGAAAACCATTAACACAATATAAAGGAATAGTCTAGGGAATGGGAGGTGAAATTTTCAATGATACATCCTATAGAGGATTAAAATACAAAATATATAAAGATCTTGTACAACTTAACACCAAAAACAACGAAAAACAAACAATCCCATTAAAAATTGGGCAGAGGACCTGAACAGGCATTTCTCAAGAGAACAGTCACATGGCCAATAGACTTCAGAAAAGGTGCTCAGTCTCACTAATTATCAAAGAAATGCATATAAAACCACAATGAACTCTTACCTCACACCTGTCAGAATGGCTGTCCATAGTAAGTCAATGAATAACAGTTGTTGGCAAGAATGTGTAGAAATGGGAAACACGGTGCTCTGTGAGTGGGATTGTACATTGGTTCAGCAACTAAAAAAACAGTACGGAATTTGCTCAAAAAACTGAAAATAGAACTATTCAGTACCATATGACCCAATAATCCCACTTCTGGGTACTTACCTGAAGAAATTTAAAACACTAATTTGAAAAGACATATGCACCCCTATGTTCATTGCAGCATTATTTATAATAGCCAAAATATGGAAGAAACCTAAGTGTCCATCAATAGAGGATTAGATAAAGAATGTGTGGTAAATATATACAGTGGAATATTTTTTGGCTATAAAAAATGAAATCTTACCATTTGTGACATCATGGATGGACATAGATGGTATGCTAAGTAAAATAAGTCAAAGACAAATACTGTTATGAATTTCACTTAGATGGGAATCTAGAAAACAAGAGAAACAAGAAACAGCCTCATAGATAAAGAGAACAGGCTGATGGTTGCCAGCTGGGAGGGTGGTTGGTGTGGTGGGTGAAAAATGTGAAGGGATTAGAAAGTATAGTTTGGCAGTGACAAAATAGTCCTGGGATATAGATTACACAGGACATAGAATCTAGTTAACAATATTGTAATGACTATGTGTGGTGCCAGGTGGGTACTAGTCTTATCAGGGGGAGCACTTCATAAATTATGAAGTGTCCAACCACTATGCTGTACACCAGAAACTGATATGATTTTGAATGTCAGCAACAATTGAAAAGCAAACAAACTAGAGGTGCCCTGATATAGGACTAGTGAAAATAGTGGTAGATAGTGTGAGTTTTTGAGCCCAGAATATCATATTATTCATTATCAGAGACAATTTATGCTCTAAAAGAGCTGTGGATAGTCAGCAGTAGCAACATTATCAGGAATAGCAACAGTAGCAACATAGTCAGCAGTAGCAACAAAGAGCTGTGGATAGTCAGCAGTAGCTTTCCATTACCAGGAAAGCCTTGGTGATTCTCACAGCATGTGCTGCGATTTCTTTTGGTGTCAGGGTGGTGGGTCAGGTGCTGGTGTTGGATGACAGCCTCTCAACTTTGTGCTGCTGCATGAGCTCCTGTCCCTACTAGGTTTTGTTTGTCTCTAAGTTCCTCTTCCCACTCCTCAAAGTGGTGTGTAGCATAGTATCAAGGGGGAGGTCTTCACTATCAAGAGGACACTTACTTTTTCCTCTGTTGTGCTCCATAGGTTTATATGACAGTAACTCATTTCCTCTGCTTCATTAATTGTAAACAACAGTCACGTTCCACCCCATGTCAGTTTAGCTCAATGTTGCGGCCTCTGATTCTTCTTCATTAGCCACCCTCTTTTCCCCTCCATCTTGCCACCCTTCCCTAGGTCTCCGCCCTCCTGGGACATTCATTTCCTGGTATGAGCTGACATCCCCCTTGAGCTGACTCCATCCAGGCCACCTCCTGCCACAGAAGGAGCCAGCCTCCCACTGCTGCTGGAGTTGGTCTGATTGGGGCTTAAGTTATCCTGATTCTTCTGGAGCTGCTTGATGGCAGAATTCAGGGTCTTGGGCCAGACTGCTTTTCTCTGTGGCTCTATCAGTGGTTTCTGGGCCTTGTATTATGACCGCAGAGACTTTAGGGACTGGAAGGAGCCCTTAGAGGCCATTTCCATTCCTGGCCTCTCCCAGCGGCAAGCATCTTTTGAGCACCAGAGAGGGAACCCTCAGGGAGAGGAGCAGGGAGCCCAGTGCTCTCTCATTCAGCATGGTGTCCCTTCCATCTGCTCATAGTCTTCTGGCTGCAGCATCTAGTTCTGCCCATCGGGGGGAAAGAAAGCAATACATCTGTTGTTGGAATTGCCCACCTCTGGCACTGTGTTTCTGCCATTGCCAGCCTCTTCCCCGAACCGCCTGTTTGCAGTTCCTCAGACTCTTTGCTGGCGGGGTGACAGGGGTACCAAGTTAGGACATCCAAATTAATTTTGCAAGTAAAATTTCATCAGTCAATTTATCAAGGGCTTCACTAAATCAAGCATTACACCTCATGTGTGCCCTGAGTCATTTATCATGTAAGTCAGCTCCTAAAATGCCAGCCAGGCTTAGACCAAAAAAGAGAAGTATTCCTGGTCCCCAGATTTTCCTTGTGAGAGGATTCTCTCTGCTCGTTTGCTTATGATAATGTCAAGAAGTCATCATTGGTGGTACTCAAAGTCAGGGTGAGATGGATCTGCAACCAAATCTCTGCTTTGAGATACTTGCTCTGCAAGTCAGTTCCAGTTACTCAACTACTCTGAGCCTCAGTTTTTTATGTGTAAAATGGAAATGATATTTTTATTACAGGGCTGTTATGAGGTTAAATAAGAATAGTCTACATGAAGTATCTGTATTATAATAAATGCTCTATAAATGTTAGTTCCTTTCCCATGTGTGAAGTAAGTGAAAAACCTTATGTGTGTTTTTGATTTACAACAAAAATGAAAAAATTAACAAGATTGTATACAAGTAACAGTTAAATGTGTCTAGCTGATGGGGGGTGGGATGTGCTCAAGGGATGTTTCAGTGGGCTGTTTTCATCTTCCAGACGTGGTATGGGGTTCATAGGTTGGTCCCTCCTTTGTGTCTTACTTTCTTGCTCTGGCCCCTGTTTGTGAGTGTTTGGTTTGGTGTCCTCTTACTTTTCTGCTGGTTACTCTTGCTATTACCTTTCCAGGGAGCAGCTGACTGGAGCCATTTACGATGTGGCAAAGGGAGATGGAGGAACCTTCTCTGTTATCACCTGACAACTAGAGAAATCTGGGAGTGGTGACTCCAGGAGACAACAGAGGCCCTCTTAGGCTGGGTGGGTCTTGGGCCAGATGGATATGAAACCAATTCTGCTCTAAGCATAGCCTCCAGGGATCTGGAGAATTGAGGCTCTGGGTTCCCCAGGGCTGCCATGTGAAGGTGGTGCAGACTCTGGAGCTCGCCCTGCCTGCTGCTGTGTGTGGATGCGGCATGTGGGCACCAGCCCCAACCATGGTCACCTTCGACAGGAGACTTTTGTGCTGGGCAGAGAGGCCAGGCATAGTCTTCTTGTCTAACAGGAGCTCCCTGTCTGACCGACTGACTGTCATGCTTAATAGTGATTTTAGTTACAGAACTGGCTCCTTGGGCACCAAAACTTTAAAAATGCATACATATTTTGGCTATGTTCATTAAATATTTCCAAGCAAATGGACATAAGAAAAGTATGACTAATGTGCATGCTTGCCAAAACCGTATACTCGGAACACAATTTAATCATGTTTATTACTCAGGGTTATTGTTATAAATGCGCTGATGAATGGGTCCTCCAGAAGCTAGCAGGATGTCTGTTTCCCTTCCATACCAAGTGGTCTAAGACTGGTGAATCCCTGGGTTCTTTATTCATTTTTTATGATTTTCTTCTCTCTTCCACTTTATCTATTGCCTCTTCTTTGCCAGCCTACCTTCCTCCCTGTTATGCATTTAGTATGAATAAACTCAGCAGTAGGCTTAGAATAGGGCCTGAGAGGATCTCTCTTGTTCATCCTAAGGAATTTTATTTTCTTTATCTCAGTGGAGTTGAGCCACTAGCTAGGTGCTCTTACTGTTCTGCCTGGTGTTGGTACCACATTTTTTGCACATATGTGTAGGTTTCCGAATAGACTTTCAGATTGTAGTGGATAAGGGACCTGGCTTCACACCTGCTATGGTCTTCCCAGAGTAGGGCTCCATGTATAGCAAAGACCCTACACATATGTACACATTGAATTTGTTCATGGACCTACCTATGAGATGTGGAATTAAATTGAGTATAGCATTAGAAAGAAAGAGAATATTTCCATCATGCAAACAAGAGAGAGAGTTTGGTAGTGGGTAAAAGGTAGTGAAACTGTGTTTCTAATTTCAGTTCCTCCATTTAGAAGTAGGGTGATCTTACTCTGTGCCTCAGTTTCCTGGTCTCAAAAACAGAATGATTATAGTGGCTACCTCATAGGGTTGTGAGGAATAAATGAGATCCTGGATTTTAAAATTGCTTAGCACAGTGCCTGGCATATAATGTGTTCAGTGATGCTAATAACAATGAAATAGTAATATAAAAAACTTCAGATGTTTGATTTGGTGCAGAAACAATGGGGATGGTTTGAGCTTTGTTGGGGTTTTTCTGGGGTTGGCCCTGGTCCTTTCTGCCAAGCGTTTCAGCTCCCTCTACCCCCCTTCCCTGCTTCTGAAGGGTCTGTATTTGGCCTCAGCTCTAGAAGGATATTAATGTAGAAGTGTTAAGTTGGAGATTTCCATGCTTTTGATAACAGACATTTGGAAAATTAAATATTTCTGTCAAATGTGCCATAAATCTTAGCTATTTAGAAGATGAGAAATTAAAATTGCAAACAAGCTAGGTAGGAAGCAAGCTGTACGGCCCCTGGTGTGTGGTCTCAGGTGAGGGTGGGTGGACCAAAGGGCTCCCAGTGGCCACAGCTTTGGAGTGAGAGTAGGAGCAGGCCCTGGGCTAAAGGCTGACAGGAGAGGGTTAGTTTCTGCAGGCCATCGTCTCAGCAGACTTTGAAGTTCTGAAGGATTTGGTGGAGGCATCTCTCCTTGTGTTCTAGATCTGCATCAGGGCCACCCCTGCTGGGCTTCATGCCCTCTTCTCTCTTCTTTCCCTCCTGCCAGCCTACTAGCTAGGCCTTTCTTCTCTCCCTCTGCGTCAGAGGGAGCATGTGGTGCTGTTGACAACAGCAGTCCTGTTAGGTCCTTCTGCCACTGGAGAGCCACATGGGGGAGGCGGAGCCTATTCTGGGCCTCCCCAGAGTATCTTGTAGGTATCCCCTGCCCCAACAGAGGCAAAAACTGTGAGTCTCTGTAATGCAGGAGGTTAAGCCCAGGGATGGCAACTATTCGTTCGGAGAAGCTGAACAAATGACAAGGAGGACTGGATGGAGCAAACACAGTCATTATTACATGATAGGGAGCACCAACAGCGACAGATCAGCGAAGCAGGACCTCTCCTCCCTTAGTCTGAGACTTGTTTTAAGGGGTTATAGATGAAGGGGGCATGTGTTCTGCTTCAGTGTGTATGTGCAGAAAGAAAAAAAGTCAAGAGGCAGTCACAGGACAGGAAGTCACCCCCAGTAGGAGATAAGGAGGGGATTAGAATCCATTTCCAAAGCAATGCACATTTTTCTGGCCAGGGGCCCTGTGGCCAGCCTTCCTTTACGGGGTTTGAAAGAACCAGGGCTAGCACAACCCCACAGTCTCATATATAGAAAGTGTCTCCCAGACTACACAGAGGGCAGCACATGTGTCCCCAGCAAAGAGGAGATTTGGGTAAGGTCTTTTTATATACATACGATTCTGTCTTCCATCCCCACAATCCCTTGTCTTCTCCCCTAAGCACCAAGATGACCCAGAGTGACATAGTCACCCTCAGCTTCATCTGTGTTTCTGTTTCTTGCCTTCTCATCAATTCCTGAATCAGGATTTGACTCTTAGCTATTACACTATACACATTTGATGATGGCCTGGGTGAATCCGTCACTCGTTCTTTGTGACCTACTTGGAAACGGCTACCAACAAAACAAAGTTTATCTGTGGAGAACAGCCAGGGGTGGTGAAGAGACTCAGAAGTATGTCTTATTCATCCTTTCATGCATGTGTTTACTCAGCAATTATTAGTAAGTATTTAGAATGTGTCACATGTGCTGGAAACAGAAAATACAAATAATAAAGAGAAGAATTCATTTCAGATAGTGTTGGGCATTGTGCTAATCCTTTAAACATATTAATTAATTTGACCCTAACAGCCTTAAGATATAATTATTATCCATTTAAATAAGGTAACTATGATTCAGAGAAATTAAGTGATCTTGCCATATGGGAGAGCTGAGAATCAAACCCACGTCTGACTTTTAAATCACTTTTTTTTAAACATTTTATTTATTTATCTTTAGAGGGGAAGGGAAGGAGAGAGGGAGAGAAACATCAGTGCATGGTTGCCCCTCATGCGTCCCCCACGGGAACCGGGAACTGGCCTGCAACCCAAGCATGCGCCCTGACCGGGAATTGAACCGCGATTGCGTGGTTCGAAGGCCTGCACTCAATCCACCGAGCCACACCAGCCAGGGCTGAAATCACTTTTAATCACTAGCCAATAAAGCCTTATTGATAAATCA
This sequence comes from Sturnira hondurensis, assembly GCF_014824575.4. Taxonomy (NCBI): domain Eukaryota; kingdom Metazoa; phylum Chordata; class Mammalia; order Chiroptera; family Phyllostomidae; genus Sturnira; species Sturnira hondurensis. The sequence goes on along the minus strand of NW_028092815.1, from coordinate 3,664,930 downwards.
GCAGGCCTTGCCCCTAGAAGCTCACAGTCTGGTAAGAGAGCAGATGAGTGTATCTGAGGGGTGAACTCCCCTGAGGATGACTGGCAAGGAGCCACAGAATTCTTCTAGTTCACAGGTGGCAAACACAAGGTCCGCAAGCAGAATCCAGCCCTCTACCTTATTTAGTCTGGCCCAGCACCTTGTTTCTACCTGGGGGCAACGCTGAACTCTTGCTTAACTGTTAAGGAGTAGTTACATGTAAACAGTCCTAAAATTACATTTGGCCCTTTGAAGACGACTTCGAGGCTGATGTGGGCCCTGGTGAAAATAAGTTTGACACCCCTGTTCTAGGAGGTGATAACCTGGACTGCATCAAGAAGGATGACAGCCAGGGGTAGAAAGGGGTTTAGGGTATTGTGAAGCTGGGAAAGAGCTTCAAAGAAGCAAGAAGGACTTGTGTTTGGGTAACAGCACGTAGGCTGGAGCCAATGTGCAAGAGGAGAGGTAGCAGAGGTCAGATCATGAGGGACCTTGTCCATCTGGCTAAAGGCTGCATGGATCCACTGCAGAGATTTATACAAAAGGGAACAAGATGGATCTTCTGGGTGGCTAGATAGGATACAGAAAAACCACAAACCTGCTGGAGACATAAATGTGAAATGTGTGGCTTAAGCTAAGTTCTGGAAATGGACAAATTTGAGAAATTCTTTAATCAACAGAACTCAGTGATGATGAGACCTGGTGGTGTCATGTGTGGAGGAGGGGGGAGCAAGGCCTGGGGGATCAGAATAGTCAGTCAGTCCCCAAATATGTGTGGTCCATTTGTTTAGTGGCAGTGGGGCCCTCACCGTGGACACTGGCCCTGTTGTGGCCTTATGTGGATGAAGTAAATGCATTATGACTAATGGGCTGTAGGATGCATGAGACTATTGAGCTGTCAGTGAAACAGACAGGGACTCAGTTGGTCCAGGTTCCAGGAACTGGGCTGGGGAAGTGTGTTTCCCCACCTCATCCTTTCTTCATGCAGAACCCCTTTTTTTGTCAATTACAAGGAAGTAGACTCTCTGTCTTAGACATATGGACAGTCAGTAGCTAGTACTGGCCTCTCTTTTCCTGTATGCTCTAGGAATTGCTCCAGCAAGCACTGTCTTTGGACTTTGCTTCTAGGTTACTAGCATGTGGCCATTTGGAAGGCAACTGGCCTCAGCCTAGCTTCAGAAGAGCTGCAGAATGCTGGAGGTGGGAGGGTACTTCTAGGCTCCCCAGACCCCAGCTTCTCTGGAGAGCAGTTTCTGGGATCTGGATGAAATTTGTGGCCAAGTTGAGGCTTGTGAAAGGAGATGAGACAATTCCTGTATTTTTAGATTGTGAGGGGGAAAGTAGGGTGGTCAGGCAGCCTTACTTCCTGGAGTGAAATGTGAACTTTTGAAAACTGATGTTCACAGTGAGAACAGGCATCCTTCTCCCTGCCTGGCCCCCTAAAGATTCCCCAGCCAGATGATGAACAAGCGTGGGCCTTTTGGAATCAGGCTACTTTGGTCACATTGCAGGACTTCCTACAAGGGCAGGTCTTTGTTTATGGCTCTTTTGGATCTTTCCCCACTTCCTTCTCTCCCACCCCCTCCCCATTTCTGTCTTTCTGCTCAGGAGGGGCAGAGGGAAGGGCAGGGAAGGGCTGCTGGGTGGGCTGGGCAGAGGCCACTAGGGAGTCCTAACAGTTCACCTTGTAATCCCAGTTACTCTGTTGGGAAACCTTTGCAAGCGCATCTGTTACATACATTAGGGCACAGGCAGTGGTCCTGAGGCAGTTGTGGGAGGACAGACTGTGGAACCACGTCATCTGCCAGCAGGCATTGGCATTCAGGCTGTCATCAAGCAGGGCTTCACCGGCCAAGTTGCCACCAGCTGCTGACTTCATTAATGCTCATCTCATGGAGAGGGCAGTCAGGAACCCTAAGAAGCAGAGATATATCAACAACCTCCCTGGAAACTGGCTTTTCAATGAGCTACTGCATCCCCTCCCTCTTTATTTAGCAAGAGGGAGCTAGATAAGTTGTTACAAGTTCAGGGAAAGCCATAAAACATGGCTTTGTATTAGTGTGGCAAATTCTATTAAACCAGGAGAAAGGATAACTGAAACATGACAGCCATGTGAGTGGTGCCTCCTGAATTAACAATGACCCAATCTTGTTCTGAACCATCCCTGCACTGGCCAACAGAATATAAAGCATTTAACAGATCCCGTATTGTGAGAGGTACGACAGAGAACAGCTGAGTGAGGAGGGCCAGATAAGGGAAGAGGCCTCCAACTCAGGCCTCTGCTCACTTGCTAATGAAATCCAAACAGAAATACAGAGTTTGCCTTCAGGTTTTGTCTCATTAATTACTCCTGACCTCCTGGCTTTCTTCTTCATCTCTGTCTTTCTACTTATAATTCAGGGGCAGTATCTGGCCACAGGGGAAATTTTAACTTCTAGCCCATTAGTTAGTAGGGAATGGACAAAGTCATCTTTTCCTTAAGGGAGTAAAATACAGAAACAGAAATGGAGGAGAAAATGCTAAGTCTAGTAGCCCTTCTGAGCTAGGAGGATGACTTTGGTACTTAAGCCCAAAAGGGGTAATATCATGTTTACTAGGCATTAGTTATGTGCTACAGCTGTCCTTATTTTAATGCTAGAGATCTGAGTGAGGCTCAGAGAGGTTAAATCGTATATCCAAGCTGTAGAAAATGGCAGCCTGCATTTCTAATTTGGTCTTTCAGACTCGAAAGCCTTTGCTTTGACTCTTACCCTGGGCCTCATATATTTTTTTCAACAAATGAAAAGCAAAAAAAATCTTCATTTTGAGAGGCCATTTTTGTGAGAAATTGTAGCTCTTCAGCTGTAAGGGATTTCAAGAGATCTTCTAAGTGAAATATTATTTACTCTGCTTTTCAGAGGAAGTGACTGGGGCCCAGAGATATTAAGGGACATCATTCATCCAGGAAGTGACTGAGTAAGAACAGACCTCACATTCCTTCCTATGGGGTAAGGTCTCAGAAGTCAGATAAATCCACACTGTGTGAATATAGGGTCTATTTAAGATGTCTGTGGGTTTAGTTGGGCTAACCTGGGGTGTGGTCTGGGCCCTCCAGAGTTGGAATAAAGCAGGTGCTTAGTATATACATCACATACTATGCCAACAATATGCAAACCCTTTTTTGACTTTAGGTTTTGATTTTTAAAAAGACTTTAATTTTTAAGAGTAATTTTATTGAGAGGAAGGTACAGAGATTTTCCATATACCCCTTGCTCCCACACAGTATTAGCCTCCCCTATTATCAACATCACTCACCGAAACAGTGATACATTGTAAGTCTATACTTTACCTGAGGGATAACTCTTGATGTTGTGCATTCAGTGGGTTTGGGCAAATGTATAATGACATATCTTCATCACTGTAATATAATATAGATTATTCTCACTGCCTTAAAAATCCTATGTGCTCTGCCTACTCATCCACTCTCTCTCCCTGTGCCTGGAAACCAGCAATCTTTTTATTGTTTCCATAGTTTTTTTCTTTTTAGATGTCAGTGTCCTGTATGGGAAATAGTCTAGTTAATTGCGTTCATAACTAGTGGATCAGTCACTAGGTTGGGGTCAACCAGGAGGGAGTTTCTAGGGGTGTTACATAGGTTTTTGTCCTTGTTCTTACCCACGTCAGTATGTTTGATGTGTTGTGTATTGGAATTAAGGCTCAGAAAGCTCTCAGCAGAATGGGAGAGGGACTGAGACAGGAATTTTGTTAGAGTTAGCGGAGCTAAGGGTGTATAATGGACTCAGTGACACACGATTTACAGCCTTGAGTGCTAGGAAAGGCTGTAAGAAAGTTCTGTAAGAAAGGCTGCAGAAAACCCTGGCTGGTGTAGCTCAATGGATTGAGTGTGGGCCTTTGAACCACACGATCACCGTTCGATTCCCAGTCAGAGCACATGCCTGGGTTGCAGGCCAGTTCCCAGGAGGGGACTCACGAGAGGCAACTATACAATGATATTTCTCTCTTTCTCTCCTTCCCTTCCCCTCTAAAGATAAATAAAATTAATCTATTTTTAAAAACCACCTTTAAAAAAAAGAAAAAAAGAAATGCTACAGAGAGTGACCAGCACTTCTTGAACTGGGGAAGAGGATGATAAAATAATGGTCTCCATGACTCAGAGCTGTTCCTGCAGAGATGGGAAGCCCACATGCCTTTCCAAGACACCTGTGCCTGGCTCTAGCTAGCAAATGGAGATTTGATGACAATAGGAGGTTTGTCTTGCGTGATCAGCATGTGACACTGATGGGCTTTTCAAAATTCATCTGTCCAGTCACCTGACCCAAGGCAAGTATGGACCAAAAACATTCCATAAAGTCAGTGTAGGCACATAAAATCAACAAACGCTTTACAACCTTTTTAGGGCATGCAATCAAATTTTGCTCTCTTCCTTACCATAAAGTTATTCCTCCTGGTATCCAGCTTAACTTATTTATTTTTAAATTAATTTATACTTTTCATCCACAGTTTACATGAAATACCATTTTGTACCAGTTTTAGGTATACCACAAAATTCCTGGAAAACCTTGCACTTTACAGAGTGTTCCCCCTATTGCTCTAGGCATCCACCTGGCCCCCACACCCCATTATCTCTACATTCTTGACTATGGTCCCTGTGTTGCATTCTGCATCTCTATGGCTGTTCTGCAATGACTAGTATGTACTGCTCAATCCCTTCACCTTTTTCACCCAGTCCCCTGATTCCCTCCCTTATGACAGATGTCAGTCTGTTCTCTGTATCTATGAGTCTGTCTCTATTTTGCCTGTTAGTTCAGTTTGTTCATTAGATTCCACATATAAGTGAAATCATATAGCATTTGTCTTTCCCTAACTGGCTTATTTCACGTAGCATAATAATCTCCAAGTCCATCTGTGCTATCACTAAAAGTAGAATTTTTATTTATACATTTTTTTACAACTGAGCAGTATTGTATTGTGTAAATGTACCACAATGTTTTTATCCACTAATTTACTGATGGCCATTCGGGTTGCTTCCAAATCTTGGCTGTTGTAAATAACACTGCAATAAACATAGGGCTGTGCATGTGTGTGAATGTGTGTGTGTGTGTGTGTGTGTGTGTGTTTTGAATTAGTGTATTAGTGTTTTGGGTTTCTTCAGATATATTCCCAGAAGTGGAATCCCTAGGTCATAAGGTGGTTCCATTCTTAATTTTTTGAGCAACATCTATACTGTTTTCTACAGTGGCTGCACCAGTCTGCATTCCCACCAACAGTGCACTAAGGTTCCTCTTTCTCCACAACCTCTCCAACATTTGTTTGCTGGTTTATTGATAATAGACATTCTGAAAAGTGTGAGATAGTATCTCATTGTGGTTTAAGTTGCATTTCTCTGATATTAGTGATAGTGACCATCTTTTTTGTTTGTTTTCTTTTACTGTTTTTTTTTCACTTTCAAATTTTTGTTCAAGTACAGTTGTCTTCATTTTTCCCTGACCACTAGCCACTACACCACCCATCCCCACCTCCCACCCTCCATCCTGCCCTCCTTTGGATTTGTCCATATGTCCTTTATACATGTTCCTTGATGACCCTTCACCTTCCTTCTCCCATTATTCCTCTCATCCCTCCCCTGTGGTTACTGTCAGTTTGTTCTTTATTTCAATGTCTCTGGTTGTATTTTGCTTGCTTGCTTGTTTTGTTAAGTTCCACTTATACGTGAGATCATTTGGTATTTGTCTTTCACTGCCTGGCTTATTTCACTTAGCATAATGCTCTCCAGATCCACCTATGCTGTGACAAAGGGTAGGAGCTCCTTCCTTCTTTCTGTTGCATGGTATTCCATTGTGTAAATCACTGTTTTTGATCCACTCATTTCCTGATGGGCACTTAGGCTGCTTCCAACACTTGGTCATTGTAAATTGGGCTGCTATGAACATTGGGGTACATAAATGCTTTTTGATTGGTGTTTTAGGATTGTTAGGGTGTAATCCCAGCAGTGGAATTGCAGGGTCAAAAGGCAGTCCACTTTTAGTTTTTTTGAGGAAATTCCATGCTGTTTTCTGCAGTGGCTGCACTAGTTGCATTCCCACCAACAGTGCACTAGGGTTCCCTTTTCTCTGAATCCTCACAAGCACTTGTTTGTTGATTTATTAATGATGGCCATTCTGACTGGTGTGAGGTGGTATCTCATTGTGGTTTTAATTTGCATCTCTCTGATGGTTAGTGACACTGAGCATTTTTTCATATGTCTGTGGGATATTTGAAAAAATGTCCTCATATATCTGTGGGGGGCATCCTTCCTGTGAGGGGAAGGACCTTACAGAATCCAGGTCATTCAGCTGTCACCAGGAACTTGCAGGCTCGATGTCCAAAGACTGGCATTATTGGACAGTTGGCATCCTCATCATATTCTGGAGGTAAAGATATGGCAAGACAGTTGGAAGGCACAATTAAATCATGACCACTAAATGACAAAGGCAGGGACTTAGGCAAAGAACGGCTTATCTGGAGGAAGGTGTATAAGGCATGCTACACCTATTCAAAGCCCTTGTGGCCCACTATACTTAGCTTAGGCTGAGGGGAATATTTTAGGATTTCCCCCCTTTCAGATTTCTGGGCCCTTTCTGTCTAAGCCATTAGGACAGAAAAGGGAAAATCAGTTCAAAGTGAAGCCCACAGACTCCCCCAACCTTTCACCAAACCAACCACTTAGTTCAGCCAAACCCTTAAGTCTCAAGGGGCAATGATGAAGATGGGCTGCTTAAATGAGGTCTATATTGCAAGCAATCACTCAGGTAATGAGGTCATAGGTATATGCCCTATGAAAACAGAAGGAAGAACACACATGTCAATTCACACAATTCCCAAGCCAGTCTCTGTGCCTGTGAGACTATCTTTTGGGAAGACACCCAGTTATAAGGCCTTTGCTGTAATGACATCTAATAGTGGCAATTGGATAGGTCCTTCATGCCTGTAAATTGAACATCTTTGGTGATATTACAAACCCAGCTTCAACTTCCAAATGAAAACAAACTTTCAAGTCCGTTAGCCGCGCCATTCTGACATCCAGTACTGAGCATTGTGATTTTCCTTGAACCACAATTTTTTCTCCCTGATATCACCTTCATTGTCATCGAAGGGACTACATTGAGTCCAGCTTTTAATTTTGCCTATTTGTTTGCATAAACTCACCAAGAGCAGCCTGGATCATCTATGATCTTTAAGTCTGCTTTGCTGGAATTCACCTTTAGATTGACTTTTCAGTTCGCCCCTTGGGGCACAGAAGCAGAGCCACACATCTGCCATCTGGCTTCGCCTGTACCACTTGTTTCACTGAAATCCTTGAGCCTCCATTGTGCCTATAGTTTCCTTTTTAGCCATCTTCCAGGAAAGCAACCTTCGTTCCTTCCCTGGAAAGACTGCCACGAACTGAATAACCAACCAAAGTACCAGGTTTTTCTTGTGGGCTTCTGCTAGTTTCGCAAGTCAATCCCAGTTCCTCAGGGCTTTCTGGTAATGACCAGAACCCAGACACGCCTCCTTCAGGCATGACATTCCAATCAAAGTCTTGGTTAACAAAACCACTATTAACGATTGGATTTACACAAAGAAACCTCATGTCATCACTCATTCCTTCAGCATGCCAAATTCTAGAGGGATCAGGTAGGGAGAAAAACACAAAGCTTGAAGGAAAATCCTTTTTCCTTCTACTTAAACTCAGTATCTGACAGCTAAAAGTCCCTAGCACTATAGGCATCTTCCACTAAAAGTCCCTGGGTTTTCAGGGGCGTCCTGCAGCTTTCTGAGGCTTAGACCTTTCAAATACCCTATAAATCAGATGGTCACCCTTGGACCCCAGTTCATGATCTTCAGAACCAGAGCCATCCTATCAGAACCAGTTGCACAGAGAACCTGACTGGTGCAGCATTCACAGAACGGTAACACACAGCCCATAATCTGAAGAGAACACTCAGCCCACCACCTTGCCCAGTTCCAAGATGGTGGAACTCAGGTGACTCATCATCCAAGATGGCTATGCGCATGCATGACCCATCTTCCATGGCGGCGCACACACATGGCTTGGTGTCCAATCCCCAAAATACATGTAGGCTTGGCTTACAGAGACTAGAGGTTCTGGGTATGCAACTGATGTACACGTTTATGGCCTCTTCCCAGATCTGCTGTTTCTCATCTGGGGAACAGCAGGTGGTCAGAATTATGTAAAAATCCCTCTATGACATACTAAAGACTAAAGTAAGAATCTGGAAATTACTAGTGAAACAGGAAGGGTCCTCTGAAAAACTCCCTAGCCTGTCTTTACATTGTTGTAAATGAGTTACAGAGAAGGGCACTTGGACCCTTTTAGCACCTTTAGGGCCTGCTACCTCCCTCAAGGGTAGGAGTGTAGGAGTGGTAGGGAGATAAGAAGTGCCACTCCTAGTATGTCCTGCAGGAATGAGCTTTTCCTCAGCTTGTAGCTTTAGGTTGTCCATAGCATAAGGTGGTCGAGAGGTCACTTCCTCTAAGGTAGGGGCAGAGACTCCAGAACTCTGGGGTTCCCTTCATCTTTCTTGAGAGACAGGTAGGGAACTAAGGAGGGTATCTTCTAATTGATCAGGACTTGGGCCTGTAGGTTTTGTCAGGGTGAGGCTGGAGCAAAACAAGGGATCTTGGCACAGAGCCATAAATGCCCGCACATAAGGAATTTCAGACCATTTGCCTTCCCTCCGGCAGAATAGATCTAACTGTAGATATTATAGATCTAACTGCAGGTGTTATAATTCCTGCTCCCATTCTCAGGCCATATCTCTCTGTCCCCTAATTTATATTTGGACCAAACCGTGTTACAAAAGAAAAGTCATCTCTTCCTTTTTAAAACTTTTTGGGTCAAATTTATCTCAACTGCTAAGAATGCAATCCATTGGAAGGGATGGAAGGTGTGGTTCCCATCTCAACTGCGGTGATCCTAAAGAGAAGAAAAAAAAACAAACCCAGATACTCCTTTGCAATCTAGAGGCATCCCTCTTTGCTTGCCTCAGGAGGTTTCCTAGTGGACCACAGGGCATCCCCTCGGATCCCACTGACATCTCTGGTGAAAGAGATCCTAGTGAGAAAGATACTCTCTTGCAATCTAGAGGGGTCCCTCTTTTCTTACCTCAGGAGGTTTCCTAGTGGGATTCCTCTGGAATCCCACCAACCTACCAGACATCTCTGGTGAAAGAAATCCTAGTGAGCATCGGCTGACAGAAATCTAAGACTTGAGAGGATCACCACAGTCTAAGTCTGCTTCTTTCTCTGTTTAATTCAGAGGTTTTGAGTTCTCTGGACACCATTTTCAGGAATCAGGGTCCTATACTGAGTGTCTAGGCTGCAAAGAACTGTTGGGAAGGAACCAGTCAGCATTCTTGAGCAATTGCCTGTAATCCTGACAACCCCAAAGTCACTGCTCTACCCTTGTGTCCTGAGTACATTTCCATTTCTGTATTCTCCATCTATGGAGACCCTCATTTTCCTGTAAGTTTTCAGGTCTGGGGCATAGGAAGTGTCTTACTAGAAAAATAGTTTCTGGCCCTGTAAACCATCAAGAGGGGCTCCAAGATGATCTTACTATAAAACAACTCTTTTCCAAATCTCAAAGAAAGCCCTCCAGTATTCTATCTAATTTTCCATAGCTTTAAGAAATTATACCTGAGTCTGAAATTTCCCCAGAAAAAAAAAACTTCAAGAGGTGCTAAAGCACCACTCTTCGTACTGGAGGCAAATCTCATAGAGGAATGATGGACTGAGAAGGGAAATTAAAATACCCTTATAGGGGCAAGTAAACCACCTTAGAATTCCAAATTCAATTAATTAGGTAAGAGTGGCTCCACGTGGCCATTCTAGTAACAAATGACCACCTGGCGCCTGTTAAATGGTTTGGACGATGTTGCTGCTTACAATGATAGTACATACATCCTGAAGATGTGAGTGGCTCATTCCTACAATTGTACTTAGCGATGGGACCATTAATGACCTGAGGTAGATATTCTTTGTAAAAAGACAACAGTAACCCTTTGTACACAAAAGGCAAGTGGGGTATGAATGCAGGTATAAAGGCCAAAAGTCAGTCGGGGAGGACAAGCATAAAAGACTCTGTGAGCCTAATGAGGAGACTGCAAAATGAAGTCATATCGCAGGAGAGGTGTTGACTGATATCTGGTATGGAAGGTCCAACAGGTCCATAGCAGTTGACCTTCCATCAGGGAACATTAGACTCACTGAAATGGAATAGATAGCAACAGAAAGGGACATCTCAGGTGTCAGAGCAGCAAAGGGGGCTTACCACTCTGGCATCTTCTCCTGGCTGGCTCACCAAAACCATGGCCTTGTTATATAGTTTGATGTCAAATATTGGGATCCTTCCTACTTTGTTCTTCTTTCTCAAAATTGTAATGGCTATCCGGAGTCATTTCTGGTTCTATAGAAATTTTTGAAATGTTTGTTCTACATCTGTGAAATATGTCATTGGTATTTTAATAGAGATTTTGTTGAATCTATAAATTGCTTTGGGTAGTATGGACATTTTGATGTTGTTAATTCCTCCAATCCATGAATGAACATGGTGTTTGCTTCCATTTATTTGTGTCTTAGTTAATTTTTTTCTTTAGTATTGTGTAGTTTTGGGAGTATAGGCCTTTGACCTCATTGGTTAGGTTTATTCCTAGGTGATTTATTTTTGTTGTTGTATAGCAAATGGGATTTTTTCCTGATTTCTGTTTCTGATATTTTATTTCTGATATTTTACAAAAATGCATTTGATCTGTAAATATTGACTTTGTATCCCACTGTTTTGCCAAATTCACTATTCACTTGTGCAGTTTTCTGGTGGAATCTATAGGGTGTTTTATGTACGCTATCATGTCATCTGCAAATAGTGACAGTTTTACTTCCTCCTTTACAATTTGGATGCCTTTCATTTCTTTTTCTTGTCTGATTTCTGTGGCTAGGACTTCCAGTACTATGTTGAATAGGAGTAGTGACAGAGGGTATTCTTGTCTTGTTCTTTATCTTTGTGGGAAAGATAAAATGGTCGATTTTATTCTGGTCTATTGGCCATCTGTATGTCCTCTCTAAAGAATGGTCATATCTTCTGTCTGCTTTTTAATCAGGTTGTTTGCTTTTCTGGTATTAAGTTCTCTGAGTTATTTATAAATTTTAGATAGTAACCTCTTATCAGATGTATCATTGGTGAATATCTTCTCCCATTCAGTAAGTTGTCTTTTAATTCTGTTTATGATTTCCTTTGCTGTGCAAAAACTTTTTAGTTTGATATAGTCCCATTTGTTTATGCTTTTTTCCCCATACCCAAGGAGATATATCATAAAAATATTGCTACAAGTAATGTCTGAGATTTTACTGCCTATATTTTCTTCTAGGACTTTTCATGGTTTCCAATCTTACATTTAAGTCTTCAATCCATTTTTAATTTTTGCCTGTGTATGGTGTAAGAAGGTGATCTAGTTTTATTTTTTGCATGTATCTTTTCACTTTTCCCAGCACCATGTATTGAATAGATTGTCTTTACCCTATTGTATATTCTTTTCTCGTTTGCCAAAGGTTAGAGGTGTGAATTTATTTCTGGGCTCTCTATTTTGTTCCACTCATCTATATGTCTGTTTTTTTTAAAGATTTTATTTATTTATCTTCAGAGGAGAAGGAAAGGAGAGAGGGAGAGAAATATCAGTGTGTGGTTGCTTCTTGTGCATTCCCTGCTGGGAACTGGCCTGCAACCCAGGCATGTACCCTGACTGGGAATCAAACTGCAATCCTCTGGTTCTCAGGCCCGCGCTCAATCCACTGAGCTATACCATCCAGGGCTATATGTCTGTTTTTTATGCCAGAAGTGTTCTGTTTTGATTAATGTGGTCTGTTTGACATTAGGTAGCATGATTCTTCAACTTTGTTCTTTTTTCTTAAAGAAGATTACGTTTGCTTTTGGGGGTCTTTGTGGTTCCAGGTAAATTTTTAGATTTTTTACTTTAGCTCTGTGAAATACTCCCTTAGTATTTGATAGGAATTGCATTGAATCTAGATTGCCTTGGGTAGAGTATAGACATATTAATGATATTAATTCTTCCTATGCTTTCTATCCATGAACACAGTATATGCTTCCATTTATTTGTATTTCTTTCATTTTCTTTCTTCAGTATCATATAATTGTTCGAGTACAGGTCTTTTACCTCCTTGGTTAAATTTGTTCCTTGGATCTTTGTTTTTCTTGATACAACTGTAAATGGGGTTGTTTTCTTAGTTTCTCTTTCTGATAGTTCATTATTGGTATATAAAATGCCATTGATTTCTGAATATTAATTTTATATCTTGTTACTTTACTGAATTCATTGATCAATTCTAGTAGTTTTTTGTGGAGTCTTTCTGGTTTTCTATATACAGTAGTATGTCGTCTGTAAATAATGACAGTTTTACTTTTCCTTTCCAATTTAGATGCCTTTTATTTCTTGTCTGATGTCTATGCTTAGGACTTTCTTAAGGGAAATGCTTTTAGTTTTTCCTCATTGAATAAATGTATCCTATGGGTTTGTCATATATGGCCTTTATTATATTAAGGTGTGATCCTTCTATTCTCACGTTGCTGAGAGTTTTTATAATAAATGGGTGCTGGATTTTGTTAAATGCTTCTTCTGCATCTGTTAATATGATATATGATTTTTATCCCTCATTTTGATTATGTGACTTATCACATTGATTTGTGGATGTTGTACCAACCTTGCATAACAGGAATAAATCACACTTGGTCATGTTGTATGATCTTTTTAATGTATTGCTGGATTAAGTTTGCTAATATTTTGTTAAGGATTTTTTGCATTTACATTCATCAAGGAAATTGGCACACAATGTTTTTGGTATTGTCTTTATTTGGTTTGGAATTAGAATAATGCTGGCCTTGTAAAATAAGCTTGGGAGTCTTGCCTCCTCGAATTTCTTGAAGTAGTTTAAGAGGGACACGTGGTAATTCTTTTTTGAATTTTAGGTGAAATTCACTAGGAAAGCCATCTGGTCCAGCATTTTTGTTTACTGGGAATTTTTTGATTACTACTTTGATTTCATTACTTGTAATTATTCTGTTCAGATTTTCTGTTTCTTCTTGATAGATTGTATGTTTCTAAGAATTATCCAATTCTTCCAGATTGTTCAATTTGTTGGTATATAGTTGTTCTTAGTATTTTCTTATAATCCTTTGTATGTCTGTGGAATGAGTCGTTACTTTTCTTTCATTTATACTTTTATTTATCTGGGACCTCTGTTTTTTTTCATGAGTCTGCTTAATCTTATTTATCTTTTCGAAGAACCATTTCTTGATTTCATCAATCTTTTGTATTGGTTTTTAGATTCTTTTCCATTCATTTACTATCTGATTTTTATTATTTTCCTCCTATTTAGTTTGGGACTTGTTTATTATTCTTTTTCTTGTTTCTTTTTTTTTCAAAAATATATTATTTATTTTTTAGGGAGAGGGGAAGGGAGGGAAAAAGCAAAGGAGAGAAACCTGTGTGTGGTTGCCTCTTGCATGGCCCCTACTGAGGACATGGCTCACAACCCAGGCATGTACCCTGACTAGGAATCGAACTGGTGACCCTTTGGTTTGCAGGCTGGCACTCAATCCACTGAGCCCCTCCAGCCAGGGCTAGTTCCTTTAGATGTAAGGTTAGTGTGTTTATTTGAGATTTTTCTTGTTTCTTGACATAGGCTTAGGTTGCTATGAGTTTCCCTCTTAATGCTGCTTTTGCTGTGGCCCATAGATTTTGTGTTCTTGTATTTTAATTTTCATTTGTCTCAAGGTATGTTGATTTGGTTTTTTTTTTGGATATTGTTGTTGACTCATTTATTGTTTAGAAACATATTATTTAGTCTTCATGTGTTTTTCAGTTTTTTCTAGTATTTGATTTCTAGTTTCATACTATTGTGGTCAGAGGAGATGCTTGATATGATTTCAGTCTTCTTGAATTTATTGACTTGCTTTATGTTCTAACATGTGGTCCATCTTAGACAATGTCCCCTGTGCACTTGGGAAAAAAATGTACATTCTGCTGCTTTGGAGTAAAGTGCTCTGAAAATATCAATTAATTACATCTGGTCTAGAATGCCACTTAAGGCTATCCTTGTTGATTTACTATCTGGAAGTTCTATCCATTTGTGTTTCAGTGGGTTATTAAAATCTCCTACTATGACTGTATTCCTGTTGATCTCTCTCTTTATGTCAATTGAGATTTGCTTTACATATTTAGGTGCTTCTGTGCTGGGTGCATAAGTGTTTACAAGAGTTATAGCCTCTTGTTGGATCAATCCCTTTAGTGTTATATAGTATCCTTTTTGTCTCTTTTTACTGACTTTGTTTTGAAGTCTATTTTGTCTGATATAAGAATTGCTAACCCAGCTTTTCTTTTTCATTTGTATGAAATATCTCTTTCCATCCCTTTACTTTTAGTCTGTGTGTCTTTATTGTGAGGAGGGTCTTTTGTAGATAGCACATACAATAAATGTGTCTTATCCATTAAGCTACCCTGTGTCTTTTGATTGGAGTATTTAACCTCTTTACGTTTAAAGTAATTATTGGTATGTATGTATATATTACCATATTAGTCTTTGTGCTATGTTTTTCTTCTTTTTCTTCTTCTTTCTTCTTTTTTCTTTTTTCTTCTCCTTCTCCTTCAATAAGACCCTTTAACTCTGTTTTTTTGTTTATTTGTTTTTGGGTGTTTTATTTTTTTGTAATTCTGGTTTGATGGTAGTGAGCTCCTTTAGTTTTGTTTCTGTTTTTATTTGTTTTTGTGTCTGCAAAGCTCTTTGTTTATTCTTTAAGTTTAAATGATATGCTTGCTGAGTAGAGTATTTTTGGTTGTAGGTCCTTGCTGTTCATCACTTTGAATGTTTTGTGATAGTCCCTCTGGCCTGAAGTGTTTCTGTTGAGAAATCAGCTGACAGTTTTATGGGAGCTCCATTGCAGGTAACTAATTGTCTTTCTATTTTTGTTCTTGAGATTCCCTTTTTGTCTTTAACTTTTGCCAGTTTAATTATAATGTGTCTTGGTGTGGGCCTCTTTGGGTTCATCTAGATTTGGACTCTCTCTGTTTCCTGGACAAGCATGTCTTTCTTTCACTAGGTCAGGAAAGTTTGCAGCTATTATTTCTTCAAACAGGTTCTTGTCCCTTCCTCACTCTCTTCTCTTTCTGGTACCCCTATGATACGGATGTTTGTATGCTTGATTTCCCAGAGGTCCCTCAAACTTTTCTGCTTTTTAAAAAATTATTTTTCTTCTTTGTTGCTCTACTTAGGTGCTTTCGGTTATCCTGTACTCTAAATCACTGATTTGGTCCTTCACTTCATCAGCCTGTTGTTGACCTTTCAGTGTATTCTTCATTTCTCACATGTTCTTTTTTATGATGGCTATGTCTTTTTTAATGCTTACTATCTTTTTGTTTAGGTTCTCATGGAGATCATCCACTCTTCTATTAAGGTCCTTTGAGCATTCTTATAACCATTGTCTTAAACTCTGTATCTGGTAGTTTGGTTGCTTCTATTTAATTTAATTCCTCTTCTTGGAATTTCTCTTGTCCTTTCATTTGGGGCATGTTTCTTTGTATCCCCACTTTGTCTGTCTTTTTGTGTTTGTCTCTGTGTATTAGGTAGGTCTGCTATGACTCCTGAACTTGTTATGGTGGTAGTATATTACAGGTGTCTTGTGGGGCTCAATTGCACAGTCTTCCAGATTTTCTCAACTGGGTGCTCCAGAAATTTCTCTTGTGTGGTTTATGTGCAGCCTCCTGCTATAGTTGGGTCTTTAGTGCTGTTGGGTCATTTGTGAGTGGCATTAACCCCCAGGCTGGCTGACTATAAGGACAGCCCTTGATCACAGTGTATGAGCTGCTGTGCAGAGGCTGCCCCCATGCCCACCATGGCCGTGTTTTCCTCAGGAGGGTCTGGTGCCTGCTGGGATCCTTCCTTGGGTGTGCCATTTGTGTCAACCTAAACTCTTACTGCTGCTGTTGTCTCCTCTTCTCAGTGGAGACAGAAGTGTACACTACTTTTTTTCCAGCCACTCTCTTAGATTTGAAGGCTGGTATTTAAGTCTCCCCTCTCCTTTTGCTCTCTCTAGTTCTACCTACCAAAGGCCCAGCTAGACCCTCTAAGGGGTTTTACTCTCCCACTCAGGAGTAATTAACACATTCCTTTTTCTTGGATGGAGAGGGAATGAGCAACGCACTTCTGTTTTATACACATATAATCCAACCCTATGCTACAGCCTCAGTTTGCAAAGTGGAAAACAAAACAGAACTATTTCCCAGGTACTTTTATCTTATTGTCTCTATAATGTACTCGAAAGTATTTTCTAAGTGACTCATCTACATTTTACTAAGAACACAGCTTTTGTCTTTCAAATGAAAGGAGCCAAGGAGCATTGGTGATCAGTCTTATTTTATGAAGGGGAAGTTGCACAGGTGTGTGGGCCATTTATTACAGTCTATGCCTCGGGTGTCTGCAGCTCCAGGAGGGGCAGCTGGCACTGCTGCATGTTAAATAGTAGAGCCACCAGGTTGCACCCCAAGGCTAACATGGGAAAGGGCTACCTTTGTTGGAGGTTTTTTATTTCACTGCACTGGTTTCTTGCCACTCACAGATCTCTTTATAGTCAGCTAAGTTTTAAAACTATTATTACTAATAATAGTTCACATTTGTAAGGGACTTTCTGTCTCACAGTGCTACATCCTGTCCATTATCTGACTTGGTTCTGATGACCACCCTGGAATTGGAACAGATACTATCATTCCTATTTTACAGAGGAAAAAAATGCAGGCTTTGAGTTGTTTACTACTTTGTTCATGATGATGAAGTGGCTCCCATCTCTTGTCCTCCCATTTCTGTAGGTGGAGGTCCACTTGTGAATGTCAGGGATTTTCTGTTGAATTCTAATTGGAGGCAGAGGTACTACTCCTTCAGTGTTAGAACTGCAGTGTCAGACACTGGGGGAAGAGGAAAGTCATTAGCCAGCAAACAGGAGTTACCAGGACTCCATTGTGGTAACAGAGAAACTCTGGGTCCTACTCTTGTGAATACAGATTGGGAGGAAGCTGGTCATAGGCAATGGTGCTGTCTCTGAACAGGTAGGCAGAAGCTAGGAAGGATGAACTGGGAACCCTGGAGAGGGTCTAATTCTATCCACAAAGGTCAGGTTCCTTGTTCCTTTCCCCATTTGTATTTCTAGGCTGTTAGAAATGTATTATTTAATCATTCCAGTCTCATTAGTTGTGCTTCTGGGGATTAAAGCAAAGGATTCCTGTGTGGTTGCTCCTGAGACCACCCTGTTGGTGTCAGCAATAATGAGTGACAGCCCTCCCCCACCCCTACTTCCCCAGGTCAAGATGAAGCCTGGAAGACAGTGGTCAGGGAAGAAAGAGCCTACCAGCTTGGCCCACTAAGAAGCCTCCCTCCACTTCGAGCCCTGGAGGGTCAGGTTTGAGGATTTTTTAAGTATATAAGAATATCCTTGACACTATTGAACTGTACTTAAAAATGGTTAGGGTGGTAAATTTTGTGCTTTGTGTTTTTTAACACAAAAATAACTGATTGCAATAATTTCTTAGAGCTTATAACTCACATAGTACAGGGGTGGCCAACAGTAGGTTTACAATTGTGAGTATGTGAAATACAGAGTTTATTCTTATATTGGTATTTGTTAATTATTGTATTATTATTTATGTTACAACTGTAAACCTACTTTTGCCCACCTTTTAGTAAAAGACCTGACAATAGGCAGCATTTCTCTCACCGAACCCTCTTTAACCCTCCCCCAAGCCTCCCTGCTTAGAAGCAGTGACTTTCAACTTTTTGGTTATTTCTTCATACATCTACATATATTCATAGTTCTAAATAATGTATATATATTGTTATATTTTAATGCATAGATTATGTTACCTATTGGCCTGTTTATGGTAATGAGGATTTCTGTAACACTGACATCTGAATTTTACCACCTATATAGTATACTTGAATTTGCTTAAATCAGTATTCAGAATTCCAGTTATGTCTATTTGAATATTATTCATAACTGACTATTATGGTTATATTTGTTTATTTTTTAAAGTTAATAACTGCCTTGCTTAATTATTTTTTGCTTTAATTTTCTTTGTATTTACCAATAACTTCTTAGATTAATTTTTCTCGAAGTCAGTCTCATTAGCCAATTGAGTGGTGCTGACACATTTCCTGGATTCTTTCCCTCTTTATGCTGTCGTTCCAAGTGGAGGGCGTGCTCCTAGGTCTGTAGCGTGACTGTCATCCTGAACTTCATTCTCTGGTGTCCAGGATTCCTTCTGCCTTCCTTTGATTTACATTTCCTGTTTCTAGGATCTTACATCTTCTTCTTTTTGGTTTGGTCCATTGCTTCAATGGAGTACATTGTCCAGGAGTTTTTTTAGGTTCAAAAGAGGTGTGGTGGCCAAGGGTGTGGTCTGAGGTGTGGCCTGGCACAGCATGGGCTGAGACCTTCTGCACCTCTGCACAGCAGTTTCCACTCCCCTAGGTAGGATTTATTGTTTTCTGAAGGCCATGTGGTCTTTTTCTCATTCTTTCATCTTGCTGGAGGATTCAGATTTTTAGGAAGGCTGGTTGGTGGTAGGGCCCTTGCACATTCACGCTAATAAGTAGCAGAGATGTAACTTGAGCCCAGGTCCATGGCTCAAATTCAGTGGTTCACTTTTCCCTCTAAACTACCATCCCTACTCCTATTGTGATCAGGACCAGCATTCCCTAGTCCTAGCCATTGAATCTCTGTCTGGCCTCACTCACATAGCTCACCTCTTCTCCTCTTTTTCCCTAGCCAGCCCTATTGATGGTATCTGCCTCTCTAATACACTGCATCTTTGTCTGGCCATGTGCAAGGCATGGTCTCCCAGGAGGAAACCCCAGGGTCTGTGAGGTGACCAGGATATTTTACCCTTTTGCTTGGGGATGGGGAATGCGGTTTACCAGGATCAAGGGCATCACTGCCTCCTCCCTTTGCCTATCAGATAGCCCTGCTCATTTATGTCCCTGTGAATTGGCAGAAGTCATGGAAGAATGACCTCTATAGCAGGCCTGACAGCCTTTGCCTAGAAAAATTCAGACCTGAATAATGCAGGCAAGAAGTAGTCCATCAGGGAGAAAGTAAGGCTTCTCTGAGGTCCCTTGTAATTTGTGTTGAGATGGCCAACAGAAGGGGAGAGCCTGTCTCTTCTGGGAGGACTTGCCTGGCTTGCTTCAGGGAGGTTGCCTCCTTCTTACCAGTTTCTTTCTCTCCCTCCCCCTTTTCAATCCCTTTCTAAAGCATTGTCTTTCTTTGGAAGTTTTCCAGGCACAGTGGAAGCAAGATGCAATTCATGCCAGAAGTTATGCATAAATAAAATCTGTAGATAATTCCCAAGTCCTCCTTTAGCCATTAGTTTCCATCTTTCTTACCCATAAGACCTTTCCCCGAGTTGCTAAGGGGAAAAGCACTGATTGATTTGTGTCTTTTCCCTTTTTATTTCCTCTGCTCCCTTTCTCTGCTTATGATTGAGCTGTATGTTAGCAGTGAAATGACCAAGTAAGACTATTAAGTATTCTGCAAGAAGATGGAAAAACAAGAAGCCTAAGTAATCTATAAATTAGATAATCAAGCCCAATGTCATTTATGGTGACTATATACTATTTACTCATTCATTCATTCATTCATTCACTCAGTGGTATTTTATTAACCAAATAAAATTTTTGGTTCTGATGTTATAAAATTATATAACATCTCTCATTTGAAGTATTTGAGATATATTTAAAGCAAAGTTTGGGGGATGAAGAATAATTTTGCTCCCACATTCTTTTTTTTACATTTAAAAAAATTTATTGATGAGAGAGAGAGAAACATCAATTTGTTGTTCCACTCATTATGTATTCATTGGTTCATTCCTGTATGTGCCCTGACTAGGGATCAGACCCACAGCCTTGGTGTATCAGACACTCTAACCAACTGAGCTACCGGGCCAGGGCCTTCTCACCTTCTCAGAGCTTCTAGGTGGGGTAATCAAATTTAACAGAGACAAACAAGAGAAAATGTCCAAACTTCATTATATGAATGCACATTCTGGGGTGCTATAAGTGTAGAGAGCCAAAAAGGCATTGGGCAATTGAGGTGTGTATGCCATTCTGGAGCTAAGGAGAAGTCGGGGTTGTGGTTTGGTACTTTAAAGTACAGGAAGATGATTCACGTGGATCATATGTTTAGTAAATAAATGTCTGTTAGGCCATCTTTAACCATGGAACACAGAGAGGATTTTGATCAAATAGGCCTTGCTCACTTCCTCTCTACCACACTAGTGTATTAAACTATAATTATCAGTAATGACATTTCCCTTTATGTAGCAGCTTTTCTACCTAAATTTCTTGTAAGCAGTTGGAGAGAGGGGTCAAAAATTTTTTTATTAAGTGTGTTTCATTGATTATGTTATTACAGTTGTCCCATTTTTTCTCTCCTTTATCATCCTCTTCTCTAAACCCCCTTCTCCTCCAGCATTCCTTTCCCCATACTTAGTTTATGTCCATGGGCCATACATATAAGTTCTTTGTTTTCTACATGGGCCATACATATAAGTTCTTTGTTCCCATACTATTCTTAACATCCATCTGTCTATTTTGTACCTACCAATTATGCTTCTTATTTCCTGTACTTTTTCCCCATTCTCTCCCTTTCCACTGATAACCCTCCATGTATCTTCATATCTATGATTCTATTCTGTTTCTGTTCTAGTTGTTTGCTTAGTTCATTTTTGGTTTTGTTTTTTTATGATCAGTTGTTGGTAGCTGTGAGTTTGTTGTCATTTTACTGTTCATAGTTTTGGTCTTCTTTTTCTTAGATAAGTCCCTTTAACATTGCATATATTAAAGGGTTAGTGATGATGAACTCCTTTAACTTGACCTTATTTGGGAAGCACCTTATCTGCCCTTCCATTCTAAATGATGGCTTTGCTGGATAGAGCAATCTTGGATGTAGGTCCTTGCCTTTCATGACTTTGAATACTTCTTTCCAGCCCCTTCTTGCCCATATGGTTTGTTTTTGAGAAATCAGCCAATAATCTATGGGAACTCTTTTGTAGGTAACCATATCCTTTTTTTCTTGCTGTTTTTAAGATTCTCTCCTTATCTTTAATCTTGGGTAATGTAATTATGATGTGTTTTGGTGTGTTCCTCCTTGGGTCCAACTTCTTTGGGACTCTCTGAGCTTCCTGGACTTCCTGGAAGTGTATTTTCTTTGCCAGTTTTGGGAAGTTTTTCTTCATTATTTGTTCAAATAAGTTTTCAATGTCTTGCTCTTCCTCTTCTCCTTCTGGCACTTCTATGATTCAGATGTTGGAACATTTAAAGTTGTCCCAGAGGTTTCCAAGCCTCTCCTCATTTTTTTTGAATTCTTGTTTCTCCGTTCTGTTCCAGTTGAATGTTTATTTCTTTCTTCTGTTCCAAATCGTTGACTTCAGTCCCAGTTTCCTTCCCTTTGGAGAGGAAACTGTTGGTTTCCTGTATATTTTTCTTTATTTCACTTTGCATAGCCTTCACTTCTTTCTCCATTTCATGATCATACTCAATTATTTCTGTGAGCATCCTGATTATCATTGTTTCAAATTCTGCATATGATAGGTTGGCTATTTTCATTGCTTTGTTCTTTTTCTGGAGTTTTGATCTCTTTTTTCAGTTGAGCCGTATTTTTTTTGTCTCTGTGCACCTGTTACACTTTAAGGGGCGAAGCCTTAGGTGTTCACCAGGGTGGGACAACCCACTTAGATACATTGTAGTGCTGTGTGTGGGGGAGGGGTATGAGAGGGAACAGTGCTGTTTGCTTGACTCTCATCCCTTGAATGTGCTTCTCAGTCAGACTAATGGTTTCCAAGAGCTGAGATATGATAAAAAAAAAAAGGCCTTAGTGATTTGCTGCTGAAAAGTTGAGTAGAAAACAGGGAGTCACTGAAT
This sequence comes from Sturnira hondurensis, assembly GCF_014824575.4. Taxonomy (NCBI): domain Eukaryota; kingdom Metazoa; phylum Chordata; class Mammalia; order Chiroptera; family Phyllostomidae; genus Sturnira; species Sturnira hondurensis. The sequence continues at coordinate 3,642,895 of NW_028092815.1, read as the reverse complement.
TATTTCAGGCCTGCTGCCCTGGCAACCTCCGCCCATACCACCCCACAGCTGCTGAGTACCCTGGTCCTTGGCTCAGCTTTCTTAGCATTAGCTTTCTTTGGGTTCTTTGAGATGAACTCAAATTGTGTCTCCCTGAGTGGGAGGAGGAGGTGCACTGGAGTGGCCAGAGGAGTTGGATGAAGCCAGACTTGGAGTCTGCAGTCTCTGCTCCTAACCACCACAAATAGTGTGTGCATGGGTCTGAGTCAGAAGTCAGAGAGCCACAGAGGTCCAGTGGTTGGGGCTCAGGACCCTCTACCAACCGTTCCTCTCTGGAGGTGGCCTAGACTAGCACATATGACTGTACTCTTCCTCTGACTTCTTCGCACCTTAGAGGACTAGACAGAAGGTGGCTGAGGTACAATGGATGGCAAGGCCTTGAGGCTCCTGCTGACTTGTCTCCACTCACTCATGGCTTGGATGCTGCTATCTTGGGAGGGGCCTACAGCCGTGAGAACACCTCTGACAATTCCTTTTACCTTAAAAACTAACACTGGTGCCTCCAGCATAAAATATGCAATATGAGATATAGTGCTTTATGTGTCTTCTGTCCAACCTTATCATAAGCTTCTTAAGAACAAGTCATGCACCCCTTCCCAATTCCAGTCATTCCTTAGCATGTGCCAGGTGTGTGGTAGGGCTCCATTAAAGGCAGGTTGAATTGAGCAATGATCTATGCTAAATGGGCATGGAACAGTGCTGAGAGCAGGCCTCCAGGAAGACCTCTATCATTATGGGCCTTCTCCCAAAGATGAAATGATGGAGGGATGATAGTATTAATAATAGTAGCAAAAGCAGACTTAAATAATACGTACTATGCACCAGGGCCTGTTGCAACAGCTTACATAGATTATCTTATTTAATTCTGACAACAACCCCATGAGGCAGGTGTTATTATTACTCCCATTTTACAGATGAGGAAACAGTTCCACCTGGCTTACTCTTATGCCTTCTCCAGGTCTCAATTTGAATGTCTCTTCCTTTGGGAAGGCTGTAACATCCTTACCTCCCTATCACTGCATTTCTCTCTCTTCCTGGCTGTTTGTTCACTTGTTTCTCTTCCTGAGGACTGTGAGCTCTGTTAGGACAAGGGCTGTGCCTCTGTTGCTCATGTATAACCCCTGATGCCTAGCATGCAAGTGTGATGGAATAGATGTTCAGTCCATGTTTTTGAATGAATGAATGAATTACGAGTATCACTTTTTCTTCACTGAAGCACTCCGTCAATCTGCAGGGATGGAAGCTTTTTGTTCTATGTCTCCCCACAGTGTCCGCTGAGCAGAGATTTGTGCCACAACCCCAAATCTCAGTTTAACACATGTTTTTTTGAGCACTTATTATGTGCCTGAGTCTATACTGAATGACTGGGAAGGGGTTTGTGACCCTAGGAGTTTCCAACATTTGCAAATAAATCCCTTCACTTGAATTTCTCTTCAGGCTTTGTAGCTTCTGCTTTGCCCTCTGTGAGTCCTAGGAATGTGTGCATGGCACCATATAAGCAGCCCTTTTAGTTTCAGAGGATCCTGCTGACCCCACCAACCCTAGGAAGATACTTCAGTTGAGATACTTCAATTATGAACCTTAATGCTAAGACCAGACCTTTGCGCCCTCCATTTCAGGACATGAGCATTTTTTAACCTTTTGCAACATCATGGATGGAACTGGAAAGCATTATGCTGAGTGAAATAAGCCAGGCTTTGAAGGACAAATACCATATGATCTCACCTTTAACAGGAAGCTAAACAACAAAACAAACAAGCAAGCAAAATATAACCAAAGACACTGAAATAGAGAACAGGCCGACGGTGACCAGAGGGGAGAGGGGAGGGAATTTCAGGGGAAATAGGGGAGGGATTTAGAGGAACATATATAAAGGATACATGGACAACAGCTGAGAAGGGTGGAAATGGTAGGGGGGCAGCACAGGAGTGGGATGGGATGGGAGTAATAGACAGAAAACTGTACTTGAAAAATAATTAAATAAAAAAATTGGGGAAAAAATAAAATTCTGAAGAGTACAAGTTTTCTGCCCAGATTGTGGTAGGCAGACGGCACTTCAGTGCTAATATCTTTCCATTTATCATCCTCTGCCTCTCTTTCTGTCTCCCTGACCAACCACTGCCTTTTACGTGGTTTTATTTTCTCAGTTTATTCAATGGATCCTTGAATCCATTTGAAACTTGTCTGCTCCATTTCCCTCTGGCATGTGGGTCCTTAAACCATCTTCCAAGTTCTCCTTCTCACATCACCTTGAAAATTTTTTGCCAAAAATGCGGTTTTTTCTCAATAGGGTGTGCTTCGGAGGGTGTGTGTGTGTTTTGGGGCATCTTCCGTACACATTGACCAACACACAAGCACATACAAGACTCCTGTTCTTGCCTCATTGTTTATCAGTATCCCTCCAGAAATCATAAGCCACTCTGACCTCCTGCTGGCACCCCTACAGATATTGGCAGAACCAGATGTGGGCACCCAGCACCCTCCTCTTCACCTGGTGCTTATGAACCAAGCAGCAGAAAGCTAATTAAGAGGGGCTCTGAGGAGTGCCTCAGACATGGTCCAGATGACATCCTCCTGTAGCTGAAATGTATAGCCCCTTTTATTTTCTTGGTGGCGACCATAGGAAAACATAGTATGAATGGCCATAATTTACTGGGCTCCTGGGTAAATTTGTATTTCATTTTGATTATTGAGTGTGTTGTCCAATTGTGGCAGTAAAAAAGAATAGTCCATCTTCCCAATTAGATCCTGGTGCTGGCTAATTGTTGATTCCAGTGGTGGTGGGGGGATGAGTTTGGGATTAACAATTAATAACTTCTATTATTTCAGGGAGTTTGTTGAATTAATTAGAGGAACAGGAGGATTCCTCACTATTGACACCCTAAGGATCACAATAATAGCCCTGACTGTTGTGGCTCAGTGGGTTGGCCATAGTCCCACAAACTGGAAGGTCACCAGTTCTATTCCCAGTCAGGGCACATGACTGGGTTACTAGCTAGGTCCCTGGTTGGGGGTGTGAGAGAAGCAATTGATTGGTGTCTCTCTCACATCAATGTTCCTCTGTATCTTTCTCCTTTCCTTCTCCTTTTTCTAAAAATAAATAATTTTTAAAAAGAATCACAATAATAACTTTAAAATACATTATAATAGTAAAGTTGGTAATACCTTTGTCTTCTTTGCAATAAAGGTGGACTTCAGGAGAACTGGAGACCCCCTTTGTGCTCCCCTCCTAAGGGAGGGTGGGAGTGTAGAGAGGCAGGTACTCTCGATCAGGTAAAAGTTTTGACTGACCAGGGGTACTAGAGAAAGTAGGGAGGGTTACAAACCCATGCCTAGCTTTCTCATGACCTGGGAAGGTGAAAACCAAGAGTTCCAAGAGATGAGAGAGAGTAAAGAAAGGAAGGAAAGGATTCAGCCAAGAATGTGCAGGGTTTAATTCAATGTCAGTGAAGAAGAACCTGCATAGGGCTCTGATGATCATGGACAGTCACACTGGCCAGGGATAAGTAGCAGTGCCTCTGAAGAGGCATACCCTAGTGGTGGCAAGGCCAAGGTCATGCAAGAAGCTCTTGGAGCTAGGTGGGTCCCTGTGATCCTTGATTCCCAAGCTTCCGCTGTGACCACCAGCCTGTGCTGGGCCAGAGACAAGGCTGGCTATTGTTTGGTTTCAGGTAACCTCTGGCCTTCTGCTCAAGATTTCAACTTAGTTCCTGTAGGACATCCAGACTGACTATCCTGGGTTATGAGCTGGGAGGAATCTGCTCCCTCTTTCCCAAAGCTTGCCCTCTCCACTTTGTCATCTTTCCTCTCTCCCCAAGAGTCACCAGAAGCATTTCCACTCTGAATATAAAGTAGAAGTATTATATTTTAGCTTCAGCAGGGGAGATGATAATGCCAGGATAGGAGATACTGTTTATCTAGGTAGGTAATATTTGAATAATCTTTAAGGCCTTTGGCATCTTTCTTTTAAAAGAAGACTCCTACCCTAGCCTCAACTACATGTATGGAAAAATTGGGTAGGGTACAGCTCTGTCCTGAATTCTGCATCTTGTGGAGTTTGAGCTAGGCGGTTTCTGTAGCCTAAAGACATAAGCAAACACTGGGGATAGAGAAGGGCTGGGTGGGTTTCTGGTGGGTAGGCTGTGGTCTGAGAGGAGAGTGGGAAGGAATGGGGTCCTCTGGGAAACACACAGCAGAATGATGGTGATTTCTCAGCTTGTAAGGAATTTTTTACTTCATGTTCTGAACACAGTTTCCCAATGAAAGGTGGATGGGAGCCCATTCTGGACACCATCTCTTGGGTGTTCATCTTTCCTTATGCCTCACCAATATTTTACCCTGCTTTTCCAGGGCTAGCTGTCCAATAGGGCACAAAGGTGTAGGGAGTTCCTTGGAAGGCAGATCATTAAGATTTAATGGGACATTTCCTAATAGACAGGGGGATTGTAAACTACAACTAATTTAGAACTGGCTATCACAGAGTCATTTTGCCTTTCAGCTAGGAAAGGCTAGACATGAAATTATGCCAGCTCCTGCCCTTCTCTCTCCAGCCCTCCCCAGCCACACCACTGGGGTGCAGCTGAGCTAGCCCAGAGTATCTGCTGGAGCCCCTTCCCACTGGAATCCAGCTAGGGCCAATGGGTTGGTATTTAGCAAGGCTGCAAGTGTCATGAGAAGTGGTGGTGTCTGTGCAGTCTCTAGGCAGCCACAAAACCCTATGCAGTGCACAGACTCCATGGCTCTGGCCCTGGGGACCACAGCTGTAGCCCAGACATGCTTTTGATGTCCTTAACCCCCTGCAGTGGGCCTTCCAGGGTCTTGATCTTGCAAGCTCATATCCTTTTGGCAGAGTGAGTTGAACAGTTGAAAGAAGTGAGTTGGAATGATATCAGTGTGTGAATAAGTATATCCCGGTGTATGCATGCATATACATGAGACAAAGAAATGGAGACAGAGACAGAAAAAGGGTAAGAGATGGCTCAGAGAGGGAGATAGGGACAGGGAGGAGAGAAACATGACTAGGGGGCAGAGAAATGGAAGGGCACCAGCTGGGACGTTTGGTTGAAGTTACATCAGCTGTATCTACATCCACAGGACACAGGACATGAGAGCATGGAGGGGCAGAGAAAGTACAGCTCAGGGGAGTCCAGATGTTACAACAGCAGCAAGATCCTTGGGGCTTTTTGATATGCTTCTTCACTCTTGGGATGAGAACAAGCTTAATTAATGCTCCCCAAGAATTTGGAGAGAGGGTTGGGTCTAGGCATTTGATGGAACCAGTTCCAGCTGTGGACTCCAGGAGGCTCTGCCACTTACACAGCAGGCATGATTTCTCTGAGGTCACATAAAAATGTGAGAATGCTGCCAGGGTGAGTGTTAATGAGACAACATGGCTAGAGCTTCTAGTGCATACTAGGCATCCAGCAAGCTGATGTTAGCCACCTTCCCTCCTTTCTGCAAAAGAGATGCCTAGTGCCTGCATGGCTGTCAGTAATCAGGCTGTTAATTCTGAGAACCACTCAGCAGTTGCCTTTCAGCCCTGGAAGCAGGCAGAGTCGAGGTTTGGACCAAGCCATCCAGTGGGTTCTGGTACTGCCCTGCAGTGTGTTCCTTACTTTCTTGTGTGGTTCCCCTCAGCTTGACCCATCTTCACAGATACTCAGAGTGGGAGGTGAAGAGGGTCGTTAATGCCAACAGCTCCTCGGGTGGCTGGGTTTGAGCTCTGGCTCTGCCACTGACTGTCTGTTGGAAGTTCCAGATTAAGTACCACATCTGGGCAGGGGTGAGGGTGGGAGATCCTGCAGGCGGTGCTGTGCTTTTCCCATGTCCGAGTGATCCCCCATCCCATTATGAGTGCATACCAAGGCTCAGAGGCAGGCTCTTTCATAAAGATAACAGTCCAAGCAGCATTTATTGAGCACCCACTATGTGCCATGACCTGCTCTGCCACTGAGGGTTCAGAAGGGAATATGGCCAGCATGATGTGGGGTGCAAATTAATGAGGTGGGATGAACTGAGGGAGCACCTTTCTGAAAAGGTGGCATTTATGCTTAGAACAAGAAGGTAAGTGAAGGATCCAGCCACACAGCGGTCAGGGCATAGCCTTCCAAGGGAAGGGAATGAGGTGGAATGAACTCCTCCAGGTTTGACATGTAGGGTGTCCTGAAGAGTCCAGACTATTTGGATTGGCCTTGTAGGCCTGGAAGGAATTTGGATTTTTTTCTAAAATGAGATGAGAAGACACTGGAAGAGTTTTAAGCAAGGACATGATGTAATCTGATTTATATTTGAAAAGAAAGTAATTCTGACTTCCCTTTAAGAATAAATTATGAAGAAATAAAAGTTAAGAAGTGACAAGTAGCAGTAATCTGATGAGAGCTGACAGAAGTTGGGACAAAAAGTGGCCCTGGCAACAACATGGGCCTGGTGGGAAAATTCCAGATCCGGGTGCTTTCATTTTTTTTACACTAAAGTACACTTTACATACAGTAAAGTACACCCTTTTTAGTGTAAAGTTCTATGTGTTTTAACAAGTGCATATGGTTGTGTGACTAACACTACAGTCAAGATATAGAACAAATTCATCACCCTCCAAAACCTCCTGTGTTTTACCTATAACCCCTGCCAAACAGTGATTTGTTTTGTCCAAATAAAGTCATATAAATGGAATGATACAGTATGTAACTTATGGGGTCTTCAGATAATGCATTTATTTTCACTTAGCTTAATGCTTTGTGAGTCATCCCTGTTGCTGCATATATCAGAAGATCACTTCTTTTTACTGATGGGTGAAATGCTCTGAAGATTTCAATTAAATCCATTTGATCTAGTGTGTCATTTAAGGCTTCTATCTCCTTGTTGATTTTCTGTCTGCAGGATCTATCCATTGAAGTCATAATAGGAAGAATTCAAACGATACCTTGAAACAAATGAAAATGAGGACACAACAGTCCAAAATCTTTGGGACAAGGGACAGCAGTCCTAGAGGGGAAATTCATAACATTACAGGCCTATCTCAAAAAAAAACAAACAAGAAAAAGCTCATATAAATAATCTAAATTTACACGTAGAGGAACTTAAAAAATAACAACAAACAAAGCATGAAGTGAGTAGAAAAAAGGAAATAATAAAGATCAGAATAGAAATAAATGAAATAAAGTAAAAAATATGCTGATTCTTTGAAAATATAAACAAGATTGATAAGATTCTTCATGAGTCTTTAACCAGACTCATCAAGAAAAAAAGAGAGAGGACTCAAATTAACAAAATCAGAAATGAGAGAGGAGAAATAACAACTGACACCGAAGCAATACAAAGGGTTGTAAAAAAATTTTGTGAACAACTCTATGCCAAAAAATTGGACAACCTAGACCTAGAAACATACAATCTTCCAAAACTAAATCAAGAAGAATCAGACAATCTGAATAAGGGAATTACACCTAGTCAAATTGAAGCAGTAATCAGAAACTCCTAATAAACAAAAGTGCTGCACCAGGTGGCTTCACAGGTGAATTTTACCAAACATTTTGGGGAACACTAACATCTCTCCTCAAACTACTTCAAAATATTCAAGAGGAGGGAAAACTCCCAAACTCATTTTACAAGGTCAGCATTATCCTAATTCCAAAAGCAGATAAAGACACTGCAAAAAAAAAAGAAAATTATAGGCCAATATCTCTAATGAACATAGATGTTAAAGTCCACAACAAAATGTTAGCAAACTGAATACAGCAGTACATCAAAGAGATCATACATCATGATCAAGTGGGATTCATTCTGGTAATGCAAGGTTGGTACATTTGCAAATCAATAAATGTGGTTCACCACATAAACAAAATAGAGGATAAAAACCATGTGATCATATCAATAGATGTAGAAAAAGCATTTGATAAAATCCAGCATTCGTTTATGATAAAAACTCTCAGCAAAGTGGGAATAGAGGTAACATATCTAGTAAAGGCCATATATGACAAACCCGCTGGCAGGCTCATACTGAATGGGCAAAAACTACCAGCATTCCCCTTAAGATTGGGAACAGACAAGGATGTCTACTTTCACCTTTCTTCTTCAAGTTAGTGCTGGACATCCTAACCATAGCAACCAGAGAAGAAGAAGAAATAAAATGAATCCAAATTGGAGAGGAAGGAGTAAAACCATCTTTATTTGAGATAAATGAAACTGCACATAGAGAACCCCAAAGATTCTACCAAGCAACTATTAGAACTGATAAATGAATTAGGTGAAGTAGCAGGATACAAAATTAATATAGAGAGGTAAGTTGCATTTTTAAATGTTAGTAATGAACTACCAGAAAGGGAAATTAAAACAGTGCCATTCACAGTTGTTTCAAAAAGAATAAAACACCTAGAAATAACTGTAACTAAAGATGTAAAAGATATGTACTTGGAAACTTGTAAGGCACAGAAGAAAGAAATTGAAGAAGGTGAAATCAAGTTGACCCACATACCATATTCATGGAGAGGAAGAATTAATATCATAAAAATGCCCATACTACCCAAAGCAATCTATAGATTTGACACAATTCTTATCAAGATTCCAATGTCATATTTCACAGAACTAGAACAAATATTTCAAAAATTTATATGAAACTACAAAAAGCCCTGCATAGCAACAGCAATCCCGAGAAAGAAGAACAAAGTTGGAGGAATCACACTACCTAATATCAAACTATACTATAAGGTCTTAGTAATCAAAACAGCGTGGTACTGGCATAAAAACAGACACATAGATCCATGGAACAGAATAGAGAGCCTAGAAATAAACCCTCACCTTTATAGTCAATTGATATTCAACAGAGGAGGCAAGCGCACACAATGGGCTAAAGATAATTTATTTGGTAGATGGTATTGAGAAAATTGGACAGATACATACAGAAAAATGAAACTAGACCACCTTCTACCACACACAAGAATACATTCAAAATAGATTAAAGACCTAAATATTAGTCCTGAAACCATAAAAATCCTGGAAGAAAATATAGACAGTAAGATCTCACACATTGCTCATAGTAATATTTTATCTGATTTATCTGCCCAGGCAAGGGAAACAAAAGAAAAACTAAATAAAAGGGATTTCATTCAACTAAAAAGTTTTTGCATAGCAAAGGAAATTGTCAACAAAATAAAAAGACAACACATATAATGGGGGAACATATTCATCTGAATATGTTCATATTCACCAATACATCTGAAAACGGGTTAATATCCAAAATTTATAAAGCACTTAACAAAACTCAACACCAAAAAAACAAACAATCCAATTAAAAAATGGGCAAAGGACCTGAATAGACACTTCTCCAAAGAGGACATACAGATGGCCAGTACACATATGAAAAGATGCTCAGTGTCACTAATCATCAGAGAAATGCAAATTAAAACTACAATGAGATACCATCTCAGACTTGTCAGAATGGCTATCATCAATAAATCAGCAGTCAAGAGCTGGAGAGGATGTGGGGAAAAGGGAACCCTAGTGCACTGTTGGTGGGAATGCAGACTGGTGCAACTACTAAGGAAAGCAGTCTGGAGATACCTGAGAAAAGTAAAAATGGGCCTGCCTTTTGACCCAGCCATCCCACTTCTGGGAATATATCCAAAGAAGCCCAAAACAGTGATTCAAAAGAACATAAGCACCTCTGACCTTTGCAAAGTTATTTACAATTGCCAAGATATAGAAGCAGCCTGAGTGTCCATCAGTAGATGAGTGGATAAAACAACTATGGTGGGTATACACAATGGAATACTACTCAGCCATAGAAAAGAATAAAATTTTGCCCTTTATGAAAAAATGGATGGACCTGCAGAACATTTAGTTAGTGAAATAAGCCAGTCAGAGTAAGGCAAATACCATGTGATTTCCCTTATACGTGGAATCTAATGAACAAACTGAACAAGCAAAATAGAGACAGACTCGTAGATAGAGAGCAGGATGCCACCTATTGCAGTGGGGAGGTTACATGGGAGAGGGATGGAATAGAAGAGAAAAGGTCTCATGGACATGGACAACAGGATGGTGATTTCAGGGAGGAGGTGGGTAATAATAGGGTTAAATGGCAGTGAAAAAATACAATAAAAAAGCCATGCATAAGTCCACTCTATTCTCATTTAGAGAATGATTCCAGAAGATATCTTCTTTGTGAATCCTATCATGATGGTTCACATTTTGTGGTTGTATTTTTTTATTGCAGAAAATATACATAATAAATTTTAGTATCTTAGCTATATTTAAGTGTATGGTATAGTTGCATTAATATATTCCTACTGTTGTTCAACCAATCTCTAAAACTTGTTTCACCTTTCAAATCTGAAAATCTGTACCTATTAAATAACAACTCCCCATCCCCTCCTTCCTCAGCCCCTGTTGGCCACCATTTTACTTTCCATTTCTATGAATTTGACTACTCATTGAGTGGAGTGAAATGGTATTTGCCATTTTTGTGACTGCTTTCTTTCACTTAGTATAATGTCCTCAAGTTCATCCACATGGCAGCGTGAATTGGAATTTCTTTCCTTTTTAAGGATGAATAATATTTCATTGTATGCATATGTGACATTTTACTTATCTAACCATCATCCATCAATAGATCTTTGGGTTGCTTCCATTTCTTGGTTGTTCTGAATAATGCTGCTATAAATAGGATGTAAATGCATCTCTTTGAGACCCTGATTTCAATTATTTTAGATTCTTTTCATTCTTTTGATAGTGCCTTTTATAGAGTAGAAGTTAATAATTTTGATAAAGTCTAATTTGTCAATTTTTTATTGATTATGCTTTTGATACTGCAGCTAAGTACTTGTTGCCTAATCCAAGGTCACAAATAGTTTATTTTACATTTTCCTCCAGAAGTTTTATAAATTTAGATATTATAGTTTGGTCTGTGATTCATTTTGAGTTATTTTTGTGGTGAGAGGTAAGAGTTAACATTCAGTTTTTGCTAAATGGATATCCAGTTGTTTCAGCACCAGTTGTTGAAAAGACAATCCTTCCTCCACTGAATTATTTTTGTATTGTTTATGTATTTGAGATAGGATTAACAAAAATGGTTTGAGGATATGGATCATGTGGAAGAAAGAGGAATTAAGGGTCACTGGGAATTTTGCTCAAGCAACTGGTTGGATTAGGGTGCCATTTTCTCCTTCCTTCCTTCCTTCCTTCCTTCCTTCCTTCCTTCCTTCCTTCTTTCCTTCCTTCCTTCCTTCCTTCCTTCCTTAAGGGAGAGAGAAAGGGGGACAGACAGACATCTCTATGAGAGGGTAACATTGATTGGTTGCCTTCTCTGTCATATGGTATGTACCCTAGAACCCACAACCTACTTATGTGTCCTGACCAGGAATTAAACCCATGACCTTTTGGTCTACAGGATACCACTCCAACCAAGTCACACTGGCCAGGGCTCAGAGTGCCATTTTCTAAGAGAGGAGAACTCTCTTAGGAGGACTTTTGAGGAGAACAATTTTGGAAGATGGGGGTTTAGAGTTATGTTTTAGAGAAACCCATGTGGCATAGGAGCATTTGGAAAGGATGCAGCTGGATATGAGTCTGGAGTTTAGGGCAGAAGTGAGGGCTGAAGATATACCCATTGCAAGGCATTGGCATACAGAGTCAGGCAAGTAAGCTGACACTTAGACTGCAGTGATAGAGGGCTCTGAGGCAGGAATGCAGGAGAAGCAGGGAAGGACTTATAAAAGGTCACATAAGTGGAGCTAAAAGGGTGAGTAGAAGTTTGTTAAGAGAGGATCTGGGGAATGGTGTTTAGGGAAAGGATCAGAATGCACAAAGGCTTAGTTAGGAGTGTGGTGTGTAGGGTATTCAGGGAACTGCAGAGAGTTTGGAGCAGTTTGAGAAAGGAGGATGGGAGGTGAGTTTGGAAGAACACAAGGTCAGTTCAGGAAGGGACTTTATTTAGAAAGAGGAATTTGGACTTTCTCATATAGACACTGAAAAATGTTCTGTAAGGCAGTGACTATTCCTTCTTCTCTCAGATGTTGTTTTAGGTAAATGATGTGGCCACAGTGAGAATTTGAGGCCATGAGATGGGAAGCGAGAAAGTCAGTAAGGAGGTGCTTGTTACTTGTGAGATGCTGAGTGCCTCAAAGTGGCACTGGTAGGAGGGACGGAAAATAAGGGGTGATAGTGAATCACTTAGGATGAGTACCCTCCTCTGTTAGTTACCCACTCTGACCCATTAGTAAGGCTGCCCTTTCTCTGACTTGTAGGGTGTGTTTGTCCCCAGGGATCCTCTGATTTCATCAAACCCCACAATTTAGATGAATTTCTGTGCACTCTGGCTTCCCCTAAACCTGATGTGCAATTGAGATCAAAACACCTGCTACTTCCTTATCTGCCTCAGGAAACACTGGAGGCAAGCATGGCAATGAGGGGCACCCAGATACCAGCTGTCCATGGACTGGTGTTGGGCTTGAACCTTCATCCATTGGCTTAATCAGACCCTGTCTGTCTGGTAAGGATACAGATGTGATTCTTCTTTTTCACTCTGTCTGAAACTGCTTTGTAATAACAGTAGGAGTTTAGAGAGGCATTCTTATTGATTAGACAATAAAAGCAATTTGTCTTTACAAAACTGAAAATGTAGAGGTGCCTATTTGTCCTGTATATATTACACATGCTTATTTATTAGAGGCAAGAGTCTCTGCTTGTAATTAAGCTGATATTTATGATGGGCTATTTTATCATGCCAGGTTGAGATGATATAATGGAAACTGGAGTAAAGAGAAGCCTAATGTAACAACACTGACAATCAGGGGTGGGAGGCCCCCTGGGAAGGCAGTGTGGGCTTGATATGAGTGATTGGAGGGAATCGTGGAGCCATTTTGATATGGAAAAAGGATTCCTATAACACTAGGTGAAGAAAAGAGCGTCACCTCCTATGTCACCTGGGAGGTTACTTAAAGTCATTAACACCTGAAATAGGGATAATGATATGTAATGAGATGACACATGTGAGTGAATGGCCTAGCACAGTATCAGGATATGTAGTTATTATTATCTTGATATCTCCAGAATGGGATTCCATATGGGAGTGGGTGTTGTTAAGGTGCTTGCACCAGTAACTTGCATAGTGAGCAAGTCAGAAACCTTCGGGATTGCTTTTCAGACCCAGCCCACTTATCCTAGAACCTGTTTGTGAGGCTATCCTGGCTGTGGCTCAGATGACACAGGTATGCCTGTGTTATAGCAATTTGGGCTTGCTGGATTCCCAGTTACTGCTCAGGTCTCCTGCTTCATAAACCTTAAGGGGCAGGAAGCAAGCTCCAGGAGGCTGGTGAGCTGCCTTTGAAATGCAGTAGGAGGAGCATGACCTTGTTAGACAAGGATGGCACCTCTGGAGCAACTAGCTGCATTTTAAAGGATTTTTATAATTCCAAACTGATACAGCGTAATTTTCCAGCACTGCAGGACTCAATGTGAAAACCACTGTCAGTCATTTGGCTTCTGGGATTTGCCAAACTGTATTCATGAATTCATTTTATTGCTATGGCTGGTGAGCTGAGTGAAGCACACAGACTATGGGTGTGCAGATGCAGAACAGCGAGCGGCTGTAGGTGAGCAAGGCAGAGATGTCCAGAGTATCCGTCTCTGCCAGTGAATGGCTGCTTTCAGGGACACCTGGAATCCAGAGGGAGGTGCAGTAACCTAGGTGGGCCTCTGCATGCTCTGGACCTCTGCTTTCTTAGTGCCCAGATTCAGGGTGTGTTGGGGCAGAAGCTTTTTTGAATATGGTGTTCTTAGTGTAGGTGTGTTAGGGTTGGGGGATGACACTGCCAGTCATCTCCCTTTTTACTACCTGGATAAATAAATACATATCATGTACAAGCAGAGAGGGGATTAGGGAATTAGGTCATCCAGGGTCTCACTGGGTAGGGGAGGCAACAGGTATAATACTTCTTTACTGGCTAATTCTTGAGCAGGTTTTCAGAGAGCAGGGAGTTACTGTGATCTAGAGTTGTCAGGGAAGCTTCATTGCAGGGGTGGGGTTTGCAGGAGGACTCTGTCTGGTGTGGCAGCCAGAGAAGAGTCCCAGTAGGTCAGCAGTGTAATCTAGGGCTAACTTTAGAATAGTGAATGGACAAGTTTGATGTCAGGCACAGGGTATCAGACAGAGTTCTCAACATTTTGGGCCAGATAATTCTTTGCTGTGGGGCTGTTCTGGCATTGTAGGATATTTAACAGCATTCTTGGTCTCTCCCCACTAGACATCAGTAGCAGTCGCCTCCAACCTTCATGGTGTGACCACCAAACATGTCTTTAGACTTATCAAGCACCTCCCAGGCAGCAAAGTCACCCCCAAATTAGAACTACTGGTATAGGGGATACTAAGAAATAAGTACAAAAAGGTTGGCTGGGCCAAGGTGGGAAGGACCTTGGGTTTAAGGTTAAAAAAATTCAGACTAAAACCCAACAACTAAAAAATCAAATAACCTGATTTAAAAAAAAATGGGCAAAAGACACTAATAGACATTTGTCCAAAGAATGGAGCCACCTTCTCTACCAAGGGTCATAAAAGTTGATGCAGTATGGGTCCCAGCTGCCAGGTAACATAAAGGCATCAAGCAGGCCAAGCTGAAGACAGTAGTTGTTTAAGAAGCTTGTGTGGAGCCCAAGAATGACCCCTACCTAGTTACCCCATTTCAGTGTGGCTCGAAAACTTTTCCAGATAACTTGTCACCTAGAGACCTTGTGAAAAGACCTGGGTCTCACCCCCAGAGTTTCTGATTCAGTCAAGGTTCAAGAATTTGCATTTTAACAAGTTCCTAGGTAATACTGATGTTACTGGTCTGGGACACTTTGAGAACCACTGCTATATGTAATTTTAACTCATTGGCAGGGCCAAAGAAAAAGTTTACAGGGTATAAGTGTGCAGGGCCTGGCCTCTTATCCTGCCTTGTCCCCAATCTAAGTAAAAGAGCTTTGTAGGGAGGGCTTCACAGATTAGAGACGCTTGCTTTTGGCCCAGAATGGTTTCAGGAATCCCTATTGGCTCTATCTCCAGAACCTCCCCAGTGCTGGTTGCCTGTGTCTCGTCCTCCTAGTCGAGCCTCTTGAATTAGATGCCACAGAAGGACAGGCTCAGAATGTTTAAAAAATGAACAAAGGCATCGAACCTATGAACTTAACTGTTTGCTTTAGGAGCATTCCCTGAAGTTTGCACTCCTTGCTCGTAAGGGCCATTCAGAACAAAACATGAATTACCTTGGGACTCTCACTGTCCTGTCCCTCTGTCCACAGTAACAGCCATTTTCAGCAGCATAAGCACATTTTGTTTCTTTGAATATATATTTCAAAGATATTATTAGCCAAAAAGGCTGGACAGATATGCACATAGCCTTTCTTGGGTGACTGGCATTTTCACATGTAAGGGCTTTTCTCCTTTACTCCTGGAAGTCCAGAGCAGAAAGGGGCCTCAAAAGTCATTTTACCCAAATTCCTGAGGCCAGAGGGGGAGGTAAGGGGCTCAGGATTACAAGGCCAAAGAGAAGAGTTAGCGCTGAGACTCTTGTCTTGCTAACTGATGTAGACTGTGGATGCAAGGACATACCTATTGTGAAGGTCAAGCTCTGGGTCTGGAGGTCTCAATGCCTTTTTCATCCACACAGAATTAATTCCTACTGTATTTTTCCTTTTTTCCTTTAGTATTTCACCCCCAGCCCAGTCTGATTCCTGTCAGTTGACCCCCACAGGGTCCTAACCCCAACCCAGTTTCTGAGTTCATCTTGCCTGGGCAGAACATTTCCCCATTGCCTCAGACTTTGTCTTTCCCAGAGAAATAGGATGAAATTGTGCAGGCTTACTCTGAAGGAGCTGTGTGTGTCAGTTTGCTGGACTGGGTCTGGGCCCCAAACAAACCCTTGTGGGGAATTCCCTGCACCTTGGTTTCCTGATTGGTCCCATGCTCTACTCAGCATTACCTCCCTTGAGGCTGGGTGGGAGATTGCCTTGCTGAAAATCAGTTCAAGTCAATGGACTTTAAGATTTTTATCCTGTTTCTCTAGTAGACTCCCTTTCTACTTCCCAAGGTTCCTATTTCTTATCTTCTCTCACTTCCTATCTCCCATCTCACCACCCACACCCTCACAAAGCTCAGCATTTCACCACAGACTTCACAAAGGAGACAAGGACTTGGAAGACATCAGGCTGGGACTTCCTCATATTTCTGCCCCCCAGTCCACAGGCTAATCTGCAGTGGCCCCCAGACGCCCCCTCCTGAGCCTCTAAGGGCCTGGATCCTAGCCTCTCACCTTCTCAAGAACCTCCCCCTGGGGTCATTCCCAGCAGTATACGGTCCCTCTTTTTTATCTGTTGTCCTTTAAAAACCAGCTTGAAATGACACCTCCTTTTTTAGCTCCTGCTCCATTTCTGCTCACTTTCCTGGCCAAATGACTTAGAAGAGCTGTCTGCATACATTGCCCCCACTTCTTCACCTTCCTGTCACTCTCCTGCCCTCTTCAATCACCCTCACCATGCCATCCCACAACTGTGTAGTTCACTAGTAGCTTCTCCAGTGTCTAGTCCTACGGGGTGTTCTCATCTTGGCTTCTTAGCAGCTTTGGAGGATAGGGTTATCCTCCTTAGTGACAGTTTCTCTGGCTTTGGAAACTGCACTCTTCTGGTTTCCCCCCTCAGATCAGTTATTCTTTGTGCCCCTTTCTGTTTATTCCTCCTATACTCTTGTCTACACATTGGATGTCCCAAGTCTTGGGGCTAGACCTTTTTCTGTGTATGCACTCTTGCTAGGTGAGCTTACCTGTTACCAAGCTTTAAAATCCATCATCTATATAATGATGACTTTCAAGTTGCTTCAGCTCTGGTGTTGCAATTCTGTGTACTTGAATTTTCATTTGAATGTCATACAACTACCTCCAAACCCTTGATCCTCTTTCCAAATCAGTTTCTCCTTAAAGCTCTCCACATCTCATGAAATGGCATCCTTGTCCACCACTTTGCAAGACTAATGCTGTGGGAGTTATCCCTGATTTCTCCTTTCGGTCACCTTCCACATCCCTTACTCCTCAAGTCTTGCCAGTTTATCTCCAACATGTGTCTCAAATGTATGCCCTCTTCATCTGC
The DNA here is from genome assembly GCF_014824575.4 of Sturnira hondurensis. Lineage (NCBI taxonomy): Eukaryota > Metazoa > Chordata > Mammalia > Chiroptera > Phyllostomidae > Sturnira > Sturnira hondurensis. The sequence continues at coordinate 3,625,750 of NW_028092815.1, read as the reverse complement.
CCTGCCCTGCCTCCCCCCAATCCAGGCCACCATCCTCTTTCCTGACCTAGGACAATAGCCTCCTAGTTGGTCTTATATTTCCATGTTTGATCCCCATTCTTCACACAGCACAGCATTTTAATAAATAAATTGTTTCATGTTACCCCTTGTCTTAAAACCCTTCAGAAGTTCTTCATTATCTGTAGAATAAAACCCTCAATCCATAGTATGTCTTATAAACAAGGGTCTGTATGATCTGGCCCAGTTGTATAATTTTCTAGCCACATCTTGCACCTTCTTCTTGATCAGCTGCCCTCCTGGCAACCATTTCCTCTGATCTTCCACTCTAACAGAGCCCTGATTATGTTCAGATGGGGGGATTTTTTTAATGAAAGAGGTGATGACACTTTCAGGGAAGGTGAGTCCTTTGAGTCCACAGGAGGTAACTATGGTTAATCTGGACTAATCATGGCGATGCCAGGACACTGTTGCCAGTGCCTGGAATGAAGGTGATGTGTGATTGTTTCTGCCCCATGGGACTTAGGAGAAAATGTGTATTGGCAGCTCTAGGAAAGATGCATTGCCCTCCTGACAGAGTTATGCCTCGCACCACACTCCTGCTTTTCAAATGTTGGTGGGTGAGGACATGGTGCCTGGACACTGTGAGGGGATACAGTGCCACACACTGAGGGTGACAAATGGGAGGAGCAGGCCCTTGAAGACATTGGCTGAGGGGCAGAATCCACCCTATAAATGTGACAACCTCCTCTTCAGTGGGATAACAAGTATCTTTATGGTTCCCATCACTTTGAGGAAGGTTTGCTATTGCTTGGAGCCAAATCCACTCTGTGTGAGGCCTTTTCTCTCACACTCTGTGCATTCTGCTCTTGCTGGTCTTTCAGCCTTTGCATATGCCAAGCTCTTCCCTGCCCCAGGAGCTTACATATATTGTTCTCTCTAGAGCTTCTCTATTTCCCACACCAATGTTTGTTTATCCCTGAGTTTCAGATAGCACTTACATTTTCTTACATATTTCTAATTATTTTCAGTTTCATTCATGTCTTCTAGCACATTTTGAAATTATTTCTTGTGTTTGCCTTTTTCTTCCCCTCTGGACTGGAGGCTCTATCAGGGCAGAAACTGTATGTCTTGTTTACCACCTCAGCCCAATCACCTTCTATAGCACATCACAGAGAGAAGGTGTTCACATCCTGTTTGCTGACTCATCTGATCCCTGCTTATCTTCCCACCTTCATCCTCTGCTACTCAGTGACATCTCACACTTTATTATCTAGCCATACTGACCTATTGTATTGTAGTTTCTAGAATGTTCCTCAGTTTCTCTCTCTGGACCTTTGCATATGCAGCTCAGTCTGTCTAGAACATCTCTCTTCACCCAGACACACCCTACTCTTGCATAGGTGTAGCTGAGATGCTACACCTTCCTGGAGCTCCCTCCCCAGACTACATACTCTCTGGACCCTGTTTTCACCCACCAAAGCACTTACCAGACTGTACTGTAGGTCTGTAATTGTTTTACTTTCCTAGACTCTGAGCTTTTTCAGGATATGCCTTTTTTAACCACTATTTTATCACTGTATCCTTAACACCCAGCTCATAGTAGGTACTCAAAGAACTGTGGTTGAATCACTTCCTTTGACTACTGTTTTTGAGTGCCCATCTTATGTCAAACATTGTGCTAAATGGTCAGGATAAAAGATGAATAAGAAATTGTCTGGGACTTCTGGCCAAGATGGAGGCATAGGTAGACACACTGTGCCTCCTCCCACACCAAAATAAGGACAACAACAATTTAGAAACAAAATAACAATCAGAATTGACAGAAAATTGAACTGTATGGAAGTCGGACAACCAAGGAGTTGAAATAGAAACATTCATCCAGAATAGTAGGTGGGGTGGAGTCAGGCAGCTGAGCAGAGAGGGGTCTCAGCACAAGAAGTGGTGGTACTGGGCGCACAAGGCACCCCAGACGCACAAGACAACAGCAGGTGGACCCTGGGTGTGTAGGCGGTGGCTGGAAGACCCCAGGCTCGGGGTGGCAATGGGCAGACCCAGCAAGACGGCAATTGTGAAGTTAGGCACTGCATGAAAGGTAGCTAGCTGACCAGGCCGTCCCACATTTGTGAGCAGATAAACCAGGCGAAACTGGGGAGAGAGATAGACCACACAACCCAGGGTCTCAGTGCCGGGAAATAAAGCCTTAAAACACTGATTGAAAACACCTGTGGGAGTTGATGAGCAGGGAGAGTCTCCCAGCCTCACAGGACAGTTCACTGGAGAGACCCACAGGGTCCTAGAATGTACAGAAACCCACTTATCCAGGAACAAGAACCAGAAGGGACCAGATTGCTTAGGGGAAGTGGCAGAAGGGACTGAAATATGACAGAGAGTGGAGCAAGTAACATTGTTCCCTCTTGGACCCTGCCCCCACACAACAGCATCACAACTAAGCAACTGGGTTGCCCCATCCTGGTGAACACCTAAGGCTCTACCCCTCATACATAACACAAGTGATAAGACAAAAAAAAATGGCCCAAAGGAAATAACAGATCAAGGCCCCACAGCAAATACAACTAAGCTACAAAGAGATAGCCAAACTATCAGATGAACAGTTCGAAGCACTGGTGATCAGGATGCTCACAGAATTGGTTGAATATGGTCACAAATTAGATGAAAAAATGAAGCCTATGCTAAGTAAAATGAAGGAAAATGCACAGGGAACCAATAGTGATGGGAAAAAAAACTGGGAGTCAGATCAATGGAGTGAACCAGAGGAACAAAGAAACATTCAACCAGAACAGAATGAAGAAACAAGAATTCAAAAAAATGAGGAGGGGCTTAGGAACCTCCAGGACATCTTTAAACATTCCAACATCCGAACTATAGGGGTACCAGAAGGGGAAGAGGAAGAGCAAGAAGTGGAAAATTATTTGAACAAATAATAAAGGAAAACTTCCCCAATCTGGCAAAGGAAATAGACTTCCAAGAAGTCCAGGAAGCTCAGAGAGTCCCAAAGAAGTTGGGAACACACCAAGGAGGAACACCCAAGGAGGAACACACCAAGGCACATCATAATTACATTACCCAAGATTAAAATGAAGGAGAGAATCCTAGAAGCAGTAAGAGATAGGGAGACAGTTATCTACAAAGTATTTTCTATCAGACTGTCAGCTGATTTCTCAAAAGAGACCTAATAGGCAAGAAGGGACTGGAAAGAGGTATTTCAAGTCATGAAAGGTGAGGACCTACATCCAAGATTGCTTTATCCAGCAAAGCTTTCATTTAGAATGGAAGGGCAGATAAAGTGCTTCTCAGATAAGGTCAAGTTCAAGGAGTTCATCATCACTAAGCCCTTATTTTAGGAAATGTTAAAGGGACTTATCTAAGAAAAAGAAGATTAAAAAACACGTATAGCAAAATGACAGCAAACTCGTAATTATTAATAGCCACCCCTAAAACAAAAAAAAAACAGACAAACTAAGCAAACAATAGAACAGGAACATAACCACAGAAATGGGTATCACATGGAGGGATAGCAACAGGGGAGTTGGAAGAGGAGAGAGAGGGAAAAGGTACAGAGAATAAGTAGCATAGATGGTAGGTAGAAAATAGACAGGAGGAAGGCAAGAATTGTATGGGATATGTAGAAGCTAAAGAACTTATGACACGTGGACATGAACTAAAGGGGGGGAATGTGGGTGGGAGAGGATGTGCAGGGTGGAGGGGAATGAAGGTGGGGAATGGGACAATTGTAATAGCATAATCAATAAAATATATTTTAAAATATGGACAGTAAAATGATAACAAACTCACAACTATGAACAAATGAGCCTAAAGGAAAAGAAAAACAATGAAAACAAAAACTAAGCAAACAACTAGAACAGAAACAGAATCAGAAAAATGGACATCACATGGAGGGACATCACATGGTAGGGAGGGGGAAGGGAGGAATAGGAAAAAGTACAGGGAAGAAGAAGCATGATTAGTAGGCATAAAATAGACGGGGAGAGGTAAAAAATGGTATAGGAAACAGAGAAGTCAAAGAACTTATGTGTACAACCCATGGACATGAACTAAATGGGGGTGAATGCTGGAGGGTTGTGGGGTGCAGGGTGAAGAGGGGACAAAAGGGGAAATTGGGAAAACTAATAGCATAATCAATAAAAATATTTTAAAAAAATAAAATAAAATTGGCTGTCCATTAAGATTTTTTAAAAAAGAAAGAAAACATACACACACAAAAACAAAGCAACTGGGAATTCAGGGTAAAACTAACTCAAAAAGGGAGCAAATATGAAGCTGGGCCATATGGTAAAAGGGCCTGCTGCAGGAGTGATTGAAAAATCCAGGGCAAGTTTTCCTATTGTTTCCTGAACAATGGGGCTAAAGTGTTGCCATTCTTTAAGTGAGCAATCTCAGGTTTGGCATGCCCCCCATCTTATGGGCACCTGGAACATTGAAATGGACTCAGTTTCTAGGCCCCTTGATTCTGGCCTTTGATTTTGCCTGGGTTCCTCTCACCAGCTGAGTCATCAGCCAGGTCCCCTGGGTTGTCTTATGCCTGCTTTCATCCTCCTTGCTCCTTCAGCAGCTCCCTAATTTGTAGCTTACTCCACTTAAGGGAGCCCCTGGAGGCCAGCCTCATGCAGATAGGCCCCTCCTTTTTTTTTGTTTACCTTTGACAAGACTTGGATCCCCACTCTGGCTTCTCTTTAATGATGAGGATATGAAAACATCCTTTTGCCATTCTCAACTGATAAAAACAGTTTTTGCTGCCTGGGATGACTCAGTTGGATAAGTAGAACTTGGTTATCACCCTGCAGTCTCCTCCCAGGCCCTGCAGTACAATTCAGGTACTACTAGGCCCCTTCTGGGAGTGGGTAGGTACCTACAGAGGAAGGAGCTGGCTTTAGTATCTTATAGATATTTTTTTTCGGAAGCCAGCCTCATCATAGTCTTTAGGAGGTGAGCACTGATAGCCCATTTGCAGATGAGAAAGCAAAGGCCCAGAGAAGGAGCATGCTTCAGTCTTGCAGAAGGAGGCTCAAACATAGAACTGTCTGAACCCAAAGCCCATGATCGATGCCCTTGATTAGATGTGAAGGTGCCTGCCATACCTGACTTTTCTGACTTTTCATGTTATTAATACTAAAAATGTGTCCATTGCATTCAGTGTTAGCTATGGCAATAAAGGCCCAAAGCAGAAGAGATGGAGGAAGCCTGAGGAATGATTGTTCTGATGGGGTATCTTCAGAGCTGAGATCATAAATGGGTGGACAGCCTCCTGCTCGCAGATATGCTTTGTGTGTCCAGAAATGCTTTTCCTTTGAAATGACTTCGAATGCCTTTGGTCAGGGCATATGTTTTTCAGTAAGGGCACAGGCCTACCTCTCACCATTGCCACATGTCTGCCCAGGTCACATATTTTACTGGCTTGATTGGCTCAAGAGAGTTATTCTGCATATCTCTTCCCCATTCTGTGTTCACTAACACCAGGTTGGTAGCTTACCATTGGCATACTCACATCATAGATATCAGAAAACACTGCCAATCATAGCTTTGTATTTGTTTATTTAGTTAGTTGTTTACTGGCTTACTTGCATACCATTGCTCCTACAGATTTGCTTTTCACCCTTACTCTAAAAGTCTTTTCAATTTGTTCTAGGTATATTCACCCAAGTTGGTTAGTTTAATTTAATATATTTACTTTTCACAATAGTCCTGCACAGGGTATATCACTGACCCCATTTTGAGAACAAAGAAATGTTTATGAGAGGTAGGGCCAGAGCTGGGATTCAAAGACAGGTCCTTTGCCTTCAAGTTCAGTGCTCTTTGAAGGTTTCACTTCTTGGTTCTCAGTGGGGATAGTTTTGCCTCCCCTGGGACATTCATCAATGTCTGGTGACATTTTTGGTTGTCACAAGGTGAGGTACCAGGGATGCTGCTACACATCCCATAGTGTACAGAACAGCCCCACAACAAAAGATTATCCAGCCACAAATGTGAGTAGTGCCAAGGTGAGGACCCCTTGTTATCAAACAGCAGGCCTGGCCTGAGCAGGTCTGCCTGCAGCCAGCTGTGGTGTGTGGGTTCTTGACTTTGTGTAGGAAAGAACTGTCTGAACCCAACATGAGTCCAGGTGACTATGATACATTTATTAAAGCTGGGGATGGTAAAACAAGGAAGGGCTCAGCATAGAAGAAGCAACAGCAGGGGAGCCTAGGTGAGACTGCTTTGGCTCTCTGTAGAGTCAGAGGAAAGGGGGCTTTGGGGACAGGTTCAGGGTCCAGAACAAGTTGCTGCTGCCCATTGCTCTCCTGGTTGTGAATCTTATGGGGTCTCCTTAAAGTTTAAGGAAAAAAGAGAGGGAAGAAGGGGAAAGGAATGGATCGGCCTGCTTCCCAGAGGAAGAGTGCACACTGGATCCTCTTTCTTGAGGCTTTTATCTTTGCCTTGCAGAAGGGAATATTTGGAGCAGTCTCAGGGGAGGGTCTCAGCAGACTATGCATCAGTTCTCCAGGTACACCCTTTCAGGGTCATGGTCTCCACTGATTGGTTGGTGACAGGGCAGGGCATCATCAATCATTGCAGCTGCTCCTGGGGTCGCCCACCTGGTTTTGCCACTTTTTTGGGCCTGAAGTTGAAACACAACTGAGGCCTACATGTTGTCTCTAGGGAAGGATCTCTGCATCTGGGTGTAAATTGCTCAGCCAGTGTGTTGAGCTATCGGCCTCAGTTTCCCTATTCAACTTGCCAAGAAATTCTCCTAACTTCTCACTATCCCATCTCGTCCTGGCACTCCCTTGAATAATATCCTTCTTTCTCTTTCTCAGGAATAGATGAAGTAAATAAAGGTAACCTTTATTTTAGTCAGAAAGGAGTAGCATTATTTAGGAAGAGCTGACTGTCCTATCAGGGCAGGTTTCAGAATGGGGCTGGGTTAAGCCCTGGCTGGGCTGTGCCCAGACATGGGGGTCAAATCAGCCAGGAGAGGCTCATAGTTATTACCAAGCAGAGGGATCTATGACCTCAAGACAGATGAGGACATGGGAGGGTTTCACAAGAAAAAAAAGTGTGTGAGGGGTGTGGGGGTTGTGCTAATAAGCAGAATTAACTCTGATCTCAGGAAGGGGGCCAGCTAGAGTCTGACAGTTGTTAAGTCTGAGCTAAAGAAAATGTAATTAAAATGCAGATGAGAGGTTTAGCAGGCTGCATTGGTGTTTCCCAAATCTACCTCATCGTCAGAATGGTCAGGAAGCTTTAATGAAGAAAAAACTGTGTATGGTCAGAACCCAACCTAGACTTCATTAAAGTGGCCAGGAGTAGGACCTACAATTCTAAGTTAAAAAAAAACCTCCTTAAGTGATTTTGATGACAGGGCAAGTTTGGGCACTGCTGGAATAGATCAGCCTGTTATTTATTTGTCAATGAGGGCTGTTAAATATCCAAATGAGTATTTGAGGGAGGTTAGGAATAAGCATTCATTCATGCATCCAGTATTGAAGGCTTGCCACATTCAAGGCACTGCTCAGCCTTACTTCAGGAGAGTGGGTAGCCCTGTTGTCCACGTCCACGAGCACACAGAATAGAATTAGGTACTGGCAACAAAATCTCTCTGAGCCTCATTTCCCTCATCAGCTAAATAGGACGGATACTACTTAGGATACAAGGGCTTTGTGAAGGTTATGTAAAAGAGTAACGTGAGCCCTTGCTGGTGTGGCTCAGTGGACTGAGTGTGCACCTACAAACCAAAGGGTCTCCAGTTCAATTCCTGGTCAGGGCACATGCCTGGGTTGCTGGCCATGTCAGGTTCCCAGTAGGGGATACACGAGAGGCAACCACACACTGATGTTTCTCTTCCTCTCGTTCTCCCTCCCTTCCCCTCTGTCTAAAATAAATAAATAAAATCTTTAAAAACAAAAGAGCAACCTGAACCATCAGCAACTTCCTAGCTTAGCCCTTTGGACCACAGTGGGTTCTCCAGAGCTGTCTGCTCTCCATGTTTTGATATGAGAGTTTCTGTTTTTTCAATTCAAGTTCCATGTGTATTGAGGGTCTACTTTCTGTCAGGGATGAGCAAGACCTGGTCTTGACCCTTAGAAAGTTTCCACTGTGGTACAGATGCTGATGAGTAAAACCCCTGACCCTATAGTGCCACACTGCACAGAGAAGCACATGAACCATTTTCTCTGGGTCTGGAATGAGAGGCCACAAGAACCAGGGAAAGCTGCTGAGAGGGAATTCCAGTGGAAGTTGCTGTATTTTTTTTTACAATGGACACAGTCCTTTAGGAGGGCAACACAGAGAAGGCCTGTAGGGCAGAATGTGTGAGGGTAGGAGTCTTGAAAGAGGGTATGTCTGGGGGATCTCTGTAGTTTGCCTTCTGGATTCTCTAAGCTTCTGGTTATTAGACTCTTTTTCTCTCTTTCCTACTTTCCTCTTGGGGAATGGCACACATCAGGTGCAGACACTTGAAAAAGTTTATCTATTTTGTCACTTGGTTTATCAGTCAAACCTTCAGTGACCAGTTTCTAGTCTTATAAAATATTAAATACATCCATATATTGAATATTACATTTTCATATCTTTTCATGCCTCATTTGCCACTGAAGTCAATGATAGACTCACATTTTTCATGGCATGGGGCCCAGATTGGTCCACGTAAGTGTTTTATTATATGTCCTCTCTCCCAATCCCACCCTTCCAATACAGACATGTTGGGGTTTGACTGCCCACTGTCACTCATAGGCAAATTCCAGTGGCAAAGGTTTGGTGAGAAAAGGAAAGGTGACTTTTATTCAAAACTTGCACAATCTGAGAGGATGGCAGTCACCCGCTTCCGAGCCTATCCCCTCCAGGGCATCCAAAGGAAAACCCAACCACCCTCCTGCCAGAGAAGTTCAAGACTACATCCAGAGTTTTTTCTCCTCTATTCAAAATGTCATCCTTTAGGAATTACAGGTGGCCACTGCATGATCATCCAACTCATTTTTTCCCTACCACTGTCAAGCCTCAGGCTCCCTTCTTTTTAGTGCTGCTATGGACCACGTGGCTTCCAGGACTAGCCAATCTTGCATATCCTCCAGCCAGCACATCCATACAGTGGGTCCCAGAGGAAGAGAGCACATTTCTCCCTTCTCTCCATTTAAATCTCCTGACCCAAACTTCTACATGCTCTGGAAGGGTCCAGCTCTCCCAACTAATTCCATCCTTTTCCCAGGCTAGACTAACAAGTCAGCACCTTCTCTGCTGCCATGTTGGCCTGTGATACACAGAGGACTTGTGGAAGCATCCTCTGGTTTCATCCTCAGTCAGGGACTGGAAGCAGGTAGGAAGGCTTTTCCCTGTCAATCATTCTTACTAACTTTGTGAGCAAATGCTTAATATAATGACTTCCTTGGTTACACTAACTTGGATACTAGGGCAAAGTGATGTTCCTCCTGCCTGAGGAGGGGGGCTTCCTTCCCTCAGCCCCACCTCTGTGCTCCAGCTGGCCAAGCCACCGATATCAGACCCACATTCCTTAGTGTCTCACTTGAGTAGCCACAGTGATAGCCCATTAGGCATGAACTATCACAGGCCCAGGACAGGAAGGCCACATGCATAATCCCCAAGGAAGAGTTATTTACATAGCATTGTAACATTTGGGGAAGGGCCAGGGCTCTGCCAGACAGCTCCAGGTTCCACAGCAGAAAGTAGCCAAACCAGTGGCAGAACCTGAGGGAGAGGCTATGAGTGGCATTCATTCATTCCAACCATTCCAGCTCTCATGTTTTCAAATGATACTTACTGAGCACCTGAGTGTCAGTTACTGAGTGAGGCCCTATATGTATTTTAAGATGACAATCTATTGCCTCTTTCTTCAAAGAGAAAGTTATATATTCCATTTTGGGCACTAGAGTGCCACAGGTGTCAAAGAAAGCAGGTCATAGGAACTGTGAGTATTGAGAGAAAGGGCACAGTTTTCCCCAAGAGGGCACATGATCCTTGAATTCAGTGTTTGGATGAGAGTAAGTTGGATGCAGAAGGTTGAGGGAGGACAAGGACATCCCGGAGTGTGCTTTGGAAGGGTGAAGCAGGCTGTTCTGGAACTCGGAACTACTCAGTATGGCTGGGGTTTTAGGATTTAGAGTGGAGCATGGTGGGACTCAAGTGTGGACAGGAGATGAGTGGATATTACAGAGTGCCTTTGAAGCCATGAGGATAAAGAGTTGGTCTGCATCCTGTAGACAGATGGTGGGAGTGCACCAAAGGTTTTTAAGCAAAGTAATGTCATGATCAAATGTATAATTGGGGGTGGCTTGGAGAGGACAAGACCAGGGGGCTGGCTATATAGTCCAGGTAAGAAATGTTGAAGGCTGGACTCCAGGTGGAAGAGTACACAGCTTCAAGGAATCATTTGCGAAGTGGGCTTGACAGTGATTACTGATCCAGGATGGTGGGCATTTAGGTTGGGTTCCCTCAAAGGTAGAACCTGAGAACAGGATTTATGTAGAGGCTAATCACAAGAAGCACAAACTTTTACAAGATAGGGAAGGAGGATGATGCAGGGTGCTTGAAGAGCAGGTTCCTGGTTAGAAACATGCCACTCAATTCTGCTGGGGACTTGTGAAGAACACACATCTGAGGTGTCCCACCCAAAGGGCCAGGAAGCTAGGATACTCATCACCCAGTTCACACTCTCATTAGCTAACAGTTGTGTCCATGTTTAAGTCCCCAAGACTGTGGTTTGCAGGAGGAAGCCCTCAGGGCATCAAAGGTGCTTATGGTATGGGGGTAGTGCTTGCCAAGGGCATATAGGCAAGGCACTACTGGCATCTGCACTGTTGGTAAGGCAGAGGGGGAGTTGAGGATTATTCCCAGGACAACTGATCAAGTAGTGATACTATTCAGAAAGATAATTTTGGAGGAGTGGCCATCTGGGGACAGAGATGGAGGTGGCTAATTCAGTTTGTACATGTTGAGTTTGTGGTGCCTGAACAGTGGCCACATGGAAACATCTAGTAAGTGGTTGGCTGATGGGATCTGCAATTCCAGAGAAGGATTTAGGTTCAAGACACAGCTTTGGGCTTCATTTGGGTAGAGAATTAGCCAAAGTCACAGACTCAGATTAAGTCACTTAATAGTCACATATGGGGTAAGAAGAGATGATGATGGAGGAAAGAGCTGGGAAACACAAAAATTCGTGGGGCAAGCTGTGCAAGGAAGCGCACAAGTCAACTGAGGAGCAACCGGAGAGGTTGAAGGACAAACAAAAGCAAATGATACCACAGAAACCCAGGGAGGTGATTTAGAGGAAGGAAGTGGTTGAAAATGGCAGATGCTGGTGAGGAAAGGGTCCAGTAGGGTGAGAAAGGAAAAGTTGTCCTTTGAGTCATAGGGCTTTGGGCAGGGGACCATTTTCAGGTGAGTGGTAGGAACAGAAACCAGAAAGCAGAGACAGCTATAAGAGGTTTATGAGAAGGAAGTACTGAGGTCAAAGAGACATTTTAAGAGATTATTCTGGAACTGGTATGCAAGAAAGCAGAAAGGAGAGGCAGTGAGAAAGTTGCTGCAGGCATCCTGGATCCTGGGCTAGCATGTAGCGGGGGGCTTGCTTAGAAAAGGAGAGATATATGGGTGGCAGCATGCAAGCCTAGATCGTGCTCAAAGTCACTAGGCTAAAGGGGCACATTTGCAGTGGCTGCCAGGGCCAGCCATGCCTGTTGTACTCTGCCAGGAGTCTGCAGACTCTGCCTTACCATGAATGTATATGCATGCACATGTGTGGCTAAATGCTGTGTTGTCATTCACACACATGATCTTTGCCCTCCGCCTATTAAGATGGTAATGTTGGGCATGCTCCTAATACCTCTGATGCTTTTCCTCATTGTGGAGGAGTGATAATACCCACCTCACCCTCCTCCTACATTGTGTGCTCAAACAGCTGATCACTTAAAAGCACTGTGTAGGTTGTGATGACCTGTGTGGATTTTCTAACTATGGTCAGAACAACTGACAAGGCCTGTGTCTTTGGGGAGCCCAGACAGTGGGCCAGAAAACTGGCCCTGTTTTCTCTTGCCTCGCTTCTCTGTTAGTGGACTTTGAGACTCCCAGTCTCACCCTTGTGGAAGTGCCAACGTGTGCTGACCTTGGATGCTTCCGCCTCAAGGTGGACAGGTCTACTAGATGTCAGCCTTCGCAAAAAAGTGACCTGTCAGCAAGAACTTTTTTCTCTGTTCTCTTCAATTCAGGGCTGGTCTACAATCCATTGACAGAAAGATTATTGAATCTGATTTGCTAAAATACAATTATAAATTGATTCTGTAGCCATCAATGTCTATAACAAATTCCAAGTGAAGTTTGGATAGCATCCTTGAGGGGTAAGGACATCTTAATTATGTACCATATTTAGTTTGGCTAAACTCTGGGAGCCTGGAGCAGAGGTCCAGCTCCTGAGTGCTCCCCCACCCCTCACTCTCCCTATCAGAGATGTCATATTTCCTTGCCCAAACTCTCCACCTCAGGGACCTGGGTGCCAGGCAGGTGGGGCTGAAATTGAAGACAACTTTAGGCTTGCATCTCTTAAAGAAGTTCTCCTCCTTTCTAACAAATCCCTCGTCCCTCTCTGCTTCTTCCTTCTCCCCTTCTTTGTGTCTTTACTGACCTGCTTCTTCTACCTTTCCCTTCCATCACCTTTTCTTCTTCTGTATGCAGCCTTCATATCCCTTCTTTCTTCTGTTCTCTCCACTAACCTGCTGTGTGTGTGTGATCTTTGGCATGTCACACTTGCTGTCCCTGAGCCATGGTTATCTCATTTACAAAATGAGGCAGTTAGCCTTTTGACACAGAAATTCCCCTGCTGGCAATATATCCTAAGAATCCTGAAACACCCATTCAAAAGAATATATGCACCCTTATTCACAGCAGCTTTTACAATAGTCAAGATTTGGAACAGTCTAGGTGCCCATCAGTAGATGAGTAGATTAAAGAAAACTGGCACATTTATGCAATGAAATATAATGCATCAGTAAAAAATAAGGAACTCTTACCTTTTGCAACAGCATGGGTTGAACTGTAGACTAGTATACTAAGTGAAATAAGCCAGTTGGTAAATGACAAATAAAACATGGTCTCACTTACAAAAGTGGAATCTAATGAATAAAATAAACTAATGAGCAAAATAGAGTCAGAGGCATGGAAACATGGAAGGGACCAATAGCTGTAAAAGGGGTGGAGGAGGTGGGGACTAGCTGAAAGAATGTGAAGGGATTAGACAAAGAACATATGTGAAGGACCCATGGTCATAGTGATGTGGGAATGATGATGAGATTGGGGACAGGCAGGGTGGAGGTGGGCAAAGGGGGAAAAATTGGGACAACTCTAATAGCATAATTTGCAATTAAATATTTAATTTAAAAAGAAAAAAAAACAGACAAAATGAGGCAGTTAGGCTAACTGGTCTCTATAATCCATTGTTGCCAATATGACTCTCCCTGCTTGTCCTTCTCACTTCTCTACCACTTGCCTTCTCCTTCCTCTGTTTTTTTCATCCCTCTTACATCTTGGCCTCAACTACATGTTCTATGGCCAGCTTGCTTTTGGCCAGGCAGCAGCGCTGAAGGCTGGGAGCAGGCATTGCCTCTCTCCACAGTGCAGGTGGAGACCCAGAATACCTTTTATGAGCCCTGAGATGGTGTTAGTGAGAAGCTGACTCGCTCCCCTCTCCCAGAACAAGGCAAGTTGTTGAAGAAAACATGAATGTTAATGATGCATTTAGCATTTGGAAGTTAGGAGTGTGGTTAATATGTTCTAAATTGTATATTAACATCTTCACAGTGGCATAATGAAGGCAAAATATACACTCAGGGGTGAGATTGCTTATTCTTGTGTGCAGCACTCCTAGTTCCTGGCCCCTTAAGCCTTAGAAGACATGGTATTGTGCCCTGGCCAGGTAGCTCAGTTGGAGTATTGTCCTGTATACCTAAAGATTGAGAGTTTGATTCCCAGTCAGGGCACATAACTAGGTTGTTCATTTCATTCCCAGTTGGGGTGCATACAGGAGACACTGATCAATGTTTCTCTCTCTCCCTCCCTCTCTCTCTCTCTATCTCTCTCTTTGCCAACCCCCCCTCCAGCCCCATCAAATCAATAACTATATGCTTGGTAAAGATAACAAAAAAAAAAGAATGAAAACATGGTTGCTATGTATGTGGCAGAAGGGGATGGTTAGAAGGACAATTTTCTGGCCTCAGGATCTTGATAGTGAGCTCTTTCACCTGTCTCAGGGCTGGCCCAGGCAGTGGGGAGCAGAGGGCAGGGAGCAAGACAGGACAGGGACTTTGAGTCAGTAGGGGCCAGTTCATGGAGGATACTGTCCATCAGGAGCAGCATGCTCAGAAGACAACACAGCATATTCTTTATGGCTCGTGGAGCTCATGCTAAGCTTTCAAAGGAGCAACAGCATAGGCAAAAGTAAAGTGAAGAAAAGACCCTGGAGTAGGAAACCACTGTGGCTTTTGAGCTTTTGGAGCTCTAGGGAATGTCTCCTCTTCCCCACTCCCTGCTCTGGGGTACTCTCCTTTCCTGGACGGGGGATCCTTGCCAAGACACAGCCTGGCCTGAGAAAAACATGTAGGCAGGGGCGTCTAATTACATATTGATGGTCAGTCAGGACTTTTAGACTAGAACTAGACTCACACAATGTCAGAGCAAGAAAACTTGGAAAACTATCTAGTCTAAGTCTTGCAGTTTCTGCCTGAAAGTGAGGGGGAAAGGCTCTGCTTTAGGCTTACAGTTCAAAACATACCCAGGAGAGGGCTGAGGAACTGAGACTGCGGGAAGGTGTGCCCCTTGACTGGGTCACTTCTATGGCTCTGTGGATCTGGGAATAGCTCAGTGGTCCAAGGGGCTAAGAACTCACCACCGTAGTTCCAAAGTGTGGAATAGTGAGTAGAACTGGAAAAGGTTTAAATCTGAGCTCTGCCTCTTACTGGCTGTGTGAGCACAATTTAATCTTCTTCAGTCTTGGTGTCTCCATTTATCAAACAGGAATAATAAAATTTAATGAAAGACCTACAGCCAACATCATACTCAATGGGCAAAAACTAAAATCTTTTCCACTAAGATCAGGAACAAGACAAGGTTGTCCACTTTCACCACTTCTATTCAATATAGAAGTTTTAGCCACAGCAATCAGACAAGAAAAGGAAATAAGAGGTATCCAAATCGGAAAGGAGGAAACAAAACTCACATTGTTCACAGGTGACATGATAGTGTACATGGAAAAGCCTATAGCCCCTACAAAGAAACTGCTCAAACTAATAAATGAATTTGGCAAAACAGCGGGATACAAAGTCAATATACAGAAATCAAAGGCATTTTTGTATAGCAACAATGAAACAGCAGAAGCAGAAATCAAGAAAAAAATCCCATTCGATATAGCAAAAACAAAAATAAAATATCTGGGAATAAACCTAACCAAGGAGGTGAAAGACCTGTATGCAGAAAACTACACAACACTGAAGAAAGAAATCAAGGAAGGCACAAACATATGGAAACATATACCGTGTGCATGGATTGGAAGAAGTAACATCATCAAAATGTCCATACTACCCAAAGCAATTTACAGATTCAATGCAATACCTGTTAAAGTACCAATGGCATATTTCACAGACATAGAACAAACACTTCAAAAATTTATATGGAACCATAAAAGACCCCAAATAGCAGCCACAATTTTGAGAAAGAAGAACGAAGTAGGAGGGATCACAATACCTGATATCAAGCTGTATTACAAGGCCACTGTAATCAAAACAGCCTGGTACTGGCATAAAAACAGACACAAAAACCAATAGAATAGAACAGAGAGCCCAGAAATAAATGCAAATCTCTACAGTCAATTAGTATTCAACAAAAGGGGCAGTAACATAAAATGGAGTAAAGATAGCCTTTTCAACAAATGGTGTTGGGAGAACTGGACAGCTACATGGAAAAAAATGAAACTCGAGCACCAACTTACACCATACACCAAAATAAATTCAAGGTCGATAAAAGAGTTAAATGTAAGCCATGAAACCATTAAAGCCCTAGAGGAGAGCAGTGGCTGGAAAATCTCAGGTATTCCACACAGCAATATTTTTACTGATACGTCCCCTAGAGCAAGGGACATAAAGTAAAGAATAAACAAATGGGATCTCATCAAAATTAAAAGATTCTGCATGGCTAAGGAAAACAGTATCAAGATAAAAAGAGAAGCAACTGTTTGGGAAAACATATTTGCCAATGATACCTCAGACAAAGGTTTAATCTCCAAAATATACAAAGAACTCACATGACTCCACTCTAAGAAGACAAACAACCCAATTAAAAAATGGGCAAAGAACTTGAACAGACACTTCTCCATGGAGGACATACAGAGGATCCAGAGACACATGAAAAGATGCTCAATATCACTAGCTATCAGAGAGATGCAAATTAAAACCACAGTGAGATACCACTTTACACCAGTCAGAATGGCCATCATAAAGTAAGCAACAAACAACAATTGCTGGAGAGGTTTTGGAGAAAACGGGACCCTAGTTCACTCTTGGTGGGATTGCAGACTAGTACAACCACTATGGAAAACAGTATGGAATTTTCTCAGAAAACTAAAAATGAACATGCCTTTTGACCCAGCAATTTCACTGCTGGGATTATATCCTAAGAACCCTGAAACACCAATCCAAAAGAACCTATGCACCGCGATGTTCATAGCAGCACAATTTACAATAGCCAAGAGTTGGAAGCAACCTAGGTGCCTGTCAGTAAATGAATGGATCAAAAAGCTATGGTACATTTACACAATGGAATTCTATGCTACAGAAAGAGAGAAGGAGCTCCTACCCTTTGCAAGATCATGGATGGAACTGGAAAGCATTATGCTGAGCGACATAAGCCAGGTGGTGAAGGACAAATACCATATGATCTCACCTTTAACAGGAATCTAAACAAAAAAACAAACACGGACGCAAAATATGACCAAAGACACTGAAATGGAGAACAGGCTGACAGGGACCAGAGGGAAGAGGGAAGAGAATCACAGGTGAAAAGGGGAAGGACTCACATGAACAAGTATAAAGGACACATGGACAATAAGTAAGGTGGGGGGTAGAAATGGGAGAGAGGTGGGGAGCACCGGGGTGGTGCAGGGTTGGGAATATAAAACAGAAAAATGTACTTGAACAAGAATTAAATTAAATAAATAAATAAGTAAACAAACAAATAAATAAATAAAATTTAAAGAAATTGAAGTAATAAAAAAAAATCCAAACAAAAACCTCTCCCTACAAATAAAAGCCCTGGTCCAGATAGCTTCACAGGTGAAATTTACAAAACAGTCAAAGAAGAGGTAACACCTATCTTTCTTAAACTATTTTTTTAATTCAAGAAGGGGAAACTACCATGTCTATTTTGTGAGGCCAGCATTATGCTAATCCCAAAACCAGATAAAGACACTACAAAGAAAGAAAATTATAGGCCAGTATCTGTAATGAACATAGATGCTAAAATCCTCAACAAAATATTGGCAAACTAGATCCAGCAATACATTAAATTAAAGATCATACACCATGATCAAGTGGAATTTATTTTATAGATGCAAAGTTGTAGTATCTGCAAATCAATAAATATGATGCACCATGTAAACAATATGATAAAATCCACATTATCATGTTAATAGATGCATAAAAAGCACTTGATAAAATTCAACACCCATTTGTTGTAAAAATTCTCAGTAAAGTGAAAATAGAGTGAACATGTCTCAACGTAATAAAGGCCATGTAAGATAAACCCATTGCCAACATCATACTCGATGGGCCAAAACTAAAATCATTTTCTTCAAGATCAGGAACAAGACTGGCATGTCTCCTTTCACCACTGGTATTCAACATATTACTTGAAGTCCTGGCCATAGCAATCAGACAAGAGGAAGATAAAAAGGCATTAAAATTGGAAAGGAGGAAGTAAAACTCTTATTATTCACACATGCCATGATATGGTAAATAGAAAACCCTAAATTCTCCAACAGAAAGCTCGTAGAGCTAATAAATGTATTTGGCAAAGTAGCAGATTACAAACTTTACACTCAGAAATTGGTGGCATTCTATATGACAGTAATGAACTATGAGAAAGAGAAACTAAGAAAAAAATGTCATTTGCTATTGCAACAACAAAACAATAAGGCACATAGGAATAAATTTAAGCAAGGAGGACAAAACCTTTACTTGGAAAAGTATAGAAATTTAAATAAAGAAACTGAGAAACTGAGGGAGGTATAAGTCAGGGAATATGCTATGTTTGTGGTTTGGAAGAATTTATGTCATTAAAATGTCCATACTACCCAAAGCAATCTATAGATTCAACATAATTCTTATTATAATATCAATGGAATATTTCATAGATCTAGAACAAATATTCCAAAAATTTTTATGAAACGAAAAGACCCCTAATATCTTGAGAAAGAAGAACACAGTTGGAGGGATCTATATTATACTATACTATACTATACTGTACTGTACTGTACTGTACTATACTATACTATACTAAGGCCATTGTAATAAAAACATCCTGGTATTGGCATAAGAATAGGCATTAGATCAGTGAAACAGAACAGAGACCCCAGAAATAAACCCACACCTATAGTGTCAGTTAATATTTGACAGAGAGTCAAGAGCATACGATGGTGTAAAGGCAGTCTCTTCAGTCAGTGGTGTTAGGAAAATTGGACAAGTACATGCCAAAAAGATGAAACTAGACCATCAACTTAAACCATACACAAGAATAAACTCAAATAGAATAAATGTAAGGCTCAAAGCCATAAAAATCCTAAAAGAATACATAAGCAGTAACATCTCAGACATCTCTAATAGCAATATTTTTGCCAATATATCTTCCAGGGCAAGTGAAATAAAGGAAGAAAAAAACAAAACAAATGGGGTACATTAAACTGAAAAGCTTCTGCATAGCAAAAAAAAAAAAAAAACCCACAACAAAACCCATCAACAAAATGAAAAGTTAAACCACTGTATTGGAGAACATGTTCATCAGTGATACATCTATGTGATAAGGGGCTAATTTCCAAAATATATAAAGAACTTACAGAACTCAACACCAGGAAGACAAAAAATCCAATAAAAAATTAGCAAAGGCCCGGCTGGTGTAGCTCAATGGGTTAAGAGCAGGCCTGCAAACAAAAGGGTCAGTGGTTTGATTCCCAGTCAGGGCACAAAGGCTGGGTTGCAGGCCAGGTCTCCGGTGGGGGCCATGCAAGAGGCAACTACCCATTGATGTTTCTCTCCCCGTTTCTCCCTCCCTTCCCTTCTTTCTAAAAATAAAATAAATAAACTCCTTTAAAAAAGAGAATTAAAAAAATGGTCAAAGGTCTGGAATAGATACTTCCCCAAAGAGGACATACAGATGGCCAATAGACATATGAAAACATGCTTAATGTCACTAATTATCAGAGAAATGCAAATTAAAACCAGAATGATAGTAACAAGAGGGGAGGTGGTTGGGGATAATGGGAGGAAAAGGGAGAAGGGTTTTCAAGAACATGTATAAAGGACACATGGACAAAACCAAAGGGAGGTAGGATCAAGGGGGGAAAGTGGGGATGGCTGGGGTTGTGGGAAGTGGTGGGGGGAAATGGAGACAACTGTACTTGAACAACAATAAAAAATGTGAAAAGTTTAAATAACATCAAACATTAGAAACAACAATAAAACAGAATGAGATATTTCATACCCATTGGAATGGCTATCATCAATAAATCAACAAATAAGAAGTGTTGGTGAGCATATGGAGAAAAGGGAGCCCTAGTGCACTGATGGTGGGAATACAGACTGCTGCAGCCACTTTGGAAAACTATGGAGTTTCCTCAAAAATAGAAAATTGAAAATAGAACTGCCTTAAAAGAGCTGTGATCCCTTCCACTGAGAATGTACTATCTTCCAAGGAACCACAGTCATGTGGATGCAGGTAGATTTTTGACACTGGGACAAGTTATTCCACCATTTTTACCTGCATGTTCTGAGACAGTTGGATACATTAGTCCTTTCAGGAGAACCCACCTTATGTACTTAACCTTTTGTGGCTCAGGTGCACCAAGACAAAAAAAAAAATTGGCCCAAACGAAATAACAGATCAAAGCTCCAGAAAAAATACAACTAAGTGGTGAAGAGATATCCAACCTATCAGATGCACAGTTCAAGACACTGGTAATCAGGATGCTCACAGAATTGGTTGAATATGGTCACAAATTAGATGAAAAAATGAAGGCCATGCTGAGTGAAATAAAGAAAAAATGTACATGGAACCAACAGTGATGGGAAGGAAACCAGGACTCCAACCAATGGAGTGGACCAGAGGGAAGAAAAAAACATTCATCCAGAACAGAATGAAGAAACAAGAATGCAAAAAAATGAGGAGAGGCTTAGGAACCTCCAGGACATCTTTAAACGTTCCAACATCTGAGTCATGGGGTGTGAGAGGAGAACAACAGCAGGAAATTGAAAGCTTATTTGAAAAAATAATGAAAAAGAATTTTCCCAGTCTGGCAAAGGAAATAGACTTCCAGGAAGTCCAGGAAGCTCAGAGAGTCCCAAAGAAGTTGGACCCAAGGAGGAACACACCAAGGCACATCATAATTACATTACCCAAAATTAAAATAAAGATATGGAGAGTATCTTAAGAGTAGCAAGAGAAAAGGAGACAGTTACATACAAAGGAGTGCCATAAGACTGTCAGCTAATTTCTCAAAAGAGACCTTGCAGGCAAGAAGGGGCTGGAAAGAAGTATTCACATTCATGAAAGGCAAAGATCTACATCCAAGATGACTCTATCCAGCAAAGCTATCATTTAGAATGGAAGGACAGATAAAGTGCTTCCCAGATAAGGTCAACTTAAAATAGTTCATCAGCATCAAGCCCTTATTAAATGAAATGATAAAGGGATTTATCTAAGAAAAAGAAGGTAAAAACTATGAGCTTTAAAATGACAACAAACTCACAGTTATTAACAACCACACCTAAAACAAAAGCAAGAACAGACTAAGCAAACAACTGTTACAGGAAAAGAACCACAGAAATGGAGATCACATGGAGGGTTATCAGCATAGGAGTGGAAGCGACAGAGGGGGAAAAGGTACAGAGAATAAGTAGCATAAACGGTAGGCAGAAAATAGACAGGGGGAGGTTAAGAATAGTATAGGAAATGTAGAAGCCAAAAAACTTATATATATGACCCATGGACATAAACTAAAGGGGGTGGAGTAGGAATGTGAGTGGGAGAGGGTATACAGGGCAGAGGAGTACACACGGGGCGGGGGGGGGGGGAATGGGACAACTGTAATAGCATAAGCAATAAAATATATTATGAAAAAATATAACTGCCTTTTTCCCAGTGATCATACTACTTGGAATACATCTTAAGAATCCTGAAACATCAATCTGAAAGAATATATGCACCCCTATATTCATGGCAGCATTATTTACAATAGCTAAAGCCTGGAAACAGCCCAAATGTCCCTCAGTAGACAAGTGGATAAAAAAGCTGTGGTACATTTACAAAATGGAATATTACACAGCTATAAAAATAAGGAACTCTTACCTTTTCAACAGCATGGGTGGACCTGTGGAGTATTATTCTAAGTGAAATAATCTAGTCAGAAAATGACAAATACCATATAATCTCATTTATATGTGGAATCTAATGAACAAAATAAACTGTCAAACAAAAGAGAAACAGAGGCAGGGACACATGGAACAGACTGACGGCTATCAAAGGGGAGGGAGAAAGGGAGACCTGGATGAAAGACGGTGAAGTGATTAACCAAAGAACATATATGCATAACTCATAGGTGCAGATAGCAAGCAGTGTGGTGGTGGCCAGAGGGAAGGGAGGGAGCAAGGGATTGATAGGGGCCGGCAAAGGAAGAGGAGGAATTGGGACACCTGTAATAGTGTAAACAATAAAAATAAAAAACATAATATTGTATGTGTCCATGAGCCTGGGCATGTGTGTATAATACCAAGTATAGTTTCTGACACAAAGCAAGGTAGGCACTCAAAAAATGATGGTGTATTATAATTCCTGATGCTCCTATCATCACTTGCTTTCAAGGTCACAGCCTGCACACCTCCCTCCTACTTGTCTTTAAGGATTAACCTCCTCTGGGCTTACTGCATCACTCACTGCCCACCACCCCAGTTTGCATTCCATACTCTTCTGTGTACTGTGCAAGCACTTACCCGCACAAACACTTGCCTGTCTCTACTACTGGTGGAGTTTGCTCATTTCTCTCGGCTTCCCCTGACTGTAAGCTCAGTAAGGGCAGAGACTATGCTCTTTCTCTTTGGTATCCTTAGCACCAGACTTTGGTAAATTTTCATGGAATGAATGAGTGGTCTAGCTTTAGGCCTAGTAAGCTCAGCATAAGAGAAAGCCAATAAGTGTAAACACACCTGCTGCTCATTTTCCAATATTAAACATAAGTTCTTTTTTGTTGTGCAAGGAACACAGTGCTTTTGGAGTTACAGCATCCACTCCTAGTGATGGGGAGTCTGTGACCCCGCTTACTTCCTTAATTGGCCTTTATGGAGCTAATTGCAACTGAAGTCCTGCTGTTTTCGTGGAGCTTTTCTCCTGCTGATTTCAATCTTCTCTGAACTATTTCCAGAATTTTTGGCTCATTCTTCTGACAT
Organism: Sturnira hondurensis; assembly: GCF_014824575.4. NCBI lineage: Eukaryota > Metazoa > Chordata > Mammalia > Chiroptera > Phyllostomidae > Sturnira > Sturnira hondurensis. The sequence continues at coordinate 3,603,032 of NW_028092815.1, read as the reverse complement.
GTTTGTCACTTTACCTTGGTCTGTAGCCACTTGATTACTAATGCATTTTCTCCAGACCCTTTGGGGACACACCCCATGTCTATGCCTATTGTACACCGCATGACTGTGAACTGCCAGGATATCCACCTATGGCAGGCTTCACTACTAGTAGGGTGTAGATGGTATTTCATTGAATGAGTGAATGAACAAATTATTTCTTTGTTTCTATGTGCAGGAGTCTATTAATCTGTTGCCTCATTGTTTTGTCTGGTATTGATTTTTACTCATCCAGGGTTCTAAGCTCCTAGAAAGCATGGACATTATTACTTTTGTTTCCTCACTGTACTGAACAATAATGTTTAATGGGTAATTACACTGATTGTCTTAAATTCTCTATCCTATTAAGATTTTTGAAACAAAAAACAACCTCCAAAACCCCTTTCTTAGTTTTATTTAGGGGTGACAACATTTGAAAGAACTGACTGAGTCTGAGTCCCAAATGATGAACTAGGGCATGTGGCATTTGATAGGACTTGTGGAAATCCCAAGAGTTTATCTGATTATTTCTTGTCAGATACTGATTACTTTAATGAAGGCAAAAGATCTCAGGTAAAGGGAATTATTAGACTCAAAGTTGTAAATATAGCCCTCATTAACAACTTGGCTAATTGAGATGTCTGTGGTGGATGGAAACTGGCTATAGGTCTTACTCTGTGACATCTGTGAAGGAGGGAATCTCTGCTTGCTCTGAGCCATCTGAGGCCTTGCCAGTGCTGTGAACTCTGCCATATGTGGAGTCCTGAGCTAGGGACTCTTGTAGGCAGGTGGTGGGGAATACGTGGCTGTTGACAGTTTAGTGTTGGGGGAGGACCAAAGGGATTATGGGCAGGTAATATAAACCTGAGTGTTTGTGCAACATAAGGCATTCCAAACTCATGACCACCTAGTAATTAGACTTCTGTGTGTGAGTGGTGGGAAGCTGGGTAAAACAGTCATCCAGGGCTGCAAGGGTTGGTCTCTTCCTGTAATCTTGGAGTGTGAAAATAGTGAGGATAATAGGTACCATCTGTATATAGTTGTGATTAGCAGAGCTCAGGTTCTGGAGTTGGAGAGGCCCAAATTTATAGCCCAGCTCAGTCAGTTACTCACTGACTGGTGATGGGTAAGATACTTATAACCTTTGTTTCTTCATCTCTTGCATGGGGCATCATAATAACTATTTCTCTGTGTTTTGTACAAGGATACATGGCTCTCCAGCCCAAGACTAGAAATAGGGTCTTGTTAATTCTTGTTCTAAGCTTTCTACATATGAGGTCTCTCTGGAAAAAGTCCAGCCATTGTTAATATAATGAGAATGGTTTGTGCAACATTTATGTAACCTGGCAGCCAAGGAGAATGAACTGGAAATGTGCATACCTGAATGCTGACTTCACTGTACTAGTCAGTGGGGGTGGTGGATGCAGTTGAGTGGGCATGTGTACTGAGTGGCTGTCACATTCACTGTGGCTGAGAGATGAGAGCAACAAATCTGCATCATGCTTTGCGTTAGTCTTGAACATCCCTCTGTGGAAACTATTCAGATGATTGAGAAAGCCACAGCTATGGGCAACTGGTGATTGCCAGCTTCATCACCACAATGCACCTGCTCTTGCATAACATCTAGTGAAGAGTTATTTTGTCAAAACATCACATCACCCAGGTGACTCAGTCCCCCTACAACCCAGATTTGGTGCCCTGTGACTTGGGGCTTTTTTCAAAACTGAAATCACCTTTGAAGGGGAAGAGATTTCAGACCATCAATGAGATTCAGGAAAATATGATGGGACAGTTGATGACAACGGGGAGAACTGTGTGAAGTCCCAAGGTGCCTACTTTGAAGGGGACTAAGGCATTGTTGCCCTCTGTACAGTGTTTCTTGTATCTGGTATATTCTTCAATAAATGTCTCTTATTCATATTACATGGCTGGATACCTTCTGGACAATCCTCATACTACAGCTAAGGGAAAGGGGACTGTGTTTGCTTAATCAGCTCTTGTTGGTAAGAGCCTTGGAGGTACAAAGCTCTTGATAAGAGTTAATCCCCTTAATCTGTGTCCAGCTCTGTGTGAGTACAGTACACAAGGCAAACAGCATTGGGGAAATTGACCAGTAGCAGCCCAGAGAGATAGAGAGAATGTATGTGTGCATACCTTTGCATATGTATCTGTACACATACATTGTTTATGCTCCCTTCAAGGGTGTTGCAGAAACGATGGGCAGGGATTAATGTATCAGATGGGATTTGGAGAAGATTCCCTCCAAGTCTTTCCATCCCAGAAATTCTGCGATTCTATCTTTGTTTGAAAAGTGACCCCAGGTTCTGGGGCACAGAAGCTCCTGAGTTCTGTGTGTTTGTGTGGCCCAAGGGAAAGATTTAAGAGCCTGATTGATGCTGGGTGAGCTTGCTGCATGCTGCCCTGCTCATTGTGTCAGGATGCCTTTAGCATTTAAAATTGGTCAAATGAATCCTTCTGGCAAATTTGGCAGCTCCTTTGTAGCCTAGAATTGGGGAATCTCAGATACACTCTGTTCTTTTTTGGCTCAATGGCATACACTGTTTTCTTTCAGTTTTGGTCTTACACTGTCAGTTGGCTTACCCTCTCTTCCTCCACTTCCTTCTCTGTGTGAGTGGGCTCTGCCTACAGTCCTGCTGGCTTTCTCCCTTTCTTCCTTCTTTCCTCCCTCCCTCCCTCCCTCCCTCCCTCCCTCCCTCCCTCCCTCCCTCCTTCCTTCCTTCCTTCCTTCCTTCCTTCCTTCCTTCCTTCCTTCCTTCCTTCCTTCCTTCCTTCCTTCCTTTCTTCTCTCTTTGTGGTGCTGAGGACAGGCCCTTATTGCAGTGCCTCACCTACACCCTGTTAGGCTAGGCTTCCCTGGAAGCAGACCTGAGATGAAGATGCAATGGCAAGGAGTCACTTGGGAGATGATGTCAGGAAACAATTGCTTGCCTGAGAAGTGAAGCAGGGAAGGGGAAGAAGATTAAAGCAGATGGTCTTCATGGGAAACCAGGTCTAGGCCCAATGGGGGCCATAGGATAGAGTGCAGAGCATCTGAGGCCAAGGTATCCCTTTGACCTCTGACTGGAGATTGTGGCCCTGGGGCCTGCCCATGAATGTGGTCTACATGGGCTCCATGGAGCCTATGTAACACCAGAAAGTTCTAAAGTGAGCCACAGTGCTGAGGCTGGAAGCCCTTGTTGGAGAATGTGAGGGGAGGTGGGCAGGGCCCCTCAGCTCTTCCTGGTCACTCTGAATGGACCTAGACCCCAACTGTGCTTGACCACTAGGGTAAGGGTGTCTCACATGACCATGACCCGCCCACATGTAGATGCCAGCTACAGCTACCTGCGAAGTTTAGGAGCATTTCGCCAAAGTGACTAGCAGTGATCTGATTAATTAAAACTGTAAACAAGCAAACATTCCTTGAGGGTCTCCTGTGTTCCAGGCACCAGACTAAGTGCTCTTCCTATGTATCTCATCTTAATCTTCTTGGTAACCCACAGAATAGGTATTATTATTTTTAAAATTATATATATATTTAAAATTTAAGCAACTAATTATGCATTTATATGAGAAAAAAATATTTTCACTCCAAGCCTGGAAGTCCAGATGTTCAATATATTTAAGTCAACTGTGTTGAGGTTCTAATTAAGACATTAATCTTTAAAAGCAGTTGTTCTGTGTCTCCTTACAATAATCTAACTATAAATATTAAACCAGTCTTAAACCACGAGTTGAGTAGTTAAATTTTGTTAAATATCTTTAAAAGTTTGACTCATGGCAAAATATTGAGATAATATGTATGGAGAGCTCCTTTAAACAATCAAAACAGACCACTCTGTTAATAACATTGTAATCTTTGAATTAGCAGCTATGACTCAAAGGTTGTAAAGTTTTGAAGGGAATTACATACAAAAATTAAAGACTGCCTGTGGAGATGACCTGTATTAATGTCCCTGCTTCTCATGCCATGGCTTCTGTTGACATTAAAGTAGTTTAGGGGGAATTTGGAATGTAAGCACACTTATTACCACACTCTTACATAGGCAGGAAAATCAAGAGAATGATAGCAGGAAAAAAGTACAGCTTCTGATCCCAGTGCTGATCCAGGTCTGTATACTAGTTTCTAAAATAATGTAAGAGTAATACCCTAAGAACAGTCAGCAAGCATCTCTATGTAGACGAGGGAAATGGCCAGTGATACATAATATAAGGAGCCTGAACTGAAGCCATTCAGTGGAGAATTTAGCACAATGCATGTATAGGGCTCACATATCAGTGTTCCAGGTATGAAAAGGAGAGGGCAGGGGAGAGGGAGGGAGGGAAGAGGAGAGTTGAATTTCAATGTCATTGAGTTCACAGTGGTAGTTCTAATGAATTTACCAATCAAACTGATATTAAATTCTGGTATTAATAAATTCAATGTGGACTTTTTAACAGGTATTTTTCAGACCAGAGCACTTAACTTATAACCAATTCATAGATGAAAGGAAGCATGGGCTTAATATTTAGCATATTCTCCAACGTCCTATATATATCAGGAACAGACAAAGTTTGTGGCCAGTTTCTGGCCAAACATTTCATTGTATCAATCTTATCTAATTTCTTAGACTTTTGCATTCAAGACCTACTCTTTTTCTCACTTATTCTTTTTTAATTTTATATTTACCATTGATATACAATGTTACATTGTATTCATGTTATTGTATAGTGATTAGACATTTATATAACTTATAAAGTAATCACCTGGTAAGTCTATTACCCATCTGACACCACACATACTTACTACAATATTATTGACTATATTCCCCATGCTGTACTTTACCATCCCCATGACTGACTTTATTACTGGCAATTTATTCCTCTGAACCCCTTTCACCTTTTTTATCCTTCTCCCCAACCACCTTTCCATCTGGCAAGCATCAATTTGTTCTCTGTATCTATGAGTCTGTTTCTGTTTTGTTTGTTCATTTATTTTGGTCTTTAGATCCCAAATACAAGTGAAATCAGATGGTATTTTTTTCTTTGTCTGACTTATTTCTCTTAGCATAGTACCCTTTAGGTCCACCCATGTTGTCACATTGGTAAAATTTAATTCTTTTTTATGGCTGAGTAATATTCCATTGTTTATGTGTACCACATCTTATTTATCCATTCATCTATCAATGGACACTTAGGTTGCCTCCATATCTTGGATATTGTAAATAATATTGCAGTGAACACAGGTGTGCATATGTCTTTTCAAATTATGTTTTGGATTTCTTCAGATAAATGCTCAGAAGTGGAATTGCTGGTAATTTCTAGAGGAACTTCCATACTGTTTTACATAGTGGCTGCACCAATTTATAATTCCACTAACAGTGCAACAGGGTTTCCTTTTCTCCACATTTGCACTTAAAATTGTTGTTGGTGATTTACTGATGATGGCATTCTGACAGGTGTGAGGTGATATTGTGGTTTTAGTTTGCATTTCCCTGGTAATTAGTGACTTTGTGTATGTGCTCTTTGAAGAAATGCCTATTCAGGTCCTCTGCCCATTTTTTAATTATATTGTTTGTATTTTTAGTGTTAAGTTATATGAGTTTCTTATATATTTTGAATATTAACCTCTTATCAGATGTGTCATTGATGGATATCTTTTTTCATTCAGTTGATTGCCTTTTCATTTTCTTGATTGTTTCCTTTGCTATACAAAACTATTTAATTCAATATAGTCCCATTTGCTTATTTTTTCATTTCCCTTGCTCAAGGTAATATATTAGAAAAATATTCCTAAGAAAAATGTCAGAAATTTTACTGTCTGTTTTCAGGTCTTACATTTAAGTCTTTAATTCACTTTGAGTTTATTTTTGTATATGATATAAAAAAGTGATCCGCATTCATGTTTTTCAATGTGTCTTGTACAGTTATCCCAACACCATTTTATTGAATAGATGGTCTCTACCCCATTGTATAGTCTTTCTTTCTTTGTCATAAGGTAATTGGTTATATAGATGTAGGTTTATTTCTGGGTTTTCTATTCTGTTCTATTGATCTACATGTCTGTTTTAATGTCAGTGCCATGCTGTTTTTATCACTATGGCCTTGTAGTATAGTTTGATATCAGGTTAGCTGATGCCTCCAACTTTGTTCTTCTTTTTCAAGAAAGATTATTGGGGCTTTTTGAGGTGGTTTTTGGTTCCATATTAATTTTAGGATGATTTGTTCTAGTTCCTTGAAAAATGTCATTGATGTTTTTATAGGGTTGATTGCATTGGGTAGTATGGACATTTTAATGACGTTAATTCTTTCTATATATGAGCATAGTATATGCTTCAATTTACTTGTATATTGTTCAGTTTCTTTCTTCAATATCTTATAGTTTACTTGGTACAGTTTTTTTATCTTTTTGGTTAAATTTATTCCTAGGTTTTTTTTTATACGATTGTAAATGAGGTCATTTTCTAAATTTCTGTTTCTGATAGTTTGATATTGTATATAAAAATGCAGCTAATTTCTGAATGCTAATTTTTTAGCCTGCTACTTTACCGATTTATTTATAAGTACTAATAGTTTTTGGGTGGGTTCTTTAGGATTCTCTATATGTAACATGTCATCTGCAAATAATGATAGTTTTACTTCTTGCTTTCCACTTCAGTTGGCTTTTATTTCTTTTTCTCATCAAATTGCTATGACCAGGACTATGTAAAATAAGAGGGGTGAAATTGAACATCTTTGTCTTGTTCCCAATCTTAAGGAAAAAGCTTTTAGCTATTCACCATTTAGTATGATGTTAGCTGTGGGTTTGTCATACATGGTCTTTATAATGTTGAGTTATGTTCACTCTATCCCCACTTTGCTCAGAGTTTTTATCATAAATCTATGTTGTATTTTGTCAAACCCTATTTCTGCATTTGTTAGTTTGATCATGTGGTTTTTATTGCTTATTTTGTTTATTGATGTATCATACTAATTGGTATACATGTATTAAAAGAGCCTTGCATCTTTATACTAGCAAATCCCACTTCATCATGGTATATGATCTTTATAATGTATTGCTGAATTTCATTTGCTAATATTTTGTTGAGAATTTCTGCATGTATGTTCATCAAGGATATTGGTCAATAATTTTTTTTAAATAGTGTCTATGTTTGTTTTCAGTATCAGGGTAATGCCGATCCCATAAAGTGAGTTTGGTTGCATTTCCTCCTCTTTAATTTTTTGGAATAGTTTGAGAAGGATAGGTTTTAATTCTTCTGAATGTTAGGTAAAATTCACCAGTGAAACCTTGTGGCTCAAAGCTTTTGTTTGTTGGGAGTTTTTTGATTATTGATTATTGATTTTGATTAGCAAGTATTGGTTTGTTCAGATTTTCCATTTCTGACTGAGTAAAACTTGGAAGATTATTTTTTCAAAGAATTTATTCATTACATCTAGGTTTCCCATATTTTTGGTGTACAATTGTTCACAGTATGTTCTTATATTTCTTTGTATTTCTGCGGTATCAGTTATCACTTGTATTCTTTCATTTCTGATTTTATTTATATGCCATCTTTTCCTTTTTTCTTAATTAGTTTGGCTAAAGGTTTATCAATGTTGCTTATATTTACAAAGATCCAGCTTTTGGTTATGTGGATCTTTTCTATTGCTTTTTAACACTTTACTTAATGTATTGTGTCTCTGGATCTTTATTATTTCCTTCCTTCTGATCACTTTGGGCTTTGTTTTTGTTCTTTTTCTAGTTTTTTTAGGTATAAGTTTAGACTGTTCATTTGAGAGTTTGTTGGTTTTTGAGGTAGGCCTGTATTGCTATAAATTTTCTTTTTCAGAACTGCTTTGTCTGTGTCCCATAAATTTGGGATCATTGTCTTTACATTTTTATTTTACTCAAGGTATTTTTTTAATATTTTTTACTTATTATCTTTAGAGGGGAAGGGAAGGAGAGAAGGAGAGAAATGTCAATGTATGGTTGCCTCTCATGAGTCCCCTTGCTGGGAACTGGCCTGCAACTCGGGCCTGTGCCCTGACTGGGAATCAAACTGCGATTATGTGGTTCGCAGGCCCGCGCTCAATCCACTGAGCTACACCAGCCAGGGCTTCAAGGTATTTTTTAATTTCTTCCTTGATCTCATTGTTATTCCGGTCATTGCTTAGTAACATGTTACTTAGTCTACACGTTTGTGTGTTTTTCAGTTCTTGTAATAGATTTCTAGTTGTATATTGTTACGATTGGAGAAGATGCTTGATATGATTTTATTTTTCTTAAAGTTATTGAAACTGTCTTGGAAAATGTTCCATGAGCCCTTGAGGGAAAAAGATATATATATTCTGTTGCTTTGGAGAGATATTTCCTAAAAGAATCAATTAGGCCTATTAATTCTAATGTGTCATTTAAGTCTACTGTTGTCTTGTTGATTTCCTGGTGGATGATCTATCTATTGGTATCATTACTGTTGATCTCTCCTTTTATGTCCACCAATTTTTGCTTTGTATATTTAGTTGCTCTTACATTGGGTATGTAGATGTTTATAAGAGTTATGTCTTCTTGGGTTGATCCCTTTATCATTATGAACTGCCCTTCTTGGTCTTTTGTTACAGCCCTTGTTTTAAAGTCTATTTTGGCTGATACAAGTATTGCATCTCTAGCTTTTTGTTTGTTTCCATTTGCATGAAATATCTTTTTTCCATCCCTCTACTTTTAGGTTACTCTGTGGTTTTTTGTTGTTTTCTTTTTAATCTAGGGGGTCTCTTGTAGGCAGTATATGTATGGGTCTTTGTTTTCCTTTTTTAAGTCCACTCAGCCACCCTATGCATTTTGATTGGAGCATTTATTCCATTTTGTTATTGATATGTACCTTATATCAATATGTTATTGATCGTTGTTACCTTCTTATTCATTGCTTTCTAATTGTTTTTGTAGTTCTTTGTTTCTTAATATTCTGTCTTTATTTTTTATAAATCTCTTTTATAGTTATTGTATGTTTCCTATATACCACACTATGGTTAAGACAGTTTTAATATGCTGATCTCATAAGTCTAATAAATTCTAAAATAACTATAACTTTTATTCACCTCTTCTATGTTTATATTTTGTCATTGTTTTCTTCTTTTGGTGTGTGTTTATATATATCTATTAATTTACTGTGTAATTACACCTGATCTTTATACTTTTGCCTTTTATTGTTTGTACTAGCTTTATTGTTTATTGATTCAATGCTTTCATTATCTTTGCCTTTTTCAGTCAAATTTTTTTCTTTCCTATGATTTCTTTCTTATATTTCCAACTATTTTTTTTTTTTTGCTTTAAAAAGTCCATTTAATATTTTGCAGTATTGGTTTGGTGGTGATAAACTTCTTTTGCTGTTTCTTGTCTGGGAAGCTTTTTTGCCACTTTTTTGACTTTATTTGTAGCTTTGCTGGGTAGAGTAATCTTGGTTATAGATACTTGCTTTTCATCACTTTGAATATTTTGTTCCAGTTCCTTTTGGCCAGCAAAAATTTTGTTGTGAAATCAGCTGAACATCTTTTTTTTTAAATCCTCACCCAAGGACATGCTTACTGATTTTAGAGAAGGGGGAGGAGAAGGGAGTGGAGAGAGAGAGAGAAACATGGGTGAGAGAGAGAAACATGGCTGTGAGAGAGAAACATCGATCAGTTGCCTCTAGCACATGCCCCAACTGGGATCAAACCCACAACTCAGGTGTGTGCCCTGACTGGTAATCAAAGCTGTGAGCCTTCAGTTTACAGGACGATGTTCCAATCAACTGAATCACACCAGCCAGGGCTCAGCTGACCATTTTATGGGAACTTCCTTGTAAGTCATTAACTGCTTGTCTCTTGCTACTTTTATGATTCTCTCTTTGTCTTTAAACTTTAGCATTTTAATTATGATGTGTTGGTGTGGGCCTCTTTGGATTCATCTTATTTGGGACTTTCTGTGCTTCCTGGACTTGTATGCCCATTTTATTTGCCAGGTTAGGGAGGTTTCAGTCATTATTTCTTCAAATAGGTTTTCAGGGCCTAACTCCACTCCTTCTGGTAACCATATGATGCAAATGTTCTCATGCTTGTTGTTGTCCCAGAGGTCCCTTAAAGTATCCTCACTTTTTATTTTTATTTTTTTTTGCTATTCTGATTCAGAGTTTTTTTGCTATCGCTGATCATATCGCTGATTCAGTCTTCAGTGTCATCTAATTTGCTCTTGATTCCATCTAATGTAGTCTTTATTTCAGTTAATGTATTTTTCATTTGTTTTTTTTAATGGTTTCTGTCTCTTTACATACTTCTCACTGAGTGCATCTATTTTCCCCCTAAGTTCATTGAGCATTGTTCATTGAACCAGTATTTTTTAACTGTGTATCTGGTAGATTGCTTACCTCCATTTCATTTATTCTTTTCCTAGGGTTTTTTTCCTGTTCTTTCATTTGGACATATTTCTTAGTTTCCTCATTTTGGCTCTCTCCCCGTTTTTGTTTCTATGTATTAGGTAGATCTGCTGCATCTCCTGGTCTTGATGAATGGACTTAATATAGTACATGTCCTGTGTGGCCCAGTGGTGCATTTTCTTGGTCACCTGTGCAGCAGGCTTTAGGGATGTCCCTGCGTGTGTCCTCTTGTACTTGAGTCTAGGTTGCTGTTGGAATGTTAGTGGGTGGGATTGACCTTGAAGCTGCCTGCCTGTGAGAATGGCTATGACTACAGTGAATGAGCTATTATGTGGGATTGTACCTCCCCCCTCCCCCAGAGTGGGGTTTACTTTAGTGGAGCTCTGATGCTCTCTGAGCCCAACCTTTGGTTGTGTCATTTTGGAGCTGCTTGTGTTGTTGAGTAGTATTTTCAGAAGCCAGCCATTGGATGTGTTGTTTCTGGGGCCTTTTGGGAGGGGCTCTGGTACAGGCCACTATCAGCTTCTGTGCTCAGCCCAGGGCACATGGTAGGAACTACAAAGTGATCTATGATTGGTTGCTGCTGTGCTGGGTGTAGAGGCATCTGGGAGGGGCTGTGTTGAGAACCATAGCCAGCTTCTGCTAGCTCTAGATTTGGAACCTTTGGTGGTCACAACAGTATGAGCCAAGTACAGCCACTGCAAGTGCTGGGTTTGATGCCACTTAACAAGTGCTACAGGGCACATCAAAGTCAATCATTGCTTGTTTGGAGTTTCTGAACCTTGGTAGATTTTAGGAAAGTCCAGTGTGAACAAAGGTGGGCAATTTGTGTGGGAAAGCCACAGAAAGAGGTTTGAACTGGGCATGCATGTTGGGTGGGGAGGGGTTGCAGGCAATCACCAGAGCAGGGTGAAGGGTGTCAGCCAGGTTAGTTGAGGGTTCATAGTTGGCACCCACCAGTGCCTACACATTGGGTCAGGTGATGGCTTAACAAATGAACAATGGCACTTGCCAGCAGTTCCCTTCAGGAGAGCTGCCCTGACCTCTGTCCCTCCAGCCCTCTCCCTAAAATTAGACAATTCAAGTTCTCCCCTGTTCCTGGTGCTTTTTGAGCTTCCCCTGCTCTGGAACTCTGAGCAAGTTACTTTGTGAGTCAGTCCGTGTGTGGGCCCTTTAAGACCTATAAGATCTCATTCTCTAGCAAACCATTATGTTTCTCAGCCACAAACCCTGCCAGTTTTCACAACTAGATGTAATGAGAACTTCTCTTCCAGGCACTGGTGTTCCAGACTGGGAAATTTGGGGTGGGGCTGGGACACCTCGCTGCTCGGAGGGAATCACCACAGCTGAGATATTCCCTAATGATTCTTAACCACCACACCATGGGTGTGGGGCTAGCCCTTTCCATCTCTCTGACCTTCCTACCAGTCTGGACATGGCTTCTTTGTAGTCTTAATTATAAGAGTTCTGTTCAGCTATCTTCAGGTGGTTCTCAATGACAGTTGTATAATTTAATTGTACTTTTGATATGGTCATGAGAGGTGAGCACAGTATCTACCTACTCTGCCATCTTAACCAAGATTTGGTATTGTTATTCTTTTCACTTGAGGCAACTAAAGTGAAGAGTGCTTAACTGATTGCCCCAATTCACACAGCTCTTAAGAGATTGATTCGGAGGTCTAACATGGCCCTTCTTCACTCACTGTACCGGTTCTCCTCCCACATCTTATGATCTGGGAGCTTGGTTATGCCCACTGGTATTTCACAAAGTGCTGAACAGGTTGGGTGGGCTACTTCTGTAGGCCTTTTGTGTATAAAGACATCCCAGTGAGATTAGATCCACCTTAGTCTGGTGACTGCTTCCCTTGATTGTGGACTGGTCAGCACCTGGGACCAGATGGGTGGGAGCTGCCTTTAAATCAGGCTCTGAAGAAAGGCCCAGCCTCTGGCCCTTGGATGGATTCATCTCTGCCTGACAGGGCCTGGCCACCATCTGGACCTGGCTCTCTCCTCCATTTCAGGAAGCCCTACCATGTTTTCTTGTCACTCTCTTTGTCCCAGGGAGGCCCTGGAGACCACTCAGTAACACATCTGACCTTTTGGGCCTGGCTGGCACTCTCCCTGCCCTAAGTACTGATACAGTGACTTTGCCCTCAGGCTTTGTTATCATAGCTCATGGTCAGGGGACCCCTAAGTCATCTTTAGCTGGGGGCTCAGTTTTCACTTAAATCTTAACAGCAGAAGAACCCTAGAGTAAGAGTCAAGAGATCTTGATTTAAGTGCCACTAGTTTCTTATGTGTCTTTGTGCTTCACTTTTCTGGGCCTCAGTTTCCTCGTGTCCTATGTGATGTAATCTAGTATTCCTTCTCGTCCTGAAGTTCCAGGAGTCAGGGAAATTACGAGTGTGGTTGACTTACAGAGACAGCAGAAGATTAACAGCTGATTTCAGATTTTGGTCTTCCTTGGGTCCTGCTCTCAGGCATCTAACAGTTCAAGCACCCAGGATCCTTAGGACAGTCCTAGAAATCTTGTACCCTGCCTGCCCTGGGAGCTTGAAAAAAAATGCTGGCCTTTGATCTTCTTAGGGAGGTGAGGAACAAAGGGAAGAATGAAGAGTTCTATGCATTATGAGGTAGGGGAGAGGGCTGTGGACACAGCCAGGTTTGAGTGGTCAGCCCCAGGAGCAGAGGCATGGGTGGACTACACCAGGCCAGGATGGGCTGCAGCTACTAGGCTTTTGGTTTAATCATCTCCACACTAAAGGATCTCAGGGACAACTTAATTAGGACTTAGTCATAAAGGTAACAGTGGAGAACATGGTTTTCCTAACTGGCTGTAATAGACAAGATCCTTGAGGAACCACCATTAGCTTTCTCACCAGACAGAAGCTGGTTACTTGAATCCAGAGGATCTGACTCTAAGCTGTTCAGTTCCTGGCAGGGGGTTCGGGGGGAGGGTGACTGGAGGTTAGCTCTTCAGTGCCTTAGCCAAGGGCTCAGGGCTCAGCTAGTGTGTCTGAGCCTCTTCACTGGCCTCTCAGCATGCCCTCTTCCCAGCCCTCCTTGGCCAGAGTATTTATTTTCCTAAAGAAGAAGGCAATATGCACTGAGCACCTACTATGTGCCATGCACTGTGCTAGGCTCTAAGAAATCTGGAGGTAAGTCAGGAGCCTTTCATTCAGGGAGCTTTGTTCCTTTGGGCAGAGACTGGACAAATGCAGCAATGTTCCTGGCATCTGTGGGAGATGAATACAGAAAAGGAGAAAGTACCAAGGACTGGGATTCAGTTGCTAATTTCCCAGAGGAGGATTTAGATATCCCAGAGGAGGGAGAAGTGACGAGGAAGGTGGATTTTTCTCTTAGGAAACTGCACAGGCAAAGGTGTGATGGCAGGATTGTGTCTCTGCCCAGCATGGGTGAGCTGAGGGCAGTAAGGCTAGGTCTGTAAAAGATACCTGGGAACATAAAGCAGCTTCAGCCTGTGTGCTGGAAGGAAGGCAGGCCTTGGCAGGGCCATAGACAGAGTAGAGACAGACATCCATGGGGAATGTCTCCCAAGGGTGGCTGGAAAACTGAAGGCCAGCGTGGGAGGCCAAGTGGAGGCCTTGAGGGAGCAAGCAGACTGCAGACATGGGATTGGGCTGCTCAGATTTTACCAGATACCCCTCTATGTCAGGCAGTGAACAAGTCATCTTTTCAGGGAGCAGCTTACTATTTGATATGGTGACCCATGCACATGGTTCCAGTACTTGCACAGCCTCAGGCACCTTTCACTGGGTTTTGCCCTGGAATTTTTAAGGGCTGCTCTCAGCCACTGCTGCATTGCTGAGAAAGAGTTTCAGGAGTGATAGTGGATGAGGATGGCTGAATCATAAAGGACATTGGTTCTCAGTGAGCACCTCCTGTGAGCCCCCTGAGTGTTAGCAAAATGTTATATATCTGTAATGATATGTGTTTTTCTGTGGAATAGTTTAGAACTTCAGTCAGATTCTCAGAATGGTCTTTAACCCCCAAAAGGTTAAAGTTTAGAACCACCATAAGCTCTGTGAAAATTGGGCTCTGTGTGCCTTGCTGTGTTCCCAAGGCATGGCCCAGCTCCTGACACCCACTGGGTGCTTATCTAAGCCAATGCAAACTGCTGTAACAAAAGATCGCAAACTGAGTGATCATTATCAGAAATTTACACAGCCAGTAAGTGAAAAACTCTAATTCCAACCTGTGTCAGCCTGACTCCAAACCCTGTATATCCTTAGTCATTATTTCAGGAGTAGGGGGCTCAACACTCAGAACAAGGGCTCACCTCACCCTTCTCTGTTTCTGCAGTGGCTGAGGTCTCTTTAGCTGAGATGGCCAGAAGCAGTCTACACAGGTTGCCCAGCCCAAGCCCCTGTCAGCTGGGGAAGTCAGGGGAGATGCTGGGGTGTGTGCGGTGAGGCTGGAGGATTACCGGGTGGTCCTAAGAATAGGCTCCCCGGGTTAAGCCTTTCTCTCAGTATGTTTTCTTTCGTCTCATCAGTGGGCTGCTTGGAGGCCTACTATTCCTCCTGCTAGACAGAATCAGGTATTATACTTGGAGCTGTCAGGGAGAATTATTGAAATCATTTGAACAGGTAATCTTAGGATAGCGTGAGGTTGTTTAGAGCAAGGAGAGCTCACTGTGCAGAAACCCTGATCTGGGTAATCAATGATTGCTGCATCTAAGGGGTTTCCTGTGGGGTGGACACAAAGAAGACTTCCAAGGGCTCTGGTGGTGGGACAAAGGCCTGGGCTGGCAGGAAACCAGGAGGAGTGGTAGCCACAATGTCCCAGGGGCAAATGAGAGGTTATGGGGAGTTGGGTTAGCGTGACTTTGCCTCCAACTGGGTGTGGAAAGAGTGAGTTCTAGTTCCATCTAGGTCATTTACTAACTCTGACCTTGGCCAAGTCATTGTTCTTCTTCGGGCCTCAGCTTCCTCCTCTCTGTAGATGAGGGGCTTGACGGCATAACTTTGGTCAATTCTGACACACTGCACTTCTGCCGTCCCCACAGACTTGTCAGCTGGAGCAGCAGGACAAAGGGCCTCTGTAAGAGTGAACATAAAGATGGGGTAGAGCTTGGGCTTGTCTTTATCTGTATGAATATTATCATTGTTATTATTATTATTATTATTATTAACCATAACAGCAAATATACAACAACTAACATTCCTTGGGTATGTAGCACCTGTTAGGCTCTGTGGCAAGTGCATCATTTAATTTATTTCTTTCAACAAATCCATTTTACAGACAAGGACAAAAGTCTTAAAGAGGGTAAATGACTTGTCCTAAGCCACATAGCTTATGAGGGCAGAAGTGAATTTCTTGTCAGGGTGGTTTGATTTTAAAGTCTGTGCCCTCAAACACCAAACCACACATTCGGAGTTACCCACAGACAGATGAATATCAAACTGAAATCCTCTGTGATACGTGCTCTGACAGTTTCGTTATGTTTGGCTTGCTTGCTTTATGGGTTTAATACTGCATTAGTTTTCTGTGGCTGCCATAACAAATGACTACAAAGTGTGTACCCTAACAGCAGAAGTTTGTTCTCCCACAGTTCTGGAGGCCAGAGATCTGAGATCAAGGTGCTGATAGAGCTGCACTCCTTCTGAAGTCCTAGGATAGGAGAGAGTCTGTTCCATGCCTCTTTTAGCTGCTGGTGACTTCAGGTTGGCTTTTGGCCCCATTACTCTAGTCGCATCTGTGGCTGCATTGCACCCCATCCCCTGTGTGTGTTCTTTTCTGTGTGCCTGTTTCATAAGAATATGTGTGATTACATTCAGGGCCCAGCTGATAATCCTGGATAAATTCTCCTCTCAAGATCTTTAACTTATCCCTGCCATTTTCCATATAAGGAAATATTTGCAGGTTCTGAGTATTAGACATGAACCTGTGTTTTGGACCTCCTTTTAACCCACTATAATTATGGACTTACGGGTTTTTTACATTTCACTGTATTTTCATCAGTTATTCTCACTATTCTTTTTGAAGCAAAAATTGTCCCATTGTCTGCCAGTGGGAGTCTCTTCAAGTCATCCTCTTGCTCATTAGGCATGACTCCAGCAGTCTGCCAGCCACTCCTCACTCATGGGCACAAACTGTCAGAGGCTGACTTTGTGTGTTCCCTGCCTCCAGCCTAAAGTTTCTCAAAGTTGCCCCAATTTCTCTCATTAGTAAATAGTATTTCTCACTGATATTATCCATTCTGTTTTATTTCATTTAAAAATATGACTGAGCCCTGGTTGGGTGGCTCAGTCAGTTGAGCATTTCCCGTGCACTAAATAGTTGCTAGTTCAATTCCCAGTTGGGGTGCGGGCAGGAGGGAACTGATCGATGTTTCTCTCTCTTTCTGTTTCTCTAAAAATCAGTGACCATATCCTCCAGTGAAGAAAAATAAATAAATCAAGTTTAAAAAATGACTGATTGCTATCCACTTACTGGATTTCAGGGTCTTAACGATTTTGACCCACAGTTTGAAAACCACTATGCTGGGCTATTCTATTTCTTCTTACCTTGACCACAAATTTAGGAACTTCTCCCTCATCTGAATGTGAAGTACCCCAAAGGCCCCGGCCAAAACACCATGCAGCTCTCTTTTGGCTCCAGAACAGATTGTGCCTACAAAGGGCTACACTTCCCAGCCCCGACCCTACTCTGGCACCTTGTTTCCCTTTTAGATTTCAGCTCTCCCCTCTCCCTCCCTTGTTCTCCATTCCTCTTCCCTCCCCTCCTTACCCCTTCTGATCTGCCCCACTACATCACTGTAGGGCCTCTACTTTGCCATTCTAAGAGGCTAATGTGAAAATTGTCCACAGATGGCACAGACAATATGGAAAAGAGCCTCTCTCTTCATTAGAGAAACACAAGGCAGCGTTTTAAAATGATATATATTGTTACCACAATAATTATGCCAAAATTCAAATAAATAGCCTCTTGATATGCTCTTGCCAAGGGCTCCTGAGGCCCCCTTGGGGTTCTCCTGGGGTAACACCAAGGAGAGCCCAAGAACTGTCTGCCTGGTCCTTTCTGCAGCCTTCAATGGAACTCTGTGGTACAGAAATCTTTGGGCAGTGTGTTTGCCTCCAGTGTAGCCTCTCATCTGTAACCAGGTGCAAAGACTGGGCTATAGGCCAGGTCCCAGCAAACTTTGTATTTGGTGGCTGCCTTATCCCCATCAGCCTCTTTCTTATCCCACACCCAGGCTCTGAGCTCTAAATAGCCCACAGGGGTCCCTGGAGGGCTATCCTGCCCACCTGTCTGGGTTGAGCACCTAAACTTCCAGCATGCATGTTTTTTTTCAGCACTCTCTCTGGAGGCACACAGGAAGGAAAACAAATAGGCTGAAGTCCTTCACAAGACACCATTTAAGGCTGAGAGAAACTTGACCTCATACACTCCCCAGAGGGTTGTATTTTTATAATGGCTTGGGAATTGCTTTCAGCCCAGTCCTTTCTCCAATCTGTTAGCCTGGACCCTTGTTTCTTCCTTCACGGAGAGCTTCTACCTCACCTCCTACCCTCTGCACCTGTTCCCACATGTTGTCCTAGAAAGAAACCCCAAAAGCCACACCAGAATAAAGACTTCATGTATCTGGTTATCTGAGGGGGAGGATAGTGGTAGGGATTAGAAAAGATGAAATGCACCCACATTGAAATTAAAGACTAATTAAGCTGCATTTTAAACAAATATTTAAAAATAGATTATAATTTCATAGTATGGTCAGCCAAGGCAGCTGGGAGAAGGGGGACCCAGAGGGAGGGCAATAGAGAAGAGACTGGCGAAGGAGCAGCTGCCAGTGAAGGAGACACAGGAAGAGAGCAGAGGGAGGGAGGAAGAGAGGAACAGGGAAGCTGAGGGAAAAAGGGCACCAGTGGACAGAAGCAGTGGGTAAATTATCATCAACAAACTGCTTCATTTTAGATTAGTAGCTCCATGTTATTGCACATGATCCCTGACATTGGAAATGCTGACTTGTTAGCGCTTCAGCTGCTCTTTCTCTTGAGATGTTTCTGTCTCCCCTTTCAACAGGAGCAGCTTCATCTTTCAGTAAAAGAAGCATTTTGGTCTGGGTTTTGTGGGCTAAAAAGGTTCTATCTGGCTCTGTGTTCCTGTCTTCCTCCTAGCTCCAAATAGAGTGCCAGAGATAGGGTAGAAACAGTGATTTGGTGGGCGGGTGGGTGAGTGAATCAGCATCTTCAGATTGAAGCAACATGTTGGAAGACCACTTTGCCAGCAGGTGAAGACAGCAGCATATGGGTATGTGGGGAGGCCTTGGTGATGGCCACCCCCTTCCACCCCTGTCCCTGACAGACAGGGACTTCCCCCATCCCTTTTCTGCTTCAATTCTATCTCTGATTAAGGGCCCTGGCACAATATTTGAAGAAATGTACAAAGCCAAGTTTACCTGCTATGATATAATTGCATTAAGGAGGATAAAATTAAAGGCTTTTCATGGCCGGTATCCCCAGGATTATTTGATTATTTAATCATTTCAAAGTGCCCTTCCCCTCCCCCCCGAAAAAGGAAGCTGCTTTAGGAAGGAATTCATTTGGGGAAATTACATATGGGCATCTCCTTGAGTTGTTCCAGCTGCTAATGACCTAGAGAGCCACTGGCAGCCCAGGTAGGGGGCTTTGGCTTTCTGCCCCTCCCCTTTGTGCTGGTGACAGATGAGCAAGACTCTTCCACCAGGGCAACAGAGACCAAGGAGTGGAAAATGAGTTTAAGTTACTCCAATTAGATGCCGAAAACACCTGGGGTCATTTTACCTTCTTTAATTTACTTGGTACAGACACTTTTTTTGGAAGGTAGCTAATGAATTCCCTGCCTTTGGAAGAGAGAGTGGCACCTCTTCTGTGAGGGGGAAACAAGCTGTGCTCTCTCAAGGTCATGCAGGACGGTGGTTTTAGGACCCTGGGTCTTATGCCCTCACCATCCTCCCACTGCAAGACCAACACTGACTCCAGGTGGCACCACTTCTCAAGCTTGCCTTAGTCCAGGCTTTCCCTAGGGAGCAGTGGCAGTGGGCCCTAGAGACCTGCAGGGTTCACTCACCCCATCCCTCTGTCTGAACCCCCAATGGGATCAAATCTCAAGGACTTCGAGGCTGCTGTCTCTTTGTTGTTCTGGACTCACATAGTCTATAAACTCTCCTGCTGCACTTTCAGCTGATTCCTACTTGTTTAGGGCACATCAGAAGGATGGTAAAATCAGGACTCTGTAAGACAGAACAGACAAAAGTGTTTTTTTATGGTCTGTTCTGAAGAAGCACTGCCTGAAGTGATTGACAGCCAACCCCAGTGGTGGTAAATAGTGATGGTCAGCCACCAGTTCTTGATGTGCCAACTGACACTTGGACGTTTGTTCAAGGGTCTCTCCTACTGCACATTGGTTGGAGGCACCTGGGAGAAAGGCACTAACTAGAGGCCCAGTCTGGACCTGCCCTTGCTAATCCTGGAGATCCTGGGCTGGCCTTGGGGGTACATCTAGGGTTATGTGGTTCATTGCTCATCTATGTTTGCAGTTCATTTTATTTACTACTGAATCCCCAGGGGTAGAACATAGTAGGTATTTCACCAATATACACTAATATTGTTTGATGAATGAACATTATGGAGCTTAGGTTAGCCTAGTTTTTTATCCATAAGAAATTACAACACCCGGACTTCCGGCCAAGATGGAGGCATAGGTAGACACACTGTGCCTCCTCGAACAACCAAAAGGAGGACAACAACTATTTTAAAACAAAGAACAACCAGAACTAAAAGAAAATTGAACTGTATGAAAGTCTAACAACCAAGGAATTAAAGAAGAAACATTCATTCAGACCTGTAGGAGGGGTGGAGATGGGCAGCGGGCAGCTGTGTGAAGGAGGTGGCCCTGAGCGGGGCCTTGGAGGATAGGGGGAGTTTGGAGAGGTAAGGATAGTGAAGGAAAGCACGTGGTGAGAACAAAACTGGTGCAGAGCACTGTCTAATGATCAGAGTATATATCCTCTCTGTACCACTGAATAAATCACCTTCTTATCTGAGCTTCAGTTTCTTCATTTGAAAAATGGGAACAATATCAGTATCTACCTCATAGGGTTGTTTTGAGGATAAAATAAAATAAAAATGACATAGGGCCAAGTAGCTCCAGTCCATACACATTCAAACAATAGTTGCCATCATCATTCCTCCTCCTCCTCCTGCCAGGACTGCCCTCTGCTATCCTGGTATTCATTCTCTGTTCTTCCCACTTTCTCCCTGTCTCCCTGAATCTCCTTCTGGGCTGCTTACACACTTGGTTATATACTCAGGCCTCTGGGCAATGCCCTCATCAGAAGAAGGGGAGGCCAGAGGGCCTAAAGCAGGTTCGAATTAGACCCAACTCCCTTCCTGCTCAGTTCTGATTGTTCTCCAGGCAGGAGGTTTCCCTGCCAGGCTACTGTTGTATGTATTGACAGCTGCTGCCACCCTTTCATTCCAGTGTTGCCCCCATGCTGGGCAAGTGGGAAGCTGGTCTTTTGCTAAGAGAGGGGATGCCATGCCTCAGAGGCAGCCTCTCCCCACCCCTGCAGAGTCTGACATTTTGTTTGCACCAGGCCAGAGGCCCCTGTGCTAATGGGACCTGTCCTGACTATCCTAATGTAAACCTAGTATCACTGAGCCTACAGCTGGGACTGGCAAAATTTTGGTGCAGAGTGCACAGCCCAGAGATGAAAGGCACCTGGCATTTGTGCTGGTGGAAGGGCCACTATAGGTCCAGAGCAGGGAGGGCCCCTTCCCAGCTAGGGTCTAGGACGCCCGCTGAGCTCATTTTGTTAGTGAAGTGGCTGGAAGGGTTTCATCTTTCCCTGCCCAACTGCAGGCTGCAGAAACCTTTATCTTCACTGCCCTTCACAGGGGCCCTCGCCATCTCTTACCTGTCAGTCTCTGAGGTGAGCAGAGGCCCTGCAGCCCAGGTGCAGGAACCAAACTCCTTATGAGTGGAGAAGCCTGGCCTCCAGTGGTCTGCTCTTTAGCTTAGGCAAAAGACTATCTGAGCACTTCGTGGTATCATTCTGAGAGTGTTTCTAAAACAAATTGAAACATGCTTAAGGAACAGTGAATCAAAATCTCTTTGGGTTACACATGCTCCTGGCAGCCTTCTGGGAAGAGGTAGCAGCCCAGGTTTTGCAGCAGCACTTCTGCTGATGGTTCTGAGCAAGCAGCCCTCTCCAGCCTCCCTTGCTCTGCCAGGAAGAGTGACATCCAGGGAGAAGCCATCTCCTGATGCTCCTTCCGAGAGTGTGAGGCAGGGTTCTGAGGAGCTGGGACCTTGCCTTAGGAGCTTTAGGTAAGGGCAACACTCTTGGGAGAGAGGTCATGTTTTGATCAATGAGTCTATTTCATTTTGAGCAAAAGTAAGCTAATGATTTAGTTTTTCCTACTTTAAATTACTCCAGCTCCTTTTGGGCAACACCATTGGACACCGAGGAGGCAGTGTAGCATAGTGGGAAGTGCGCTGGCCAGGGTGCTGGACTGCTGCTTTGGGATCTCACTCAATGTCCTCCTCTTGAGGGGGTGGGGGGAGAACGCCTTCATCTGTAAAGTGGGAAAGTGTGCCCAGCTGACCTCCAGGTTCTTGGAGAAGCCCTCTGGCCAAGCAGGTAGGCACATGTGTATGCGCTGCAGCACCAGATAGTCCTGCATCTGAGTTCCAGCTTGGTCATTTATAACTGGGTAAGCTCTCCCAGCCTTGGTTCTTGTGTGTGCAATGGGAAGAATCCCAGCCTCCGACTCTGAGGGCTTTTGTGAGAATTAACAGAGATGCACATAAAGCACAGTATCCATCTTACTGACAGCACTCAGACATGTCAGCTATCAAGTTTGTTTTCATTGTTATTGTCACTACTATCATCATTCCTTCACATTTTGACATTGTTGGCTGTGCAGCTAGCTGGTTGGGGGTTCCAGAACACTGTTCAAACTTTAGTCTGCTCATGAGAACCTTTTCATAAGGCAGGTTCTTGGCCAGCCTGAGTTTCTGCATTTCTCACAAGTTTCCTGATGAGGCCCTGCCACTGTTTACTGTCCCTGGGCCACACTCTGAGCAGCCAGGCTGCCTGAAACAACACTTCAGGCATCAGTGCACTGCCTGGGTGGATGTGTCACCCAGGGCCACACCTCTAAGCCAGGTGACAGCCTCTCAAGGAGAGAGTGATGAGCCTAGTAAGTAGCAGCCCATCATCAGAGAAGGGGGCGCAGATGCCTCTGGGGAAGAGAGGTCTTCCTGGCTGATGTCATGAGAGTTTGAAGGTGATTCTTTCCCTGAACTTTTTATTTTCTAATAATTTATGGTTGACCCTTGTGATTGCCTCATGAGTCTTGGGCTTGTCTCTTCAATTATGCTGAAAGCTCTTTGAGGACAGGCATCTGGTCTCTTATTCCTCTTTACCCTAGATCTCCTGGGATTGAGCTGGGCTTGAGGGAGGCACATGGGACACATCTGCCTGGAGCTTTGACCTTGGAGCTTGGTGTGCTGTGAAGAGGAGGATGTGGCTTTGGGATCAGGTGGAACTGACTGCAGCCCTGCACAATCGTTTCCTGCTGTGCAGCCAGCTGAGTTGTGCTCCTCCACCTCTCCAATCTTCCTCATCTGGAGAAATAGGAATGGCAGAGTCCACCTCAGAGACTGATCAGGATCACCTGTGAACAAGTACACGAAGAACAACAGATCTCATAGTGCTGCATCAGCACCCCATTGCTCCCTTTTCCTCTTCCTCATCTTTGTCTTCATTCTTCATTCATATCTCTAACTACAGCACATCCTCTTGGAATCCTTGGGGCCACTTAGAAATCTGTACTCTCCACCCTGGGCCTCATTGCACCAGCCAGTTCTACCCCCAGGTTAGCTGCAGGCTGTGAAAAATAAAGGTTTAAGATGGGTCCCTCTTTTTCATAGTCCTCCCCTCTTTCTTCTCTCTACCTTATTTATCTTGCTGAAAACGTTCCATGTTCAGGAAGAGCACTCAAGCCACACTGCCCAGTGCATACTGGGGCTGGGGTAGAGGAGCACCAGCTGAATTCATTTTGTGGTTCCAAGAGCTGGGGGCACTGCCTCAGGCAGCCCCCAGAGGCTCTGCATGTTCATGGAACCTGGGCACATTCCTTCTGTGTGCTGATGATAGGGGGACTGGAATGCACTTATCTGCCAGGCATTGCCGCTGAGAAACACCTGAATCTGGGCCAGGGGGGTGTTGATGCTAATGCCCTATTAATTGCTCATGTCTGTGACCCTCTTGGAATTCATTCACTCTAACCCATAACCTGTGAGGTAGGCAGCCATACCAGCATCCTCATTTTACAGGTGAGGAGACTTAGAAGTAACCAGGCTCACCCAGAGACAGTCAGATGGTGGCAAGTGATCATCTGGTGCTAATTCAGTACCCTTGTCCCTGGGTGACAGTTGCCCACATAGCCACCAGCACAATGGCAAGGATTGGATTCAACCAAGGAATAAACTGTTCAGTGACAATAACTTCAGTCTTCTTGACCTGAAGCTTCCTTTAAGACGAAATGCCATCAGCAAAGTAATTACATTATCAACATATTTAAAATGCTTAAATATTCAAAGGTGGGCCAAGCTTTTACAGCTCTCTAAATTAGAGAGGCAGTTAGTCTGGGGCCAGCCCTTATAGGAACCCGTCTTTCTCCATATGGAGCAGAGATAACTGGGATAATGAGGATAATGAGGGCTAATGAGGGATAATGAGGGCTCCCTGCAGACAGCAGGTTCTTGTTCCAGAATGGCCCCAGGTCCTTTCTGTACACATGAGTGTGTGTGTGTGCTTGTGTGTCTATCTTAACATTCTTTGGTGTAGAAGTTTTCAGCACATTACTCTGTCTGAAGTTAGACTGCTGTACATTATCATTGATGATGTTCAATTGGAAACCTGAGAAGTTTTTTACTTTAATTATTTATTAAAGATAAATTCTAATCATTAAAACTGTGCTAATTTAACTTTTTCAAGGAAAGAAGGAAATGAAAATCATACTTTCCCTAGGTAGAAGTGTTAGAAGGCCCATGGGGTAGGGGTGCTCGGAGAGGACATGTGAGGCTCTCTCTCTTTTCACTGCTGGCATTGTGGCATTGGTGGGGTGGGGGCAAGCACAGGTAGGAAGAAAGCATGACTGGGTTCAGAGATTTCTTTTTGAGAGAAGAGCTCCATTTACAGAACTTCTCCCCATGGGATGTGCAAAAAGACCATTGCAAACCTCTTTGCTTCTGCAGCCTAGCATCTCTGTAGGTGTCAGTGAGGGACAGTATTGCAGTTAGCTGTGCAGATCTTGGAGGCCATCAAATGTAGGTTCAAATCCTGGTGCTTCCACTTGCAAGCTGTGCAATATCAGAATGGCAGCTGCATCTTTCTGAGCCCCATCGCTAAAAAGGGGCTCTTTAGAATTGCCTTTCCATATGTGTGCAGACTGAGAGGGATAATGTGTGTATAACGTTTGGCTTGATGTATTGTAAGATACCTAATAAATGGCAAGAGGCGGCAGACTCTGGTGCCCTGTGTTTAATGGTATTCTCACACTGAGTGGTTAGATTATTAGTCATCAAACATGACAGTACTGAAACCCTAACATGTGCCAGGACCATGCCTGAGCTGCCACAGCTCATAGAGGGTAGAGCTGAGATTCAAACCAAAGCCCCTGTCTTTTCACCATTTGCTGTTGCCTTCCAGGTTGAAGCAGAGGTAGCCTAGAGAAGCCTATACCTCTAACAGATTCCCCTACCCCCTATGGGGTTGTACTCTGGCCACTTGGGAAAGAGCCCTCCTGGACAGAAGACTCTCCTAGCCTGACAGCCTGCCCTCCCCCAGAGGCACTTCAGAAAGTCTGTTCTCCTGGGGACCCACTTAGGGCTGAATCTGCCAGACAGCAGTCCTGTTGCTATCTGGAAAACTCATTGATCTGAAGAGAGCTGGTTTAGAAGCTGAAGTGAGAGGGAGGCAGTAGAGGTAGGGTACAGTGGGAGGTTCACCTCTGGGAGCTCTCAAACCCTCAAAAGCAGGAGGGACGATTAAACCCTCCTTCTTGCTAGAATCCTGTCCAGCTCATGTTGCATCCACCACCCGCGAGAACAAATGTCGGAGACTTTCAGGGTTTATGATCTTACTTTATTGGCCAAGTTTAACCTGTGCAGGGGCAAACTCTCAAGATGTCCGAGGACCTAATACCCACAAGGGCTGCAAACGAGAGTCGCATCTAGCGCTTATAGCTGAGTCCTTATATAGGGGTGAGCAAGCAAGCGTTACATAGAAGCAGACGTGGCAGTTAGCTGTTTGCTTACAGAGCCTGCGTGGGGGAACAGGGTGGGGTCTGAATGGAAAATTATAAAATAAGTCCTTATATAGATTATAATCGACCTAGTTTGCCCAAGGGAGAACATTTGCACTATGCCGGATGGTTGCTCAACTCCATCCTGTTCTCAGTGTTCTTTTCTAGTTCCCCTTGGCCTCAGCACACTACTAGTTCTCAATTTCCTTGTTCCCAACACTCACAGACATGAAAAACGTGTGGCCTCCTCCTGCTGGAGCAGGAGGCTGCACTGAGCTCCATTCCACCTCTTACTGCCCAAGGAAGTGAGATGGGAATGTGCTTGTCCCCTGCCCCACCCTCCGCCCATGTGCAGTTGAGCTCAGCTTTGACAGCCAGGGAGTGCAGCCCAGGAGAAACTGGACTGGTGAAACTGTTACTGAACAAAGGTCCAAGGTGGGGGGGCCATACTTGGCCCACCCAGGGATGCCAAAAACTGCTTCAGAAAACAGGGCCCCCTCCCAAAGACGATATACTAATATCTATTGGGCTCTTCTGTCTGCCGCCAATTAGAAAGACATCTCTCAATGCCAGAGATTTGTGAAAAGGAGAACAAAATGTTTATTTAATGCTATTCAGGCCTAATGCCTTCCTTAAAATATCAAAGTCCTTTAGGGTATACACCACCCCCCCCCCACCCTCACACACACACACAGTGCTCCCTTCTCCCACTGTCCCAACTCCAGGTACCGTAAATCAGGAAAAGAGCACACGTCCGCTTTTCAGGTCACTGGCACTGTGAGCTGTGTCACCTGTCCAGGCAGGATCTCCAATTAATCCAAAGTCATGTGGCACCGTCCACTGGCAAGAGTTCTTTGTACCAAGTTCCAGTCAAAGTCTCTCCTGCTTTCCAGGCCACTTGGCCAAAGAGAGCACCCCGAAGCTGTGTGGGCCTCTTCTACCAAAGCTGCAGGGGTCCGCACTCCACCAAAAGCGCGTGTCTTTCTTCTTCACCTGGCTGCAGGGATCTCCATTCTGGCAAAGCTGTGTGGTCTTCCCTTTCACCTGGGCAGGAGGGGATCTTACCTCTGTTGAAACTGCGTGGCTCTCTCTAATGGCTACAGGGGTCTACAACTTTCCAAAACAACCTGGCTCTCCCCCTCACCTGGCCAAGAGGGGATCCTCACTCTGCTAAAGCCACATGGCTCTCTCTCCCTAAGGACTGCCGCGCGTCTGAGTTTAAATCCCCACACCCATCTTCCTTTGCAGCCCCATTTCTGACTCCTCCCACAATCAGTTACACCTGCCAGTATTTCTGTATTATTATAAGGTTACTGGGCTGCCATCATTAGTCTGGGCAGGTATGGCCCATGGCGTGGAGCCAATCAACTTCAAGCTCTCACGCAGGTGCTGTAACTTGGGGGACCTGCCCCAAGAGCATGGCCACAGCTATTTAACATATCTATGGAACCGGTTAAAGGTTATAGATATGTTAAATGACCATTCCAGAGGTTAGCTGTGAAACTGTCACTATGCAAAACAACTCTCAATGGCCCTGCTCCATTTGTCCCTCCCCCCTGGGAGGGTGGTGAGGACATCTTAATATTTCCTGGACACCCTGAGCTCTGGACCCCACTCCAAATTCTTTTCTGGGGCCCCCCTCCTGGCTGCGCCCTGTTACAAAATCAGAGTATCTCGAGCAGCCAAGGGCGTCGTTTCCTGTCCCATTGTCCTTTTTCAGCACTGAGGAGATGGGAAGGCAGCAGTGGTGGCCAGGTGTGTCCAGGAATTCCTGGGGAGGCCTCATGTCATGGTCTCTACAGTGTATCTGGTTCCTGCTCTGTCTGCTGTGACTTTCTCAGAGATAAGCTGTATGTGTGGTTACAGACCTTTCAATTCCCCACCTGCTCAGAAGGAGGAAATATTTGGATTATTATTAGAAATATCGTGGAACTAACTGAAGGACACTAGATCAGCAATACAAACTGAGGCCCAGATCAAATTTCTGCTTGTTCTTTGCTTGTATGAAGTTGCAGAGTCCCTGGTAAGCCTTGTACAGGTATGCCCACATCGTGGCCAGCTGCCCTCTACTGGAACATTGTTACCTTTCTATTGCTCACTATCTGCATCCCTGGGGGCTGACACTAAGACCCACCACTCTGCTCTGACACAGACCTGCCCTGAGAATCATGGTTCACAGGTTAGATGCCCAAATGGTGTGCTCCCTGCCATGGCCCAGGAGTCCAGCTGCACTGCCACCATTATGTATTTTTTTAGGAGGAAGCAAGGAGCTCCACATTGTCACATAGCCTCCAAATCAGGCAATGGTATGGGGTTTAAGGAAGAGTGTGAGGGTAGCACACCTGCCCCACCACTATCTTTCCTTGCTCCTGCTGGTAGTATGTACTCTTTTGAGTTACAGCAATTCTGCTTTACTGGGAAGGAAATCCCCCAGGGAGGGATAATACTGCTGAACTGTTCACAATCATGAACAGTTTAGTATGAATTAGAGAACCCAATGATGCTTTCCTGTGTGACTGCAGAGTGAGAGGGCTGTGAGGAAGACTGGAAAGGGTGTAAGACTGGTCACTGGGCAATAATGAAAAAAGAGGGAAGGCGGGGAGACAAGGGCATCGCAGAAAAGCGGGACAGCTGCTTTGCCAGGTTACCTCTTCTTTGTCTTAAAACCATTATTTAATTTAAACTTTTTCATGGGAGTCTATCAAATGTACAAAAAAATTGAAGAATTATATGTGTAGAGCTTTGAATTTTAACAAAGTGGGCACACTTTTATATCCAGCACCCATATTGAGAAGCTGTCCTACTCAGACTCCCAGCTGATCACTCTGATCCCCAGAGTGTCCCCTGCCCTGATTCCCAGTGCCATACAGAGTAAGCTTTGCCTCTCCTGTGCTTTAGGAGCATGCTACCATACAGTATGTCTCTCTTGTATCTGGCTGTCTTTTGTTCAGTATTCTCTTTGTGGGATTTATCCCTGTTACAATTTGTTTATTTTCATTGCTGTGTTCCATTGTATGAATACCACAATGTATTGATTCTATGATTGGTGGGCATTTCATTGTCTGATTTTGACTTTCACAAATATCAATGCCTTGAATAATCTTGGACATGCTTCTCTTACTTCTCTGTCATGTCTCCAGTTAGCTGGCATTCTCCTGGGAACCTCCCTCTGGGAGCTGGCCTTTGTAGCACTCCATAGTACTCCATGAGGGTAGGAATGTTTAAAAGTGATTTTTTTTGTTCCTGGGCCAGTGTCTGGCAATGCAGAGATGCTCAAAAGTATTGGTTGAGTGAATAGATGGACAGATTTTACCTACATCACAGTTTTGCCTGGAGCTGGTCTTGATATTTAAGAAGAGCAGTTTACAAAGACCATGTTGGGGAGTTCTGGAAACCAGCTAGGATTCTTCCCCAGGGAGAGTGTCTAATTCTCTAGGTTCTGGGCTCCCTCTGGGTCTTGGGTATCCCTGAGATTGGGATTGGGGACCAGAATTATGGGCAGAGGTGTCTGGCTAGGCAGGAGCAGCCTTTTCTGGGAGTTTCACAAAGTACCCCAGAGACCAAGCTGATGCAGAAGGAGCATCAGCTGCTTGTGTACCCTTGTGTCTCTGAGGACACTGATGCCCTGAACCTTCCTGGACATAGACATTTGGTGGCCAGCTGGGCAGGAGGAGCTGTGAAGACTAGAAGAGAAAGAACAGACACCTGAGCAGATAATGTTCTTCTTTCCAGAGGTGAGGTATGGAGGAGAGACAGACAGGCACAGAGCCCTTGCTATGAGGGTAAGCGAGTGTCTTCATATCTGGGCTGTATTGTTTTCACTGGTAAGTGACAAAGTAAAAGCAGGAAAATGAGCTTATTAAGATGCAGTGTGGGGGTGCCCTGGGTTTTCCCCCCTTGATGCTTGGCAGATCCTTCCCAGGAGAGGGATTAGGTTTCCAGCTCTAGCTGAGCAGTGTGGGGTGAGCAGATGATTCTTTATTCATACACTTTTTGCTGAGCTGCATGACAAATGTGTTGCAAATCACCATGCTTTAGAGAGAGCTTGATATATAACACAGGACTGCTTCAGCTATTATAATGTGGGTTGGTCAAATTTCACTTACATCAAAACCATTTGGGATGCAGTTGCTAAGTTTCCAAAATAAATGTTACTTCTTAAAGAAATGTCTCACCCAAAATAATTATTTCTTAGAGTTATCTGAGGCTAAGATAATTTAATGTAATCATATGGCTCAGCCCAGTTTTATTCCTCGTGAAGTGAGCCAAGTGCTTAAAGCCCACAGAGGAAAATGGTCCTTCTTTCTCCTGGGCCCCTTTAGCCCACAGAACTGTCCCTTCCCCACCCCCAATTATTTTATCCTCTCGATGGTACCTAAATCCCATTTTATGCCTGAATTTATGTTAATTAAACAATTTTACAACACTTACTAAGTGACAAGCACCCTTCTAAGCTCTTTGACAAATACCAACTCATTTAGAAGACACTTATTTTTAACCCCATTTTCCAAATAAGCTTGTTGGTAGTGGAGCTGGAATTTGTCAGGAAAATGCATGCTTTTTCTCACTACCTCAATTGTATCTTCTAAAGTGGCATGATAAGCAGGGATCCACCTTGTTCAGGAATTAGAAGCAACTTTCTCTGCTTGTCTTAACATCATCAATATGCAGTGAACAGAGGAAGGTCAGGCCTTGGGAAAGGAATTGCAGTCTGTGAAGAACACCTGTCCAAGGATGGGCTGAATCAGGAGCACCATGGACAGAGGTGAAAGGTAAACATGGAGCTCACCTTCCACAACCATCTGAGCTTTGGATGGAAGAATTACAAGGGTCTGCTCTTTATTCTCCTCATCTTGATAGACATATACGCCACAGGTGCCCTTTGCATCTCTGAGCGTACTCTCCCTTTCTCCTGCTTTTTCCTTTCTGTCTTTTCTTCCATGGCCTCCTTATCCTCATCTCCCCTCTGGTGGTCTTTGTGTCAGTCAAGGCACCAACGTCTATACTGTTCTTCAGTCTAGAACACTGGAAGTCATCCTTATTTTCTCTCTTGTCAACCCTATCTTCCAAGAAGGTCTCAAATGTGAGCATACTTCTCCCTTCACTTTGCCTGCATTACCTTTGGACTTGGATTAATTCATGTTTTCTCAAGGCTCCCAAAACCTCCTGAGATTCCTGTACCTGCCAAGAAGTGACCTTCTTCGTATACCTGGTAATATTGCTAGAAACCCTGTAAGCAAGGTACTGGGCTGATCTTTCCAAGGAGGCTTTTTATTAGCTTCCAAAGTCAATCTAGTTTCTTAAATCTGTCTGGTGATATTTGAGTCTATGTATGTTTTTCTCAAGCATGACATTCTAGTCAAAGCCTTGGAAATACAACCAGTTTCCAATAGTGTCCTGTTACAAGGAGAATTGATTTTTACTGAACTAATGTAAACATTGCTATGAAAAGTAATAGTACTCACTAAGGGTTTCCAAATTCTGAAAGGTTCATGTCGGGAGAAAAATACAAATGTTTCTTTCAGTACTGCTTAAAAAGCTGTAATTTGCCAAATTGCTCTAAGTCACAGGTAGTTTAAGAGAAACACATTTCCATATGTCTGGCAAACAAAAGATTTTTTTTAAATCAAGTATTTCAAACAAGAAGTCATAAAAGTTATAATCATCTTTTTTGAAGTATTTTTTATTGATTGTACTATTACAGTTTTTCCAATTTTCCCCCTTTTCCTCCTCTACCCTTCCCCCCGCAACCCTCCAGTATCACCAGCCTTAGTTCATGTCCACGGGTTGCACATATAAGTTCTTTGAGTTCTCTGTTTCCTATACCTTTTTTATCTGTACTCTTCTATTGTATGCCTACCAACTATGCTTCCTCTTCCCTGTACCTTCCCCCCCCCCGTTCTTCCCTCTCCCTCCCCACTGAAGACCTCTATGTAATGTCCATTTCTCTGATTCTGTTCCTGTTCTACTTGTTTGCTTACTGTTTGTTTTCATTGCTTTTCTTTATTTTTTAGGTTTATTTGCTGATAGTTGTCAGTTTGTTATCATTTTACTGTTCATATTTTTGATCTTCCTTTTCTTAGATAAGTTCCTTTAACATTTCATGTAATAATAGCTTGGTGATGGTGAACTCTTTTAACTGGACCTTATCTGGGAAGCACTTTATCTGCCCTTCCATTCTAAATGATAGCTTTGCTGGATAGAACAATCTTCCTCTGATATATATAGATGTAGGTCCTTGTCTTTCATGACTTGGAATACTTCTTTCCAGCCCCTTCTTGCCTGTAAGGTTTCTTTTGAGAAATCAGCTGATAGCCTTATGGGAACTCCTTTGTAGATAACTTTTTCCTTTCCTCTTGCTGCTTTTAGGATTCTCTCCTTATCTTTAATCTTGGGTAACTTAATGATGATGTGCTTTGGTGTGTTTCTTTGTGGGTCCAAATTCTTTGGGACTCTCTGAGCTTCCTGAACTTCCTAGAAGTCTATTTCCTTCACCAGATTGGGGAAGTTTTCCTTCATTACTTGTTCAAATAGGTTTTCAATTTCTTGCTGTTGTTCTTCTCCTTCTGTCACACCTATAAATTTGGTTATTGAAATGTTTCAGGTGGTCCCAGAGATTCATAAATCTCTCTTCACTTTTTAAAATTCTTGTTTCTTCATTCTGTTCTGGTTGTATGTTTATCTTCCCCTTTTGTTCCAAATTGTTGCTTTGAGTCCTGGTTTCCTTCCTGTCACTGTTGGTTTCCTGAATGTTTTGCTTTATTTCATTTTGGATATGTTTATTTTTCTTTTTCTTTCTTTTCTTTTCTTTTCTTTTTTTTTTTTTTTGACCAAGCTCAGTCAGTTCTGTGAGCATTTTGATTACCAGGGCTTTAAATTCCCCATCAGATAGCTTGGCTATCTTGTCATCGCTTAGGTCCCTTTCTGAAATTTTGCTCATTTGGGCCATATTGCTTTATCTCGGCACTTCTGTTAAGTTGTAAGGGGTGGGGCCTTAGGTATTCACCAGGGCAGGACAACCTTCCTTGCTGTGTTGAGGCACTGCCTGTAGGGGAGGGGCCAGAGAGGGAACAATGCAGCTTACCTGGTCCTCTCTAGAGTACTTTCCAATGAACTCTTGTGTGAGACTGGGAGTTTCTTCTACCTTGGCAACCACTGTAGTCCACAGTGAGCTCTGAGTTTCAGTTCCGTCTTCAGCTGGCCACACCCGTGCAGTTGGCCACCTCACCAGGAGTTCTTACCAGTCTGGTGGTTCTGGTTAACTTTTTCTTTCATTCCTTGGTTGGCAAAATTCCATTCAGTTTGATTTTCTGGCACTTCTGTTTGTTTATTGATTTTAGATTGGTTGTTATCCTTCTTTTTGGTTGTGCAAGGAAGTGAAGGGTTACTACCTATGCCTCCATCTTGGCCAAACCTCCCCTACAATCATCTTAATCAGTTCATTTAGTTTTAAATAATTAATTCTTATTGATCTTGATCTTTTGTTAGGAGTTTTATGAAGAGGTTAGCTCTTTTTAAAACTAATTTTACAAATTTTTACCCAGTTCAGTAGTATAATCTGAAAGTTTATCAGAAATGTATATTTCAGAGCACTGAATTTCAACCTTTTTCAGCTCATGGCACATATAAACTAATTACTAAAATTCTGCAGTATACCAAATATATTTTTTGCTGATCTGTAAAAAACATAGGTATAACTTTGATTCCTTCAAACTGGAAGGCTGATGATGTATGGGCTGTTGTCAGTTTTTTATTTGACAATGAAAGGGAAAAGAGGTCAGTGCCCTTAACTAAATAGTCAGGTATTACAAGTTTTAAAAATTCCTGTGGCGCCCCAGTGGAAAATTGCTGTTTTAGAACAAATGTCAGAGTTCTCTCCATGAATCTCTGTGAAGAAACATGCAAAGCATCAGAGGAAGACAATGACTCTTTTTTTGGAATACTTATACTAATGATATTCACTCATACAGAATACTCTAGAAGTTCATAATCACTTGTTTGACAATGCTTCTCATGCAATTCAACACACCAAGTAAGTCTGATTAGTTTAATATCTAACTTTTATGAAGAGAGAGCAACTTTTTCTGAGATGTTCTAGGGTCCCTCTGAAAAAAAACCCTCAATTTTATTTGCAGGCTAAGAAAAAGGCTATTTAAAATTTGAATCTTGGGGACTTCCGCCAAGATGGAGGCATAGGTGGAAACACTGTCCTTCTCCCACAACCAAGTTTGAATACAACAAAGGTTTGGAAAACAAAGACGCAGCCAAAAGACAGAAAATTGAATTATACAGAAGTCCGACAACCACTAACCGTTCAACGGGACAGTAAGAGGGGCGGAGCCAGCAGCGGAGCAGGGTTGGGCAGGAAAGATCCCCAGACCTAGGCGCGCAAATTCCCCGAACCCAGTCAGGGTGTGGGGCAGACTGACCGAGGTCGCACATTTGCGCACAGTGAGACGGACCACGTAGGCCCCAGGGGGCGAGGGCTGAGGGCGGTGTCACACTCACATGCAATGGGACGAAACGTGTGGGCCCGATGACGGTGGCAGCTGTGGCACGGGTGGGGGCCGCGGCAGCAGGCGGTAGATGGGACGCCATTGTTCCTCCTTGACCCCGCCCCCACATACAACATCACAACCCAGTGACTTAGTTGCCCTGCACTAGTGAACACCTTAGGGCTCTGATCCTGCTATGGAACAGGCACGAACAGCCCAAAAGATGGCACAAGAAGAACTCAAAGTCCCAGAGCCCATAACTCTCAGCGACTGAGAAATTGCCAGCCTCTCAGAAGCACAATTCAAGACACTGTTTATCAGGATGGTCACAGAACTGGTTGATTATAGTCACAAATTAGAGGAACATATGAAGGCTAAACTAATTGAAATGAGGGGAGATGTCCAGGAAACCAATAGTGATGGAAAGGAAACTGGGACTCAAATCAATGGAATGGACCAGAAGGAAGAACAAAACATTCCACCAGAAAGGAATGAAGAAATGAGAATTCAAAAAATGAGGAGAGGCTTAGGAACCTCCAGGACATCTTTAAATGTTCCAACATCCGGATTATAGGGGTACCAGAAGGGGGAAAGAAACAGCCACGAGTGGAACACTTATTTGAACAAATAACAAAGGAGAACTTCCCCAGTCTGGCAAAGGAAATAGACTTCCAGGAAATCCAGGAAGCTCAGAGAATCCCAAAGAAGTTGGACCGAAGAAGGAACACACCCAAGGCACATCATAACTACATTAGCCAAGACTAAAATGAAGGAGAGAATCCTAGAAGCAGCAAGAGATAAGGGGACAGTCACCTACAAAGGAGTGCCCATCAGACTGTCAGCAGATTTCTCAAAAGAGACCTTACAGGCAAGAAGGGGCTGGAAAGAAGTATTCCAAGTCATGAAATCCAAAGACCTACAGCCAAGATTGCTTTATCCAGCAAAACTTTCATTTAGAATGGAAGGACAGATAAAGTGCTTCTCAGATAAGGTCAAGTTCAAGGAGTTCATCATCACCAAGCCCTTATTATATGAAATGCTAAAGGGACTTATCTAAGAAAAAGAAGATGAAAAATATTAACAGTGAAAGGACAGCAAACTCACAGTTATGAACAACCACACCTAAAACAAAAGCAAACCAAGAGGACAGCTAGATGAGGAGTGGAACCATAGAAATGAAGAACACATGAAGGGTTAGCAACAGGGGAGTGGGAGGAGGAGAAGGGGGGAGAAGGCACAGAAAATAACATAGAGGGTAGGTAGAAAATAGATAGGGGGGAGGGTGAGAATAGTGGGGGAAATATAGAATCTAAAGAACTTGAGACACGTGGTTATAAACTAAGGTGGGGAGAATGGTGGGGGAGGGAGTGTGCAGATGGAGGGGAATGAAGGGGGGAATAGAACAACTGTAATGGTATAATCAATAAAATTAAAAAATAAATAAAAAATAAAAAATAAAATAAAATTTGAACCTTCGGTGCTTGCTTCAGCAGCACATATACTAAAATTGGAATGATACAGAGAAGATTAGCATGGCCCCCGCACAAGGATGACATGCAAATTTGTGAAGCGTTCCATATTTTTGCACCAACTTACACCATACACCAAAATAAATTCAAGGTGGATAAAAGACTTAAATATAAGCCGGGAAACCATTAAAGCCCTAAAGGAGAGCATTCACAGGAAAATCTCAGATATTCCACGCAGCAAGATTTTTACTGATATGTCCCCTAGAGCAAGGGACATAAAGGAAAGGATAAACAAATGGGATCTCATCAAACTTAAAGGCTTCTGCATGGCCAAGGAAAACAGTATCAAAATAAAAAGAGAAGCAACTGTTTTTGAAAACATATTTGCCAATGACACCTCAGACAAAGGTTTAATCTCCAAAATATACAAAGAACTCACACGACTCCACTCAAAGAAGACGAGCAACCCAATTAAAAAATGGAAAAAGGACTTGAACAGACACTTTGCCATGAAGGACATACAGAGGATACAGAGACACATGAAAAGATACTCGATATCACTAGCTATCAGAGAGATGCAAATTAAAACCACAATGAGATACCACTTAACACCAGTCAGAATGGCTACCATAAACAAAGAAACAAACAACAAGTGTTGGAGAGGTTGTGGAGAAAAGGGGACTCTAGTTCACTGTTGGTGGGATTGCAGACTGCTACAACCACTATGGAAAACAGTATGGAATTTTCTAAGAAAACTAAAAATGAATGTGCCTTTTGACCCAGCAATTCCACTGTTAGGAGTATATCCTAAGAACCCTGAAGCACCAAACCAAAAGAACCTATGCACCCCAATGTTCACAGCAGCACAATTTACAATAGCCAAGAGTTGGAAGCAACCTGGATGCCCATCGGTCAATGACTGGATCAAAAAGCTATGGTACATTTACAGAATGGAATTCTATGCTGCAGAAAGGAAGAAGGAGCTCCTACCTTTTGCAACATCATGGATCGAACTGGAAAGCATTATGCTGAGTGAAATAAGCCAGGTGGTGAAAGACATATACCATATATTATCACCTTTAACAGGAATCTAAACAACAAAACAAACAAGCAAGCAAAATATAACCAAAGACACTGAAATACAGAACGTGCTGACAGGGTCCAGAGGGGAGAGGGGAGAGAATCACAGGGGAAAAGGGGAAGGACCTACATGAACAAGTATAAAGGACACATGGACAATAAGTAAGGTGGGGGGCGGAGATGGGAGGGAGGTGGGGAGCACTGGGGGGCAGGGCTGGGACTACAAGACATAAAACTGTACTTGAACAAGAATTAAATAAAAATTTAAAAAATAAAATAAAAAAAAGAAATACAATTTGAATCTTGAGGGTGTGGAGAGGGGACAGCAAGTGCCGCCCAGCTGCTGCCCGCAACTCTGTGAAGAAGTCTGATGCATACCTGAGCCAGGGAGGGAAAGGAGGGCATGTGGAGGCCCCACTGAGGTCAGGCAGCAGCACCGGAAGGTCAGTCCTGGCATCAGTTTCAAATTTGAATCTCTTATGTACAGACTGTAACCTAATTTCTAAGATTTTGATATGAGGTAGATCAAAAGGACTGTACTTTCAGTGTAACAAAGAAGGGGATTCCAAGATGACTGCAGAGTCATGGAAGCTACATCTGCTTGCTCCAAGCCCCAGAATGGACATGCAGCTAAACTGCAGAGCAATCAACTTGAAAAGCCAGCTGAAGTGTAGCTTATCTAGGAATCTGTAAGCAGGAGCACAGAGGAAGACAGGAGGAGACACAGAGAGAGTGAGCCTCTTGCATAGATCTGTGACTGGGAAGCCAGAGCGGTATTGTGGCAGCAGAGCTCCTTCTCACTGAGAGTGTGGGGTGTGAGCCCCACTCAGGGGTCCCCAATCCAGAGCAACAAAAGATGGGAAGGGGAGCTTGTGTAGCATTGGTCAGTATGAAGCAGGGGGGAATTCCATCCTACCTGGGAGATTCCAAGCACATCATCTCAGGGAAGGAGCCAGCCCATTGTTCCAATACCAGCCTGGGAAGTTTACCCTGATCTGTGACTGCTGGAGGGGCCTAGGAGGGGCCTGCTCCATATACCCAGCAGTGAATATGAAGGGCCCTCTGTTCTCCAGCAGGCTGGAGTTGGGTGGTGAGGCTTGAGGAGAGGACTATTCTTGCCCACATCAAGAGCATGGGCACTGGCCCTTCCCCCACTACTGAGATGCTATGTCTGTCCCAAGGCAAAGGGATACAGAGGAGCTGGGCTGGAAATCTGGCCCTGCTCTGCTTGGTTAGACAGTGTAAGGGAGTGGGACCTTTTGCCCACTCTGAGACTGGATGGAGCTGGGAGTTTTGGTCCTGCCCTGCTATCTCTGTTTTTGCTTTTTTCTTGTTTTGTCCCATCTCCTCCTGTGTGGGTGGGTGGTGCAGTAAGACTTGCAGAGCTAGGTTTTTGCAACTGCGTCTCCCAGGCAGGCTTCTACTAGGGAGTCATGGGGGACACTGAGCTCTGTGGGTACAATACAGGGAAGCAGAACTGAGCTCCCCAGAGAGTTCAACCCACACAGCTACTGGAAAGACAAAAAGTGCCTTCCCCTGCCTCCTACAGAGAGGGTACCCCCTACTCACTTTGAGTCACCCCTGCCAGGTCCTGGTTACACCCCTTGAGTGCATTTCTGTGAGGGAAGAAACAACAACTCAGAGCAGCACATTCAAAGGGCAAAACCCAAGGGAGACCCAACTTCTGGGCTCCTGAGACCTTGTCTACTGGTCTGCTAGAAACTCCACCTTGAGAAACTTGCTGAGTGCTGGGTAGGAACAGCGTCTGACATTGGCTTGCAATAGAGAACCTCTTGGGAGGCTCTAGATCTGCATAACAACTGGTGAGCTTCAGACAACATTGGGGCAGGGTTCAAGGAACTCCACAGTCTGCATATCCAGAGACTGAAGGCACCAGGCACAACACACTGCTGAGCAAGCGACACATTTTTCTTTTTTATCTTTATTTTCTCTTTTCTACTTCATTTTGTTCTGTTTTCTCTCTCTTTTTTTTTTTTTGCTTTCATATCTCTTATTCTGGTTCCTATTCTTCTTCTGTTTTTCTCTTTTTTATTTTTTCTTCCCATTTTCTTTCCTATTTTAGTTCATTGTTAATTTTTCTCCTTTTAAAATATATTTTATTCTTACTATAATATTTTTCTCACTTTTCTCTTTCTTC
The DNA here is from genome assembly GCF_014824575.4 of Sturnira hondurensis. Classification (NCBI taxonomy): domain Eukaryota; kingdom Metazoa; phylum Chordata; class Mammalia; order Chiroptera; family Phyllostomidae; genus Sturnira; species Sturnira hondurensis. Next base: position 3,564,131 of record NW_028092815.1, on the reverse strand, counting down.
TTTCCTTTTGTATTCTCTTTTCTGTCTTTTCTTTTTTAGTTCTGTTTTTCTTGTCTTTTAAAAAAATTTTAAATTATTTTTTTGTTTGACTGTGGTGGTTTTTTGCCTCTTTTTTTTCTATTTTTTTATTGATTTTTTTGAGTGTTTTTGTTGTTGTTGAATTCTTTTCAGTTTTTTCTTTTTCTTGGTTTGTCCTATTTTGTTCTGTCAGCATCTGTACAACAATTTACATAATGTAGTCATATTGAGCCTCATAGTGAACCACCCTGAGAGCCAAGCTAAACTATGAAAGGGACAACAGCAATCAACAACCATTTATAACAGGAGGGCCACATAACTCACACAAGGGTCATTTCCTGGAGTACCCAGCTCAGGTAGTCAGGGAGACTGCACCCCTGGGTTCCATTGGACACATATTACAGAAGGCCACCACATCAAATCTGGGAGTCATAATAGTTCTATTTAGTACATAGAAACAAACAAAGAGACAGCCAAAATGGAGAAACAACAAAACAGGACTCAAATGAAAGAGCATGAGGAATCTCGAGAAAAAGAGGTAAATGAAACAGAGGCAAGCAATTTATCAGACATAGATTTCAAAATAATGGTTATAGGGTACTCAACAATGTGAAAAATGACATAGAAATCATAAAAAAGAATCTTCCAGAAATAAAGAAAAACATGCCTGAGATAATAACTGGAAGAAATAATCAGTAGGTTGGATGAAGCAAAGGATCAAATCAGCAAATTAGAAGATATGGTAGAAAAAAATCAATCAGAGCACAAAAGGAAAAAACATTTTAAATCAAGAGGATACTTTAGGGATCTTTGGGACAACATGAAACATAACAATATCTGCATCATAGGGGTACCAGAAGAAGAGAGCAATAGATAGAGAACCTGTTTGAAAAAATAATGACAGAAAACTTTCCTACCCTGGTGAAGAAAAAAGTCACACAATTTTAGGAAGCACAGAGAGTCCTAATAAAGATGAACCCAAAGAAACCAACACCAAGACACATAGTAATTAAAACGGCAAAAGGGTAAAGACAAGGAGAATCTTAAAGGCAGCAAGAGACTGTTAGTGACCTAAAAGGGAGCCCTGATAAGGCTGTCAGCTGACTTCTCAACAGAAACACTTCAGGCCAGAAAGGAGTGGCAAGAAATAGTCAAGGTAAAAATAAATATGAAAATTAAATGAAAAATAAAGAAATGCAACCAAGAATATACTACCTAGCAAGGGCAGCATTTAAAATTGGAAATGAAATAGGTTTACAGAACAACAACAACAAAAAGGCTAAAGGACTTCATTACCACCAAACCAACATTGCAAGAGAGATGTTAAAGGACCTGCTTAAGGGAAAAGATGAAATAGAGAAAGAGGGGAACATAGGCATAAAGGAATGAAATAGCAATTAATAAGTACTTATCTATAATAACCTTAAATGTAAGTGGATTAAATGTTCCAATCAAAAGACATAGGGTAGCTGAAGAGATAAGAAAAATAACCTTTATATATGCTGTCTACAAGACACCACCTCAGAACAAAAGGTTTACATAGGCTAAAAGTGAAGGCATGGAGGAAAATATGCCATGCAAATGGAATTAAAAATTAAAAAAGCTAAGGTAGCAATACTTATATCTGATAAAATAGACTTCAAAACAAAGGCCATAAGAAGAGACAAAGAGGGTTACTACATACTACTAAAGACATAGCTCCAACAAGAGGCTGTAACCCTTATAAATGTATATGCACCCAATTAGGAGCAACTGCATATATAAAGAAAATATTGGTTCACTTTAAGGAAGAGGTCAACAGCAATATAGTCATAGTAGGGGATTTTAGAACCCCACTCTCATCAGTGGATGTATTTTCCAGACAAAAAGTCAACAAGGAAACAGCAACCTTAAATAACAAGCAACACTTGATCAAATGGATTTAATTGATATTTGCAGATCATTTCATCCCAAAGCAGAATATACATTCTTAAGTGCATATGGAACATTCTCAAAAGTAGATCACATGTTAGGATTCAAAATAAAGCTTAACAAATTCAAGAAGATTGGAACCATAACAAGCATTTTCTTTAATCACATGGCATGACACTAGAAATCAACTTCATTAAACACTCAAAATCATTCAAACACATGGAGGCTAAATAGCATGCTATTAAATAATGAATAGGTTATCAAATGAGATCAAAGAAGATATCAAAAATTAGCTGGAAATATGAAAATGAACATACAACAACCAAAAATCTATGGGACACAGCAAAAGCAATCCTGAGAGGAAGTTCATAGCATTACAGGCCTACTTCAACAAAATAGAAAAATCTCAGATAAACAATCTAACACTGCACCTTAAAGAGCTAGAAAAACCAATAACAAACAAAGTCCAGAGTAAGTAGAAGAAAAGAAATAATCAAGGTCAGAGTGGAAATAAATGACATACAGACTAAAAAAAAAAAAATTCAAAAGGGCAATGCAACCAGGAGCTCATTCTTTGAGAGATAAAGAAGATTGAGGAATCTTTAACTAGATTCATATGGGAAAGAAGTGATGACCCAAATTAAAATAAGAATCAGAAATTGAAGAGAAGTCACAACTGATATCACAAAAATACAAAGGCTTGTAAGAAAATATGACCAGTTATATGCCAAGATATTAAACAACCTGGGCAAAATAGATAAATTTCTAGGAACATAAAATCTTCTAAAATTGAATCAGAAAAATTCAGAAAACCTGAATAGACCGAAAACAACTTACGAAATTGAAGTAGTATTAAAAAAAAACCTCAGAAAACAGAAGTCCTATACTCATGGCTTCACAGGAGAATTTTACCAATCATTCAACAAAGAATTAACATCAATCCTTCCTCAAACTATTCCAAAAAATTCAAGAGGAGGGAAGACTTCTAAGGTCTTTTTATAAGGGCAGTATTATCCTAATTCCAAAACCAGATAAAGACACAACAAAAAAGAAAATTAGAGGTCAATATATTCCTGATGAACACAGATTCTAAAATCCTAAACAAAACAGTAGCAAACCAGATCCAGCAATAGAGTAAAATGATCATACACCATGATCAAGTGGAATTTATCCTAGGGATACATGTTTGGTGTAATACTTATACATCAATAAATGGGATACATCACATAAACAAAATAAAAGATTTAAAAAATCACATGATTATTATATAATAAATGCAGAAGAAGCATTCAATAAAATTTAGCACCCATTTATGATAAAAATTCTCAGCAAAGAGGGGAAAAAAGTGATTGTACCTCAACATAATAATGGCCAGGTATGAAAAACCTAGAGCTACCATTGCCCTCAATGAACAAAAACTAAAAGGGTTTCCCTTAGATCAGGAACAAGACAGGTATGGCTGCTTCTACCACTCTTATTCAACATAGTACTGAAGTCCTAGACACAGCAATCAGAAGAGAAGTGGAAATAAATGGCATCCAAAAAGAAATGAAGGCAGTAAAACTGTTATTATTGACGGAAGACACGATTTTATACATAGGAAATCCCAAAGAATCCACTAATAAAACCACCAGACCTAATAAATAACTTCAGCTAAGTAGCAGGATTCAAAATCAATATCCAGAAATTGATGGCATTTCTATATACCAGTTATGGACTATCATAAAGAGAAACTAGGAAAACAATTTCATTTACTGTTACAACAACAACAAAATAAAGTATCTAGGAATAAATTTAACCAAGGAAGTAAAAGACTTGTAGTCAGAAAACTATAGGCCACTGAAGAAAGAAACTGAGGAAGGTACAAATAAGTAGAAGCATATACTATGTTCACAGATTGGGAGAATTAACATCATGCAAATGTTCATACAAACCAGAGCAATCTATAGATTCAGTGCAATTCCTATAAAAATATCAATGTCATATTTCCAGATCTAGAACAAACACTTCAAAAATTTACATGGAATTACAAAGGACCCTAAATAGCCTCAGCAATCTTGAGAAAGAAAAACAAAGTTGGAGGTATCATAATAACTGAGATTAAAGTGTGCTGTAAGGCCATTGTAATTATGCCAGCTTGCTACTGGCATAACAGCAGGCATATAGGATCAATGGAACAGGGCAGAAAGCCCAGAAATAGACCCATGTTTTTATGGTCAATATTTGACAAAGAGGGAAGAACATACAATGGAGGAATGACAGTCTCTTCAATCAAATTTTTCAGGGAGCCCTGGCTGGTTTAGCTCAGCGGATTGAGCTAGTGCCTGCGAACCACACGATCTCGGTTCGATTCCCAGTCAGGGCACATGCCTGGGTTGCGGGCCAGTTCCCAGCGGGGGACTCATGAGAGGCAACCATACGTTGATATTTCTCTCCTTCCCTTCCTTTCTAAAGATAAATAAATAATATCTTTCTTAAAAGGTGCCAGCCATTAAAAAAATCAGGGAAACTCAACTGGTACATGCAAAAAAAAAAAGATGAAACTAGGTCACCAACTTGCACCGTTCACAAGAATAAACTCAAATCGGGTAAAAGACTTAAATGTAAGTTGCAAAACAATTAAAGTCCTAGAAGAAAACTTAGGCAGTAAAATCTCAGACATTTCATGTAACAATATTTTTGCTGATATATCTCCCAAGGCAAGGGAAGAAAATGAAAAAATAAACAAATGGGACATCAAATTTAAAAGCTTCTGCACAGCTAAAGAAACCATTATCAAAGTGAAAGCAAAGACACATTGGGAGAATGTATTTGCCAATGATATATATGACAGGGGTTTAATTTAGAACATATATGAAGAACTTACGCAGCTCAACACCAGGGACACAAACAATCCAATTTAAAAATAGGCAAAGGCCCTGAATAGACACCTCTCTAAAGAGAACATACAGGTGACCCATAGACATATGAAAAAAATGCTCAACATCACTAATCATTATAGAGATGGATATTGAAACCACAATGAGGTATCACCTCACACTGCCAGATTTGCCATCATTAATAAATCAACAAACAAGTGCTAAAGAGGTTGTGGATAAAAGGGAACCCTAGTACACTGCTGGTGGGAATGAAAACTGGTACAGCCATTGCTGAAAACAGTATGGAGTTTCCTCAAAAAATTGTAAGTGGAACTGCATTTTGACCCAGTGATTCCACTTTTGAGAATATACCCTAAGAATCCTGAAGCACTAATTCAAAAGAATATATGCACCCTCTATTTATTACAGTGTTATTTACAATAGCCAAGAGAGGGGAAAGGGGAGAGAATTTCAGGAGAAAAGGGGAAGGATTCACAAGAACAAGTATAAAGGACACATGGGCAAAAACTAAGGGGGGTGAAAATGGGAGGGAGGTGGGGAGCACTGGGGAGGGTGGGCTGGGATGGGAGTAAAAGACAGAAAACTGTACTTGAACAATAATTAAATAAAAAATAATAAAACAAAAGTTTCAGGATACCAAAAGATTTTGGGAAATGATTTTTCAGTGTATATATTATAACTGTTGGTGCAAAATCAGCACTGATGTTATTAGATCTGTGGGGTCAGACTTGACCTTCATTCAGCAACCTCCATACTTCAGTTCTTGCTGGGAAAGAATTTGGAGACAAGGTTCAAACCACAACAGAAAGTTTACAAAGTCACCAAGTAGAAGTGAGCAGTATGAGAAATGGTCTCTGAAGACAAGTTACAGAGGCAAAAGAAGGGTCCTTGGAACTTAGGGTTTCCTAAGTTCCAGCTGTCTGTCCAGCTGCCTACCACATAACTCATATAATTATTGTTAAAGTTTACCCCAAACCTTTTTACTTACTTACATCCTTTGATTAGTTCTTAATAATTAAGTTTGTGTTATCTCTGAAAACTCTGAGACACTGAAGTCAATTATAGTCTAACCTGCTTTTCCTGATGACAAATTTTGTAACAGAGATAACATGAACTTATTTTCATAAACCCAGGTAAAATGAAAATATTATATATGGATAACTTTAAAGACATGTCTGTTTTAATTAAATAAAAAACACTTAGTCTTAATACCAAACATTTTCTCAAAACCAAAAAAAATTTGACTTAGTTTGTTATATTTCTTAATTCATATAAGCACTTAATTCCTTTAAGCTGCTTAAATAAAGCTTCTTATAAATTATTTTTTTATTTAGTAATGCCATCTGTAGGTAGAAAATGCCATTTCGTACATATAAAATGCACAGATAAACACAAAGAGACTACAGAAATAAACTCAAACAGAATTACTAATATTTGTAGAGAAGACACAAGATTTTTTTGATTTCCAGGATTTGGTAAATGCATTTTAAGGAAAAATTTGCATTTTAAGGGATGATTCTTAGGTCTTAGAGAAAATGAAAGTAGAAAATCTACATCATAAAGACACAGAGAAAGTATCAAAGTTATGTTTTTTTTTATCTGTTCCTTTTATCTTCTGGGCGAAACCTCTAGTTTCTATTCTATACTCGGTGGGCTCAGGCAGTCTGACTGATTCCCATTTAGCAAGTCTAATTACTATTGTTTGAAGGGTGTTTTTGCAGGCCTTGTTTTACAACATGAGGTAGGGGTAATATTTCCCAACTAGAGAAAGTTTCTATTCCCTTAATATGATCAAGTAAAAGAAAGAATCACTTTATATGATACATGTTTAAATATACCAATTAGCTTATTAATCTTTACCTTAATTTCATCAACCTTTTGAATATACCTATTTCTAGCCTTCATTGGAATTTAATCAATAAGCTTTTGTATTACAGTACTGGTAGGAGAAATGTTTCACAGCCAAACATAATATCCATTCCCATTAAACATTCAGGTAGAGGCCCTGGCTGGCATGGCTCGGTAAGTCCATCATAGTCCCATAAACTGAAAGGTCACTGGTTCCATTCCTAGTCATGGTACATGCCTGGGTTGTGGGCCAGTTTGTGGACCAGGTTGTCCCCGATTGGGGTATGGGGGAGAGGTAACCAATACATGTTTCTCTCCCTCCCTTCCTTCCTTCTCCTCTCTCAAAAATAAATAAATCAGATCTTTTAATTACATTTAGGTAAAGGAGAGACAACTTTTTTTTACACAATACCTGCTTAAACATTCCATATTTTATGTTATTAACCATTACGTTTTTGCATTCTCTCAATCTAATTGTAGCCCCAGTCTAGGCTTCACTAGTTGATTTTTGTATCACAGTGTATTCCCAGGAGTGGGGGATATTTGTGTGTGGGCTGGGGGGTGTTGATCCTGTATCAAGGAGTAGTAACTTGATTAACCAGCCTAAGTGCTGCCTCAAACTATTGTTGGTTCAATTTCTCATTGTAATCTCTGTGTTCCAACTTTTTATTTTTCCAAACTCAGGTAAGTAGAACAGACTTGTCTGTAGCCCTTTAATGTTGGGGCACTAGCAGGGGGTCTCTGGTGGCCTGCCCATCCTTCGGTGGTGCTGTATTGAAACATGTGTTTTAACCCCATCAGTGCTTTTATCTTAGTTCTTAATAACCATGTAAAGATTTTGACCCTGTTCTGACAAGTCCTGTGACTCTTTGTTTCCTTATTCATTTTCTCCTATCAGTATTTTCTTTATTCACCTTATTTCTCAATAACCTTTAAAAAATTCCCACCTTGCTGGGAAGAGACCTGTGATGCTCTCTTCAGCCTCTCACTATTCTCTTCATTCTCTCATTAATTAATCTAATGTTTTCATTATCATCTGTAAGATCCATGAGGGGAAGCTGAGACAGCAAATTCAACAAAGCTTCCCAAATTGTTTGTTAGGTTAGTGGTTGTATTTCTTGGTATCCATATTTTTAAAAGCTTTCCTTATATAGGCACTAATAAAACAACTATTTACAATAAGAATTCTCTATTAATTTTCAAATTTAGCTTTTTTCAATTCAAAAGATTCTTTGGCTAGTGATATATAATATATAGTAGTATATATATAATATATATACTACATGTTTATATTATATACTGTATGTTTATATATATATATAAATATTTTTGATGCTAGTGATGGTAGGCTCTATTAATCTCAATAACAACTCAAACTAATAAACCTTTCTATAGTCTAGTTACAGACATAGGGGCACCCCTAAGAGAGTACAAAGGGTACAGCCCTCACAAGATCCAGAAGTTCATTTCCAGAGTTAACTTAAGAAACATGAGGGCTTTGTGTTTAAATAGCTTTTTCCAAACACAAGGAATGATATATTTTTTTCTCCTGTGACCAGAAAAAGGTTTTAGATTCTCTAAGCTTGGATCCACAGCCTTTTGGCTGCCCCTCAGATGCAAATCCAGCCTCCAGGTGGTGGACATAATTACCACCTCTGGGAGGGATGGGATCAACAGAACAGGAAAACTTAATCTGTACAGAGTCATGGTTGTCCAAGAAACTAGTTTCTACTGTTAATCTCAATTTAGAAAGAGAAAAATAAAGATTCTCACCACTTCTGTTCAATTGGATCCCTCAGACAGAGATCTGGGAGGTGCTGATATGGTAAGAACTCTTACCTTACTTACTAGCCTGGGCCAGCTACCCCAGGATCTGTATATTTTCAGCAATTCCAAAGCAAACAGCATCTAATCAGTCAAGCCTCCCATCTGGCTCACCAAAACTGAGGGGGGAAGGGGGGAATTTTCTTCCTGTTTTTCTAACTTCTTTTGGTTGGACTAATAATCAAATTAAAATGCAGCAGATTAATAGGAGAATATGACCGAATTTATGATGTGCATACATATACATTCTGTAAGAATATGGGACCTGAGAACATAATAGGCAGTTGAGGTTTTTGTGTCATTCTGGAGCTAAGAAGGGGAGATGTGGTTTGAGACTTCAAAAGGCAGGAAAGCACTTAACCTAGAGATGGAAAAGCTCGTGTTTGGCTGATAAATGCTTGCTGGATGGTTTTGAACAATGGGACTCAGAGCACCTTGCCCAAATTGGCCTTGCTAGGTTCCTCCTTGTGTATCACACCTGGTTCACATTAAACTACAGATATCTATGATAATGTTACAGAACAGACCCAAGGTGGGTGTTTGATATACTATTACTGAAAGGACCCCCCACTAGGTTCACTATGCCCTCTACCAGAGGAAAGACATCTCTCAATGCCAGATTTGTGGAAAAAGGAAATATTTAAAAGTTATATAGACTAAAAGTCCTTTAGAATACCCACAGACACACACAGTCCTTCCTTCTCTCTCTGCCTAGTCCAGGGTACTGTATCTCAGGAAAAGAAGCAGAAGTCTGTGATTCAGGCCCCCAGCACCATCAGCTGTGTTGCTGCCATGATCTCCTTAATCCAAAGCCATGTGGCACCTTCTCATGTCCCACCAGCAAGAGTCCTTCTACCCCTTTTCTTCCAGACAAAGTCTCTCCTGCTTCCTAAGCCACGTGGGTAAAGGGAGCACCCCACTGCCGCAGGGTCCCCACTCTGCCAAAGCCAAATGGTTCTCTCTTCTACTGCCACAGCCACGTAGCCCTCTCTTGAATGGCTGCCGTGCCTTGGTTTAGATCCGGGCACCAATCTTCCTCTGCAGCCCCATTTCCGACTCCTCCCACAATCGGTTACACCTGCCAGCATTCCAGTATTCTTTCAGCTTTTCTGGGCTGTCATAGTGAGTTTGGGTAGGTGTGGCCCCATGGCATGGAGCCAATCATCTCCAAGCTCTCAATGCAGGCACTGTTACCAGGGGAGTTGCCTCTCAGTTACATCATGGGTTGAAGTCACTCCCATCCCCCTGGCTCAAAGTATGGCTACAGCTATTTAACATATCTATGAAACCAGTTAAAGGTTATAGATATGTTAATTGACCATGCCAGAGGTTAGCTGCAAAGCTGTTGCACAACACAGCTCCCAATGGCCCTGTTCCATTTGTCCCATCCCCTAGCTTAGCCTTGTGGGGGTGGAGGGGTCAGGACATCCTGTATATTTTTCTAATATTTTCTGGACACCTTGAGTTCTGGACTCCATTACAAATCCCTATTTGGGCCACTCTTCTTGGCTGCACCCCGTTACAATAATAGTTCCCTTCTTAGTGCTGCTGGTGGAAATTGTTTTTCATGAGATTGCAAGGAAAGCATTCCAGGGACCCACGTGTGGGATTTTGTGGTGTATTAGGGTTTGTTTTGGGTGAAAATAGAAGGCTGCCCTAGGTTCCCAATGTCTCATCTTTGTCTGTCTAGTTTTGTCTTTATGCAGAACAAAGGCCAGTGCCCAGAGATCATGTGCTGTATTAAAGCTCAGTCCTTTGGAACAGTGGGGTCTGTTGCAGGCCCTGGGAAACTGCTATACTTGCATGGCTGCTGTGGAAAGAAAATGTTAGCAGATGGGGCAAGTACATGTTACCAGGTGAGAGAGACAGCTTTTTATTTAGGCTGATTATATTATCTCAGGGTTGGGAAGGACCAGGCACCTCTTCAAAATAACTAATAAGCTTCTAAAGCTCTTGCAGGCTTGTGCTAGACCTGCCCTTCAATGATCCATTTCCTCTATCTTCTGGTGTTCTGTGTCCCTTATCCAATTCAACCCTTTCCCAAGTCTAGACAGATAGACCTATTGTCTCCATATTAGTTTCTATTGTGCTTGTGCTTTCCTCCCTTTTTATCGTTCTATCTCTTTCTTCAGTGATCTGTGGGGACCAACTGGGGTGGTCCCCTGGAGAGTGTACGTGTTGCATTCACCAACCGCAAGAACAAATGTCGGAGACTTTCAGGGTTCCAAAGATGTTACTTTATTGGCCAAGTTTAACCTGCGCAGGGGCGAACTCTCCAAAGTGTCCGGAGACACGGTGCCCGCAAGGGCTGCAAATGAGAGTCGCGCCAAATGCTTACAGGCTTAGGGTTTTAAGGAGGTGCACAAGCAAGCTGGATACAGAAGCAGATGTGGCGGTTAGCGGTTGGCTCAGGGGCACAATAGGGTTACTGATTATTGGTGAGTTAACTCGTGCACTGGCTTGTGCTCCTTTACTTGATTGGTCAGTTGAGCTCGTGCACAGGGGTAAAATTTCCCTCCCTAGTAACTGTCCAGATGGCTATCTGCCTGACTAACCTTGTTGCTCTTACACCACATCCTGGAACACACCCCACTCTTCGGGTGTGTCCCAGAGCCTCTTTGCATTAGTTAGTACAACACCTTTTGCTTCCTTACAGCTATGTTCTGGCTAGTTCCCCTTTGCCCTCAACATACGAAGCTATAACTTCCTGGTAAAGCCGCAGGCTCAGTACCTGATTCAGTTCCCCAGCCAATTAGGCCCAACAGTGTTTGATTCCCTTTGCTTTCTTTATTAATATCTAGCTACCTGTGCTAACATTTCCCCCCTGAAGAACCTTGGGCCTTGTAATCTTTTAAGAGTCAGTGTATGAAGATACCACCTTCTGTAGCTCCTTCCTGTCAAGGGCTCTAGTCCTGCCTATTTCCAGGCCTAGGGATTCTCTCTATCTGCCAAAGGAAGAAGGGAGTCAAAAGGGAAGGGGAGGCTTCATGCAGGGAGAGGGGTTTTGCAAAGTCCAGGTAAGTCACGTACTATCTTTGGGAGGTGGCATGCATGAGGACTAGAAGGTTGCACTGTCCAGAGGGTGGCACTGCTGGACAAGGTGGCATTCTTGTTGTATTCTTCCGGTGACAAATTTGACAAGATGGTTAGAAAGACATAATCCAAAAAAGAGGAGAATTTGACAAGATGGTTAGAAAGGCATAATCCAAAAAAAAGGAGAATTTTAGCTACTGCAGGTCTGGTGAGAGGTGAGAATAAAATGGTAGAAGAAAGGATTCACTTCACAGTGTCCCAGATTAAGTTGGGTGAGGGGCTTCCCTCGAGGAAGGTGTGTGTCACAACGGTCTAAAGCCCTCTCGTTTATCATACTTAACCTAAATTAGGCTAAGGGGAGTGTTGTAAGATTTTCCCCTTGAAGAACTTAAGGCCTTTTCTGTCTGAACCATTTGGGCAGATAAGGGAAAGCAGTTTCAAGCAAAGCCAACAAACTACACCATACTTCACCAACTCAACCATCTAGTCTGGACAAGTAAATACATCCAAACTGTTGAGTCTCATTTCAGGAGGTGAAGATGCAGATGGGCTTCTAAAGTGAGGCCTATACTGTATAAACAAGAAACCAAGTAAATAAAGTCACAGGCATATACTCTATGACAACAGAAGAAAAAAAGCACAAAGTTTAATGAACACAGCAAATAATAAATCAGTCTCTGAGTCTTCAAGGCTGTCAGTTGAGACTTCGAAATGCAAGACTTCCGCTGCAGTGAAAGCAAGCAGTGATAATTTGACATATCCTTTGCAGTCTTAACATCTCTGATGGTTACTTAACTACTCTGAACATTAGGTGGTTAAGTCAATTCTGTATGGCAGACACAGACATAGCCTTAGAAAAGAGTTTTTGTTCTCAGTGATTTCAACTCAAAGGAAGGGAAAAATTAAACATTAATATGAAGGGTTGAAAAAAGAATAATTCAGGAACCAGTTAGTTTACATGTGAAAAACAAAACATTGAAGACAACTAATTGCACTAGAGTCGAATATTCATAATTGGGCACCATGATTTCTATTGAACACAATATTTTCCTCCCCAAAATCACCCTTGTTTTTTATTAAAGAGGCTGTATTAAGTCCAGTTGTTATTTGGCCTGATTATTTGCATAAACACAAGAATAGCAATTGATCATATAGCTTTTTAAAATCTGCTTTGCTAGAATTTAATAAGAAATCTTCAGATTGAGCTTTAATTAGCCCCCCAGGGCAAAGAAGTGAAGCCACACATTTGCCATCAAGCTTTGGATGCAATACCTATCTATAGGTTTGGGTAAATTCCTCAAGTTTTAAGGTCCCAAAAAATGTCTTAAGCTTCCCTTTTTGCCATTTCTTAAGAATGTAACACTCATTCCTTACCTGGAAAGACTGACATGAACCATATGATCAAACAAGGTACTAGGCTGTTTCTCCAATGGGCTTTTATCAGCTTTAAAAGTCAATCTTAGTTCCTTAAAGCTTTCTGGTGACATCCTGAGTGCAGGAATGTCTTCCTCAGACATGACATTCTAGTCAAAGTTTTGGCTAATAAAATCACAAGTTGAACAGCTACTTATTGGACTTATGCAAACTAACGTATTGCCATGACTCACCTATTAAGAATTGCCAAATTCTGGAGGAATTAGGTAAGGAGAAAAATATAAAGCAAAAGGAAAATTCTTGTCCCTTTTAACAGTGTGAAAAAGACCAAACTCTAACTCTATATTAGACAGCTAAAAGGTAGGCAATTAGCATTATTTACATTGTCAAACATCTCATAACTTCTAGAAACACAGGCCCTTCCATTGGCAAACACATGTACACTTTTATGAGTTATTATAAAGCAAAACTTACTGATCTAGAAAAGGAACAGCTGAAATAAGTTGATTTGTTGGGATGGCTAAGATTTTTCTCTTTTGATAAGATTTATTTCTCAGAAATTTGCATCTTAAAAGATGGCCCAGGAAAAGGTTTTTGGAGACCAGATATTTGCATTTCAAAGGTACTGAGTTTGGTTTCATAAAGACAATCATCTGTAAGCCTTTCTCCTTGAGCGATCCAGAGTTAAATGTCTGCCAGTTTGTGACTATGTACTCCAAATGGGTCTCTGGTGCACTGTGAATGGACACAGTGTTGCCTGTTGTCTTCAGGGAGACTTTCTTCCTTACAAAAGAGGGAGAAATTGAATAATTGAAGACAGCATGAGTGTCCTCAGTGCTCTTACCCCCACATCCCATAACCCAAATCCAGGATGGTGTGTGACCCATGGCCCATGACTCATGCCTCCCCTGATAAGAGTGGAGACTTTTGCAAAGATTTCCAGGTGTGGAGCATTACCAGCACTCACACTAGTGGTCAGTCATTGCTAGGTTTACTTAACTCCATATGGGCAATTTTGATGGCTGTTGGCCTTAACTAGCCTTATTAAAGGTTCCTATCTTTGTGTCTGTCTGTAGAAGGGATTGTCTAGTGCCCCCACTGTCTTGGGTGAAAACACTTGTCCTGTAACTCTGGCCCTTAACAGGTGACTAGTAACCTGTTGAAGATATAAATCCTTTCAGATTTCCAACAGCCCTAGTTCTTCAAGAGGCCTACTAAGTTTAGGGCAGCCTCTCTTGGGGAGGGAGAGAGCATCCCTGTTAAGCAGTCCTGAGAATTAGCTGGGCTGGCCAGAGAAGTCCTGTCCACCTTCTCTAGGGAGATCATGAATTGCTGGGTGTTAGAAAATCACGAGAAATAGAAACGGGAGGAACCCGTTTCTATTTGATCTGAGTGCCTTTATTTGGTGTTGTGCCTAGAGGCAGGCTGAGTCGGAGGGGAGCTTCAGCACTAGGGGAAGGAAGGAAGAAAAAGCATGGGATCTGTGGCAGGATAGGGGAGGGGTTGTTCTTCTGGATGGATACCTCAGGGACCCAGGATGTGAGCCAGGACAATGGGTTGGGTAAAAGGAGGGCTGTTCCCAGGTACAGGAGGGTCAGTCTGACCACTGGCTGTTGTGGCTGGCGCCAGGTGTTTGCGCGGTGGGAGAGTGTTCCAATTAAGCTGCGGACTACAAAGCTAGTTGGGACAACTGAGTCATGGGCAGTCCAGTGGGTTGGAAAACTGGTCTGACTGAGTCATGAGCAATATTGGGGTTGGGGATCTGGCCTGACCCTTTCCTCCCAGACTTTTAACTATTTTTGTAAGGCTGGGGGTAAATGGGTGAAGATCTGTCTTCTGGACCTGCTTCCAGCTGGGAAGTGTGGTAGAGCCATTGCTAAGCCGTCTCCACCAGCTGTGCTCATGCTTGCCCTTGCTCTGCTCAATAATATTGTAGGACGAGTACTGCCCTGATTTTTTTTTTTGTGTGTGTGAATTGCTCCAGCCTGGAAGATATAAACTTTTCAAACAGGTTAAAGATACATATTCCAAGCATAAGGAGTAGAAGTGTTGAGAAGAGGGGTCCCAGGAAGGGCAGTCGCCAGGTCATGGTGGGGAGCCAGGAACTAGGATTTATGAAGGGACTTGGATTTTTGATTTTAGATGCAGACTCCAATATACCCAGAATGTTTTGTTGGACCTGGCCTGATTTGTTAACATAGAAACTACACTCTTCTTTGAGATACAGACATGTCCCCACCTTTGATGCTGTGAGGAGGTCTAGGGCTCTTCAATTTTGAAAGGCTACTCCAGGTACAGGAGTCAGCTGCTCCTGGAGTGCAGCCAGGGTTTTCCCACCTTGGTCAGTGCCTACGCTGTTTCTAGAGATAATTGGTAATGCATATGTAGAGAGGTGCCACGCATCATGGCCCCAGCCATGGAGAGATCTCCTAGCAATGCTATTATGGGGATCACTGGGCCACCACTATAGAATAAGTATCCCTGTCTCTTAAGGGGAAAGGAGAGTGCGGCATTTTCCCATGCAATTTATATGGTGGGAAAATGTATGCCAGGGAGCAGATCCCTGTCCATTTTGGAGGTAGGGACCAATAGGCCCATGATCCACAAATCCAGTATACCCCTGAAGAGTGGTAGATTTCTGCAGAAACTTTGTACTCTGTAAGCAGGATGGGCTGGGTCGCTTTTGGTGTATCTTGCAACTGTCATGTGAGAAGCTTATAGAAGAGTAAGTAAAGTTTGCTGAAGTTGGGCAGGGTAAAGGAATTTTTCTGCCTGATTGGATATTAGATTAGAAATAGCATGAGGAGAATATACAGTTACTGGTTGAGAGTAGGTCAGCTTTTGTGCCTTGAGGGTGAGTGTGGCTGTTGTGGCTAATGCTCTGAGGCAAGTAGGCCACCCTTGGGCTGTGGGGTCTAGTTTGGATAAATAGGCTATGATCTTCAGGTTTGGGCCTGACTTCTGTCTGAAGAGACCCAGAGCAATGCCCTGTCTTTCATCTGTGTATAGGATGAAGGGTTTATTGAGGTTGGCGGGGGATGGACCATAGCAGGGGCTTTGGTGAAAGCCTCTTTTAGCTTCTGAAAGGTTCATTCAATGGACTTTCCAGGTGGTAGTGATTCCTGTAAGGGTCCTTTTTGCCCCATATAATAGCTTGGCCGGAATGCTGAAGCTTGGAACCTAGTTTCTAAGTATCTTGCCAGGTCCAGAAAGGAGAGGAGGTCTCATTTAGTAATAGGGATTGGCATTGAGGCTGTTAGTGTCTGGTTTCATTCCTTTCTCAGTGGGTGTTAAGGTGAAACTTAGGTGGGTGACTGAGGTTTCAGTATTCCATCTCCCTGAGTTAACAAAGGTGGGGCGGGGAGAAGTGGGCTAGGGGTGTATCTGTTAGAGAAGGAAAATACCCTGCAAGTTTTGAGGAGAAGGAATGAGTATTTGGGCCTTAAGCCTGGGGAGAATGCCTCTTCCAAGGATTGGTGTAGGGCAGTGAGGGAGGGCCAGGAATGAGTGGGTAAATAAGTAGTCCTCTAGTGAACAGGGAAGAAGATGTATAGCTAATGGTTGTGAGACTATTCCATTGACTCCTACTATTTAGGCTGAGGAATTGATTGTTAGCCCGGAGTATTCAGGGAGAGCAAAGTAAGTAGCCCCAGGTCGATGAGAAAAGAGATTGGCTTACCTGCTGCTGATAGAGTTACCTGAGGTTCTGTTCTACTGATTATGTAGGGGCCATGTGCTGCTCCCTGGCACTGTCAGTTTTCTCCCACTAATCCTAGGAGGTCTGGGAGTTCAAAACCAGGGGTCCATTCTGAGTGGGTAACCCATATGCCCTTACCTGGAGTGGCCTGGGGGCAGTCATACTTCCAGTGGCCCTCTAGTTTTCACAGAGGGCATGGCCCCAGAGGGGCTTGGGTGTTTGGGCATTGTTTGGCCCAATGCCCAGGTTTCCCACACTTAAAACAGGTCCCTGGAAGGGTCTTTTCCTTTTGTATGGGGAGATCTCAGGTCTCTTTTAATGCTGAGGCAGGTAGCTGCTTGGCCTGGTTATAGAACTTGGCCTTAGCTTCCTCCCTCTGCCTTTCCTGCTGGGTCTTCTCCTGGTCTCTGTTGTTGAAAACTTTAAAGGTTAGATTAACTGGCTCATTCTGGCTAGTCTGAGGACCTGCCTCTAATTTCTGGAGCTTTTGGCATATGTCTGGAACTGATTGGGAGATAAAATGCATATGAAGGAGTAGAATGCTCTCTGGGAAGTCTGGGTTCAGATTAGTAAAATGTTGGAGGGCTTTCTGCAGTCTAGCAAGAAAGGTGGCAGGATTCTTGCCTGCTCTTTGGGAGATTTCCTTTAGTTTATCAGAGTTGACTGCTGTATGTGCAGCAGCCTGCAGTCCCACCAGGAGGCAAGTTATCATGTGATTGCGGGACTACTGACACAATTTCCCATCCCAGTAGTCCTAGTTAGGGTCTGCACAGGGAACAGTGGTAGCTCCTACTGGGCCATATGCAGGGTCTTGCCTGTTTAAAGTGTCAGTGTGAGTCTGGGCCACCAACCAAACACATTCTTTCTCTTTGGGGAAAAGACAGGTAGAGAGTATGACATAGAGGTCTCACCAAGTGAGATCATAGGGGACAGTCAGGTACTGAAATTCTTTGAGGAAAAATGGGTAGAGTTAGAGGAAAAGTATCTTAGGCATTGTTCAATTTGGGAGAGATGGGAAAGGGAGAAGGGGACGTAGACTCGGATGGGCCCTTCTGGTTCTGCCACCTCCCAAAGGGGCAGAACAGGATGAGGCCTGCTGGACTGGTCCTGTGAAGGGAGGGAGGTGGAGTCAGGAGAGGTGTATGGTTCATAGTCTGTGCCCCTAGCTCTGGCCTGGCTGGATGGGGAAAGAGGGGATCCATAGGGAAGGAGGGAATAGAGTCCTCAGAGAGATCAAAAGATGTTTCTTTTGGGGCACTGGGAATAGGTAGGTGCTGCTGGGGAAGGGAAGAGGGAGGAGAAGGATTTGGTAGGTGGAACAGATCTGGCATAGGGAGGGGTGCCTGTGCAACTCAACAGAGGCATGGACACTTGGGACCTCACTCCACTTGCCAAGATGCTGACAGAAATTGTCAAGGTCTGTGGGGATCTGAGGGTTGAGTGTCCCATCCTCTGGCCAGATGGACCCACAATCCAGCTTATTTTGCAGCCAAGGCAGTGTTACAGAAGAAAATAAGTCTCTTGGGTTTTAAGTCCATTTCTAAGCCCATGTCTTTTAGACTTCTGAGCACACACTCCAAGGGGGTGTTGCAAGGAGTCAGCAATTGGCCCACACCTATTATGAGGAATAAGATTGAGAGGGGGAAAGGAGGAAGCCCAGTCTCTCTACCTTAGGACAAACAAGGACACATTCTACCCTTGCGTGTTTTAGGGTCATGACAGAAAAAGGGAGGAGAGGATAGATGGGTCCCACCTTCCCTCTCACTCCCAAGGGTCCAGGACCCAGCAGGCAGCTACTCTCACCCAGTGCTGGGATTATCAAGACGTTGTCCAGGACAACAGCAGAACAGAGAAGAAAAGTGCCAAGATGAGGGAGAGGGATAATACTCATTACCCTAGCTGAGTTCGCTGGTATGGATGCGTCCCCAGTCACCGTCCTCCCAGGTTTCAGCACCAGAATGTTAGAAATATGCGAGAAATAGAGGCGGGAGGAACTGGGTGATCTGATCCAAGTGCCTTTATTTGATGCTGCACTGAGAGGCAGGCAGAGTTGGGGTGACTTCAGCACTTGGCCAGCATCCATTTGTGGAGGGAATCTCCCATAGACTTGATGCTCCATTGAATGCAGAATATGAAATATTTGAGGAGATGTGGCCCAAAAGTGATAAAAAAAAAAGGCTACTATAGGTCCTAGGATGAAAGTTAGCCAGGAAAACCAAAACCAGATATTGGTCTTAAAGTTCCAAAAAGAGAGAGGCGGAGTAGTAGGTAAATTTTGTAGGACTGACACTGCATCATTAGCTCTCAATAATTCCAAGTCAAAAGATGAAAGAAAAGAATTGAAACATTAGCTTGGAAGGAAACTAGGAAAATTAGAATTCATTCAGTTTGTGGATGACAATTGGACATTGTGATTTTCACTGAAACACAGTTTCTCTCCCTAAAATCACCCTCATTTTATCAAAGAGACAACATTGAGTCCAGTTTCAATTTGATCTGATTATTTACATGAAAACAACAAAAACAATAATTCATCATATAGGCTCTTTCAAAGCTACTTTGTTGGAATTTCATAAGGAAACTTCAGATTGAGCTTCAGTCAGTCCTTCAGGGCACAGATGCCAAGCCACACAGTTGTAATGTGGCTTTGCTTGAAATACTTATAGGTTTGGGTGGATTCCTCAAGTTCTTGAAATACCCAATATGTCTTTAGGTTCCTTTCTTGCCATTTTTCAGGAAAGCAACCTTTGTTCCTTACCTGGAAAGACTACCATGAACCATATGACAAAGCAAGGCACCAGGCCATTTCTATAAAGCACTCTTATTGGCTTCAAAAGTCTGTCTTAATTTCTTAAGGCTTTCCAATGACATCTAGAATCCAGGCATGACTTTCTGATCATGACATTCCAGACAAAGACTCAGTTAATAAAACCACAATTGGAAACTGGTTCTATTATAAAGAGGACAGATTTATGCAAATAAACATTATCATGAAAATAGTACTCAGAGTTGCTGAATTCTAGAGGGGTTAGGTAGGGAGAAAAATATAAATGCTTCAATTTTGCTAATTAGGTTATAATTTATCAAACTGATTTAGGGGAAAAATAAGTTTCCTTACATCTAGAAAACAAAAATATTTAAAATAACAATAGTTTGAACAAAGTCACAAGAATAATAATTATTTTCAGTTCATTTAGTCCCATACAACCAGTTTTGTTTGTCTTGATGATTTGCCAGTATTTCCTGAATACAGTTATTCCTTAGGGTTCTGTAAATCTTCATTTACTTCAAAGATATGACCTACTTAGATAACAGCAATTCAGAGTAAGTCAGAATACTTTTCATGAACCTATCCAAAGATACATTTGCAAATGCATTAGAGTAAAACAGTAACTGTTTATAAATTACCAAGTTTAAAATGACATGGTTATAGATTTGATTATTATGTAATTAATAAAGAATTTTGCTTTTCTGTAAGATAACATTCTAAAATAACAATTTCTTGTTATGTAATTACTCTGAAAGGACATAAAAGAATAATATAAAGCCCATATTTTTAGATTTAACACACAATCTCAGTATAAAGACCAAGTAGTATGCAAGGTGTTAAAATGCTGCACAAGACTTAGGAGCATGCACTGAGCAGTGGAAACAATTCATAAATTCCCAGTGTGTGGGTACAAACACCTAGAGTACTACTGCTTAATGTCCCCACAGGAACTATTGTTACCCAACAGAGGTCCAAGGAGGGTGGGCAATACTTGGCCAACCAAGGGATGCCAAAAACTGCTATAGAACAACAGGAGTCCCTCCCAAGGACAGTATATAATACCTACTGGGCTCATCTGTCCACAGCCAATGGGAAAGACATTTCTCAATGCCAGAGATATGTGAAAAGGAAATGAAATGTTTATTTAATGCTATGCAGGTCTAATACCTCCATTAAACTATCAGAGTCCTTTAGGGTATACACCTACACACACACACACACACACAGCACTCGCTTCTCCCACTGTCCTGACTCCGGGTACCGTAAATCAGGAAAAGAACGCACATTTGTTTTTCCAGGCCACTGGTATCGTCAGTTGTGTTGACCGACCAGGCAGGATCTCCAGTTAATCCAAAGTCATGCAGCACCTTCCACTGGCAAGAGTTCTTTGTACCAAGTTTTCCAGTCAAAGTCTCTCCTGCTTTCCAGGCCATGTGGCCAAAGGAAGCACCCCAAAGCCGTGTGGGCCTCTTCTACCAAAGCTGCAGGTGTCCACACTCCACCAAAAGCGGGTGTCTTTCTTCTTCACCTGGCTGCAGGATCTCCATTCTGGCAAAGCTGCGTGGTTTTCCCTTTCACCTGGGAAAGAGGGGGTCTGCACTCTGCTAAAGCTGCATGGCTCTCTCCCAATGGCTGCCATGTCTGGGTTTAAATCCCCACGCCAATCTTCCTCTGTACCCCTATTTTCAATTCCTCCCATGATCAGTTATACCTGCCAGTATTTCTGTATTATTACAAATTTACTGGGCTGCCATTGTTAGTCTGGGCAGGTATGGCCCCATGTCCTTGAGCCAGTCTTCTCCAAGCTCCCACATAGGCACTGTAACTTGGGGGACCTGCCCCCAGTTACATCTTGGGGGGAAGTGACTTCATCCCCCTAGCTCCAAGCTTGGCCACAGCCATTTAACATATCCAAGTGACCTGCCAAAGGCTATAGGTATGTTAAATGACCATGGCATGGATTAGCTGCAAGGCTGTGGCTGTAAAAAACAGCCCTGCATGTTCCTGCTCCATGTGTCCCTTCCCCCAACTCACATCTATGGGAGGAAGGGGTGAGGACATCTTATATGTCTCTCCAATGTTCCTGTATACTTTGAGTTCTGGACACCATTCCAAATCTTTTTATGCCCGCCCCCCCACAGGCTGCACTCTGTATCACTATCACTTGTGGCTTTTCTGGTGTCTGAGAGAGGATACCTGCTACCTCTGAGAGTTTACTATTTGAATTTGGCTTTGAATTTTTGCATGTTTATTCCTAAGACAGTTTGAAATTTCTAGAATATTTATTTTGATAAATAAATATATATATATATATTTCTATGCCATATATACATAGATATACATACATGGGTACCTATGTATATATATGGCATAGTTATTATTATTCTATTTGGCAAACTTTCCCAGGTAATTTTGAGCATATTAAATAGGCCTAATTATTTCAAAAACTTTTCTTTTTTACGTTGACAGAATAAATCTTTGAGGTATTCCAGGCCCATTGGTACAACCCAAAGCCGTTTCTCAGTTAAAAGGTATCTTATAGTTTAAACTTTGAGGAGTTGTCAAACAAGCTTAACTAAAAGATTATAACATAACCTTGTTGTGAAATAAACATTTTTTTTGGTAATAAACATTACTCAAACTTAAAACCAGTTTTAATATCAAATATTTTGTCCAGAATATAGGATCCTGTTTCATTTTTATAAGTACTTAATATCTTTAGGCTACCCGGAGGCAGATGTGCCACACAAACACACATTACATAAAGACCATCCACATGAAGGCTGAACACATAAAGGTCATATATATAATTTGAAGTACTAATTTTTGTACAGAAAGCATGATTTTTCTCATTTGCTTTTAATAATTTTTAAGAAGACTGAAAAAGGTCCTAAAGATCAAGGAAAAAGATCTGTTGAGACTCTCAATCAAAGTTTCAAGGACAGTGAAGGAATGGTGGAAATAAAAAAATTCTTGGCTATAAGGAATCAAGCAGCCTGGTCAGGGCTGCTTTGGCCCTCGAAAGGTCAGAAACCTCGTGACAGAAAATAAATACTTCAGGTAGAGGAGCAAGAGTTATAGTCCACACCAGCAGAGAAATACGAAGAGATGGATATGTTTACACCGTGTCCAAGCGTGACCTCACCAATAGCAAGAGCACTAGCTAGATGCCCTGGAATGGATTTAACTCACCCAGACAGGAGACTTGATAGAAGGCCCAATTGAGGGAGCCACACTGGCAAAGATAGAGAAGTCATGTTTGAGAAAGAGAGAGAGAGAGTGGCGGTTTGAACCGTGGATGTGTTTACTCCATCCCCTGAGGGTGGTCTTCCTTAGTGATGACCAGAGCACCCAACAAACAACAAAGGGGGAAGGAATGGGTCCCTTTGAACATCAGAGGTGATCAGTTCTTGACTCAATGGGCACTATGTCCAAGGTGTCACCTGGGCAGAGTTGTGTAGGGTGACTCTATGTCCAGAGGGCAGCCTTACCTTCTATTACAAAAACTATACAATTTCTTTTCAACTTAAGTTGGACTTTTAACTCTTAGAAAACCCAGTTTCCAACAATGACCAAAAGGTAAGCAACTGGCATTCCTTAGAGTGGCTTTTATGAACATATTTCATGACCTTTAGAACATAGATTCCTCTATTGAAAAACATACTCTCACTTTCAAGGAAAACATCTCCAATAAAACACAAGACATTTACCCACAGCTTGAAGTCCACTCTATAGCCTCTTTGTAATAAAAAGCCAAAAGTAAGTCTAACAGTCAACGTTTCAGTATTTCATGTTATTTCAAAAATACCTAGACAGTCAATAACTTTATCAGAATTTACTAATTTAGAAAGGGATAGTTGAAATAAATTGATTTGCTCAGAGATAGCCAAGATTTTCTCTCTTTTGATAAGAATTATCTCCCCCAAATTTGTATTTTAAAAGATGGCCTAAACAAGAGTTCTTGAAGAAGACCAAGTATTTGGATTTCAAAAATGTAGGTAAAGAAAATCAAGCTTCTCATAGAAGGACTTTGGTTTTATAAGGCCAATTATTTATGTCTTTTAAGATAAATAGAGGGAGTTTTGGAAAGGCAAAAGGATTTGGTGAGATTTCATGTTCTGGAACCACAAGTAAAGATTTTATTCACAAAATAAAGACAGTTATTTTTAATATCTCAAAGTTGGGTAGCCGCTCAAATGTTTGTAAAGGACTAACAAATTCAGTTACCCATTTTTGAATTTTTTTTCCATCTGGGTACATTTTTCCAGTTTACCAACAGGATATAGCTTAGGGTCATCTGTGAGAGCCTTAACAGCCTAGAAATATGGAACCTCTGTCTACTTTCCATGGGAATTGTAAAATAGGTCCAGTTGCAAGAGAGCATCAAAATTAATGGTGTTGTTGGCTGGCCAAACCTCCCTATTGCCCATTTTATATTGGGACCAGGCCATGTTACAAAAGCTAGCCTTTTTCTTGAGGGACTCAGGGTCAAATTTCCTCCAATTAGCAAATATGTACCCCAAAAGGGGACTCTCGAGACACTACAGACTGTTTCTCCATCTACGAAGAGATGGCTATGTAGCAAGCTGAGAGTTAGATGCATCCCTGTAAGTCTGTGGGCTGTTTTGGGCCATCCTGAGTTGAGTGGGGACCCTGTTAAGCAGTTAAGCTGAGGATCTCATAGAAGTTAATAACGAAGAAAAGATGGTTAGCAAACATTCAGGCAGTGTCAAGATTAGTTTCCCCTTGGGAGTTTCATTTAAAATTAATATTTTACCATTTGGTCCAGTATCTGGTTTATTTAGTTTTAATCACATTCTGAAAAAAAGATATTTGGGCATGACTGGTTTCAAGAAATTCTCACCTTACTAGGTGAATTGGGGTAGATTTGATTGGTAAAAAATATATGTTGCCCCATAACATTTTCTAGTTGGAAAGAAACAGGATCTGCTTTCAAAGCAAACATTGGGTAATTATCTTTACTATTCCTATAGGGGCTTACTCTGAGGGAGGGTGACAGTTGCCAGAGGTAAAAGGGGGATTAAGTGAGTAAAGTGAAGGAATTAAGAATCACCTCCCCCCCCTACATTGGAGAGACACGCATCCTGCTGCTTGTTAATTACCAAAATAAATGACAGTTACTTGTAGCAGAACAGACTGTGGAGGAGATGCATGGCAGAGCTATAAATAAAGCTGTGAGAGAAAAGAGGGGGGGGGAAAAAGAGGGAAACCAATTTGAATGAAAGGGCATAGTTAAAAGAAAGAGGCCTGGAATCCCCACCGAAGGTTAAAATCTTGTCTCCTTTTAAGAACTAACCCTAAGTAGGGGATTGATATGGTGATGTTACCGAACAAAGGTCCGAGGGGGGGGGGGGCAATACTTGGCCCACCGAGGGATGTCAAAAACTGCTACAGAAAACAGGGGCCCCTCCCAAGGACGATACGCTAATATCTATAGGGCTTTTCTGTCCGCCGCCAATTGGAAACACATCTCTCAATGCCAGAGATTTGTGAAAAGGAAAACAAAATGTTTATTTAATGCTATTCAGGCCTAACGCCTTCCTTAAAATATTAAAGTCTTTAAGGGTATACACCTACACACACACACACAGCGCTCCCTTCTCCCACTGTCCCAACTCCAGGTACCGTAAATCAGGAAAAGAGCACACGTCCGTTTTCAGGTCGCTGGCACGTGAGCTGTGTCGCCTGTCCAGGCAGGATCTCCAATTAATCCAAAGTCATGTGGCACCTTCCACTGGCAAGAGTTCTTTGTACCAAGTTCCAGTCAAAGTCTCTCCTGGTTTCCAGGCCACTCAGCCAAAGGGAGCACGCCAAAGCTGCGTGGGCCTCTTCTACCAAAGCCGCACTCCACCAAAGGCGCATCTTTCTTCTTCACCTAGCCGCAGGGATCTCCATTCTGGCAAAGCTGTGTGGTTTTCCCTTTCACCTGGCCAAGAGGGGGTCTGCACTCTGCTGAAACCGCATGGCTCTCCCTCCTAATGGCTACAGGGGTCTACATCTTTCCAAAACAGCATGGCTCTCCCCCTCACCTGGCCAAGAGGGGGGTCCTCACTCTGCTAAAGCCACATACCTCTCTAGCAGGCACTCTGTCTCAGAGAAGCAGCCCCCAAGCCCATCCTGGGTAGCTACTCACTTCTCCCTCCCCCAAAACTTGGCCACAGCTCTTTAACATATCTATGAAACCAGTTAAAGGTTATAGATATGTTAAATGACCATTCCAGAGGTTAGCTGCAAAACTGTTGCTATGCAAAACAGCATAGCAATGGCCCAGCAATGGCCCTGCTCCATTCGTCCCTTCCCCCAACTGACACCTTGGGGGGGGGGGTGAGGATATCTTAATATTTCCTCCAATATTCCTGTACACTTTGAGTTCTGGACACCATTCCAAATCTTTTCTGGGCCCCCCTTGGCTGCACCCTGTATCAGTGACAGTAAAGGTTGAGTTGGAGGGTAGTATTACAATTAAGAGATTTATTTTTAGGCCAAACCTCCTGGTTACTCAGTTTGCACTTGGGCTTGAGGACATTAAGTCTCAGAGCCTTCAGTTTAAAAGTGAAGGCTATTTCAGGGACAAGAACAAATGGAGGGTTGAGAAGATTTGAGAAGGGTATCCCCATCTCAAATGATCTAGAAATCTGCCACCAGAGTCCAGCCTGAAGGCAGACCAATCACGAAGTTCTGCCTCAGAGCCAGGCATCCCTGAGCCCAAGAGCAGATTAAATCCAGCAGGGAAATGTTGGAATCGTCCCTCATGACCAAAACCCTGGGAAAACGCTAGACCTGGCACCGGGATTTACAACAATGAGACAGGTAGTTAGGCTATCACTTTTGACAAAGCAAACATCTTTACTGTGAGATTCAGGAACACTTATTGATCACCAGCCAGTCTTATTGATCACTGGCCATGTAGGGGGATGAGGAGGAGGCTGTTTGCAGAGTTCAAAGAGGTGGGAAAGGATTAGAATCCTCTCTCCAAACTTTTCAGAGAAAGCAGAGTTAAAGGGTAAGCCTGAATCCAGCTTCCACTGCCCACTGCTCCTATGGTCACAAGTCTCAGGAGGCAGAGGAGTGAGAAATATAGAATGTCCCCATACAGGCCACCAAAATGTTAGGGTGGTTGATGATGCAGGCTGTGAAAAATTCACAAAGAGAAGAAAGGCAGAGAGCAAAGTTTTATTCACTTTCCAAGAGGGGAAAGGGGCATGGTGTGGAGAGATACACCAGCAGCAAAATGTAGGGGTGTTGAGTTTTTATTGGATTATAAAAGAGGTGGGAGGTATAAAATTGTGTGGCCTCTGGGCTGTTAGGGGCATTGCAACACAGGAAGTTTTTCATTTGTTTTGCATAAGCTGCAATTTGCTCCAGTGTTATCTTTTGTCTGCAGCTCTGGGGGTCAGTTAGTCAGGTTTTGCTCTTGCTTCCCAGTAATTTACAATCCTGGAAACATAAGCTCAGAAGAGTAAAATGGTAGTCATGTTTAACAAGGTCATAGGCCTGCTCAGCAAGTGGTGCCATGGTAGCAAATGGTGGTGACTTTGCCTTTCAATCAGATTTATTTTAGGTGGAAATAGAAGGCTGCTCCCTGGTTCCCAATGTCCCATCTTTGTCCATCCAGCCATGGAAAAAGTCCAGTCTTGTCTTTATCAAACACAGAACAATTACACGTCCAGAGGTTCTGTGCCATATTAAAACTTAATCTTTTGGAGCCCAAACAGTCTGCCCCAGGCCCCAGGTGGCTGCTACATTTGCATGGATGCTATGGAAAGAATGCACTAGCTAAAGGGGAGAGCAGGTGTTGTGGGGGTGGAGAGAGAAAGAGAGAGCTTTTTTGTTAGGCTGATTATATTATCTTCAGGTTAAGAAGGGCCAGCACTTTTTCAAAATAACCAATCAGCTCCAAGCTTTCCTGGGCTTGTGCTAGATCCAATCTCTAACAATCCATTTCCTCTGTCTTCTGGGATTCTGTATCCCTTACCCAAAGCAATCCTTTTTTCTGGTTAGACGACTGGCTTTCATGGTCTCCATCTTAGTTTCTATTGTTCATGTGCTTACCTCCCCCTTTATTTTTCTATCCCTTCTTCAAGTGATCTTCAGGGAATGGACCTGTGGTTCCCTGAAGAGTGTGAAGCATCCTAATGAAGCAGCAGGCTCCGTGCCTAATTCAGCTCCCCAGCCAATTAGGCTCAATAATGTCCAAATCCCTTTGCTTCTTTCCTCTATTAATATTTAGCTACCTATGCTAACACTAGGAGATCTTCCATCTAGATTCTTTTATGTAGTTAAGGGGATGGTCAAAAGTTCTGAGTCTTTTATTTCTTAAAAATAACAATATTAGCCCTGGCTGGTGTAGCTCAGTGGACTGAGCACGGGCTTGTGAACCACGCAATTGCGGTTTGATTCCGAGTCAGGGCACGTGCCTGGGTTGCAGGCCAGTTCCCGGTTCCTGGCAGGGTACGCACAAGAGGCAACCATACATTGATGTTTCTCTCCCTCTCTCCTTCCCTTCCCCTCTAAAGATAAATAAATAAAATCTTTTAAAAAATAACAACATTAAAATAATTCATGTTCTAAAAGGCATCTTTTGGGTTGGCAAACTTGGCTTCCTCTCACTGGCTTTAGTAGACTTTCTTCTTGTTCCTATGGCCCCTGGCACCCAGGAAACACTTTTTCCATGTTTACATTGTATACTTCATATTTTAATTTGATGATTACCTGTGTGTTTTTATCTGTCTCACACAATATCTTGTGTCCCAAGTACCTGATATAGAGCTGGCTTGTGGGAGATAGTAAAAACTAACAGACACATATTAACAGTGAGGACCATCATGAAAAGGGCACTTACCTAGCAGTCAGGAAACTCAAGTTATAGAATCTGCTGGCACAAACTCTTGACCTAGATTAAGTCATTGTCCCTCTCTGAGCCTTATTTTCCTATTTGTGGGGTGAGGAGCATTGTCTAGGTGATTTCCAAGTTTCCTTATAGCTCTGATATTCTGGGATCCCTTTTGTGTACTAAGGGTTTCCTCTCCTGGCTCTCTTGGCTTTCTAGGCTGTGAGAACCCACCCTGGCCCAGTTTGTTCTCTGTGTTCCTGTCCCTCTGGGATGTGCTGATAAGTGGAGCCTGCTTCCTTCTTTTAGCTGAGCTTGGACACAGTCAGCAGAGGCTTTGGGTTCTCCTTGTATCCAGGATGAGAGTACCTTAAACTGGGCCTTAAAATTTCCCTTAAACTTCTTGGATATCTTCCTTCTCACTTCATCTTTTTTTTTCTATCAGAACATTGCAAATGGAAGCTTGTAATGCTGCCTGTCTCTGAATTGTCACAGTCATCAATAGGAAGCTGTGGAATCCACATGCTCTTCAAGGCACCCCTTGCCCAGCAGAAATTAGATACTCCTGCTAGCCACAGCCCCTTCTCTAGAATGCCCCAGCCTTAGGCAGCCCTGCAAGTGTTTAATCTGAATACCATTTACTTTTCTCATGTTTCTCATATTCAGTCAGCACATTTATTGAATATCTGCTACATGACAGATATTGTTCCAGATGCTTTGGACACATATCGAACAAAGACAAAAGGCCCACTCTTGGGGAGCTTACATTTTAACAAGAGTGTGTAGGGGCTACCCAAATAATAAATAAGTAAATTATATAGTGAGCCCATAAAACATACAATAAGCATAATAAATAAGTAAATTATATAATGAGCTAGGAGGTGGTACGTACTATGGGAAGAAAGGAGGTAGAACAGGGGAGATAAAGGCCTCCTGAGACCTCCAGATTTGAGTCAAGACCTAGAAGAAGGTGGGAATATGTGCCAGCTTTTTATAGAGGAAAATGTTCTAGGCAAAGGGCAGAGACCACACAAAGGTGCCAGGGTTGGACGATGCTGGGGGTGTGCAAGGAACTACCAGGACCCAAAGTTGTCTATCAGAGCATGATGCCCAGTGCATAGTAGGCCCAACATGAGTACTTGGAGGTTAGAGCTAAGGCTGCTGAGCCTGCAGCCAAAATGGCCTACATTTTTTTTTTAAATGAGAAACATTTTTTGATTAAGTTAGTACCTGGCTAGCCTTGTGTCTTATAAACAAAGATTTTTATTCTTTATCTTTATTTTTATTGTTTACACTATAGCAGATTACACTATAGATTACACTAATCTATAGTGTAATCTATTACACTATAGATTATAGTGTAATCTATATAGATTACACTATAGGGAAATGTTCCATTTCCCTCCCTCCCCTTTAATCCTATCCCTCTTCCCTCTGGCCATCACCACACTGCTGTGTCCCTGGGTTATACGTATGTTCTTTGGCTAATCCTTCACCTCCTTTCATTCAGTTCCTTCCTCCCTCTCCCCTCCAACAGCTGTGAGTCTGTTCCATGTGTCCATGCCTCTGGAGGAGTGCCCCTTGTTAAATCTACTCTGTCCCGTGGAAGAAATTGGTGGGTCTGAATCAGACAAAACTGTTTACATTCTGGCCTAGTGCTTCTTAGCTTTGTCATCCTTGGCAAATTGTTAGGCTGACCAAAATGTCCATTATGTTTTTTTCTATCAGAAAAATGTCATCTGGCCCGTTGCTTGCTAGCTCTGTCATCCTTGGCAAATTATTAGGTTTGCCAAAATGTCCACAGGATGGCTCTAGTAGTGCTTAGTTATCTTTAACTTCATTTTTGTTAGATTTTAGTGTGACAGTTGTCATATCAGCATGCATTAAAACAAAACAAAGCAAAAAATTAAGTCCTGGCTGGTGTGGCTCACTGATTTAAGTGCCAGCCTGCAAACCAAATGGTTGCAGTTTTGATTCCTAGTCAGGGCACATGCCTGGGTTTCGGGCCAGGTCCCCAGTAGGGGGTATGCAAGAGGCAACCATACATTGGTGTTTCTCTCCCTCTCTTTTTCCCTCCTTTCCCCTCTCTCTAAAAATAGATAAATAAAATCATTTTAAAAAGAATCTCCTTAAAAATAAAAAAAATATTAGAGTTGGTAAATTTTTGTACAGCCATTTTAATATTGAAGTTGGAAGAAGACACACAACATTTTTGGCATATTATGCTTTATTATTTCAAGAAAGGTAAAAACAGAACTGAAAAGCAAAAAAAAAAAAACTTTTTGTGCAGTGTATGGAGAAGGTTCTGTGACTGACTGAACATATCAAAAGTGGTTTGTATACAAGGTCACTGTAATCAAAACAGCCTGGTACTGGCATAAAAACAGGCACATAGACCAATGGAATAGAACAGAGAGCCCAGAAATAAACCCAAGTCTCTATGGGCAACTGATATTCGACAAAGGGGAAAGTAACATAAAATGGAGTACAAATACCCTCTTCAACAAATGGTGTTGGGAGAATTGGACAGCTACATGCAAAAAAAATGAAACTTGAGCACCAACTTACACCATACACCAACATAAATTGAAGGTGGATAAAAGACTTAAATATAAGCTGTGACACCATTAAAATCCTAGAGGAGATCATTGACAGGAAAATCTCAGATATTTCACGCAGAAACTTTTTTACTGATATGTCCCCTAGAGCAAGGGACATAAAGGAAAGAATAAACAAATGGGATCTCATCAAAATTAAAAGCTTCTGCATGGCTAAAGAAAACAGTATTAAGATAAAAAGAGAACCAACTGTATGGGAAAACATATTTGCCAGTGATACCTCAGACAAAGGTTTAATCTCCAAAATATACAAAGAACTCACACGACTCCACTCTTCTCCACTCTAAGAAGACAACTAACCCAATTTAAAAATGAGCAAAGGACTTGAACAGACACTTTTCCAAGGAGGACACACAGAGGATCCAGAGACACATGAAAAGATGCTCAATATCTCTAGCTATCAGAGAGATGCAAATTAAAACCACAATGAGATACCACTTTACACTGGTCAGAATGGCCATCATAAACAAATCAACAAACAACGAATGTTGGAGAGGTTGTGGGGAAAAGGGGACCCTAGTTCACTGTTGTTGGGATTGCAGACTGGTACAACCAATACAACTGGTACAACTTTCTTGCCTATGAAAAACAGTATGGAATTTTCTAAGAAAACTAAAAATGAATATGCCTTTTGACCCAGCAATTCCACTATTAGGAGTATATCCTAAGAATCCTGAAACACCAATCCAAAGGAACCTATGCACACCAATGTGTGCACAGCAGCACAATTTACAATAGCCAAGAGTTGGAAGCAACCTAGATGCCCATCGGTAAATGACTGGATCAAAAACTATGGTACATTTACACAATGGAATTCTATGCAGCAGAAAGAAAGAAGGAGCTCCCACCCTTTGCAACAGCATGGATGGAACTGGAAAGCATTATGTTGAGTGAAATAAGCCAGGTGGTGAAAGACAAATACCATATGATCTCACCTTTAACAGA
This sequence comes from Sturnira hondurensis, assembly GCF_014824575.4. Lineage (NCBI taxonomy): Eukaryota > Metazoa > Chordata > Mammalia > Chiroptera > Phyllostomidae > Sturnira > Sturnira hondurensis. The sequence continues at coordinate 3,532,363 of NW_028092815.1, read as the reverse complement.
AACCTAAACAATGAAACAAACAAGCAAGCAAAATATAACTAAGGAAACTAGAATGGAGAACAGGCTGACAGGAACTAGAGGGGAGAGGGGAGAGAATTTCAGGGGAAAAGTGGAAGGATTCACAGGAACAAGTATAAAGGACACATGGACAAAAACTAAGGGGGGCAGGAATGGAACGGAGGTGGGGAGCACTGAGAGAGTGGGCTTGGATGGGAATAAAAGACAGAAAACTGTACTTGAACAATAATCAAATAATTAAAAAAAACTGGTTTGTGAAGTTTCTTGATACTATTGACATTTTGGCCAAGTAATTCTTTGTGGTAGGGCTGTCTTATGCATTGGAAGATTTTAAGCAGAACCCCCTGGCCTCTACCCACTAGAAGCCAATCATGGGAGACAGCTGACCTACTCAAAATATCCAAATCAATAAAGTTACTGGTGAAAATGAAAAATGTGTTCTTTATTTTACAGAACAAAGTAAACAGACTTTTTGGCTAATCCAGTACTTATCTTCACCGAGTTTCTGTTTCTTCATCTCTGCAGAAGGGCTTCAACTTGGGTTTGTAGGGTAGTTGCAGGACTTGATGAAATAACCATATAGAAATGGGTAACTCACCTCACATTTGTGGTGTGGGTAAGTGCCCAATTTGCTAGTCCCTGGTATATCCTTTTTTTGGTCTCTGGGGAAGACATTTATTTTTCTCTTAGCCTCAGTTTCCTCTTCCAGAAAACAGAATATAGTTATCTCTATGCTGCCTACTGCCTAGATTTTAATAACCACCAAGTGAAACAATGTAGATAATTGTACTTTAAATATAGATGACAATTTTCCAGGGCTAGAGGCTCTTTGTATATGTGTATAAACACACATGTGTGTACTATTGTCTGGGTACAGTTATGTAGGCCACATATAAGTTTTTTTTATTCACAAATGCTTCAAAGAGAAGGATACTGTATTTTTGTACACAACTTTATGCTTTCCACACATTAGATGTTCAGTAAATTTTTGCTGAACAAATGAAATAGTGCTGATGAAAATATTCTTTTCTGGATTAAATGTGTAGATCAAAATTAGTAGAGCTACTTGCTCTCAGGTAGTAGGAATGTGGTACCATTGTGAATTATGTTTAGCATATATTTATGGAGGACTTTATATATTTATGTGCCAGGCACAGTACTAAACACTTTTTCATTTTAAACCACCAACAGCCCAATAAGGTAAGTACAATTATTATCATTATTTTATGGATGAGGTAACCAAAGCTCAGAGGTCAGTGTCTTGATTACAGCTAGTAAACGAGGGATCTGGGATGGGCCCTCCTTCCAGAGCTAACACACTTAGCTGCTACCCTGACTGTTTCCTGAAGTGTCAGTGCTGTTCTTTGTGGTCTCCTCCCTCAGGATGAGGAAGAGGAAGGCAGGCCAGGAGGAAATTCCCTTCTCTGGTCATTGGAAACTCTTTCTGGTAGAAGAGGAGAAGATAAAGGGGTTACTTTCTTGCCTGTGGTAGACAATGAAGATAAGGTCAAAGATAAGGATCACTTTCTGCTATCAATCTGAGTTTGTCCTTTTTTTTTTAGTCATAGAATGTGTTGAAAACTTGGTGAAGCTATAAGAATCCTGAGCCTCATGCTTCACTCTTAGGTGCCTAAGGTTGGAGGATATGTATATGTATATGTGTATATGTATGTGTATGTGTATGTATATGTGCATGTATGTGTGTGTGTTGTATATATGTATGTGTATATATATTTAGGCATGGGGTGTGTTTGTGGGGGGTATGCATGTGTGGGTGTATCTGTTTGTATGTGTATCTCCATCCTTCAAGCTCCATGCAAGGGTCTCTTTCTGGAAAGCCTCCTATGACCATACCTGGGCAGCACTGAGAGCTGTCTGCCTAGTGCCAGAACTACCCTGTGCCTTGGCTGTGTGACTGCACTTCCCAGCCCATGCCTGGTAACTGATGTCTGTACCTGTTTCGATTGGAAAGAGTGGCTTGTATATTAGCTTTCTTTACATTTGCAACTGATGCCTAGTGATTGCATACTGAATGTGTAGATGAACAAGTGAATGGTGTTCGTTCCACTACTGCTTGCACCAGCCTTAGGAAGGGGCCTGTTTCTTACCAGTGTACACTCTGCACGCTGGGAAGCATTGTGCTGGCAGAGACATTCTCCCCTTCCTTTCAGATCTATGGAGGTGTTGGGCTGGACACCCAGCTGCCATTGTCAGGAGAGACTTTCTTCCAAGGTCCTAGAATGTTTGTCATGGTGCCTGCATTCATGTTCCTCACCTTGTCTGCTGGCTTCTGCTTGGGTCTGTGTGGAGAAGAAAAGTGCTGAGAAGTTTTTCTTCCCTGTGTTTAATGTGTTCCACTACTGGTGTGTCCCCTGTGCTCAAGTTCAAGGTAATTACCCTCCTGCTGGGTTTTGTTGCTGAGCATAGCAGGTGGGTCTTGTTTCAAATTCACTTGCACCATTATCAGTTAGCACCACGAGGGCTACTGATCCACTCCATCTTTCTAGACCCATGTGCCACATGATAGGGGATGTTAGGTTGGCTTTGGTGGGGTCTGGACATTTCAAAGCTCATCCTCATCAGTTTTCTCCAATGAGAGGCTTACTCATGATTGACAGTCACAGAGCACTCATAATCCTTCACACTAATGGGAAATATGTATCAAATACCAACTCCAGCCTCCCACCCCCCCCCCGCAAAAAAAATCATGGTGATTTGGCTCTGGACAATAATAGCAATAATCACCAATAGCAGCTCTCAATAATCTTAATAAAAGTGCAAGCATTGAGCACTTACTATTTATAGGTATACCAAAAGTTGCAGCTGATCTTTAAAAGCAACCTTAAGAATATCTAACATTTTTTCCATTTTTTGGAAGGGGAAACTGAGGTTTGAAGAGGTTAATCACTTGCCCAACCAAGGTCATAACTAGTAAGTAACAGAGCCCAGACTCAAGCTCTGTCTAAAGCAGACACAAAGCTTATACTGCAAATCACTACCAACTGCCTCTGGGATGAATTATGTGAAGTTTTATGAGTGGAGGTGGAAAGCAAGGGAAAGATCTCCAACTTGCCATTATATATTTGTTATTGCTACTGTTAATATTAAGATGAATCACTGAGTGGGGGGATGATGATTTAGATTAAAACATTCTCTATAAGTTCACTTTTAATTGAGCTCTACTGGGGGGAAACATTGTACTAGTTGTTATATAGAAAAAAATAAATCATTTATCCATTCAATAAATCTGAGAGATAAGGAGTCAGATATAGATTCTAGAACAAAAGACAAGGAGTGAAATGTTGTGGGTGGGGGTAGAGGAGCTAAGAAATAAAGCACAGACCTGATTTAGAAAAAAAAACTAACCTATTTTCTTATTATTAAAATCTTTTTTCACAGATCATATCCCTTTGATCTTTGAAGAACCTTGAGAAGTACACAGGGCCAGTAGCATATCTACTATGTTATGGGAAATGAAGGCACAGAGATTTTAGGTCTTGACCTTGGCCACATAGGAAACAAGTGGCAAAGCCAGATTTGAAGAGTGGCTTCAAGCCCAACTCTTCCAGAGTCACTTGCATTAGAGCCCAAGGTATGGGCTGGATCTGATCCAGACTTGGGTGTACATTCAATGTCCCATGTTCCACTAAGGCTGGCTTTTGAGCTTCCCAGGCTCTCCTCTCCTTGGAGGCCCACTCCTACTCAATGCTTGGCTACTCCAGAACTTTCTTTTCCAGTTGGTAAGAAAATCCAGGACCCTAATTTCAGGAAGTATGGGGGCCATTCTCTTCAGGGTCAGCTTCCCTCTCATTCACAGTCACAGTCTCCTTACACGGGGCTAAGTTCCCATTAAGTAACCTCTCTGCTCTCTAGGCCATCTGGCATGACCTAGTCAAACCAACTTCCTTAAAGTTCAGCTCTGGTCCTGGTCTTCCCTTGCCACCCATTTTTTAAAATACACATATTTTATTGATTATATTATTACAGTTGTCCCAATTTTTTGTCCCCTTGATCCAGTACCCCCCATTTCTCTCAGCCATTGCCACCCTTACTTAGTTCATGTCCATGGGTCACGCACATAAGTTCTTTGGCTTCTCCATTTTCTATACTATTCTTAACATCCCCATCTATTTTGTACCTACCAATGTGTGCTTCTGAATTTATGCACTTTTCCCCCATTCTCCTTCTTCCCCCTCCCAGCTTATAACCCTCCAAATGATCTCCATATCTATGATTCTGTTGCTGTTCTGCTTGTTTGCTTAGCTTGCTTTTTAGATTCAGTAGTTGATAGTTGTGAATTTATTGCCATTTTAATGTTCATAGTCTGGATCTTCTTTTATTTTTAAATACATTTCTTTAACATTTCATATAATAATGGCTTGGTAAGGATGAACTCCTTTAGCTTTATCTTGTTTGGAAAGCCCTTTATCTGCCCTTCCATTCTAAATGATAGCTCTGCTGGATAGAGTCATCTAGGTTTAGGTCCTTGATTTTCATCACTTTGACTACTTCTTGCCAGTCCCTTCTAGCCTGAAAAGTTTTTTTTGAGAAATCAACTGACAGTCTTATGGTCACTCCTTTGTAGATAGCTATCTGCTTTTCTCTTGCTGCTTTTAGGATTCTCTTTTTATATTTAACCTTTGACATTTTATTACTTACTTATTTACTTATTTATTTATCTTTAGAGGGGAAGGGAAAGAGAGAGGGAGAGAAATATCAATGTATGGTTGCCTCTTATGCATCCCCTACTGGGAACTGGCCTGTAACCCAGGCATATGCCCTGACTGGGAATTGAACTGTGATCCTGTGGTTCGCAGGCCTGCACTCATTCCACTGAGCTACACGAGCCAGAGCTACCTTTGACATTTTAATTATGATGTGTCTTGGTGTGGTCCTCTTTGTGTCCATCTTGTTTGGGACTCTCTGTGCTTCTTGGACTTGTACATCTATTTCCTTCATCAAATTAGGGAAGTTTTGTTTCATTTTTTTCAAATAAGCTTTCAATTTCTTGCTCTTTCTCTTCTTTTTGTAGCACCCCTGTCATTTGAATGTTGGTGCGTTTGGAGTTGTCCCAGAAGCTCCTTAGTCTGTCCTCTTTTTCCTAGATTCTTTTTCCTTCTTGCTGGTATGATTGAATTTTTTTTCTTCCTCATGTTCCAAATCATTGATTTGATTCTGAGTTTCATCCAGTCCACTGTTATTTCACTTAGTGTAACCTTTATTTCTGCCTGGGTCTTTTTTATGCTGTTACAGTACCCAATGAGTTCTTTGAGCATCCTGATAAACAGTGTTTTGAACTCTGCATCTGATAGGGTGCTTATCTCCATTTCATTTAGTTCTTTTTTTCTAGAACTTTGTTCTATTCTTTGATTTGGGGCATATTTCCTTGTCTCCTCATTTTGGCAGCCTCCCCGTGTTTGTTTCTTTGTATCAGGTAGCCCTGTTCTGACGCCCTGTCTCAGCGGCATGGTGTGCTGTAGAAAAGCACACCAGGAAGTTGGATGGGGCAGAGCCTTAAGTAATTGCCTGGGCAGGGCATTCCATGTGAACCACGGTGATGGACTCTCAGGTGCGGTGTTGCTGTTTCTGCGGTTCTGTGTGGGGGACAGCTCGGAGAGGGGATGATGCCTCTGCCTGGACTCTGGAGTTTTGTTCAAAAGGAAGCTGTCCCTGGGCACTTGCCGTGGACCAGACACTTCAGATTCTCCCCATATGCCACTGGTGCCCTTCAAGCTGTTGCCCCACGGCTGGGCCCCAGAGGGAGTGATTCTGTGTAAGTCCTAAGACTGTTGCGGGCCCTTTCAGAGGAGCCTCCTGATAATCCTGCAGTTTCTTTTGCTGCCCCAACCCCTACTGATTTTTACAGGCAGAAGTTATGGGGACTTATCTTCCTGGTGCTGGAGCCCTGGGCTGGTTGGTCCGGTGTGAGCTGTGATCTCTCACTCCGAGGTATCACTACCCATTTCTACCCACTACATGTGGGTATAGGACCACCCATCCATGTCTCCACATCTCCATGCCTCTCTACATCTCCACCCTTCCTACCCATCTGGATGAGTGTGGCTTCTTAATTCTCTGGTTGTCAGACTTCCATACAGCTCAATTTTTCTGATGACTCTAGGTGATACATATTTTATAGTCTAATTGTAATTTTTGTTGTGGTTCTGCAAGGAGGCAAGCCTTGTTTATCTACACCTCCATCTTGTGTCCCAAAACTTTCAATGGCTCTTTATTACCTGGAAGATAAAGTCTAAGCTCCTTAACCTTGATATTCAAGGCTCTTCAGAATCTGACCCCAACACTTAATCTCTGGGCCCCTCAGACACAATGTGCTTCTTATAAGTTGATTCAGTCACTGTGCTTAGGACTCCACTTGCTTTTCCCAGCACACACCTATAAGGTCTGCTTCCTACCAAGCACATGCTACAGGGCCCATGATGTGGTCCACATCTCCCAGGAATCTTGCTCCCACTGCCTCAGCCCTCTGCCTTAATTTTCTCAACACTTTTTCTGCACTTGGCTACAAAGGCTGCCTTGCCTTGTTGAAGCTGCTTCATTACTATTGTGCACCAAGAGTTCTCCAGTGTGTTGCTTTACTTTTATTTTTCACACAAGGGTATTTTTACCTTTCCAGTTACCTTCTGGAGGGAAAATAGCATAGCTGAGTATACTGACAGCACACCACAGAGCTGAATGTGCCCTGGTGTGTGGGGTCTCTGGTACAGTGCTACAGAGTTGCTGGGACCTGGGAGGTCTGTCTGGGCCCCACCAGCATCGCAGCCCCTGGGCAGAGGCACAGCACTTTCAGCCTTTCCTCTTTTGGTAGCTGGAGCTTGGCTCTCATGGTTGTACACCCTCTTCACCAAGGTCCCCAGGGAACTGGGTGTTGAGTGCAGGTTCAGCCTGTTGCCTAGCTAAGGAAGCCATGGACTTCCCCAAAGTCTTCTTGAGATTGTACAAGGGCAGGATAAGGCCTTCATCCCCTGGACTTCCAACCTACAGCCTCACATGGCTTCTGTGCTTTCGGTGACATCTCCTGGCAATGGCAGAGGAAAGGTGGTGAGGCTTTGATAAGCTGAGAGTGAGCTCTGTTCTGTTCTGTTCTGTGGTCCTTGATGAACACAGAACCCCAGGATAGATGCTGGAGAGGGTGCCCTCTGCCTTCCTCAACCCCTCAGTGGCTTAAAATAGTGGTCCCTCCAGGGTTGCTCCTTCTGAGGGAGGGCCCTCCTCTAGCCCAGGGCCTGGGATCTGGCCAAGAGCCAGAGCACCTGGTGTGTGTGTGTGTTGGAAAGGAGCAAAAGCTCAGAGGTGAGTACTGTGGCAGAAGCTGTGGAGGCAGTGAGGGAGGAGGTGAGTGTTGGGGTTAGGTTGTGACTGGGAGAGGAGTGTGGGCACAGTCCTCAGTCAGCTTTGAGCAGCAGCCTAGCTCATGCTTCCTGGCAGCCAGAGCACCAAGGTCATTGATGAGAAGTCTGGAGAGGCTGCAAGGGACCTGGGGAGGCCTGGCAATCAGTGAGCACTGGAACCTGAGGTGTTAGTGGCCTCCCTAAGTAGGGGAGGGGACAGGCTCAGGGAGCTCAGTGAAATGCCAAGTTCTTGGAGCTATCATTGAGAAAGTGGGATTCTTTAATGTGTTTTAAAAATTATTAACTAGCTTTTTTAATTGAAAAAACAATTTAATGTCTGAGTTTAAAGTATGAATGGTAGAAAACACTTTAGAATGAGAAGCATGCTTTCCTCCTATCCCTGATTGCAGTTCCAAAAGACCCTCTCCAGGGGGCAGCCAATCGGAGGAGTTTCTATACTCTGCTCCTTACAGAACCTGGTGCCAGTCTGTCCCAAAGCTGTGGCCATCAGTGCTCATGGAGGTGGGTGGCAGGGAAGAGGTGGAAGTGGATCATGCTTGTGTTCTTAGACAATTCCCAGACCTTGCTCAGCTTGGCTGACACCAGTACAATAAGTCCATTGTTTTTCATTGTGAAAAGGACCACTTATTTTGTTATGGACCTTTATTTTACAGTATCTAGCTTTCCTGTTTGCCTTATCAGCCCATCCCCTCCCTCACCCCTTGAAGAACTGAGGGGCAAGTCCTGGGTTTCTCTGAGAGGAATTCACACACCTGACCTGCTCTGGCCAGGACTTAAAAACAAACAAAAAAAGATATATTCTTGCTTTGTGATAATGGTGGCTGAGACATTGAAAAGGCTGATATACTTGTATATGTGCAGTGATCATGAACAGGACAGACATAGTGAGGTCACATGTGGGTGGGATGGAGCCAGGCCAAGGGATGAGAAGGGGTGTGGGCTCCGTGTCTGGGACCCAGCAACTCTCTGGGTCAGGCTTCACTTATCTATTGATTGGTAACATCAGAGCATTTCCCATTTGGCTTTGACCTGGGTAGAGCTGGAGATTCTCTGTGCACGATGAATCATGAGTCTTTAGTAACCAATTGCTGTCTTCAAGTGGTTAAATTCTGAGTGTATCTCCCCTCCCCCATCACACAGGTCCACTCCCCATTTTGTTCTCCAGGCTGCATAGCTCAGCTTTTTTCAAATCTCTTAATGGTAGGTTGCAGTGCACACCTCCTTGCTCCAGGGCATGGACAGGCTGCTCATGGATAGCCCCTGTCCTCCAAGATCTGCCTGGGGACAGATCCCCAGCAGGGATGGAGGGTTGAGTTTATCTAGAGGTAGTTAAAATGTTGTCCTTAAAAGCAATTTCTCTCCACACCTTTCTCCTCTGCTCACTCTCTATTTTTTTCTGCAACACTCCTACATGATCTTTCTGCTGTAAATGTGTTACAAATGGCTCCAGCTGGCTCCAGAACTGGGCTATTTTATTTCAAAATGCTGCCTACCTCAACTCACATGGGTTGGCTCCCCCAGGGCCCAACCTGGTGGCATCCTGTAAATGCCAGGGACAGTTTCAGCACCCCAGACAAAGCCAGTCTTGCCCTTCACATCTCACCCTGTGGTCCTCTTTCTATTTCCACTGGCTCTCTGTAACTGATGATTAACTCCCTCTTCTCACCTCTGACCACCTCCTTTGCAGCAGGAAGGAGATGTGGATGCTGCAGTCTTCTTACCTTGTGTGCAAAAGATGCTGGGTCCAGTATGAGGTTCATGGAGGTAATCAGCTGTAGATGTAGAGCCTTATCCTGGGCTTGGGGGAAAAAAAGAGAGAGAGAAAAAAAAGAGAGGAGAGGGAAAGAGGGAGGAAGAGAGGATATAGATTGGACAAAAACACAATAGATACACAGAGAAGATGCTCTCAGCTTTCCAGCCATATGGGCTCCCTGTGACTTCTAGAACTCACCATACTGCACCCCACCAGAAGCCTCTGGGTCTTCTCCATGTCTTTCTCCATCTGGGATCTCATTCTCCCGCACACCATGTCCCCTTCGAAGAACTTGGCCAACTCACATCAAACACTTCATCCTCAGGGCCACCTTCCCTTCCTGTTTCTAGAGATGCCCCTGCCGCACACACTGCAGCATCCTGCATTTTCCTGTACTAGCAATCATTGTGGCATCAGCTATCTGTAAATGGGAGTAATATCTTCTTCCTTGATTGTAAGCTCCAAAGGAAAGGGGCTGTATTCCAGGGCCTGAATGCTACCTACCACACTGGAGACATTCAGTAAACAATATTTGTTGAATAAATAAAGTATAAATCATTGAGCGGCAGTAAGTCTACTTATGTGCTTTGGCCAGTCCAGGTTAAGGGAAAACTACTTCACTATCTGCAAAGTAATGCTCCACCCATTGTCTTGTTTGATCCCATTAGCACCCTGGAAGGTAGATAGTGGGAATGTCATGTACCCCATCACAGAAGAGGAAATGGAACCTACCAGAGGTTAAGAGATGGGCCCGGGGTCACTGTTTTCCACCTCCAATCTGACTCTTCTCCCATGCCAGGCTTAGTCTGAGGAAGAGAGGAGGAGTGACTTCTTCAGGGAAAGCTTATGGGATAGAGCTGACTTGAAGCAGTGTTGTGGAGGTGAAAAGGCTGTGGATTATTAGCGAGAAGTGTAGAGTCTGTCTTATTGGGAGGAGATGTGGATGCTGGCCAGGGTGCCTGTATGCACAGGCTGAGGGACCCTGAAGGCAAAAGGAGAGAGGAAAGCAAGGATGTTCGAATTTATTGAAGGCATTGTACCTAAATCCTCTTGCAACAGATTTTCAAGGCAGGCATTGTCACCCACAGTTGACAATTGTGGAAATGATGCTTTTGGAGGTTAAGTAAACAGCTTCAGGACTCATAGTGGCAACTGGGGTTGGAAACAGAGACCCCTGCTCTAGCCCCTGGTGAGGGAAGATTGTTTAGTGGTAGATTAAGGGCGTCAGTCTGAAATCTACGCAGGCGGTGGTTTAGAGGGTAGAAAAAAGACTGGGGATTCCTTCTGTCCTGCCCATTAGTGTCCAAGATTGGGGACAACTATTCCTAGTCACATGCCCTGCATGCCAGCAGATACTTGCAGCTGCTGTGCTCCTTGAACATCTTCCTCTAAAGTCAGGACTGGCTGGGCCCACTCCTGCTCTTTAGTTTATCCTGACCATCAGAGTCTGGACCACCATCTTGGTCCAGCTCCCAGGTTGATGCCAAGGCCCGCTAACCTGCCATGTTAACTCATCACAAACTCCTGGAGGCATCTCCTGGCACTAAATGCTAAAGGCTGAAGGACATCTAGACTGATTGTTTCACCAAAGGACACCCCAGACTCATATTTCTCTTAGTGCTTCCTGACCCCAATTTGGCAAAACGTGCAGATGGGCCTAAGACCTACTTACTTGCATTTCACTTGTCTTCTTTTTCAACATTGTGCTAATCATTATAATCACATTCCAACATTCCCTCAGGTGCCAGCTATGTGCCAGGTTCTGGAATATATAGAGAGAGCCAGTATAGAGTAGTGGGTGAGCATGGGCCCTGAAGCTGAGTTCCCCTGGCAAGTCTCCCTCAGCCTCCACCTTTGGGTCCCACACCTGCAGGTGAGGGGAAAGTGGGTCTCTGCCTCACAGGATTCATCTGAGGAGCAATGAGTCTGAAATAGTACTTTGCATGTAGTAAGTAAATATTTATCATAAAATACAGTTCCTAGAATTTCAAAGCTTAAGAGAATCTTAGAGATCATGTAGTCTAATTTCCCCATTTTACAGAATGAAGCTGAAGCTCAGGAAGGTGACTCCCAGAGCTAGTGAACACCTGGGTCTTTTTGCCGGGGATGGAGCCTGCATCCTGGTATTTAACTACATGTTGCTGGAGAGATAGGACCCTTACACATGCTCTGTAACTGCATCAGGCCACAAAGGTTGATTGTCCCTCAAGGAGGCCACAGGACCTGGGGCCCTGTCCAAACAGTGTCCTCAGTTGCACAGTGGCCCCACTCCACTGCCCTAGCCACCCCACTGCCCTGGATGCTCTGCCCAAACTGCTGGCTTCTGCTGGGAATTTCTCCCAGGCAGGAGTCAGAATGGCAGAGAAGCCCACACCCATTTGTCTTCAGGGCCTGGAGCATCATGAGGTGTAATCAAGACCCTGTTGCCCACAGTCAGGAGAGAAAATGCCTGGGGGGTTAATTACTCTTGCTGTAATTAATCTGGCTGCCCCTCTGATTTCCTCTGTCCACCGAACTCCATGTGGTGGCTATCAGCCTCCTCTCTGAGCCACCCTGGAAGGTTACGATTAATGGTAGTATAGCCCTAAGTAGATAGACCAGTAGGGGGACCTTTGACAAGGAGAGGAGAAGCCATTGAGCACAACTGGGCGAAGAAGTTCGGACAGTGTGTTCACTGCCTGAACACCATAAACTATTGGCAGGTAGTGCCTGTTTGTGTGTATCACGCAGGGCTAGTCAGAATCATCAGACATTAATCAAGCCTGTGCTCAGTATAGGCACCTTGTATAATCAGTATAGCAAGTATAGCAAGTATAGCAAGTATAGGTATAGCAAGTATAGGTAATCAGTATAGCAAGTATAGGTAATCAGTATAGCAAGTGTTTTAGGAAGATACGTGCTGAAAGAGGTGTTTCCCTGCCTCCCAGGAGCTTGCAGTCTGCCTCTAGAGAGCAGGCATAAATAAGTGCAGTTATTAAATAAGCATTTACTCATTCATTTATTCACTCATGTACACATTCAGCTGCTTATTGGTAGATGCATTGCACCAGGCACTACTATTCCAGGTGCTGGAAGTGTATCAGTGAATAATAAGAAGAAGGCTCTGCCCCTGTGGAGCTGGTACTAGAAATGCCAGCTCAGAACTGGGGTCAGAGACGCTTAGAGACATTAAAGAACCCAGCTTGTGGGAGCTGATCAAACTTCAAATTCTGAAAAAATTGAAATTAGGTTCCCCTTCTGAAGAAGCAGAGATGTCTGATTTTTGGTGTTTGGTTGAGACATCTGGGCAGGTAAATGGTAAAGCAGCCTAGTGTTCCATAGTGTGTGTCTCAAGCACTCACAGAGCAGTGTGCTGCCACCGCTGCAGACAATGAGGGCTGGGGACTCAGAGGAGAGTGCTTGTACTATGGGAGATTGGATCTGGATTGTAGCATCCTTTTTGCCAGGGACTTTGAATGTAAGTCATGAATAAACACACTGACAGAGCCTTTTCCACATACATTATCTGACTGGATTCTTTCATTGTTTCAACAGATATTTTTGAGTGCCTACTATGTGCCAGCCTGTGCTAGGAACTGGAAACACAGGTGGGAAGTTCCGACATGTTCCCTGCTCTCCTGGTGCTCACCACCCCATGAGGTAGGCATTGATATCCCCATGTTGCCAGTGAGGAAATGGGCCCGACGGGAGTATACCCTGAATAACATCCACAGCCATTTCCAACCTGCCTTCTATCCATGTTGGACACTCATTATGATGGGTATGGCTATCCTATGGTGTCAAAACAGTGTCCTCAGTTGCACAGAAATGTTGTTTTTAGACTCTCTACCTACGGATTTATCTACTGAGTGCAGGATTGAGGCCCAGCTGTGTTTAAGAGGCAACTTGGAAATTGGGAGCCATATTTGATTACCTGCTTTGGACTTAAATTCCGCCAGTAATTCCATATTTAATTCTAGTCAAAGAAGGAGCATGGAATTTGTGATTACAATATAATTAGACTCTCTTGAATTTGAGCCCAGCACCACACAACTTGCAGCAAGTGGATAAGTTACTGAACCTCTCTGAGCCTCAGCTTCCACATTTGTGGAATGTGGCATGCACCACTATCTTACAGGGTTGATATAATGTTCACACATAGTTAATATTTATCAAAGACTTAGTGCAAGCAGCACAGGACAAGCATCTTATCATTACTTCTCATAACAATTTTTGAGGTTAGTTTTATCACACTCATATTACAAATGAAGAAGTCAAGGTTTGGAGAAGCTGACTAACTTGCCCAAGGTATACAGCTAGTAAATGACTGTGGGACTCACACTCACATTTTTAACTGACTATCAGCCTAAGTTGCAAGCACAGAAAAAAAAAAGTCAGTAAATGTTTGCTTTCTTTCTCTTCTCAACATACTTCTGTGATCACCCTTTGCCCAGATTTATAGCATTATGACTGCTTAGGTTGTTTGTTTTAACCACAGAGAATATATAAAATGTATAAGCTAAACTGGGGATGTATTTTATATTTGCATAAACTCAGAAGATGCCATTTGACACCATTTCTTCATTTAATCATTCAGCCAATATTAATTGAGCACCTACCATGTGTCTGATAATGTGCTAGGTGCTTGCCACAGCTTAGCACCTTAACTGTCAGTTCTGTGGGCAGACAGGCAGCATCGTCATAAGCTGTACATGTGTCCTAATGAGGAACGTTTCAGGTGGAGTGACAGCAGTGTGGGGCAAGATCACAGACAGTTTAGAGAAAAAGTGTAGTCGAGCCAGGGAAAAATCATGTCCAGGCCAAGGTGGGATGAGACTGCATTCCATGCACAGGCCTAAGTGGCATTCTGAGGAAGTTGGGGGTTGAGCTCTCCTGGGGTGTCAGGTGCAAGGGGGTGGGTGTCAGTGACAGGAGATCAGGAGCCAGATTGTGGGAGGGAGGGACGAATTGTCCTTGATCTCTGATGCAATGGAATGTGTCATTATCAAGTTTATGCTTTGGTAAGAATCCTGCCTGCTGTGAGGAGAGCTACTGGAGAGGGAAAAGCTAGTGGGATGGAGACCAAGAAGGCTTCTATGGCAGAGGTCTCCATTATTGCTGACAAACATCTGGGTTGAAGAGGGTCAGTGGCAATGGAGAGAAGGTCATGGTATTGAAGTGGCAGAGCTGCCAGGACTTGGTGACTGACATGATGTAGGGAAAAAGAAATCTAGGGTGACTTTCTGGCTCGGGTGACTAGTGCACTGCAGTGCTGAGCAGGATGTAAGAGAAGCAGCTCATGGGAGAGGTGGAGAGGACACCTTTCTTTAGCATGAGGTTTGTTTGAAGGGCTGTGGGACATCCAGGTGGAGATTTAAGGAGGCAGCTAAGTGCAAGTGTTCTGGGCTTAAGGATCTAATTTAGAAGCCACACTGTACAAATGGTGATAAATCGTGGGTGGCAGTGAAACTCCCAGAGAGGGATAATGTGAGCAGGAAAAGGCATATCCCCAGGATGACTTTTTTTTATTAACATACTTTCAGTTAATAAAGGCTACACTGTTGGGTTCTAAGGCCAGACTCATCTAAACATTAAAGTGGAAATAGACTTCACATTTATTTATATTTTTGATAAAGAATCTGAGAGTTTTATCTTTTTCCTCTCATATGCCAAATTTTGCACTCTTGAGCATTACAAATGTGTGACATGATGGTTCTTTTTATTCCCAGATCATTGAGTGTGTGCAGGGCAGGAGGGATGTCATTAAACAAATGCTTGGGAGGAGATTATTTCTCATCATTATGCCCAAGCTCACACCGCTGAAGCCAACAGCAGCCCTGGACCTCAGCCAATGTTGTCCTTACGTGTGGTCTCCAAGATCAGCCAGGCTTCAGGGCCATGAGAGACAAAAGTCAGGCCTGCAGGAACTGCATAGCTCTGTAATCATATAAAATCTATAATACACAGGCTAATCTGACACCTTTTTAGCAGCCTGAAAAATTAGTATGCTCCTGCTGATTGGGCATCAATGGAAGATATCTACATAAATGATTATATTTAATACTACTTTTATATAGACTAATCAGATTTTTACAGTTCTTTCCTCTTTGACAGTTATTCATTTACCCACTCTACAAGTATTTATTGAGACTGTAATATATGCCATGTACTCTTTTGGGCCCTGAGGAGACAGATAAGATTTCTGCCCCCTTCTCCTCCTCAGTCAAGCTTGCACTGTAGTGTACAGTCACTGAACAATGGACTTTATCCATAATGAGTAAGGATGTAAAGCTTCCCTTGACACTGTTTGCTGTCATTATGTCCCTTCACCAACATCCATGAATTAAAGGACACAGATTCTAGGCCTCCAACAGCATTGTTGTCTTTGCCTTTTATTTTCCTCTCCCTGTAGGAGGCATTGCTTAAGGACTTCCATTCATCGAGCAGATATGGACTGTACACCTTTTTGTGTATGCAGGCTCTGAGGATACAATAGTAAACTAGAAACAGTTTTTGCCCTTAGAAACCCACATGCATCTCAGGTGTAGACACATAAATACAGCTGCCACAGAGGGAAAAGTGCTGGTATCTGAGCAGTTATAGGTTGATGTGATGGCCTGTAGAGAGGCACCTTGTTCTGGCAAGTGGCAGGGGTTGGAGAGAGGAGCCCCTTCAGGCAGAGGGAGTATGGTAAGCACAGGAAACCACAAGCTACTGGGCATGGCTGGAATATTGAGTATGTGGGGGGAGGTGGGAGGATGTGATTAAACATACAGAAGAGTGAACATTACCATAGGAATCCAGCCCAATGAGTATTCACACAGTGAACATGCTTATATAACTGGCATCCAGAGTAAGGGTGCTCCCAGCATCCACAGAGGACCCCACACATCCTCTTTTAGTTGCTACCCATCCCCAAGGGTAACTACTAACTAGACATCGAACAGCACAGATGGTTTTGTGTCTGTTTTGGTACTGTGTGTGGATAGAATCATACTTTGTACATTCTCTTGTGCCTGGTTTCTTTTGCTCAATGTAATGTTTAAGATGTTCATCATTATTCATTTTCATTTCCATACAACATTCCGTTGTATTTCTCCATTTTGCTGGTAGCTTCTGGTTTGGAGGAATTCTGAGTACTGCACTGGGCCTTCTAGTCTGTCTTTGGTGAGCATGTGCATCCTTTTCTGGTGCATATGTGCTGGCTGTGGAGTTGCGGAGTCAGGAGGGTGTGTGCAAAGCTCTAGTATACCAGTTTTCCAAGAACAGTTCTATCTGTGTGCACTCCCACTGACATTATGTGAGTTTCACTTCCTCCACAGCCTTGCCAATACTTGACCTGTTTTTTCTTAGAAGTCATTCTGGTGGATGTTTACTGATATCTTATTGTGGTTTAAAATTGCATTTTCCTGAAGCCCAGTGAAGCTGAGTGCCTTTTCAAATGTTCCCAGGCCTTTGGATATAGTTATAGGTAAAGTTTCAGTTCTGGTCTTTTGCCCATGTTTCTATTGGATTGTCTGTGAAAGGTAGGGAGGGGAATTGTTGATACTGCTTTCCTAACCAAGAGTGACCCAGCAATAGCATAGCCAGGTGCTCACCAGCCCCATCCTCACCCCCACAATGGGGCAGAGCTATCAGCCCACAGACTCTGATCCTGGGGTGTTGGAAAGGCCCCAATGAGGGGACAATGCCTAGGCTGCCTTTGGGAGAGGCAGCCCCTCCAAAGCTCTGGCTTTGATATCAGAGATCCATCCACCCAGGGGAGAAGAGAGGTTGATGCAGGAAGGATGAGGAAGGGATAGTTTTCAGCAGATGGCAGGAGCACCTGTGGGAACCAGATGATGACCTGGGAATGAACTTTTACCCATCTAGGTGAGGGAGGAACTGACATCTGAATCGTTCCTCCTTTGGGCCAGGCCCTGAGCATGGCAGCTTCTTCTGCATTGCCTTAGTCCTCAGTTCCTCTTTATGGAACAGGTAGTGTTGTGCCACTTTTACCTGTGAGGAAACTGGGTTGAGTGAACAAGAGAAGTCCTTGTGAAGGCCACCCGCTGGTTCATTGAGGAGCTGGGCTGGGATCCAGCCCTGCCCCACACCACTGCGCAGGGAGCAGTGTGTGCAGGGGTGTCTGGGCATTGGCATAGCCAACTGACTGTTCCCCTTGCTGCTCATCCACAGCTCCTGTTCCTTAGGATCAGATGAAGTTCTTCATCCCAAATTTGATATTTTAAAAAAGTGGAGCCCTGTGAATCATTTAACCACTGTATGCCACCTGCCCCCACTTTGACAAGGAGGAAGAATTTGAAACCTAAGCTTGGGAATAGAGAGGAAAGACAGAGGCCTGGAGCCTGAGTGGAGCTCTCCATTGGCACTGCCAGCCATTCTGTGGAGGGTTGTTGGCCCATAGAGACTCTAGGGGGTGGGGTGGAGCAGGTGCCTGGGGTCACTGGACTGAATGATGGTTTCCCACCAGGGGCATAGGACTCACGTGCTCCTACCTCGCTCTTGCAGAGTGATGTCATGCGCGGACCAGCAGAGGGCTCCATGAGAATTTATAGAAGATGCCCCGAGTTTCTGCACCCTTGGTGCTGCTTCCTGTGTGGCTTGTGATGGTCACCTGCGGTCCCCACGCCCTGAGGATTGGTAAGTGCTGTTCAAACAGCACCCCAGGGGCATCCTGGCCATGGGGATGCTCCCTCTTATTACCCCAGGTGTCCATAGGGAACATATGACCCTGTACTATGTCCCCTCCCATTTGGCTGGGCCTGGGCAGTGGGGCTGGTGTGGCTGACAGGTTAACACAGTTCTAATATGGTCAACCTGCCTAGCTCCCACTGTGATGAGAATAAAGATGCTGATAAGTCCCCATTATAGCCTGTGACCAACAGTCCAGCACATGAAAGAGACAGCTGTTAGGTGAGGAAGAGGGTGGGAATTGCCCAGGGGATTCCAAATACAGGGCTAGAGATCAGAGAATAGAGGGGATCTCTCCTCTGGTCAAGCCAAGAAGTCTTCCTAAAGAGTGTGCTTTGGATGAAGCCAGAGAATCCTTTGGGTGACTCTGGCCCACCGCTTGGCAGGGCCCTTGACTTGGTGGTATCTGCTTGCCCTGGCCTGGTTCCAGAGAGGGAGAGCTAGGTCACTGTAGTGATACATGTCCCTGTTGCTCTCTTCCTCGTCCTACTTGCTGTGGGACAGTGCTACTCCTTGCCTCATCAGCCCTCCCATCACTGGAGGGAGGGAAGGAGATCTAGCTCCATGTGGAATCCAGGAATGCCTAGGGAATCAATTGCTGCTTCCCCCCACCCCAACCCAATGAGAACTGAGCGAGGCTGGTAACTGCAGACCGAGGCACTACTGACCTGAGTCCTGATGACACGGTTTCAGCTGCAGGGGCAGGAGACATTTCAGTCCAGCAGACACCATGTTGGAGTCTGATGGCCTGGGACAGATGTGGGGTTTGTGGGGGTTGGGGGTATCTGCACACGTGCACGTGTGTGTGTGTTTGTGTGTGTGTGTCTGTGTGTATGGAAAGAGGGTCAATGTGGACACACAGCACACAGGTGGGACAGCAGTGAGTCATCCTGGCACATGGGTTGTATGTCACAGGCCTGCCTAACAGCAGGCCCCCCAGGGCAATGATAGGGAAGAGCCCCAGAGGGACCCAGACACCAGGCAGGCTATCCAGACAGGTTCCCACTGGAGGAAGGCAGGAAATAACACTATAAGCAAGGCAGGATCCTAGATTCTGAACTTATCCTGAGAGGGTTAGAGGCTGATTTAAAATGAAGATGTCATGACACTGTCATGATGCTGAGACTTCAGGGAATTGGCTTAAAGCCCCAAATCAGGAGGGCTGGTCTTGAGGTCTCAGAAACTAGAATAATGGTGGTAGGCAGAGGCAAGCCAAGACTGCAGTCTGGGAGCTGCTCCAGGGTGCCCTCCTGGCAGATGGTTCCACTTGTGGGCAGAGGCAGTGGGCAGGAATCAGAACTGTGGCCAGATGACTCAGTTCTCCTGCTCAGCCTGTCCTGGGCTCACCATGTTGCATGCTTAAAAAAAGAGGAACTGAAAACAAAACATTCCCTTCCTCTTCTCCATTCCTTTCTACAGAAACTTCAAAATCTAATGTAATTATGCTTAGCTGCAATGCAAAATGGTTTATACCCTTAAGATGCATAATTTGCACAACGCCTACAGTTATTCAGCAATTGCTGCAAGGTTTTCTCCCCTGTAAATGAGCAAGTAAAGTGATAACCCATCAATTTCCATTTGTTGCTAATGGGAAGTGAAAGTGGATGGAGCCAGAATTGGCAGTGCCTCAGAGCCTCAGCTCCCCTGGCACTTACTTGTTCTCCTGAAGGGAAGCAGAAAGTGGAGCTGACAAGTTCCTTTCTTGCCTGCTATACCGACAACAGAGGGCCTCAAAGGGACCCTCATACTCTCAAACCCACATGTGGAGCATTGTATGTCCATATCTGTCAAGACTGCCAGACCTCAGTTTTGGTTCATGCTAGGCCACATCTGACTGATTTCCAGCCAGGAGCCTTACTGGCTGGCAAGGTGAAACTGGGCCTAATCTTCTGCAGCGGCCACCTTCCAACCTCCAGCCTCAGAACAGATGTAGATGGCTCTGAGACCAAGGCTGCACAAAGGGACCAGGAATTTCAGAGAAGTTGCCCATTTGCTCCATTCTCAGTGCTGCTGCTCCCCTGGTGACATTATGGATGTTTGTAGCTGTACCTGTTACCCTGCTTTGGGATGGCTGTGTTTCACTGAAGTGAGGCAAAGGCCAGAGATACAGCCAAAGTGTCCATGATAGTGTCCAGTGTTTAATGAGTAAATGAGAGAAAGGGATTTTATTGATGACTGGGAGGCTGCCCTGTGGACTCCCCAGGGTCTCACACAGGTGTCAGCCTCTGCAGTCATCCATCTTCTGAAAACATTTTTTGATTTTGCTTTTGTCCCTCTGAGTCCTCTGAGAGATGAGTTTGGGAGCCACAAGTTAATAAATGCTCTGAGAAGACCCCACCCCTTCTCTACAGCCCTTTGTGATTTAAAGGGATCATTGTACCACCTTAGAGCAAAATGAATTCTAAGAATTCCATTTTCCAACCTGCTTCTTTCACAGATGAGGAAGGTAGCCCAAAGTGGATGGTGATTTGGCCCAGGTAACATAGCACATGGGTGGCAAACCTGGTGGCCAACCTGGCGGCCATCAGCACTAGACCCCATTGGTTTGCTCGACTCCTTGCTGCTCACCAGTGGGTTCCCTTAGCTGCTGAAAGAGCCCTTTCACCAGTATGTGAAGGTCGTTGTCTTTTGTAGTTTCCTCCCATCCTGTCTCTGACTTAAGTAAATGTTACCCTTGCCCCAAATACTTCATGTATTTAGTATTTGTCAGTCAAATGAATGCTAGGTTTTTCAGCTGCCTCCTGTCTCAGATACACCAGAGAAGTTTCCTCAGGGTTTATCCATCTGCCTTCTGTGTCTGGGGAGCTCTTCCTCCCATTCTATTTTCTCTGGCTGAAAAACTTCCCCTCTTCCTTCATCACCACCATCATTGGCTTCAGTAGCTCTTCCTCTGCAAAGATCTTGCCTCATATCACCGTGTCCTTTTTGGGGAGAAATCATCTTTTTCCTACCTTTCTCTCATGTCCCGTGTTTCAGCACTCACTGAGTTTTGCTGTAATTATGATGGTACTGAATTTTCCCAATAGACTCTGAATGGCGTAGGGGAGCAGCCACCTGACACAGTGCCCAGTGCATGCAAGAGCATTGCACAAACTCAGTGAATGTAATGGTGGAAGAACCCATGGGCTTTGAAAGACCTGGTTCCTCAAGAACATGTTTGATATTGTTGGTTTAAAGTACTTTCTCTGGTCTTACGTGTGCTAACAGAGGTACCGTATTTTCAGACTATAAGACACACTCCTGCCCCCCCCCCCCAATTTGGGAGGAATAATGGCTGTTAATGCTGTTGTTGGGTTCTTTTTACATTTACATTGGTGAAATATTATGTTATTTATGTTATTAAATATTTTACCACATTTTTTGCTTCAATTTTTTTTTTCTATTTTCCTCCTCTAAAACCTAGGTGCTTCTTATGGTTCAAAAATACAGTAGCTATACTGGAGAAAATAGCAGAGAAAGAAGAAACAATAAAAAGAAAAAATGTTCATCAATCTGTTTTAAAAGAGTGAATGGAAATGGGCTGAAGATACTTACTGGGTTCTAATGCAAATTTTGGCTATCATCTGAAGACAATGATTCCCTTTTTCATTCAGCACTTCACCCAATGAGTGTTTTTTGAGGTACAAACCCTGAGGGCACTGAGCAACAGTAATTGCTGTGATAACTGCCACTGGGAAAGGCCTTACACTCTCTCAGTTACTGTGCTAGGTGTTTTACTTAGGTGTTTCACATGTTTCAGGCAATCTTTTTTTTTATAATTTTTTTTATTTATTTACTTATCTTTAGAGGGGAAGGAGACAGGGAGAGAAACATCAATGTATGGTTGCCTTTTGTGCATCCCCTGCTGGGAGTTGGCCTGCAGGGAACCCACCTGCAACCCAGGCATGCGCCCTGACTGGGAATCAAACCACGATCCTCTGGTTCTCAGGCCTGTGCTCAATCCACTGAGCTACACCAGCCAGGGCTGTTTCAGGCAATCTTCATGCTACACATGAAGAAATGGAAGCTGGGAGATTTTCAATAACTCGTCCAAGGTCACCACACAAATACTGAAGTTTGAACCTGTCTCCAAAGCTGTCTCTGCTTTGCTCTGTGGCAGCTAGTATACCCCTGGAGACATTTAGTACAGTCCACTAATCATAGCAGTTGCATTAAATATACAGGGTTCTACCTGGTAAAGGGATTGGAAAATGCAGTCATTATTACTAGTCTTTTGCTCTTTGATTATTTTACCTACAAATAATTTCTTAAGGGCACAAAGTCCACCTGACGGATGAGGACACTGAGGCCTGGGGTTTCTGAGCCTCAGTCCTGGCAAAGCAGAGTCCTGCTCGCAAGGGTGGCATTACATACACCTATGGCTCCTGCAGCAGCTGCATCTCTTTTTTGTTCAAGTTTTCCCTGTAGGGTGAAGAGAAGCAGGAAGAACTTGGATTTACTTCACACTCTGCCTTGCTAGGACCCACAAGTAGTTTATAGCTACCATTTTTTACTTAGTTGCTTAGAGACAATGCTAAACAGAACATTTAACTGTTGTGAAGATAATAATAAGAGAATTGGGGGCAAGAGGAAAAACAATAACCACTGGTTTCTTATTCTATTCTGCTGTGCATAATGTATATCTGACATATTGAAATCCAAATATACCAGCTGAATCCTGTACTTTGCAGACAATTCACTGTGGGGTTTTTGAGTAGTGACCTCCTTTTAATAATGTTACCATGTGATGCAATTTATGAAATTTTGCTTGGCATGTGTGTTTTCATCTCTTTTCCAAATGAGACACCCACATGGGCAATCAATTGGTCTTCCATAGTAGTGACAAATGTACATTGATGACTTTCATCTGTCATCTAGAGAGGAATATAGAAAGATTCCTGGGACCCAAATTTCTCTCCCGGTAACCACCTTAGGGAGTCTGTGTCTTTCTCATTGTGTCTGTTCCTGGGTCCAGCATGGTGCTTGCCCGTAGCAGGTGCTTCATAAATTTTGCTAGATGAATTATCTAAAGGCAAGTTATGTGTCTTCAGCTGACCTTTCAGTTTTCAAATTTCTTTTCCCCCAGATATTGGTCAATGCTCAGAAATGCCAACCAATTTTATTTAACAGTAAGTGTACAGAATATACAATTAGAAGAGTAAATATTTTTCAGAAAAAAAAAGTTCTTGTGTATATCTGCATGATGTGTGCCTCACAAGGCTGTCTCTCCTCTCTTCCTTGACTCATCCTTGCCCCTCACCTGCATCCTCAGGGAGAAGGAGAGGTTTTGCTGCAGTTAGAAAGGCATCCAGGCAGTGTGCCGAATGGAGTCACTCAGCCCACAAAGTCACATCTGACTTCAACTTTGGCTTGGTCTTCCAAGAGCATCACACAGAATGATTTCAAGACTTTTATCTTCTCTCTCTCAACTTTTTCATTTATGAACTACGACTTTAGAGCATCATCTCTTTTGCTGAGAATTGAGAAATGAATTAGGCCTAGACATTCCATTTGATCTATAAGAAAAACTGGGGCCCCAGTAAGGAGAAGTGAATTGGTAAAAGCCCCCTTGGTAGTGCCAGGACTCCTGACTCCCAACTGCCTGGACATACTCATGCCATGGTTTGCACATGTTCTTACACACATGTTAATTTAATTTCCCCAACAACCTGTAAGGCACAGCATATGGAAGAGGAACCTGAGGTCCACAGAATCTGTAACTTGCCAGTGTTCATACAGAGGGCCATGGTAGCCTCAGATTGAAGAAAGGAGAAGGAATCTGTCAGAGAGAGGCACTGGGTGAATGAATAGAGTCAGAAGGCCGCCTTGACAGTGGCTTCCCTCAATAGCTTGTTGGTTGTACATCTTGGATGGATGAGGACTCAAAGCTACCAGGACCAGTGTGTCAGAACCCAAGACCTCACAAAACCAGGCCAAGCTAAAGAGAACAGGCAAGCAATGGTGACAGACATTATGTTTTCCTAAACATATCATGACTGACATGACTGATCTCTGGGGAGAACCTGGGAAAGGCCCCAGTGGCTGTGGTATTGGACATGAAGGGATGGGGCTGCTGTTTCCTAACTAAAAGTCCTAGATAATAACTAATTTTTTCAAATAATTTTGGTCTGTGGCTGCCTGTGTTCACTTGTGCTGCAGTGGTCTGGTTTTCCCGGGCTCTCATTTTGCCTGCCCTACATGAGATGGTCTGACAGGATCTGCTGCTGCTCAGTGAAGCCCTGCCTGGCAGAGGTGCTCATGGGGTTAGAACAGCCATGGTGACATTTCATCAGAATTTCAAAACCTGCCTTCAGGTCTGTGATTACAGAGTCTTGGGAAGGGAGTGAGCCATTAACAAGCTCTAGAGAAAGTTTGGTTTGATGAGAAAGAATGTTTACCAGACAAATGGAATGGTCTGCATTGGACACTGAGGTCCCCACAGCTGCGGAGACTGACAGATAAAATGGGCAGGGATTTCGTATCAAATGCAGTTGGACCTGTTACCTCTAAGACCCCTTGCAACCTGGGATTCTGTGACAGCGCATTTCTGTCTATGAGAAGAGCCTCTGGTCTGTTTTTATACTGTCATAGGAAGGCGTTTGTCATCATTGTGTCCTCATTAACAACCACTGCTAAGAGCCTAGAATGGAAGCAGCCATCTGCCTAATTTAAGCTGTGACCCCATTTGGCCCCAATTGCTTGGGGAGGCCAGATAAAGACATGAAGCCCTACTTATCTCTTTTGTTCCCCTGTCATAGACCTGCCTGGGTGCATCCTTTCTCCCTGTGGCCTCTGATGGGGAGCTGGGGGAGCACAGGTGGTGACGGAGGCCCCAGTGTGCATCAGCCTGAGTGGGGAGGGGCTCCCATGTGCAGCAGTAGAATCCATGTGCCCCACACAGCTCAGCTTCAGACAAGACTGTGGTCACACATAGCTCTCATTCCTCTAGGTGGGCAGGTGCATGTTCCAATTAGGAAGGCTGGGCCCTGACTGCTGGGGGTGCTGGGTGGCAGAAAACTGCAGACAGCTAGCTGTAACACTACCCAGTGGCTCCTCTGTGTCTGTCTTCACATTGAGCTGAGTGAGGGGACCCAGCCAGCTTGCAGGCCAGGTTCGCAAAGCACATGAATCCCACACTGATGGGTGTGTGCAGAGGGAACAGAGCCCAGACCAGTCAGGCTCAGCACATGCAGGCTGTGTGTACATGTCTGGAGAGGCAGGCAGAGCGTAGGGCTCTCTTCAGCACCACCCCCTCAGAGGAGAGGTCTGCTATTCTGAGACTCTACCCGAGGGTGAATATTAGCCACTGCTCTGTTAGCAACTCTCACTCCCTGGGCTCCTGCGGAGGAAACTGAGGTGACTGGAGGTAAGTGCCCATCTGGGGCAGCCCATGAGAAGGTCCCACATGCGTCTACCTCTCTCTTAATCTCTTCTGCACTGACTCACCTAGGTGTTTTACGTGGCTCTTCCAAGCTGATAGGGGTCTGGAGGGCAGGGGATAAAGAGAACCAGATGTGTCACAGGGAGCACTAGGGTTGGCTCTGGAAAGCTCCGGCATGGTAGAGTTTGCTGCCAGAGCATGGACTCTAACAATACTCCTGGGGCTTAAATCTGAGCTCCACCCTTTACTAGTTGTATGACCTTAGGCAAGACCTTATTCTTAGATTACCTATGATGTGGGGTAACAGTAGTACCTACCTCATGTTTTGGGGATACTTTAGTAAGTCACTACATAGAAAGCACTTAGACCAGTATTGGGAAAGTAACATCTGTTATTATGAAGAGCCCCACTGGGAAACCCTGTCTCAATCTCTTAGCCTTCTCTTGCCTGGAGCACACTTCTCTATTCCTCCACCAAATGATGTCTCTTTCCTTATTCTTTCTTTAGATTTTATTTATTTATTTATTTATTTATTTATTTTTAGACAGAGGGGAAGGGAGGGAGAAAGAGAGGGAGAGAAACAATAATGTTTGGTTGCCTCTCATGTGCCCCCTGTTGGGGACCTGGTCTGTAACCCAGGCATATGCCCTGACTGGGCATCGAACAGGCAGCCCTTTTGTTGGTGGGCCAACACTCAGTCCACTGAATTACACAAGCTAGGACTCTTTCCTTTTTCTAAGCCCTGCTTTAAGTTGATCTTTTTCTAGGAGCTAAGAATCCCTACCTGGATCAGAAAGCTCTTCCTTCCAGAATTCTCAGAGTTCATGAGGTATGCATACTCATACAGCCATGCATGTGTTGCACTGTCTGCATTGGTATATACCCATTTGTTTTTGCAAACTTTTTTTAAAGTTATTTGAACTCCATTTGCCCCACAGGACTAAAAGTGTACTGCAAGACTGAATTCTAACTTCTCTACTTCCCAGTGTCATGGGCTTTTCACACTGGGGTAATGGTCCCAGGTAATGGATCTGCATGATCTTCCACCTTAAAAACTCTCCTAAGCCCCATGTCTTTATCTAATCACCTATTTTTCTCTTCTTTTACAGTGAGACTGTGCAAAAGAATTGCCTATTCAATTGTCTCCATTTCCTTTCTTCTTTCACCTCCCACTAGAATTTTACTGCCACCAATCATGCCCTTGCTAAGTCTAGTAGTCATCTGTCCCCCAGACTCCTTTTATCAGTAGCAGTTGACAGTCTTTCACTGTCTCTTTCTTGAAGCACTTCTTTCTCTTGTCTTCTGGGCCACACTGCATCTTGGTTCTTGCACTGCCTCACTGGTCACTTCTCAGTCTCTTCTGCTGGGTCCTCCTCATTCTTGGAGCTCTGTGCCCCAGGGATTTCATTCCATCTCATGGCTTTCTATGCTTGTGACTAATCTCACCTTCATCCCTGACCTCTCCCTATAACTCCAGACTCATACACACCTACTAGTCATCCCCACTTGGAGGTCTAAGAGAAACTCGAACTTGACATGTCCTAACTCAAGCTGTTGATTTTCTCCTTGAAGCCTGCTCCTTCTGCGGCTCCCTTTTCATAAATGGTAATGTTTTTCTGCTTTTGGACTTAGGCCCCACCCCTGGGAATCATACTTGAATGTGTCTTTCTGGGAAATCCCATATCCTCTTCATCAGTAAGTCCTGTTTGCTCTACCTTCTAAATATAACCAGAATTCAATTACTTCTTGGCACCTTACTGTTGTTTCCTTGTTCTGAGGCAGCATCATCTCTCACTGGGATTTCTGCAAAACTTTCCCACTAATTTCTCTGCTTCTGTCTTGCCCTGTCATTTTGGACTCTCAAAATGTCAGCAAGAAGGATTCTTTTACAATGTAAGTTGGATTATGTCAGTTCTTTACTCAAGGCCTCCAATGCCTTCTCATCTCATCTCGTGTCAGAGTTAAAGACAAAGTCCTTAGAAGGTTCCACAGGGCCCTCAATGGCCTGTTCCATTATCTTGTTACTTTTCATTCTCATATTACCACTCTCCTCTTGCTCACTCCATAACAACCCCAGCCCCAATAGCTTCCTTTCTTCTTGTAGATACACCAAGTGTGCACCCACCTCAGAGCTTTTGCACTTGCTGTTCTCTCTGCCTAGATATCTGCAAAGTTAATGCTGTGGCTTCCTTCAGGCCCTTCCCTCTCCCCATCCTCTTCCTAGCTTTATTTTTTCTACAGCACTGCCACTGTCTGATAAACTGGTTCTATTTGTTTATTGTCTGAGTCTTCTCATCAGGAAAAGCCCTTGTTTCATTTAGTTCTTGGCTGTTTCCCCAGCATATATAAGACAGGGCCTGGTTAGGTGCTTAT
The DNA here is from genome assembly GCF_014824575.4 of Sturnira hondurensis. Taxonomy (NCBI): domain Eukaryota; kingdom Metazoa; phylum Chordata; class Mammalia; order Chiroptera; family Phyllostomidae; genus Sturnira; species Sturnira hondurensis. Next base: position 3,504,816 of record NW_028092815.1, on the reverse strand, counting down.
TAAAGACAGAGTAGGTGCTTATTAAATATCTACTAAATGGATGAATCATGGACAAGGGAAGTCTCAAAGGAGCTTCAAATTTGAAAGGTATTGAAAAGCAGAGATTATGATGGTTTCACTTGGCACAAAAGGTATTACTTTTTACTTAAAAAATTTATTTATCGGTATTTTTTTCTTTTTTTATTATATGTTATTGATTATGCTATTACAGTTGTCCCAATTTTTCCCCCTTGTCCCCCTCCACCTGGTACCCATTCTCTCTAGCAATCTCCCCCACCTAATTCATGTCCATGGGTCATGTGTATAAGTTCTTTGGCTTCTCCATTTCCTATACTATTCTTCACATCTCCCTATCTATTTTGTACCTACCATTTATGCTTCTTATTCCCTGTACCTTTCCCCCCATTCTTCCCTTTCCCAGCTGATAACCATCCAAAAGATCTCCATATCTATGATTCTGTTCCTGTTCTGCTTGTATACTTAGTTTGCTTTTTAGATTCAGTTGTTGATAGTTGTGAATTTGTTGCCAATTTAATGTTCACAGTTTCGATCTTTTTTTTTCTTATACAGTTCCTTTTGGCATTTCATATAATAATGGCTTGGTGATGATGAACCCCTTTAGTTTTACCTTGTCTTGGGAGCAGTTTATCTGCCCTTCCATTCTAAATGATAGCTTTGCTAGATAGAGTAATCTAAGTTGTAGGCCCTTGCTTTTCATCACTTTGAATACTTCTTACCAGTTCTTCTAACCTGCAAAGTTTCTTTTAAGAAATCAGCTGACAGTTTTATGGGCACTCCTTTGTGGGTAACTCTCTGCTTTTCTTTTGCTGCTTTTAAGATTCTTCTTTTATGTTTAACCTTTGGCATTTTAATTATGATGTGTCTTGATGTGATCCTCTTTGGGTCCAACTTGTTTGGGACTCTCTGTGCTTCCTGGACTTGTATATCTATTTCCTTTACCAAATTAGGGAAGTTTCTTTTCGTTATTTTTTCAAATGGGTTTTCAATTTCTTACTCTTCCTTTTCTCCTTCTGTCACCTCTGTGATTCAGATTTTGGGTTGTTTGGAGGTGTTCCAAAGGCTTCTTATTCTATCCTCATTTTTTTTAATTCTTTTTTCTTCTTGCTGTTCTGATTGAATGCTTTTTTTTCTTCCTTATATTCCAAATCATTGATCTGATTCTTGGCTCATTTCCTCCCCTGTTGGTTCCCTGTGAATTTTTCTTTATTTCACTTAATGCAACCTTCATTTCTTTCTGGGTATTTTTTGTGCTCTTGCAGTACCCAGTGATTTCTTTGAGCATCCTGATAACCAGTGTTTTTCATCTGATAGGTTGCAGAATTCTGCATCTGACAGGTTGCTTATCTCCATTTCATTTAGTTCTTTTCCTGGAGTTTTGTTCTGTTCTTTCATTTTGGCCATATTTATTTGTCTCCTCATTTTGGCAACCTCCCTATGTTTGTTTCTGTGTATTAGGTAGAGCTGCTTTGACTCCCTGTCGTAGTAGCATGACCTATTGTAGAAGAGACACCTGTAAATTGTGTGGTGTGGAGCTTTAGGTAATTGCCAGGGTGGGGCAACCCATTTCACTGCTTTGTGGTTCTGTGTGGGGGTGAGGCTGAGAAAGGGGACAATGCCACTGCCTGGCTTCTGGAGATTGCATGGGGGAAACTGTCTCCCAGCATTCCCTTCACTTTGTCCTTGTATGCCACTGGTGCCCGTCCATCTGTTGTCCTGGTTCTGAATCTCAGGGGGTGAGTATGCATGAGTCCTAAGTCAGTTGGGGGCTCTTTAAGAGGAGTCTCTTGAGAATCCCACAGTTTCTTCTGCCACCCCTAGCCCCTACTGTTTTTTACAGCCAGAAGTTATAAGGACCTATATTCTTGGCACTGGAACCCTGGTCTGGGTGGTCTGTTGTGGGGCTGGGATACCTTGGTCCCAATGTATCCTTCCCAAATTTTATGCACCACATGTGAATGTGGGACTGCCCATTCCATCACCTCTCCATGACACTCCATGCTTCTCTGTTCCTCTTTATGTCTCTGCCCCTCCTACCCATCTGGATGAATGGGTCTTCTTTAAATCCTTGGTCATTGGACTTCCATACAGTTTGATTTTCTGATGAATTTGGGTGATATTTTCTTTGTAGTCTAGTTGTAATTTTTGCTGTAGCTATGCATGAGATGAAGTGTGTTTTCCGATGTCTCCATCTTGACTGGAAGTGCAAAAGCTGTCCTTAATGAGAGCTCCTTGCTGAGGGTCTCACTGGCTCCCTGTCCCCATGGTTCCTCCCCCAGCAGAAAGCCCTGGGGCTAATCTTGATCACATTCTGAGGGCACCCAAACCAGCCATTTGGAGCAACCAAATGAGCCTTGGCTGTTGGTTCACTTTGTCTTCTGATGCGAACTCTAATCTATCACCCCTTCCGTATTGCCACTGCAGAGCTCAAGCATATTTTGAGCTCAGGTCTGCAACCTCACTGGTATTCTGACTCTGCCCAAGCTCCCCTGGGACTGTGGTCAGGCTTTGCTTATCTTTGTCTTCTGAGAGCCTGGGGACCTGAATGTGAACCAAGCCTCTCAGCTAGGACCCTGCCACCTGCTTCCAGGGTACCTGCCTATTTTCCCAGCACTGTTACCCTGCCTGTCTGCTGGGGCTTAGAGATACAATATCCTGATGGTGTTAGGATAACCATTTCACCCGTAAAGATTTCTGACCATTGTTTTTTTCTTTCTATTGAGCCAAAATCTGTCTCTCTGTGCCTTGCACCCTCTGTGCAGCTCTGCCTCTCCCTCCAGAGCACTGGAAGCAGGTCTGGGGCTCTTCCTGGCCACAGCATATCTGAGATCTGAAGCACCACCATTTCAAGGCCCCCCAGCATCTTTTTTCTTCCAGGCATTCATTAGTGCCTTCCACTATTCCTTCCTTCTCAGTATTGTATTCGACTCATACACTCTTCTCTAAACAGGTTTTCTTTTGTCCTTTTCTCATTAGGATGTGCCTCCCCACCCCCACCCACAAATCAGAGTCAGGCACTTTCCTCATCTGCTTCAGATCCAGCACAGGTACCTAGGTACCTTCCCCAGCCTGGTGGAGTCTGGTCTCTGGATTCAGAGCCTTTTGTCAGACCCATTCCCACCAAGCCCCAGCTGACTGATCTTTGGGTTAAAGAAAGTCATCTAGGTGTCTGCCTGTGCCTACAAAACCTGCCCCCCAGCTCTTCACTGGCTCCACTTTGCTCTCAATGCCCAGAGCTGATGCCACTTTTTGAAAGCCTATAGCAGGGCACTGCAGTGTGCAAAGGCACCTGTGATTGAGAGCTGGGTGCTGGGAGGGTCGCCACATGGTGTCACCCCTGTGGTTTCTTCTAAGCTGTGCTTTTCCCGTTTTTATAGCACATGGTCTTTTGAGCCAGGATGGACACAGGCCTGGGAGGAAATGCCACTTTGCTGGCAACATTCATAAATTTCTTCCAGTGGCAGGGATGTAACCACATGAAATTTTGAGCCTTCCCCTCGCAGATGAAAGAACTGAGATTTTCCTAGAGATGATAGAAAAGATAAGCATGCAGTCCCAGGGGCCTCAGCAGGAAGCTCTGCTAAGGAGTTGATACAGAGAGGTACCACCACCAGCCTGTGCTGGAGAATTGTAGTGAATGTCTCCAAACCTGGGAAGCCGCTTGGACATCTTAGGCCAGAGGCCAGGGAAGACAGAGAACTTTCCAAAGACTATCAGTAAGTAGTTCTCATTGCACTTCCTGGAGCTCCTGGGTCTCTGAAACTAAAGGGACTTTTACCTGGAAATGGTGCTTGAATACTAATTTCCCCTTTAGAGCCAATGTGGAAAATGTAGAGCACTAAAGGAATTAAGGATGTTAAGTGGAAATAAATGGAGTTGGAGATGAAATGGGCTGTAAATGAAGGAAAGTATCCGTGGATTGGCTCCATTGGATCTTTCCCCACGTGTAATCAATCTCTTCCTCATTGACCCCAGGAATGAGGAACTGATTGGCCCCAGAGAGCAATATCAGTTCCTGGGTGGGGGGGCCTGACAGGGGGGCAGGGCCCCCCTCTTGTGGAGCTCTGCTGCTGGTGGCTGTGGTTGCAGTCTGGTGGAGGTCTCTTTTAGGTCTTGAGCAAGTGCCCAGCTTACTAGGAAGCCATGAGGATGATCTCCTCAGGGAGCTTGGAGTTCACATTCAAGTCTTTATATCTTAGGCATTATGGAACAAGATGGCCTTGGATTCAGAATTTGTGGGTTTGAATCTCCTGTACTAGCCGTGTTCCTTTAGTCAAAATACTCAGCTTTTTTCACACTCAATTTCTCATCTATAAACTGGAGGTAACACTTTATCATAGGGGATTGTTTTATTAATTGAGTGGAAGAATACAAAGCACCGTGCAACAGTGTATCACATCTAGTAATATTTAATAAACATTAGTACTCATTCTTTTGTTTCTTTAAAAAAATAGTTTGCTCAACACTATGGCAAACCCAATTCCAGATGGAATTGTAGGGCAGTGGAGTAAGGATGGTCTCTTTGACATACAAACCCGGAATTGAGTTAGTTTCAACATGTGACCTTGGACAAGGTTGTTCTCTGTTTTCTACTGTAAAATGGAGTAATAATACTCATGTTATATGATTGTTGAGGTTTGTATGTGATTAATGTATGCAAAATGGCTAGCACAGTATCTGATGATTTGTAAGAGGTCAGTAAGTTGTTTTCAGTAATTCTACCATAATTATTATTACTCTAGTTTTTTACTACTATAATGAATTATCACAAACTCATCAGCTTATTAAACAAGTCAAATTAATCATCTTAGAGTTTGTGAAAAAGAAAAGTCCACTATTGGTTTCACTGGGCTAAAACTAAGGTGTCCATGGCAGGATTGTGAGCCTTTCTGGAGACTCTAGGGGAGAGTCTGTTTCTTGTTCATTTGGTTTGTTGGCAGAGTTAAGTTCCTTGAAGCTATAAAATCAAAGCTTCTATATTATTGCTGGCTGTCAGCTGAGGCCATTCCAAGCTTCTATAGTCTGCTGCTACCCTTGACTCATGTCCCTTTTCTTCTACCCTCAAAGGCCAGGGTCCATCATTCTCATATCACAGCTCCCTAACCTCAGACAGTAATGGTTCTCTGATTTTAAGAACTCATGGGACTAGATTGAGCCTACTGGGGATATTCATCCAGGATCTTCTCTTCACCTCAAGGTCTGGTGCCTTAATCACATCTGCAAAACCCCTTTCGCTGTAGTTGGTGACACATTCTCAGATTCTGGGGATGAGGATGGGGACATCTTTGAGGGTCATTATTCTGCCTCTCAGTTTGGGTGGACTCCAAGACAGTAGGCTGAGTCACTTGAAGGCCTTCTCATGAGCAATGCTTTATGCAGGGGACCCTGCACGCCCTTGAAACTGTCCGCAGTCCAATCCTTGGGCTGAGTTGCCTGGTTTCTGTTATGATCAAGCATTTTTCACAGGAAGCAGACAACCCAGAGCCCTGAAGCTGATCCATTTCCTCAGTGTGTAGAGGGAGATTGGCAGGGCAGCCACCCTAGTCCTGTGACTGAGGCTGTGTCATGGGGGGGAGGGGGAGCTGGGAAGGACTGTGTAACAGAAAGCACTTCATCACATTGAGTTATCATCTGGCCACACATCAGGGCTGTACAGGTGAATGCTGTCTGAGCCTATGAGCTGGATGCTATCGGAAGCCCCATCATATGGGCTCTGCTGGGCTTGGCTTGGAGTGATATGTTTATTTCCTGCCATGGGGCCTAGACAGAATGTGTTCTCCCCAGGATCCCAGCAGATCATCTCTTACTCTTTCTGTCATCCTTCTAGAAAAGGATAGATCCCGTTGTGCTTTAAGAAACATGATGTAGGAAGCTACTACTATGAGCAAGGAATTAGAAGACCTGGTCTCTACGGCTGGTCCAACATGTTCCTTTGTCTCTTGCTACTTACTGCGCCTAGAGTGTCTTGCCAGAGACTAGGCCCTGTGGGAAATACAGGAAATAGGATATTTTGTGGTCAGTGTTCTAAACATGAAAAGGTAAGACTCAGGCATAATGGTACTATAGGGCAACATGAAACAGGGAAGCAGGAAGTGCTAAAGGGAAAGCTTCAGACTCAAGCAGTGGTCAGTGTGATGGTCCAGGGACCCATGGGCACTTTGGAATTTGGCAGCTTATTTTTCCCTCCTTGATGTATCTCCTGCTTCCATGTAGAGTAGAGCTTATGAGAGGGTGGTGGACCATCACTTTAAAGGGCTATATCATGGGATATGGAATGACATATCCCCTTGGAGTGACAAAGCCTCTGTTCTTATTTTTAGTGTAAAGTTGCCTCAGCATTATGCCTATGGTTCAATTTTAAGTTTATTTCCCTCTCTCAGATATCTGGGAAAAAAACCTGCCAGGACAGGGACAATAAGGAGGACTCAGGAGCACTGTTTACCTTCTGCTTTTTTTATAGCAGCTGAGGTGTCTAGGGGAGTCTGGGGCAGACCTTGTTCATGACCACTTCCCCTCTACTCTTCCCAGATGCCCCACAGAGGGGAGCACAGAAGGGAGCAAAAATGGGAGGTGCCTAGTGTGAGGGGTAGAGCTCAGGGGCAGAGCCAAAAAAACTCTGGGTTTAAATCCAGGGTCTGCCATGTTCTGCGTGGGTAAGCTTAGGCTCTCCAAGCCTCAGCTTCCAAATCTAAACATCATTATCAAACCTGTCTCTGGAGATTGTTGTAAAAATTAAATTTTCTAACTATAGAAAGTGATGCACACATATTAGGTGCTCAATAAATATGTATTTATTATGTGCCAGGAACTGTGCAGTTCAAAAATTATTTGATATCATTTTATGAATGAGAAAGCTGAGTTGCAGAGATGTTAAATAATGTACCCAAGGTCACACAGCTGGTATGAGTCTAGAGGTGGCATTAAAATCCAAGCCTTGTTTGCTTCCCAAGACCATATGCTCATTATACTACCATGCCCTAGTTCAAAACCAGTGTCCTCTCCTCTTTTGCTTAAGCTTAATTTTTCGAGTAAACAGTCCAGGAAAAGTAGGAAGACTTGTTTTTCTTGGAACTCAGGAAAGACTATGGAGACTGAAATTCTTGGCTTCCTATGTTCTCCCAAGTACTTTACAACCTGCTCAGGAACTGTCAGCAGTCTGGAGAACGCTGTCCACCCAAGTTGCCAGGTACAGACCTGCAGCAGGGGTGGGGTGGGGCAGGACATGTGAGATTAGAGCTGTTGAGCAAATGTTTCTTGGACAATAGGACCTCCCTGCCTAAGCCCCAGAGCCTGGCAGCCAAGGCATCTGAGTGTGGAAGGTGATGGTGGAGGCCTGAGTACCTCTAGACCCTAGGGCAGGAGAATTGGAGGCCATTCGGTACCTACCCTCTTGACATCTGAGGAGAGTAGGATCCTCATTCTTTCCTAGTTTTGCCTTTCTAGGAGAAAGTTCAAACTCCTTTCCAGAGCATCTGAATCCTTCATGGGGAGGCTGCGTATCTAGATGGTGTCCTTTTTGAACATCACTCTCCACTTCCATCCTGCCCCATGAACACTCATGAGCATGCATCCTGCCCTCCAGGCAGGCTGGAGTCCCTAGAACATCCTTATCTCTCAGATTTCTGGGCCTTTGCTCCCTCTGCCTGGAATCTTCATCTCCTCACCTTGCCTTCCTAGAAGAATTTTATTCATCATTCAAGGCCTTTATAACACATGACTTTCTCCTCTAGGAAAATGTCCCTGACCATCCTCTCTATCTTCACTCCTGAGGACTCTCTGGTCAATGCTCTCAGGCCAGGGTGTGAGAGAGTGACTCTGCCTGAGCCCACATCTCACAGGACGTGGTCAGGTGAGCTCTGTAGGCCTTGGTGTTTCTGAGGGCACCCATTTATTTCCTGTCTATACTCCCCCTGGCTATGCTCATAGTAGGTGTTCAATAAACATCAGTTAAATGGATTCATGAATGATTCATTTGTGTATTGGGCTACCACAGAGAAGGGGTACCCACTGGCTTTGAAAATGGGAATATTGGGGCAGGGAACAGGGACTAAACGAGCTAAGTTACACATCTGAAATAGAATAGCAAAGAGCCTGGAACATTGTGGTTGGGAAAAGGAGAAATGCTGTTAACTGGCTGTTTGTCTCAGTTTGAAAGGGAGGAGAAAGAGACCTGGATGGGCTAAAAAGGTGAATTTCAGTCATGTCTCCCATTGCCCTCTCCTCGCTGGATCACTAACAAGCAGTCTCTGGTCTTTCTAGTTATAACAGAATATGCTGTGTAGAGCATTTGACCTTTAGAAGGATTGTATATGCTTGGTCCAGCATCAAAGAGGCCCCCTGCCCAACTGGACTTTGAGGCCTGCCTCCCACTCAGGGAGATGTGTCCCCACAGTGGGGAAGGCCAGGCTCAGGCCTTCTCACCTCTCTCCCCATTACTCAGTGCTTTACCTTCATCTCTGAGACACAGTAAATGGCTGCTTAGGGTTAGGCCACATGCCAGAGCCACAGAAAGGGGTACAGTTAGAGAAAGAATAGAGAGGAATTTGGGGAAAAGCTGGGCAAGGACAGGCCTGGTAACCTGAGAAGCTAAGGACTCAGGACAGAGGCCCAGGATAAGAACGAGGCCCAGACTGTGTGAATCACTGAATTCTCGGGTGTCATGTCACCTCTCTGGCCTCCATTTGTTATGCCATAGTCCTCTGGGGTCTTGTTCAGCCTGGTATTCTCTGTTTCTGTGCAGTTTCTCTCTCTCTCTCTAAGCTGTACTTTTCTGAAATAAAAAGTACACTGGAAGGAATAAACCATAGGGTTGATGAAGAACAGGATTGAATTAGTGATTTGGAAGACAAGGTAGGAAAAAATACCCAGACAGAGCAGCAAAAAGAAAAAAGGATTTTTAAAAAATGAGGGGAGCTTAAGGATTTAATCACCAACGCCAGAGGTAATGTTGGTTTAAGATTAGGAGGGCAACAGTAGAGATGATGAGAAGTAAACAGATCTGTTTGAGGTTGAATTGAAAGTCTTGGTAGTAGATTGACTGTGAAGGATGAAGTAAGGCTCAAAAATGACAAGGTTTCTTGCTTGACCAACTAGGTAGCCAGAGGTATCATTCGTTAAGAAGAAGAATGGAAGAGGAACAGCCTTGGGGTTGGGGTATGAGGTGAGGGGTGATCAAGAAATTTCATTTGGGATATGCTAAATTTGAGATGCTTATAAGATATCCAAGTAGAGGTGTCAGGCAGTCAATTGCATGTAAGATGGGAGACCTCAGAATAGCAGTCTTGAACAGATACATAAATAGAGGTGTCTCTGGCATGTAAGTAGTATTCAGAGGTATGGGATCAAGCAGTCTCCTAGGGAGAGAATGATGCTGAGAGACTAGGACTGAGCAATCTAATATATTTACTCAAAAAAATCCATTATGCAAAATAGACATAGTCTACTGAATCCACAATAAACTACAGGACTAAAGTATCAACAAGACTTAATAGCCAACATATTTTAACTGGCAAGAGATTGTGGAAAGCTGTGAATATTGTGTCTGAGGTACATACTGGCTTGTGATAGGCTACCACAGGAAAGTAGAGAATGGTTTTGAGAAAGTAGAATGTATTCGGTAGATGAGCTAGTGGCCTCACACTCTTCCCTAGATAAAGTAAACATTAGCCCTGGAGTGTCCATTTGTCAGGCCTGGAAAAATTTTCCCTAGTGATATGATGGAAGATTCCCAGGGAATAAATCATGAACTCAGACTTGCAAATAAGTACAGAACTTCTCTGGAGCATTAAAACTTTTTGGTAAGCCATTTTTTTTTCTGGGAAGAAAGTAGAGTGAAACATATGAAATATGCATTTAATTTAACTGATGGGTGATTGATTCTTTCACTCATTTGTACTCAATATTATTAGCAATCTGCTATAAGTTAGGTTAAGAAGGAAAATCAGGATAGTATTTGATACCTGGCCTCCAAGGGCTTGTGGACACAATACTAACACATACAAACAACTGAATGACAATGTAAAACAATTTATGAGCTATAGAAGAGAAAACATATTCGAGTGCCCAATGACTGGTATAAAAAGTGCATGGTATAAAATAAAAAAGCTCATTAGAGCTTTGGTATAAAAGCTGGTATAAAAGCTCATTAGAGAGAGAATTCACTCTTTATGTGTAAAAGTAGTCAAGGAAAGGTTTTCTGTACTCCTCTAATCCAACTATTTATCTTGGGGAAGGGAAAAAAGGGCATACAGAAAGTCAGAAGGAATGGCGTGGAATTCCCATTCCTGAAATTCTGTCAAAGTTGATGTTTAGATCTGCTACCATCTGTTGGTGAATGTGGAAAGGAGCCAGAAGCATTTCCACTGGTGATTTGAAAGGTACCAAGAGCCCAGTGTTTAGTTCATCATCATTAAATATACGATCCTCAAATATAGTTATAAAGAATACAATGGCAATAAATATGTACCTATCAATAATTGCTTTAAATGTAAATAGATTAAATACTCCAGTCAAAAGACATAGTGTAGGTGAATGTATAAGAATGCAAGATCCATATATATGCTGTCTAAAAGTGAAAACAAAAGATACACATAGGCCAAAAGTAGAGGGATGAAAAAGATATTTTCTGCAAATAGAAACCAAGAAAAAAGTAAGGGGTAGCAATGCTTAGACAAAATAGACTTTGAAGCAAAGAATATATTAAGAGACAAAGAAGGACATTAAACAATGATAAAGGGATCAATTCAACAAGAGGATATAACCCTTGTAACATTTATGCACCCAACACAGGATGATCTAAATATGTAAACCAAATCTTGATAAACCTAAACTGAGAGATTGACAACAATACAGTCATAGTTGGGAATTTTAACACCCATTGACATCTGGATAGATCTTCCAGACAGAAAATTAATGGGGAAACAGCAGCCTTAAATGACACAGAGCTGATGGAATTAACATATCTTTCAGAGTATTTCTTCCCAAACAAGCATAATATTCATTCTTTTCAAGGCACATGGGATATTTTCTGGGATAGACCACATGTTAGGACACAAAACAAGTGTCAACAAATTTAAGAAATTTGAAATCATATCAAGCATCTTATTTGGCCACAATGTTATAAAACTAGAAATCAATTACAAGAAAAAAAAGGGAAAACATACAAACACATGGAGGCTAAATAACATGTTACTAAACAATGAATGGGTTAACAGTGAGATCAAGGAAGAAATCAAAAGATACCTTGAGAAAAATTAAAATTAAAACAATCCAAAATCTAAGAGACATGGTGAAAGCAATCCTAAGAGTACAATTCATAGCAATACAGTAGTAACTTAAGAAAAATCTCAGATAACAATCTCAGCTTACACCTAAAGGAACTAGAAAAAGAATACCAAACAAAGCCCAAAGTGAGTAGAAAGAGGGAAATAACAAAGATTAGAGTAGGCATAAACAAAAACAGTCTAAAAACAATAAAAAGATGGCAGAAAACAAGAGCTGTTTCTTTGAAAAGATAGATAAGATTGATAACCTTTAACTAGACTCATCAAGGAGAAAATAGGCCACAAATTAAATCAGAAATTAAAGAAAAGTGACAACTGATACCACAGAAATATAAAGGATTATAACACAATATTATAAACAATCATATGCCATCAAATGGGACAATTTAGAGGAAATAAATTTCTAGAAAAATACAATCTTCTATAACTGAATCAAGAAGGATCAGAAAATCTAAACAGACCAATTACAACTAACAATAATAGAAGTAACAATAATAAAATAAAAACTCCCAACAAAGAAAAGTCCCAGACTGGATGGCTTCATAGGTGATTCTACCAAATATTCACAGGAGAACCAACACCTATTCTTCTCAAATTATTTCAAAAGTTTTAAGAGGAGGGAAGACTCTCACACTCATTTTATAAAGCCACCATTATCCTAATTCCAAAACCAGATAAAGTCACTACAAATAAAGAAAATTATAAGCCATTATCCTTGATGTACATATATGCAAAAATTCTCAACAAATATCAGTAAATCAAATTCAGCAATACACTAAAAAGATTATATAGCATGATCAAATGAAATTTGTTCCTGGAATGCAAGATTGGTACAATATTCATAAATCAAATAATGAGATAAAACACATAAACAAAATGAAGGATAAAAATTACAGGGTCACATCAGTAGATGCAGAAAAAGTATTTGGTAAAATCTGGCAACCATTTATGATAAAATAAACTCTCAGCAAACTGGGAATAGAGGGAATATCCTTTAACATAAATGCCATATATGAGAAATCCACTGCCAGCATAATACTTAACAAACAAAAATAAAGTTACTCTCTTAAGATCAGGAACAAGACAGGGAGGATGTCCACTTTCACCACTCTTTCTTTTTTCTTTCAAAATTATTTTATTCTTGTTCAATTACAGTTGTCTGCATTTTATCCCCACCACTCCCCCAACCCCATCCAAACCCACCTCCCTCCCTTGCTTCCACCCTACCCCTTGGTTTTGTCCATGTATCCTTTATAGTCATTCCTGAAAACCCTTCCCCCCATTATCCCCTCCCACCTCCCATCTGATTACTCTCAGATAATTCTTAATTTCAATGTCTTTTATTATATTTTGCTTGCCTTTTTCTTTTGTTGATTAGGTTCCAGTTACATGTGAGATAATATGGTATTTTTTTCTTACTGTCTGGCTTATTTTACTTAGCATAATGCTCTCCAGTTCCATCCATGCTGTTGCAAAGGGTAGGAGCTCCTTCTTTTTCTCCATTGCATAGTATTCCAATGTGCAAATGTACCGTAGTTTTTTGACCCACTCATTTACTGATGGGCACTTAGGTTGCTTCCAGCACTTGGCTATTGTGAATTGTGCTGCTGTGAGCATTGAGGTGCATACGGATTGGTGTTTCAGGGTTCAGAATGGTCATCATGAACAAATCAACAAACAAGTGTTGGAAAGGATGTGGAGAAAAGGGAACCCTAATGCAGTGTTGGTGGGAATGCAGACTGATGCAGCCACTGTGGAATCTAGTATGGAATTTCCTCAGAAAACTAAAAATGGAATTGCCTTTTGACCCAGCAGGTCAACTGCTGGGATTATACACTTTTGGCCCTCTTATTCAACATAGTACTGGAAGTTCTAGCCATAGCAATCAAAAGAATAAGAAATAAAAGGCATCCAAATAGGAAGGGAGGATGTAAAACTCATTATTTGCAGATGATGTATTATATATAAAGATCCCTAAAGATTTCACCAAAATGTACTGAAACTGATAACTGAATTTAGTAAAGTAGCAGGATACATTATAAATATTCAGAAATTGGCTACACTGTTATACACCAATAATGAACTGTCAGAAAGGGAAACTATGAAAACAATCTCATTTATAATCACAAAAAAATGTAAATTTAATTTTAGGAATATTTTAAACCAAGGAGGTAAATTACCTATACTTGAAAATTTATGATACTGAAGAAAGACATATAAGAAGTTATGAATAAATGAAGGCATATATGGTGCTCATGGATGGGAAAATGAACATTATTAAAATTTCCATACTACCCAAATAAATCTGTAGATTCAATGCAGACTTCTGGCCAAGATGGCGGTGTAGGTAGATACACTTTCCCTCATTGCACCATCAAAAGAAGGACAACCAATTTAAAAAAAATAAACAGAACTGCCAGAAAATCAAATTGTATGGAAGTCTGACAACCAAGGAGTTAAAGAAAAAACATTCATCCAGACAGGTAGGAGGAGCAGAGACAGGCATTTGGGGTGGAGAGGACTCAGGGCAAGGTCGCAGCTGGAGAAAAGGGGCAAGCAAGGCAGTGTCTGGTGGACCAGGCAAGGCAGTGCCTGGCAGAGCAGGTGGTCTCACATTTGCATGCGGATAAACTGGGAGCAACAACTGGGGAGCGAGACAGACTGTGCAACCCAAGGTTCCAGCACTGGAAATAAAGCCTCAAAACCTCTGATTGAAAAAACCTGTGAGGGTTGAGATAGCAGGAGAAACTCACAGCCTTGCAGGAGAGTTCATTGGAGAGACCACAGGGTCCTAGAACATACACAAAACCACAGCCCTGGGAGTCAGCACCACAAGGGCCCAATTTGCTTGTGGGTAGTGGAGGAAGTGAATGAAAGCTCAGGGAGAGCTGAGCAAGTGGCATTGTTTCCTCTTGGACCCCTCCTCCACATACAGCATCACAACTCAGTGATATGGGTTGACCTGCCCTGGTGAATACCTAAGGCTCCACCTCTTATTGAGTAACAGGTGTGCAAATACAAAAAAAAATTGCCCAGATGAAAGAACAGATCAAAGCTCCAGAAAAAATACAACTAAGCAATGAAGAGATAGCCAGCCTGTCAGATTCAGAGTTTCTCTGAACAATAGTTATCAAGATGCTCACAGAAATGGTTGAATATGGTTTCAAAATAGAGGAAAAAGTGAAGGCTGTGAAAAGTGACATAAAGAAAAATGCACAGGGAACCAACAATGAGAGGAAGGAAACTGGGACTCAAATCAATGGTTTGGAGCAAAAGGAAAAAATAAATATTCAACTGGAACAGAATGAAGAAACAAGAATTAAAAAAAATGAGGAGAGGCTTAGTAACTTCCAGAACAACTTTAAACATTCTAACATCTGAGTCATGGGGATGCCAGAAGGAGAAGAGGAAGAGCAAGAAATTGAAAACTTATTTGAAAACATAATGAAAGAGAACTTCTCTAATCTGTCAAGGGAAATAGACTTCCAGGAAGTCCAGGAAGCTCAGACAGTTTCCCCAAAATTGGACCCAAGGAGGAACACACCAAGGCACATCATAATTACATTAGTCAAGATTAAAGATAAGGAGACAATCTTAAAAGCAGCAAGAGAAAAGGAGATGGTTATCTACAAAGGAGTTTCCATAAGACTATCAGCTGACTTCTCAAAAGAATCTTGCAGGCAAGCAGGAATTGGAAAGAAGTATTCAATGTCATGAAAGGCAAGGATTTACATCCAAGATTACTCTATCCAACAAAGCTATAATTTAGAATTGAAGGACAGATAAAGTGCTTCTCAGATAAGGTTGAATTAAAGGAGTTCATCATCACCAAGCCCTTATTATATGAAACATGAAAGGGACTTATCTAAAAAAGAGAAGATAAAAATACAAACAGTAAAATGACAACTAACTCACAACTATCAACATGAACTATGATGGCAGAAGGCCATCCTAACTATCAACTATGAACCTAAAAAAGCAAAAACTAAACCTAAAATCAACTAAGCAAACAATTAGAGCAGGAACAGATTCACAGTAATAGAGATCACAGGGAGGGTTATCAGCAGGGAGGGCGAGGAGGGGAAAAGGGGGGAAAGTACAGGAAATAAGAAGCATAAATAAGTGGTAGAAACAAAATAGACAGGGGATGTTTAAAAAAAATATGGGAAATGGAGAAGCCAAAGAACTTATATGTATGACCCATGAACATGAACTAAGGTCGGGGAATGATGGTGGGAGGAGGAGTACAGGGCAGAGGGGAATAAGGGGGGATTGGGACAACTGTAAGAGCATAATCAATAAAATATATTTTTAAAAAATCTATAGATTCAATGCAATTTCTATCAAAATGCCAATGGTGTATTTTGCAGAAATAGAACAGGTATTACAGAAATGTATTGGACTTCCGCCAAGATGGAGGCATAGGTGGAAACACTGTGCCTTCTCCCACAACCAAGTTTGCACACAACAAAGGTTTGGAGAACTAGGACACATCCAAAGATCAGAAAACGGAATTATACAGAAGTCCGACAACTACGAACCGTTTAACAGGGACGGTAAGAGAGGCGGAGCCAGCAGTGGAGCTGGGTCGGGCAGGACAGATCCCCCGACCTAGACGCACAGGCAGCCCGGAACCAGTCGGGGTGTGGGGCAGACTGACTGCGGTCGCACATTCGCACACAGTGAGACAGACCACGCAGGCCCCAGGGGGCGAACCCAGTGGTGGAGGGCTGACGGCGGTGGCATACTCGCATGCAGTGGAACGAAACGCGTGGGCCTGGTGACAGTGGTGGCTGCAGCGCCGGGGCCATGGCAGCAGGCGGCAGACGGGAGGCCATTGTTCCCCCTTGACCCCGCCCCCACATACAACATCACAACCCAGCAACTTAGTTGCCCTGTTCTAGTGAACACTTTAGGGCTCTGATCCTGCTATGGAACAGGCACGAACAGCCCAAAAGATGGTGCAAGAAGAACTCAAAGTCCCAGAGCCAGTAACTCTAAGCAACCGAGAAATTGCCAGCCTCTCAGAAGCACAATTAAAGACACTATTTATCAGGATGCTCACAGAACTGGTAGATTATAGTCACAAATTAGAGGAACATAGTCACAAATTAGAAGAACATATAAAGGCTAAACTAATTGAAATGAAGGGAGATGCACAGGAAACCAATAGTGATGGAAAGGAAACTGAGACTCAAATCAAGGGAGTGGACCAGAAGGAAGAAAGAAACAACCAAACAGAAAAGAAGGAAGAAACAAAAATTCAAAAAATGAGGAGAGGCTTAGGAACCTCCAGGACATCTTTAAAAGTTCCAACATCTGAATTATAGGGGTACCAGAAGGGGAAGAGGAACAGCAAAAAGTGGAAAACTTATTTGAACAAATAATAAAGGAGAACTTCCCCAGTCTGGCAAAGGAAATAGAATTCCAGGAAATCCAGGAAGCTCAGAGAGTCCCAAAGAAGTTGGACCCAAGAAGGAACACACCAAGGCACATCATAATTACATTAGCCAAGACCAAAATGAAGGAGAGAATCCTAGAAGCATCAAGGGATAAGGGGACAGTCACCTACAAAGGAGTACCCATCAGACTGTCAGAGGATTTCTCAAAAGAGACCTTACAGGCAAGAAGGGGCTGGAAAGAAGTATTCCAAGTCATGAAATCCAAAGACCTACAGCCAAGATTGCTTTATCCAGCAAAACTTTCATTTAGAATGGAAGGACAGATAAAGTGCTTCTCAGATAAGGTCAAGTTCAAGGAGTTCATCATCACCAAGCCCTTATTATATGAAATGCTAAAGGGACTTATATAAGAAAAAGAAGATGAAAAATATGAACAGTGAAAGGACAGCAAACTCACAGTTATGAACAACCACACCTAAAACAAAAGCAAACCAAGAGGACAGCTAGATGAGGAGTGGAACCATAGAAATGAAGAACACATGGAAGGTTAGCAACAGGGGGGTGGGAGGGGGAGAAGGGGGAAGAAGGCACAGAAAATAGCATAGATGGTAGGTAGAAAATAGGGGGGAGGGCAAGAATAGTGGGGGAAATATAGAATCTAAAGAACTTGAGACACGTGGTTATAAACTAAGGTGGGGAGAATGGTGGGGGAGGGAGTGTGCAGATGGAGGGGAATGAAGGAGGGGAATAGAACAACTGTAATGGTGTAATCAATAAAATATATTTAAAAAAAGAAATGTATTTAGAACCACAAAATACCTCAAATAACCATGGCAGTTTTTTCTTTTTCTTTTTCTCCTCCTCTTTCTTCTTTTGCCACAGCAATTTTGAGAAGGAAAAACAAAGTTGTATTACTCTACCAGATATCAAACTATACTACAAGGCCATAGTAATCAAAACAGCCTGGTACTGGCATAAAAACAGACATATAAGATCAATGTTACAAAATAGAGAGCCCAGAAATAAACCCATGCCTACATGGTCAACTAATATTTGGGAAAGGAGATGAGAACATACAATGGGGTAAAAAAAATTGTATTTATTTGTATAGTTACTTAGTTAATCTTCACCTGAGGACATTTTTATTGCTTTTTAGTGGAGAGTAAAGGGGGGAAGGAGAGGGAGAAGGAAAAGGAGAGAGAGAGAGAAACATGAAAACTTCAATATGAGAGAGAAAGATGGATTGGTTGCCTTCTGTACATGCCCAGACAAGGGATCAAATCCACATCCTATGTATGTGCCCTGACTGGGAATTGAATCCATATTTTTGCAGTGTACAGGACAATGCTCCAATCAACTGAGCCACACCAGCCAGGACAAGAAGTCTATTCAGTAATTGGTGTTGGGGAAATTGGGCAAATACATGCAAAAAATGAAACTAGCTCACCTTCTTACTCCATTTATTGGAATAATCTCAAAATGGATCAAATACCTAAATTTTAGACTAAACATTATAAAACTTCCAGGAGACATAGCAATAAAATTTCTGATATTTCTGATTAGTATACTTTTTCTGATGTATTTCCTTGGGCAAGGGAAACAAAAGAAAAGATAAACAAATGGGACTACATAAAACTGAAGAGTTTTTGTGCAGTAAAGGAAACCATCAACAAAATGAAAAGGTAGACTACTGACTACTGCCCAATGATAACATCCAATAAGGGGTTAATATCCAATATCTATAAGAATTAATACAACTCAATAGCAAAAAAACACAAACTACTTTTAAAACAGGCAGAGAACCTGAATGGACTTCTCCAGAGAACCTACAGAGGGGCAATAGACATATGAAAAGATGCTCAACGTCACTGATCATCAGAGAAACACCAGCTCCGCTGCTGGCTTCGCTTCTCTTACCATCCCTGTTGAACGGTTCATAGTTGTTGGACTTCCGTATAATTCCGTTTTCTGGTCTTTGGGTGTGTCCTAGTTCTCCAAACCTTTGTTGTGTTCAAACTTGGTTGTGGGAGAAGGCACAGTGTTTCCACCTATGCAAAAATGCAAATTAAAATCACAGTGAGTTATCACCTCGCCTGTCAGATTGGCTATGATAAAAAAAATCAACAAACAATAAGTATTGATGAGGATTCGGAAAAAGGGAACCCTTGTGCACTGTTAGTGAGAATGAAGAGTGGTACAGCCACTGTGGAAAACAGTATGGAAGTTTCTCAAAAAAATAAAAATGGAACTGTCTTATGTTCCAGGAATTCCAGTTTTGGCTATATATCTGAAGAAACCCAAGACACTAATTTAAAAGAATATAGGCACTCATATGCTTATTGCAGCATTGTTTACAGTAGCCAAGTTATGGAGCAGCCCAAGTGCTCATCAATAGATGCGTGAATAGAGAAGAAGTGGTACATATGTACAATGAAATATTACTCAATGATAAAAATGTATAAAATCTTACAATTTGTGACAGCTTGGGTGGATGCAGAGGATATTATGCTAAATTAAATAAGCCAGTGGGAGAAAGTCAAATATCATGTTATTCAACCTATATGTGGAATTTAAAGAACAAAATAAACAAACAAATGAAATGGAAACACACTCATAGACATAGACAACAGACTGATGGCTGCCAGAGTGAAGGGTGGCGGGGGATTGGGTAAAAAAGGTGAAGGGCTTAAGAAGTACAGATTGGTAGTTACAGGAATGTAAAGTACAACACAGGGATGTAAAGTTACAAGTCACAGGGATGTAAAGTACAACACAAGGAATATAGCCAATATTTTAATAACTATTCTACCAGCTTGGTACTGGAAATATCCAAGGGAACACTCTGTAAAGCATATTATTGTCTAACCAGTATTCTGTACACTTGAAACTAACACAAAATAATATTAAATGTAATGGAAAAACAAAATTTAAAAAATATGGCCCTCAGATTAGCAGCACTGACATCTCCTAGGAATATGTTAAAATGCAGAATCTCAAGTCCTGCCTCAGATCCCTAGGTGATTCTCATGTTTGTTAAATTTTGAGAAACACTGATCTATCCTGGTGATTTTAAAATCTGTTGGGCTGCTTACCAGCTTGCCTTGTCCTTGGAGGTTGTAATAGGTAGGACTGGAATAATATCCAGAAATTCAAATTTTTAATAACCGCCTCCAGATGATGGCCTTCTGCCATCAGAATTCAAAAAGCTCTGGTTTATCTATTGCCCGTGATCCTGGTCAAGCCATTTTTCTCATCACACATGGTCCTGGCAGCAGGCACTCTTCTCTCTGTTGGATTCTTTCTTTTCAAGACCACCATCCAAATGGCATTTTCTCTTATTCCTCTTATCCTCAGTTACCTCTTTGCAGCAGTTGCAGTTTTGACTCTCTTCTTCTTTGAAGCTCTCTTTTGATCCTGGTTTCCATTAGGCTAGGACCTTCTTTCCCAGTTCTTCTACTCCTAACTACTTCATTTCTTCTGACTATTCTTTCTCCCCGATCCCTTTATTTTCCCTTCACCCTTGTTGGGCTATCTTGCTCACTTTGTGGTTGTAATTACTACCTCAATGTAAACAATTTTAGGTCATCTGCAACCCTGCCTCTCTTCAGCATCAGCTACCCTACACCTGTGGGAGCACCTTGTAGGCTGCAGTCAGCAATGCTGCCCTCAGAGGCAGCGTGAGCAACAAACCCCCTTGGATCTCAATCCTGCTCTGAACCTGTTGGTGGAAAGATCGTGAGTACATTAAGTTTTGAGTCTCAGTTTACCTCTAAAGTGAGGTTAATAATATCTGCTTCAGAGAACTATTTTTGAGACCAACTGAGATAGCATACATAAACTATGTGCCACATAAGGAATGCTTGATAAATGTTTTACATATATATATATATATATATATATATATATATGCAAAGTAGATAGAAATCAGCTCTCCAGGAATCTATATTCCATTGACTTTCCTGAGGAGCAAACACATTTACATTAAAGTCTCCACACCCCTCTTTTATCTTTGACAATCACTGTAGAACCACTTCATGCCAATTCTGTTGTAACACATACACAAACCTGTTATTTTCTTTTTAAAAAAATTCCTTTTCATGATACCTTTATTAAACTGAACTCAATTCCTTTTACGCTTCCTACTTTTTAACTCTGTGTCTTTGCTCATCATACTTTTTCCTTTGCTTGTATTATTTCCAATTTCACTGTCTCTTAAGGCCAGAGTCTGTTGACACCTTGGCTATGAAATCTATGATCAACTCAGTTCCAAATGATTTTTCACATAGATTCCTGAACTTTTTGAACTGTTGCTCTAACAGGACTTATATTTAGGCACATGACATCATCCCCGCAAGACTAAAAGCTCTAGTCAGACTGGGATTATGGACCTTATTATCATTGTGTTCTCCAACAGGGCTAGCTCACCTATCCTTTCAATGCCAGGAAGCTCAGATGTTCTGCTGGTAGTGGATGGACTGCATTACCTTTCCATGTGAAAGCCAGTGCATTACTCTCCATTATATATGCCAGGAGAGGAGAGCGCTGATGGGAATCAAAATAACAGATTGCCCCAACATTACTGTTACTGGTGTTGAAAGGCATTAGATTTTTCTGCTTCAGATTTACCTTGCTGGTTGTTTTATCAGGCAGACATTAATATGGATTTGCATTCCATGAGCACACACACTTGAAAAACTAAGGGAATGATCCAAAAGCATGTCGAGCAGAGAAGCTAGTTTAGGATTTTCAGTTGCCTAGAGATAATCTCTAAATTGAATAATCAACCCCAACATAACTTAGAACCTGTTTTGTTATTATTTTTCTCTTAGCTTTCTCTAGTCAAAACCCTTTATAGTAATATGAACATTAGTTAAGGGCGTGGTAATCACCCATCATTGACATAAAATACGTCTAATGATGGAGTAGAAGTACTGTGTTTTGAATTGATGCCAGACTGTTACAGTAATGATACCTTACATTTGTGTAGTTGTTGATAATTTATAAAGTAGTTTCACATGTTACTTAATTTTATTTGCTTGACACCCCAAAGTAGATAGAGTGGGTCTTATTATTCTGTTCGGCAGGTGAGGAAACCAAGACTCAGAGGAGTTAAGTAATGTCCTCAGGCTCCCGCTCTCTTTTTTATTTAATATTTTTTATTGATTATGCTACTACACTTTGCCCAATTTTCCCCCTCTCTCCCCCTCCCCCTTCCAGCATTCCCCTCCCCCCTTAGTCCATGTGCATGGGTTGTACCTGCAAGTTCTTTGAGTTCTCTGATTCCCATACCATTTTTTAATCTCTCCCTGTCTACCTTATGCCTACTAACCATGCTTCTTCTTCCCTGTACCTTTCACCCAGTATTCCTCCCTTCCCCCTCCCCACCAAAATCCATCTATGTGATGTCCGTTTCTCTGATTCTGTTCCTATTCTGGTTGTCTGCTTAGTTTTTGTTCCTGTTGTTTTTCTTTTCTTTTCTTTTCTAAAATAAATTTTATTTATGACGCCATTACAGTTGTCCCATTCACCCCCTTCACTCCCCTCCACCCCGCACACCCTTCCTCCACCATTCCCCCCCCTTTCATTCATGTCCATGTGTTACAAGTTCTTTGGATTCTGTATTTCCCATAGTATTCCTGCCCTCCCCCCTGTCTATTTTCCACCTACCATCTATGCTACTTATTCTTTGTACCTTCTCCCCCCTTCTCCTCCTCCCACTCCCCTGTTGCTAACCCTCCATGTGATCTCCACTTCTATGTTTCTGCTCCTGATCTAGCTGTCCTCTTAGTTTGCTTTTGTTTTAGTTGTGGTTGTTAGTAACTGTGAGTTTGCTGTCCTTTCACTGTTCATATTTTTCATCTTCTTTTTCTTAGATAAGTACCTTTAACATTTCATATAATTAGGGCTTGGTGATTGATGATGAACTCCTTGAGTTTGATCTTATCTGAGAAGCAGTTTATCTGTCCTTCCATTCTAAATGAAAGCTTTGCTGGATAAAGCAATCTTGGTTGTAGGTCTTTGGATTTCATGACTTGGAATACTTCTTTCCAGCCCCTTCTTGCCTGTAAGGTCTCTTTTGAGAAATCCGCTGACAGTCTGATGGGTACTCCTTTGTAGGTGACTGTCCCCTTATCCCTTGCTGCTTCTAGGATTCTCTCCTTCATTTTAGTCTTGGCTAATGTAATTATGATGTGCCTTGGTGTGTTCCTTCTTGGGTCCAACTTCTTTGGCACTCTCTGAGCTTCCTGGATTTCCTGGAAGTCTATTTCCTTTGCCAGACTGGGGAAGTTCTCCTTTATTATTTGTTCAAATAAGTTTTCCACTTTTTGCTGTTCCTCTTCCCCTTCTGGTACCCCTATAATTCGGATGTTGGAACTTTTAAAGATGTCCTGGAGGTTCCTAAGCCTCTCCTCATTTTTTTTTTTTTTTGAATTCTTGTTTCTTCATTCTTTTCTGTTTGGTCATTTTTTCCTTCCTTCTGGTCCACTCCCTTGATTTGAGTCCCAGTTTCCTTTCCATCACTATTGGTTTCCTGTGCATTTCTCTTCATTTCAATTAGTTTAGCCTTCATTTGTTCCTCTAATTTGTGACTAAAATCAACCAATTCTGTGAGCATCCTGATCATCAGTATTTTGAACTGTGCATCAGAAAGGTTGACTATTTCTTGGTTGCTTAGAATTATAGGCTCTGGGGCTTTGAGTTGTTCTTGAGTCATAATGTTTTAGTCTGTTCGCACCTATTATGTATGAGGGGTGGAGCCTTAGGTATTCACCAGGGTGGGGCGACCCAGTCACTGGGTTGTGACATGGTCTGGCTGAATGGTTTGTTGTTGTCGGACTTCTGTACAGTTCAATTTTCTGTGTTATGGCTGCGTTTTTGTTACTAAAACTTCATTGTCTTTAAACTTAGTTGTGGGAGGAGGCACAGTGTTTCCACCTATGCCTCCATCTTGGCCGGAAGTCCTTAGTTTTTCATTTCTTTTAGGTTCATTTGTTGATAGTCGAGAATTTGTTGTCATGTTACTGTTCATATTTTTTATCTTCTTTTTCTTAGATAAGTCCCTTCAACATTGAAGGGCAGATAAAGTGCTTCCCAGGTAAGGTCAAGTTAAAGGAGTTCATCATCACCAAGCTCTTATTAGATGAAATGTTAAAGGGACTCAGGCTCTCTTTGCTAGACCCAGGGACCACAGCCTTTGTTCTCTTACTCTCTGGTCCACATGTTTCCTCCTTTGCTGTGCTCCTTCAACGAGCCTCCAGTCTTTCAGTGAGCCTCCAAGCCTCCATCTTTCAGATGGTCAGCATTATTCATTTGTAAAATTTCTAGGTGATGGTTTATTAGTGTTTAAATTTTTCTAGCGAAATTTTTTAAATCCATATATTTTGTAATTTTCTTTCCATTTATTTGAACAAATTTTTCATATGTAAAGTGTTTTCTATAAACTTTGAATCTGTGTCACCTGTGGGTCTGTTTCTATTGTCAGTTTTTTTTCCCCTTTGGACTTTGGTCATGTGGTTTTATTTTAGGGTATGCCTGATAATTTTTTGATTGAATGCTAGGCATTGTATAGTCTTTACAGGGTGGGGCAAAAGTAGGTTTACAGTTGTTCATTTGGTAAATAATACCATACTAATAAAAAAGAGATAATTTCACATACTCACAACTGTAAACCTACTTTGCCCACTCCTGTAGCTGCTGTGAGCTTCAAGAGAAGATTTAGTGTTTACTAGGCAGAGTGAAATAGATTAACTTAATTCAATTAAAGACTGAAGTGAATCCAAGCTGGGTTGTGTTTTGACAAGGTTTAGTCTGACTCTGGCTCTCCCCTCTCCTAGGGAGCAGCCAGCATTAATTGAGAGCCTGGTGTGGTGTGTCTTTTCACTTAAGTATCTTAAAACTACAAAAAAAAAAAAACCCTCTCTGCTTTATAGAGACTTTCTGCTCAGGGTTCTCCCTGCCCCTAACCCTTCTGATCTACTTAAATTCAGAGTTCTGTAAATAGCTTCATGGGAAAACTAGCTTTGCCTTTGAGGCCCCTTAGTCTCTAGCTTTCTCTTTGTAGTCCTAAGACCGCCAGTAGCCCTGCTGGCTTCCATCAGGAGCCTCTGCCTGATTGGAGTGTGGGTCCCCAGTCTCCCAGCCCATGTCTGAAAATGGCAAATCCCTCCAGGTCAGAAGAAACTGCAGAACTCCGACTCACCCCTTCTTATGTTTCCCCTCTCTGGAATTATGTCTTCTCCTATCCTTGTTGTTCCAGCAGGTCAATGATATCTTAAAACAGATGAGCATTTTATCTGGCATTTCTAGTTGTTTCCAGTGGAAGTATTCATCTGCCACAAACTATGCCATCTTACCCCAAAGTGGAAATTAGATTTTTATTATTAATATATAAAAATGCAGATAGGCAAAGGTATTTTTAGGAGGGTGTCTAGCCAGCTGTGGGTGAACCCTCCTCAAGGCATTTACTGTAGTCTCTGGGCTGCCCAGCCAGGAAGAAGGCAGGGAAATGGATGGCTTGTAACTACTGCCTTTTATTAGAAGGCATTTATTAGGCTGAGGAAGGAGTGTTCAGCAAGCTCAAGAAGCCTCAATAGTCCATCAGTTTTCTAATGATTTTATCACAATGTTAATACCCTGGGTGAGCAGCAGGGCTTTGGTATCAGCAAACAGATTGTATTCCATCCCAGGTAACCCAGTACAGAGTCTTACATGAGAGCTGAGAATAATTTAGCATATTTTAATAGAGTTGAAAAAGGCTAATTAGGATAATTTACACTAGAAATAGGCTGATGCACTCAGAGTGAGAGTGGAATGGGGGAGAGGCATTGGACATGGGACTGGTATATTTACCAGTATATTTACTGGTATATTTGGTATATTTACCAAAATGGAGTGTGCTTATGTATGTGGGTATGAAAGAAATAAATTACATGCACAGAGAGTACTTCAGGGACATTCCCTTCTGTGCTGTGACCCTTCAAGGCCAAGCTGGTCTATGGTATTTGTGCAGATGGAAAAATATTCATGGAGCCATTGGGATGTCTGGCATGCCTTATTCATTGGTGGGGGAGCCACACATACTGCAGGCTGTGTGTCTGCATGTCTCTGCATAGCACATGCCATGGCTCCTGCTCCCCAGCGTGGCACCCATCATGGCACCTGTCCCATTGCATGTTTCTCATCATCATCATCATCCCCAGCAGGGAGTCCCTACCTGTGTAAGTACTAGAGGGGAACAAAGCTGGAAAACTGCCAAAACCTTACAGAACATAACATAGTCCTGCACATGCGAGCCCACTTCATGTTATGGGAACAATTTATCAGACCCAGTCTCAAGGCTGTGAGAACACTGGTTATCAGACCCTCCAAGGCTATGGGAACATTGCTTCCCTTAGCTACCCAGACACCTGGGCAAGGAAGCTAGACTGCTTCCACTTACCCTATACCTTCTATCACAGAAACCTTTCTGGATACCCTGTCTGGATTAGATCTTGAGAATAAAGAATTGAAGAGGACCAAAGGCCTACTCTTAAGAACTCTACAGTCTGATGGTGGAGGCTAAGTAACCAGATGAATAATAACAGTTGTGCTGGTACAGCATGGAAGAATGCCCCTGCTGTACTGGAAGCACAGAGCAGGAACAGGGGTTGGATGGGCCAGGAAATGCTTTTAGAGATCACTCTGAAGTGAACAAGTTGGATGGGGTGGAAGACTTTCCAAGTAGAAGGAACAGGGTAAGTAATTGTGCTGCTACAAGACAGGGTGGGGCAAAAGTAGGTTTACCATTGTTCATATGGAAAATAATACAATGGTTGATAAATAATAATATAAGAATAAACACTGTGTTTTGTGTACTCACAAGAGTAAACCTCCTTTTGCCACCCCATTTTGTGGTAAACACACACATGATTCTATAGAAATGGAGAGTTGCTGTCACTTCTACCATTGCCCTGGTTGGGTCTCCACAACCTCTCACCTGGCAAGAGCCTTTTGCCTGCCTTCCATCTCTCATTTCTTGAGTCTATCCTGCACGTTGAATCTGTGTTTTCTTCCTAACGTACTGACCTGGTCATTGTTGGTCACAACTCAAGAACTCCTTAGGGTTTATTTTGTTTATGAAGTACAAAATCCTTGATATACATTAAGCCTTCTGTGACCTGATTATAATAACCTTATTATTCCCCTTTCACCCTCTTCCTCTATGCCCTCCCCAGTGCTACCTTGACTCCTGTTTTCTAGCTTTATTGGATAACTCAGGGATCCTGCCAATGGACAACAGCATTGTTCCACCACTGTGGCTCTGTCTATGGCATTTCTCAGCCCTGAAATGCTCTTCCATGCTCTCTTTCCCTGGTGAAATTCCATGCTTTACTAAAGACCAGATCATACATCACCTCTGTCTGGAAACTTGCCTGATCCTCCCTGTCAGAATGATTTATTTCTCCTTTAAGTTACCAAATAGTTTGCCATTTTGTTAAAAAAACTCACGTTCCACCTATCTTAGACCTTTGTGTCTCTGTTGAAAGCAGCCCCAACCCCAACCAGGACACACTCCTTGGAGGCAGGGAAAATGCCTTATTCATCTTGTAGTCTCCATCACAACTCACAGTGCATTCTGGTTTATTGATTGAATGAATAAATGAATATTGAGTGGGCTTTCCATATATTTTGCTCTAGGTGTCTCTTATTGTAATTAAAAAATTTTTTTAGTCAATTTCAGGGAAAAAGCAAGATAAATTTTATGTGAAGTTTGAGGAGGATTGTAAAAATGATTTATGGTTGGTATCAGATCTGTGCAAATAAGGGAAAAGGCTCACAGTCAGTTGCTGCCTTCTCAATCACTCCAAACCCTAATGCAGAAGCACGGTTGCCTTCTCAGCCATGGCCAAAGCCTGGAGGTCTTCAGGCATTACCCCCTCCCTCACTCATTACCCCCAGCATGCGAGTGGCTTTATGAGTGCTATTCAAATAATAGATAAAAATGCTCACTGCTGAGTGTGTGTTAAGATGTTTATGGGTAATGCTCTGCACTTATAATGCTCTGCAGTTCCGTGTTTGGGAGTGGTCTTTTGCGTGAGTCTCTTAAGCACATTTGTTCTACCAGTGGATATAACTTACTTGCCCAGCCACATTCTATCACTATAAGCCTTGACAGAGGCCATATAGGCTCCAACTTGTGACCTTGGCCTGGCATCACACTCCAGCCATCTGAACTAATCACCCCACCAGGAGTTGGCTGTACCTGTCTCTTCTTATTTCAAGAGTGAATTTGAACATGGAAGCCAGGCAGCTGGGCAGCCAGAACCAACTCCCTGCCTGTTATGAATTGAATGCCCCAAAACAGCTTCTCAATGAGAAAAAGAACACCTCCTGAGCGGTCAAGGTGGGCTCCCCAAATGGGGACAAGACAATAGTGCTGGCACCTGTAGCTTTGCTTCCTGATGACTTTGCACCAACAGCCAGGTGTTTTTTCTCCCCACTCTTCACCAGCCAGTGTTCCCAAGACCCAGATTTAACTTTCTCTTATTTTAGTTTAAGGCTATCACTTCTTTTAATGGTGTCTTAAGCTGCCTGAAATAATTCTTGCCCTTCTTTTATGTGGCTCTGTCTCACATATTAATGGGAAAATTTCCTGTCCTCATAGGTCCTGGTTCTCTGGTTTCCACATATTAGTTTCTTTTAACCTTCATTTATAGGTCGAAACTTCTAATTCCTTATTCATTTTTATTACCTTCCTTTGTATTCAGTCTCCCTCCTTGGCTTCTTCTAAAAGCACAAAGGCTTATACTTCAGGATGTGTTCCAAGAATGACTTGAATGTGCGCCAGTCAGGGACTCCTGTTTGGAGGTCTCTTTGCTTCTTTCCCTGATGAAGCTGTCTTGTGTTCCTCATGTTTCCTTTGCCTCCATGGTCCCAAATCATTGACCTTAAATTTCACCTTCCCAAGGAATGGGCATATTCTCATCATAGCCCAATCCCCAGTCTTGGCTTGGGAGCTAGGAGTTCTGAACAGCATAGAAGCCAAGGTTGGGGAAATATAGGGTAGAAGGAGGAGGGAACCAACAGGTACTGAGCACCTGTGATGTGTCAGGCATTGTGTGAGACACTCACATATATTACCTCTATAAATTTTCCCATCTAAGAGCTACATACTATTGCCCCTTTCTACAGTTAATAAAATGGGCTCAAAATTGTAAAATAACATTTCCAAGAGTATATGGCTAATAAATGGCACATTTGGTATCTGAATGCAGGCTGCAAGACCTCCAAAAGTCTTTCTTTTCACATTCTGCACCTTATTTTAAAGAAAGTGGGAGAAGGAATTTTGCAAAGGGAGCAGCAATGGAAACTCAGAGCAACACTAAGGTTAGAGCTCTGTTTCTTGTGTCTTTATTTCTTGTGTCTTTATCCAGAGTCTGGGGCCAGTGGCTTTCTTCTTGCTTGTGTGTCCTGATAGCAAAACATACAACCACCCTCCCCAGAAAACCCCAAAACAAATAAGCAAAAACAACTCACTTGCTTAGTTCAAACCCTTGTCCCTTTTTCTTGAACTCAGCTTATATTCTGCCTCTTGTTCAGTTGGACCCATGTACCCCCAGATAACCCTGTTACTGGCTTAAGGGGCATGTTGGGCTTACTGTTGCACTGTTCTTGCTGCTGAACTGGGTAGAGAACATTCTGTACCCTAGAGCTTGGGAATTTCTCCCACTAGTTGATGCTGCACTCTGCTGTTTCCTGCTCTGCAATAGGGCTGCTGTGAGAGTGCCCTCTTGTGATGTGTGCATTGGACTAGGCTGAGCAGGTCCCCTCTGTGGGTGACCTCCTATTCCACCCCTCTCTGAGACCAACCAGGTACCAAACAGAAGATATGATGGCCCAACATGGGACAGCCAAGTTTCAGTAGTGACTGGCTGCTTCTGTCACTTAGCAGCAGGCAGGGAGGGGTCTACCACATGTTGTTGTGACCCCTGCCTGACCCTGTCAAAAAGGTAGACACACAAGGGCAGTGTCCCCATCTCAAACTGTCAATGGAGAAGCTCAGCTCTCCCAGAGTAGAGATCACCAGGGCCTGCAGTGGCCTGGGGGAGGCCCACAAAACCCTCCCTCCAGAGCACATTCAGCTCTGGGGACAATTTCTGAGAAGGTTTTGCTTCTTAGAATTAGCCCCATGGGGACACATTTGCTAATTTCTAGACCCACTCATGCTGTTGTGCTGGTCTTTGTGCTGGGAATGGGGAGACAGTGATGAGTAGGATCTGGGACTCGCATTCTAGGAGTGGGCAGTACCACAGTGAAGATGACACACAGATGGTGATAACTCAGGTGGCAACTGCAGGGATGAAGATTTGCACTGTGGAACCAGAGGCAAGGACCAGGCAGCCTAGAACAGGGTTTACAGAGGCAGGAAGGGTTTTTAAGGTAGATGTGCCCCAAACAGGGTTTAAAAGAAGAGTGAAAGTGGGCCAGATGAAGGAGAAGAATACTTCAGAGAAAACTTACAAGTGAGGCAGATGGGAATTGGAGGAGGTAGGACTGGAGAGGAAGGCAGGGTCCAGTCGTGGAGACCCTGAGTGCCAGGACAGAGAGCCTGGGCATGTCACTGGTTGAGCCTGAGCCTAAGAGGACTTTTAAGTAAGGAGAGTGACTTTCCAGTTTGCACTTTAGGTAAGTCATTGTGGTGGTAGGATGGAGGGCATATGGAGGAGGATCTAATTTTAAAAAGAGAGAGCAGTTAAGAGACTATTGCAGTAGTTTGTTCATCCATCCATCCATCCATCCACCCATCAATAAATTTGCTTATTCATCCTTTCATTAAATATTAACCAAGTTCTTAGTATATATCCAGTACTTGGAGAGTACTGGGTATACTGAGGCAGATAAGAAAGATGGGGTCACTGCTCTCCAAAGCTGGCATGGGAGAGATGAGGAGGCTTGGACTCTCTTGGGGAGTACACAGAGGAAGGAAGGTAGAGTAAAATGTCATTTTGGAGGAGAATTTGGTAGGATTTGGCCATTGATGGGATGGGGCAGCCAGTGAACATGAAGAAGGTGAGGCTATCTCCCATCTTCCACTTTGGATGCCTGCCATGGCTGGGTAAGGAGGAAGTCTACACCCTGGTCAATGAGGGAACCCAAGGAAAAGCAGTGTACTTGCCATGCAGACTCAGCTATGCGACAAGTTTGCTTGCTCCATTGACCCTGTCAGCCCAACTTTCATTCTCTCCCATAAAAATTCTGGAGCTGCCACTGGGTGACTGGGCACCAGGACAAGCTTTCCACTGAGGTGAATACCCAGCAAGAGCAGAGGGTGAGCAGTGGGTGTGACAGTCTGCAGGTGCCCACAGATACCCAGTGCACAGCTGGGTGTACAGGTCTGACAGGTGGGGAGGGTCTGGGTGGAAGGACAACTTCAGCATTGTTAGCAAAGTAAACCTAGATAGGAGATAAAATAATTGGGTGGGGATGTAGGGATAAGAAGAGTGGACTAAATGCCAAGATACCTTGGTTCAAGTCTTACATTTGTCATTCATCTGCAGTATGAAAGTTCTTTCTCTTGGGAGAATCTCATAGGTCCTCATCTTAAAGTGAGATGATCAGACTAGGCCAAGTGTCTCCAAGCTTACTTCTGGTGGATAAATCTTTCATTCAAATAAAATCCTCCCAGAGTCCAGTCTGTAGAAACTGAGATGCTGTAGTCGAAGTGGGACATCAGGGACTTGCAGGTTGGGCTTCCTTCTGCCCCTGACCATCCAACACCCAGCCACAGCCCCTGAGGGACATGTTCTGGGGAGTGCAGTTTGAGAACCAGAGATTTGTGCAGTTTTTGAGGTCCCTTCCATCCAATGACAGCTTTCTAGAGCCTGCTTCATGGCTTGTGTTGGTGCAAGGAGTAGAGACAGTGTCTTAGGCCTCCTGGGGGTGCAGTAGACTCATGGGAGACTGGGGAGAAAGGGCACCCTGGAGCCCACATCCAATCCCACAGACCTAGGGCCATTTTTATCTTTCAGTGGCCTAATTAAATCTAAGCCCTTTAATTTGTTTCCCTTAAAAAATAAAGTGGAAAAAGAAAGAATTGTAGCCCCCAGTGCTCTTTCTTTCCTCCTTTCACAGCTCCAGCTCTTCCTCCTTTGTCCTCAGATTTGATCAGTGATTTTATTTCCTTTCCCTCCCAAGAGTGTTGGGGTGGTAAAAAAGTCCTGAGCCTCAGCTGAAGTCAGTTCTGCTTCTCACCCTTTTCAAAGGCCCTACATTCTGAAGGGAGGAAACCCAGAGACTCTTGGCTAAGTGGCTCTCAGCCCAGCCCTCCATCTCCTCCAGGCCCAGCACTGGGGGTGGTGGTTCACTCCTTCAAGCTGAACTGTGCCCGCAGACAAAGGTAGGTACTGAGCTGAGGGCCTAGCTTCCAGTTGGCCAGTTGTGATACAACCCCAGAGGGGCTATGAACAGGCCAGGGGTCTTCCGCTCCCTGTGGCACTGGGCTAGTGAGTGGAGCTGTTTGGCCCCCTCCGTTGCAGCCTATCAGGGTATCAGCCTTCTCTCCCACTGAGACCCTGACCCTCCCTTGGGCAGTGTGGCTGCCAAGTCTTGCCATATACAATTTCATCAAAGCCCCCATGAGAAAAACGTATTCTAATCTAACTGCAAAGCAAAAGAGAGGTTTCTTTGGCCATATCAAGGCATGAGGTCTTTAGCACCAAATGCACTTAAGGCCTTGTTTGTCAGAAATTTCATTTATGCAGAAGAGGAAGAGAGGTCAGCATGTGGGGTCCAACCTTCCCACCGCCTCCCAGGCCTGGAGATAGCCACAGGTGGGAGGTGGAGACTGGCAGCACTGCCTCCTTCATGCACAGCTGAGGCCCTGTCTGGAGTTGAAGCAACAGTGGGCCAATGTCCCTGGTGACCAGGGTGAAATGCACTGTCCTTAGCAGGGCAGGCTAGCGAGATGGCAGACTGTGAAGACCCATGGACCCAGGTCTGTGCAGCCATAGAATGAGCACTTTGATGTGATGATACCCAAAGGGCCTGAGGGACCTCATACCTGTGTACAGAGCCCCGCTCACTGGGACCCGCAGAAGCAGAGCCCCTGGCTTTCACAGGCCTCCACCTAGCAGCTTGGAGATTCTCTCCCTGAGGGCCTCCCTGGGTTGTCTTCCTGGATCCCTCCTAATAGCAGGCCTCCAGCTGGCCATCACCAGCAGAAGGGGCAGGGCTGCCTATTTCTGTAAGATGGCACAGTGGCCCCAGGAGCCCCTCTGTGACTTTTCCTATAAATGACAATACAGCTAACAAGATCTAATGGCAATGGAGGAGAAAGAAGCCCTATGGATGCTGAAGGCATATTGGACACTGGCATAACTTATATTGGGGTGGTGACAGGGTTGGCCTGTTAGTCAGGGCTTGATATGGACCCCAGCTTGTAGGGTCCATGACATTGTGGATGAGACATGACAAATTTACATGGACTACCAAGTACTGTGAAGGAAAAGGGATGGCACAGACACTCTCTCAAGAGGGTAGCACCCTGATCCTTGCCTTGACAAGCTTTTATTACTTTTCTAGGCACATTACATTATGGTTCTCATTTACTGTGCACAGGTTCCCTTTAGGCGATCACCTTTTACAGAAAACAAAGGAGAGGATGCTGCTAATCAGATCACAAAAGAAGGATATTTGCAAATGCAAAGGGAGAAGTGGTTGAACTGGTTACACTGGTCCTTGGAAGGTTTAGCATAGATTTTAGGAAGTTACTTTAAAGATATGCAGTAAATGTTTTCTGCCTTAATTCAAGGTGAGGGAGTTTTAGCAAAAAGCAAGTCTCAAAGCAGTCTAGGTACAACACAGGCCTGATTCCCCATGGGAAAACCTATCCATGGGTGTGGGCCCTATCTTGGCCCACACCATGTAGAATGGTCTCCTATAAGGGCTGGTCTCCACAGAGAGTCTCAACTCTCACCCCATCCCATGCCCATCCTGCTCCAGGCCATTCTCTCTGCTTCTGGCATCCCAGAGGTAGGGCAGAGAGGTTTGGCTGGAGTTAATGTGACACCACCACTCCTGGTGTCTGGCCTTGTTTGGGGAGGTGTTTCTCAACTCAGTCCAATCTATTTTATAACAAGTATTCTCAAAAAGCCCACTTTGCTATCCTGTAATGAAGTTCAGAGATACTCTAACTCTTCTGCACACATGATTTAAAAGCATATAATGTCCTAAATATAACATAATGGGTAAATTAAAATAATATAATGAAATGTACATATTTCAATAATAAATGTCTGGGTATTACTATATGTGGAGGACAAAAATGTCCTCTAAATTTCCAGAAAGCCTCATAGGCTTCTGTGAAGAATCACTGGCTTTGGAGTTTTTCACCACAAATCCTCAACTAGGGCAGGGCCCCATGGGGAGGGGTCACCACCAATACCCACAGAACTCCTACCACAGAAGTCCTCCCCACAAAGATGCTGGCAAAGCAGGGCATTGGGAATCACAGAAACAAACAAAAAGAGTCACCTAAAATGAGGAGATGAAGAAAGAACACACAATAGGAAGGCATAGAAGACTCCCCAGTAAAAGAGCTAAATGCAATGGAGGCAAGCAAACTATCAGATAAAGAATTCAAAAGAATGGTTATAAGGGGAATTCACTGACAACTACAAGGAACTGAATGGGAATTATAACAGTATGAAAAAGGAAATAGAAACTATGAACAACAACCAGAAAGAAGTGAAAAATATAATATCTGAAATAAAAATACACTAGAAGGAATTACAGGCAGGCTGGATGAAGCAAAGGACTGCATTAGTGAGCTGGAAGACAAAGTAGAAGGAAATACCCAGGTAGAGGGGCTGCACGAAAAAAGATTTTAAAAGTATGAAGTTAGCTTAAGGGAACTGCAGGACAACACAAAATGCAACAATATTTGAATCATAGGAATACCGGAAGGAGAAAGGAGCAAGGAATACCAGAAGGAAGAGGAGCAAGAGATAGAAACCCTGTTTGAAAAAATAATGACAGAAAACTTCCTGAATCTGGAGAGGGGAAAAACCATGCAAGTTCAGGAAGCACAGAGGGTCCCTATCAAGATGAACACAAAGAGGCCTACTCCAAGACACATGGTAATTAAAATGCCAAGTTTTAAAGACAAAGAGAGGATCATAAAAGCAGCAAAGGAGAAACAGGAAGTAAGATACAAGGGAGCTCCCATAAGACTAACAGCTGATTTCTCAATAGAAACACTACAAGTGAGAAGGGAATGGCAAGAAATATTCCAAGTAATGAAAAGCAAAGGCCTGCAACCAAGACTACTCTACTCAGCAAGGTTCTCAGTTAAAATGGAAGGTGAAATAAGGAGTTTCCTAGACAAAAGAAGGCTGAAAGAATACACCTCCATCAAACCAGCACTGCAAGAGATACTAAAGGGACTGCTTTAAGAAGAGGAAGAAAAAGAATGAGAGAGAGAGAGAGAAAAACACAGGTACAAAGGGGGGAGAATGAATAAATACCTATCATTAATAACCTTAAATGTTAATGGATTAAATGCTCCAATCAAAAGATATAGGGTAGCTGAATGCATGAGAAAACAAGACCCACACATATGCTGCCTACAAGAGACCCACCTCAGAAAAAAACCTTACACAGACTGAAAGTGAAGGGTTGGAAAAAAATATTCCAAGCAAATGGAAAGGAAAAAAAAGCTGGGATAGCAATATTTATATCAGACAAAATAGACCTCAAAACAAAGGCCATAAAAAGAGACACTGAAGGACACTTTGTAATACTCCAGGGAAAAACCCATCAAGAAGACATAAACATTATAAACATGTATGCACCCAACATAGGAGCACCCAAATATATAAGGAAAATCCTGGAGGACTTCAGGAAAGATGTAGACAGAAACACACTTACACTAGGGGATTTTAACACCCCACTGCCAAAACTGGATAGATCTTCCAAACAAAATATCAACAAGGATATTGCAGCATTGAACAATACCTTAGATCAAATGTACTTAACTGATATATGTAGAACCATTCAACCCAAAGAAGCAAAATACACATTCTTCTCAAATGCACATAAAACATTTTCAAAGCTAGAGACCACATGATAGGACACAAAACCAGCCCCAGTAAATTCAAGAAAATTGAAACCACATCAAGCATTTTGTTGGATTACAAGGGTCTAAAACTAGAAATGAGCCTCATGGAAAAACTCAGGAACACTCAAAGTCATGGAGATTGAATAGCATGCTATTAAACAATGAATGGGGACTTCTGGCCAAGATGGAGGTGTAGGTAGACACATTGTGCCTCCTCACACAACCAAAATAAGGACAACAACAATTTTTTTTAAAAGCCAGTACTGACAGGAAATTGAACTGTACAGAAGCCCAACAACCAAGGAGTTAAAGTAGACACATTCATCCAGACCAGTAAGAGGGGTGGAGACAGGGAGCCTCTTCTACCATCTCTTGCTCCAGAGGATTTCTAAAGGAGGAGGAAAGACAAGTGGGATTGGAGCTCAGAGCTCAGAGCTCTGTAAGGTGGAGAGGTCACCACAGTGGCTTGATGAGTTGCAGTTGCTGGGGTTGCCCTGCGAGATATACATGCATGTCCATAGTTGTGTTCACTTAGGCAGTGCTTTTCTAGCCTTATTGCTTCACAGCAGCCTCAGCAGGTAGGGAAAGAGCTCTCCATCTCCCATTTTACAGAATGGGAATTGGATCAAGGATGGATTCACTGCCAGTTCAAGTCAGGAACAGAATTGGGGCTGGATTCTGGGTCTCAGGTTCTGATTTTGGCTCAGAGTGCACTGCTCTTCCAGCATTGTTCACGGGACTCTCTGCTGGTCATTCGTTCCTCGCCAGCTGTTGGTATTTATGAGAGAATGTGTATGGAAGTGTGTTGTAACTAAAGCCTAGGGTGTGAGCCACACTTCAGTTGTGTTCACTGAGGACTTGCTGTGTGCGAGACGTCATGCTGGGAACCAAGCAGGATGCAGTGTGATGTGCTATCCTGGCTCTTCAGGAGGAATGATGTTTAATAATGTTGGGAATTTACCCAGCCTAGAGGCTCATCCTGACTTACAGTCCATAACTCAGTATTTTTGGAGAAAGGGAAGTGCTAGTGTCATGTCTATTGCACTCAGAGTAAAGACAAAGGACTCTCAGAAGGAGTAGACTTCCTTCCTTCCTTCCTTCCTTCCTTCCTTCCTTCCTTCCTTCCTTCCTTCCTTCCTCCCTCCCTCCCTCCCTCCCTTCATTCTATTCTTCCTTGTCTCTCTTTCCTTCTCTCTCTGTCCTTCCTTCCTCCATTCATTCATTCTTCCATTTGTATTTTTCTGTCAGCAGTGACTGAGCATTCACCGTGTGCCAGGCGGTGATCTAAGTGCTGTGCATATAGGTGGGGAACAGGCAGTCACAGTTTCTGGCCTCTTTGGACTTAAAATCTAGTGGAAGACACAGAGGACTAAGTAAGCACTTATTGAAAGTATCAAATACATCCTAAGGAGGCTTCAAAAGGGGAAATATGAGGTGCTATAGTATCACTTAGCAAGGGCCTGTGCCCTGATGTAGGTGTTAGGGAAGCCTTCCCAGAAGAAATCATGACTTAAGCTGAGAACAGAAGTTCTCAGTTTAAAAAAAAAAAAGTTAGTCCAGGTAAAGAGAGTGTGGAAGGTTGGTGTAGTTAGAGGAAAATGTATGTTCAGAAGTTTGAAGCAGTTATGTTCAGTGTTTTTATGAGATGTGTGAGACAGAAAGGTGAGAAGAAATGATGAACCTGGGCAGGTAGGCAGGGGCCAGATGATAGAGGGCCTTAGGAACCCTTTTAAGGAGGGTTAGATGTTAGTCTGGTACAGGGAAAAGCTCCTTGTACCTCCTTGCAAGTCAGAGGCAGGGCAGACGATCAGATTTCTGTGTGAGAGAGAATCCTCCGGCTGCAATGAGAATGAATTGGAGGAGGCAGTTGTTCAGTGTGGGTCCTGCTAAAGTTGAGGTGTCTCTGGGCTTTCCACTGGAGATGCCCATATTGTAGGTCATAGCTGTGTGGATCTGGACCTCAGAAGAGAGGTGCCCGCTGGAAATGGGGATGCACCGTGTCCTTGCCAGCACTACACCCAATGCCAGTCCTGGCCAGGTATCGAGAGTGAGCTCATCATGCAGCAAGTAAAGTGGTGTCTACAGTGCTGCAGTGGGAGGAAGAAGAGGCCTAAGACAGAGTTCTGAGAAGCTAGCAGATAACTACGAGGACCAGCAGATAATCTGAGAATAAGAAGCCCTTTTTAGAGTCGCAGAGGAATCCAATGAAAGCTATGGGTCTTCTTTTTAAAAAATACCAAAGCAGAGATCATAAGCTTTTGAACAGGCCCACTTCCCCCAGTCCTCCTGGAGGCTGATGGGTGAACACGGGGAGGAAGCCCTGCGAAGGCGCCTCCCTAGAGAGGGTGAGGTCTCCACCCCACCCCATTCCTCTTCTCTCTCCTGATTTTCTGATTCCTACTCACTCTCTCTCCATCTCTGTCTTCCCCTTTACATTTCCTTCTACAGACATAAGTTTTCCCCACCCAGAGTTTTCTGGCCTGTTGTGCAGAATGACATTTGCCAAGGTGGGTGAGAATTCTCAGGTCCCCATGCCACAATCCATACTTCTACAGCATTATGCATACCAGGCTCCACAAATGCTGCACTGGCTCCTTTTCCTGGGGCCAGTGGACTTGGGTAGATATTCCTTCTTTGAGATGGAGCTGAGGGCCCTGAAGCAGAAAGCAAAATGCAGCCTCCTCCGGGTCCCAACTGTGATTTAATTCACATGAGTTAAACACGCTGCTCCCAAGCCTTTTTTGTGTGTGTGTTGAGTACATTGGCTTCCATGTGGGAGAAATAACCCAAGCAAAGGCACCCAGATAGAGCTGTCCTGAGCAAAGCTTCAGGTTATTCAGGCATTGGTTCATGGGAATTTGCCTGGAAGAGAAGTGGGGCTAAGGGCAGGCTGTTTCCAGGTCATGGTCCCAAATGCAAAAAGGGCAAGGAGTCTGGGCTGTTCTGCAGGTAGTTATGGAGCTGGCAGCAGTGTTGGAGATGGGGGTGACCATACCAGAGCTGAAGTAAAGGAACCAGAGCTGGATTTGCAGGAACACAAACCCAGATTTGTACAATTATAGAACCCATTAATTGATCCCAAATGTGAATCAAATACTTGGTATTTGCAGACTGAGAACTTGAACCCAAGAGCTTCAAAGAGAAGATTCAGTCCCTCTCTTTGGAGATGTGGCAGCCTGGCTAAGGAAAGAGATACTGTATGGCAGTCGGTAGAGAGGAAGCTCAGGCCCTTGGCATGCCCACCCCAGGCATTCACTCACCCAAGGCTTCCTGGAGAGAAAACCTTCCCAAGCAGCCTCCACTTGGACCTGGGAAATAAGGGATTCACAGGGGTGGTGGTTCTGTGCATGATAGTTATCTGAATTTCATTTAGCAGCTCAGGGTACTGGCACAAAAGCCCATTTGCACAGTCTGGGCTAAAATTTTAGCTTGGAGGGTTAAAGAGGGCAAGGGTTAGGACTCCAATCCTCCACATATTTGCTGTGGAGACCTCTTCATACCCAAGAGGGGACAGACTGAATGCCGAGGCTCCTTGGTGCTCAGATGGGCAGTTTTGGGTCCAGTCTGGAGATTTCTCCCAATGGCCAAATGACCTTTAAATGGAGGAAATGGCCTTGCACTCATTGCAGACCAGGTCCCCTTAATGCCAGCTGGGGGCTGGGATGGCCTAGCTGTGCTAATGCAAATATAACAGGGATGAGAAGAAGGAAGCAATGGCAACCCCCCCGGGTGGTAGG
Organism: Sturnira hondurensis; assembly: GCF_014824575.4. NCBI lineage: Eukaryota > Metazoa > Chordata > Mammalia > Chiroptera > Phyllostomidae > Sturnira > Sturnira hondurensis. Next base: position 3,465,281 of record NW_028092815.1, on the reverse strand, counting down.
CAACACTGCAGGAATGGATGCTTCCAGAAAGGTGACCCCATGTGAAATGTTTACACTGTTACCAAGGCAGAGACCATGCCACCCTTGGCTTTCTTCCTGTCTGCTGAGCTAGCTCACAGATGTGGCAAACTGCCAAGGTTCTGGAAATACTAAGATCCTGAAGAAGACAGGGCCCACTTCTTTTTTGTCACCCCCACCACATCCCCTTGCCTTTTTAGGAAGACAGTGTAGGGCCAGGAAATCTAAACCCCAAAAGCCAAAACACTGGGTTCCAGAATTTGATCTGTGACCATGGCTATATAAGCTGACCTCTCTGCTCCCCATTTCTTTACTTGTAAGAAGGAAAATAAGAATCTTCTTTTTAAAGTTTTCATTTGTTTTTAGAGGAGAGGAAAGGAAGGAGAAAGAGATAAACATTAATATGCATTGAGACAAGGCCTACAACCCAGGCTTGGACCCTGTCCAGGAATCGAACTGGAAACCTTTCGGTTTGTGCAATGATGAACTACACCTATTGGGGTTCAGATCCTTTTGTTTCCTATCTTGCCAAGGTGGCTGAGGAGGCTGAATGAGATAGTGAAAGGGAGAGTGCATCAATGGGGAAAGTCCTCTGGGTATGTGGGCTTCTAATCAGGGAACCCTGCCGGGGTGTGACACCCTGGAGTGGGTATATGGTCAGAAACTGCTCTCTTAGAGCCAAGCCTCCATCCACCACTCAGGGCTGGGGCAGAAAGCCACCAAGGTGGGGGGGTGGCTTCCCAGTGCCAGCAGTCACCTGTTACAAGAGAGCTTGAGGGACTTCTGATCAGAACTAAATCAGCTCCACTTTTCCTCCTAAGTGCCTATCTAGACACATACCTGATTTGGGGGAAGGAAGGCCTTAACTCATCTGCTTGATGCTATGGGTGCTCTGAATTCTGATGTGTCCTTCCTGCCATCTCCCCTCTGTTCTGACTCCTTTCCTTGCCTCCTCTCCAAGAACAAAGCCCAGGCTCAGCCCTGGAGCCACAAGACTGCAGCCTCATGACTCTCTGGAGTTCCTAAGAAAGCCAGCTCTGGGAATCAGTGGGGGACCTATCAGCCCCTTATTCTACTTATTCCTCTCCCTGTCCTTACCTAGGAAACAGGTAAAACATAGAAAAACTTTTACTCTTGGTAGACTGAGGAGTGATTTGATTCACATGAGTTAAACCATCTGTAAGTTGTTAAAGTGCCCAAATTCAGGGGAGGCTGCTTGCCAGTCTCCATTTCCCAAGCACAAGGTGAGAAGAAATGGGCATCATAGCAGCAAACAGGTTTAGGCCAGGGTTAAGAAAGAGCTTGGTGCTGTTGAATAGAAGGATTTTCTCTGCTTCTTGTTCCTCTTCTCTCCAATGTTCTAAGCCAGGACACTTAACCTCCAGCTGCAAGTACAGCCTTGCTCCAGCATGAGGTTAATCGAGCCCCTGAGATTGAAGGAAGAGGGGATGGGGTCTATGCCGTCTCGAGCCCTGTCTGTGTACTGAAGACAAACCAGCTGCTTGCATGGGCAACCCTGTCCTCCCCTCAAGGGCACAGTGGAGGTAGTCGGGATGTGGTCTGCCACCTCAGGAGGGTCAGCCTGGCTGCTGTTGCCTTCCTTCTAGGACTCACCTTGGCCCTGCCTTTGTTACAGAACAGGAATGGGGCGGGGGGCACAATACACTATTACTCAAAGTACCCCCACTAGGTTCCCATTGCCCGCTGCCAGAGGAAGGATGTCCCTCACTGCCAGAGATTTGTGAAAAGAAAAGGAAATGTTTATTTAAAGCTATACAGACTTAAAGTAGTGACCTAATGACTTCATTAAAATATTAAAGTCTTTTAAGATACCTGCAGACACACACAGTCCTTCCTTCTCCCTCTGCCCTTATCTGGGGTACCATATCTCAGGAAAAGTTGCAGTCCGTGATTCAGGCTCCTGGCACCATCAGCTGTGTCAACCTCAGGATCTCCAATTAACCCAAAGCCATGTGGCACCTTCTCATGGCTCACCAACAAAAGTCCATGCATCCTTTTTCTTCCAGGCAAAGTCTCTCTTGCTTCCTAAGCCACGTAGCAAGAGGGAGCACCCTAAAGCCAGTGGTCCTCACTCTCACCAAAGCCGTGTGGTTCTCCTGCACTGCCACAACCACATAGTGATTCCTCTCAATGGTTGCCGTGTCCGGGGTTTAAATCCCCCTGCCAATCTTCATCTGCCACCCCATTTCTGACTCCTTGCGAAATTGGCTACAGTTGCAAGCACTCCCATATCTTCCCAGCTTTACTGTGCTCTCATAGTGAGTCTGGGCAGGCATGGCCCTGTGGTGTGGAGCCAATCATCTCCAAGCTCTCACACAGGCACTGTAAGCAGGGGGAGTTGCCTCCCAGTTACATCTTGGGTGGAAGTCATTTCCATCCTTCTGGCTCAAAGCATGGCAACAGCTATTTAACGTACCTGCAACCAGTTAAAGGTTATAGATATGTTAAATGACCATGCTTGAGGTTAGCTGCAAAGCTGTTGCTGTACAAAACAGTTCTGCATGTTCCTGCTCCATGTGTCCCTTCGCCCAACTCATACCTGTAGGGTGAAGGGCTGAGGACATCCTATATATCTTTCTAATATTCCCTGAACACCTTGAGTTCTGGACCCCATTCCAAATCCCTATTTGGGCCCCACCTTGGCTGCACCCTGTATCATCTTGACTTGACCTCTTTGCCTGTGCCCTTACCTCAAGTTGCTACAGGACTCTCCTCACGCTGTTTCCAGCTTGCTTCCCAAACCGAATGCTTGGGCCTTTCCCCCTTCTCCATTAACCTGCCTAGTTTCAGTTCTGCTCTCATTGAAATGGTTTCACACTGGTCTGATTCCTGCTTTTAACTAGAATTGTTATTCATGGGGATGATTTGCTAAGCAAGGAGGTGGCCTCTTCTAATCTTTTATACAATAAGCAGGTACTTAAGTAAAAGAGGTTTTTAAAATATAGAAAGACTACAGCAACTTCAATGGACACATCAAAAACCATATTTTATATAATCTATTTGGCTTAAGTAGACATAGGAGTAGGGATGGGGGTCAACCAGATGTTCTTCTCTCAGAACAACCTAGGATTATAAAGGTCTGTCACTCACTGCCTGTGTGACCTTAGGCCAGCTACCTGACCTTGAGTGCTGTCCCTTTTGATAAAGTCAGACTGATAATACCTACCTCCTAGTTGTGAAGACAAGCTGAAATGCAGCATATGAAGTCAGTCTCCCAGAAGCCTGGCACACTCCTCATACATATTATCATTCCCTTCTACTTGCCCTTCTGCTTCCCCTTCAGGCCTCAGGGGTCCTGAGTTATGTTTAGACACTCCTTTTCATACTAAAAAGGTATTTCATTTCAGACTCAGATTTATGTGAAATGAAGGTGTTAGATAAGCTTCCCTTCCACTTAACATTCAAAATTGGAATTTACAAAACAGAAAATTAAAGTACAATGGCTAGACTTCTTACAGAAGATTCCTTCTTTTTTGCATAACAATATTGATTGAGGTACTTCTACTACAGAGCATTTTTGTCCACATTAGAAGGAAGCTATTATGCATTTGACAGAGAAGTAAAGAGAGTCTGAAAGCTAAAGAATTAAGTATTAGGAAGCTTTGTTTAAAGATCAATTAAAGAAAGGAATAAAATAAATTAAAAAGTAAGATTTTCAGAAACTGGAATTTGATTTATAAAAATTTAAATTGCTTTAGGAAGCAACTTTTGCATAAAACAAAGTACACCTGAACTGAAGAGCAGTGAGCTACCTGGTACCTGAATGCAGAGCACACTGAGTGTCTGTGTTGGGGGGACAGAAGGGGAGGGGGAGAGAGGGCGAGATTTAGAAGCCAGAGCTTCTGTTGGCATGACCATTAAAACTACTTTTGCCTTCCCACCAACAGTGCACCAGGGTCCACTCTTCTCCATATCCTCACCAGCACTTTCTTGTTGACTTATTAATGATGGACATTCTGACAGGTGTGAGGTGATATCTCATTATGATTTTGATTTGCATCTCTCTGATGGTTAGTGACATTGAGCATTTTTTTCATATGTCTGTGGGCCCCCTGGATGTCCTCCTTGGAGAAGTGCCTGTTTGGGTTCTCTGCCCAAATGGTTTCTTCAGGGAGGGGCAGATGAGGCAGGGTCAGCTAGCTCAGGTTTGCCCAGCGTGAATATTCTCAGTAAGTTCTGGGGTACAGCGGCTGTTCCTGGTTGTCTGGTAGCTGGTCCTGGAAGTAAATGGGGCAGGTGGACAGTGGATGTCGGTTCTGGATTGGTTGGTTTGTATTTCCAAGCACCTTTGCAGGCAAACTGTTTAGTTTTTCTACGAATTGGCTAACTTGGAGCAAGGTAGTGCCTCTAGAGTCAACAATGTCCCAGATGTCAAAGCCACAGAAAACAGAAGACATGGATAATGCAGGCAGTTAAGGGAATAATCACAGATAACATTTATTGGACAGTTAACTATGTGTCAGGCACTTTTCTTAGGAATCTACATGTTTAATGCAATTCCCACATCATCTGCAGGCATTATATGCTACATTACAAATGGCAAAACTAAAGTGTAAAGGATTAGGTAACTCGAGCCAGGTTACGCAGCTAGTCAGTGGCTGGCTCCAGGGCTGGCAGTCTTAATCACTGTGCAATGCTACCTCTCCCACGGGCAGATGCTGAGCATGTCACAGCAATGGGTGTCAGTCCTTCACTCAGCAGAGACCATTTTAATTAAAGTTGAGAATTTCCTTACTAAAGGACTGCTTTAAGGAAAGGAAGGAAAAGAGAGAGACAGAGAGGAATTCAGGTAAAAAAATGGCAATGAATAAGTACTTTCAATAATAACCTTAAATGTAAATGGATTAAATGTTCCAATCAAAAGACTTAGAAGGATGGAATAGAGTAGCTGAATGGATAAGAAAGCATGACCCACACATATGCTGTCTACAGGAGACCCACCTCAGGACAACAGACCATCACAGACTAAAAGTGAAAAGATGGAAACAAATTTTCCAAGCAAATGGACAAGAAAAAAAGCCGGGGTAGCAATTCTAGTATCAGACAAAATAGACTTCAAAAAAAGGGCAATAAAGAGAGACCCAGAAGGTCACTACATAATACTCGCGGGGAGAATGGACTAAGAAGACATTAACATCGTAAATATATATGCACCCAACATAGGAGCTCCCAAATATATAAGGAAAATCTTAGAGGACTTCAACAAAGATATTGACAGAAACACAATTATAGTAGGGGATTTTAACACCCCACTGTCAAAAATGGACAGATCTTCCAAACAAAATATCAACAAAGATATAGCTGCACTAAACAACACCCTAGATGAAATGGACTTGACTGATATATACAGAGCCCTTCATCCCAAAGAAGCTAAATACACATTTTTTTTCGAATGCACATGGAAAATTTTAAAAGATAGACCACATGATAGGACACAAAACGAGCCTCAACAAATTCAAGAAAATTGAAATCATACCATGCATTTTCTCTGACCACAAGGGACTGAAATTAGAAACCCACCCCAAAGAAAAAAACCCAAAACACCCAAAAGCATGGAGACTGAATGGTCTATTTAAAAACGAATGGCTCAAGATTGAAATTAGGGAAGAAATCAAAAAGTTTCTGGAAACAAATGAAAATGAACTCACAACAAACCAAAACTCATGAGACACAGCAAAGGCAGTCCTGAGAGGGAAGTTCATAGCAATACAGGTTTACCTAAAGAAGATAGAAACATTTCAAACAAACAACCTAACCCGACGCCTGCAAGAACTTCAAGAAGAAAAACAAAGACAGCCCAGAGCAAGTAGAAGGAAGGAAATAACCAAGATCAGAGCAGAATTAAATGACAGAGAGACTAAAAGCACAATTCTAAGGATCAATGAATCCAAGAGTTGGTTTTTTTAAAAGGTAAACAAAATAGACAAACCTTTAAGTAGGCTCATCAAGAAAAAAAGAGAGAGGACCCAAATAAACACAATCAGAAATGAAAGAGGAGAGATTACAACTGATACCACGGAAATAGAAATTACTGTGAAGAACTGTATGCCAAGAAATTTGAAAACCTTGGTGAAATGAACAAATTTCTAGAAAAATATAATCTTCCAAAACACTATGAAGAAGAAGTAGAAAGCCTGGACAGACCAATAACAGCAGATGAAATTGAAGTAGTAATCAAAAAACTCCCATCACACCAAAGCCCTGGACCAGATGGTTTCACAGGAGAATTCTACAAAGCACTTAAGGAAGAGCTAACCCCTATTCTTCACAGACTGTTCCTCAAAATCCAAAATGATAGGAAACTCCCAAACTCTTTTTATGATGCCACCATCATCCTAATTCCAAAATCAGATAGAGACACAACAAAGAAAGAAAACTTCAGGCCAATATCATTGATGAACATAGACACTAAAATCCTCAACAAAATATTGGCAATCGCATCCAACAATACATCAAAAAGATCATACACCACTACCAAGTGGGATTCATCCCAGGGATGCAAGGATGGTTCAATATCTGCAAATCAGTAAATGTAATACATCACATAAACAAAAGCAAAGACAAAAAACACATGGTCATATTAATAGATGCGGAAAAAGCTTCTGATAAGGTACAACACCCATTTATGAGAAAGGTACTCAGCAAAGTGGGAATAGAGGGAGCATTCCTCAATATAATAAAGGCTATATATGAAAGACCTACAGTCTCAATGGGCAAAAACTGCAAGCTTCTCCACTAACATTAGGAACAAGACAAAGTTGTCCACTTTCACCACTTCTATTTAATATAGTATTGGAAGTTCTAGCCTCAGTGATCAGGCAAGAAAAGGAAATAAAAGGCATTCAAATTGGAAAGGAGGAAACAAAACTGGCATTGTTTGCAGATGACATGATAGTGTACATGGAAAATCCTATAGCCTCTACCAAAAAACTGCTCAAACTAATAAATGAATTTGGCAAAACAGCGGGATACAAAGTCAATATACAGAAATCAAAGGCATTTTTGTATACTAACAATGAAACAGCAGAAGCAGAAATCAAGAAAAAAAATCTCATTCAATATAGCAAAAACAAAAACAAAATATCTGGGAATAAACCTAACCAAGGAGGTAAAAGACCTGTATGCAGAAAACTACNAAATAGACAAGCCTTTAAGTAGGCTCATCAAGAAAAGAAGAGAGAGGGCCCAAATAAACCCAATCAGAAATGAAAGAGGAGAGATTACAACTGATACCACAGAAATAGAAGGGAGTTTAAGAAATTACTATGCAGAACTGTATGCCAAGAAATTGGAAAACCTAGGTGAAATGGACAAATTTCTAGAAAAATATAATCTTCCAAAACTCAATGAAGAAGAAATAGAAAGCCTGAACAGACCAATAACAGCAGATGAAATTGAAACAGTAATAAAAAAATTCCCATCACACAAAACCCTGGACCAGATGGTTTCACAGGAGAATTCTACAAAGCATTGAAGGAAGAGCTAACTCCTATTCTTCACAGACTATTCCAAAAAATCCAAAATGATGGGAAACTCCCAAACTCTTTTTATGAAGCCAGCATCATCCTAATTCCAAAACCAGATAGAGACACAACAAAGAAAGAAAACTTCAGGCCAGTATTGCTGATGAACATAGATGCTAAAATCCTCAACAAAATATTTGCAAATTGCATCCAACAATACCTCAAAAAGATCATACACCACAACCAAGTGGGATTCATCCCAGGGATGCAAGGATGGTTCAATATTGGTAAATCAGTAAATGTAATATATCACATAAACAAAAGCAAAGACAAAAACCACATGGTCATATCAATAGATGCGGAAAAAGCTTTTGATAAGGTACAACACCCATTTATGATAAAGGTACTCAGCAAAGTGGGAATAGAGGGAGCATTCCTCAATATAATAAAGGCCATATATGAAAGACCTACAACCAACATCACACTCAATGGGCAAAAACTAAAATCTTTTCCACTAAGATCAGGAACAAGGCAAGATTGCCCACTTTCACCACTTCTATTCAATATAGTATTGGAAGTTTTAGCCTCAGGGATTGGGCAAGAAAAGGAAATAAAAGGCATTCAAATTGGAAAGGAGGAAACAAAACTGGTATTGTTTGCAGATGACATGATAGTGTACCTGGAAAATCCTATAGCCTCTACCAAAAAACTGCTTGAACTAATAAATGAATTTGGCAAAACAGCGGGTTACAAAGTCAATATCCAGAAATCAAAGGCATTTTTGTATACCAACAATGAAACAGCAGAAACAGAAACCAAGAAAAGAATCCCATTCCATATAGCAAAAAGAAAAATAAAATATCTGGGAATAAATCTAACCAGGGAGGTAAAAAGACCTGTATGCAGAAAACTACACAACACTGAAGAAAGAAATCAAGGAAGACACAAACAAATGGAAACATATACCATGTTCATGGATTGGAAGAATTAACATCATCAAACTGTCTATACTACCCAAAGCAATTTACAGATTCAATGCAATACCTATTAAAGTACCAATGGCATATTTCACAGACATAGAACAAACACTTCAAAAATTTATATGGAACCATAAATGACCCCGAATAGCAGATGCAATGTTGAGAAAGAAAAACAAAGTAGAAGGGATCACAATACCTGATATTAAACTGTATTACAATGCCACTGTAATTAAAACAGCCTGGTACTGGCATAAAAACAGGCACATAGATCAATGGAACAGAACAGAGAACCCAGAAATAAACCCAACTCTCTATAGTCAATTAATATTCGACAAAATGGGCAGTAACATAAAATGGAGTAAAGATAGCCTCTTCAACAAATGGTGTTGGGAGAACTGGACAGCTACATGCAAAAAAAAAAAAAAAAAGAAACTGGAGCCCCAACTTACGCCATACACCAAAATAAATTCGAGATGGATAAAAGACTTGAATATAAGCCGTGACACCAATAAAGTCCTAGAGGAGAACATTGGCATGAAAATATCAGATATTTCACGCAGCAGCATTTTTACTGATAGAGCAAGAAATATAAAGGAAAGAATAAACAAATGTGATCTCATCAAAATAAAAAGCTTCTGTGCAGCTAAAGAAAACAGCATTAAAACAAAAAGACAACCAACTGGGAAAACATATTTGCCAATGATACCTCAGACAAAGGTTTAATCTCCAAAATATACAAAGAACTCACACGACTTCACTCTAAGAAGACAACTAACCCAATTAAAAAATGGGGAAAGGACTTGAACAGACATTTCTCCAAGGAGGACATACAGAGGATCAAGAAACACATGAAGAGATGCCTAGTATCGCTTGCTATCAGAGAGATGCAAATTAAAACCACAATGAGATACCACTTTACACTGGTCAGAATGGCCATCATAAACAAAGCAATAAACAACAAATGTTGGAGAGGGTGTGGGGAAAAGTGGACTCTGGTCCACTGTTGGCGGGATTGCAGACTGGTACAACCATTATGGAAAACAGTATGGAATTTTTCTCAGAAAACTAAAACTGGACCTGCCTTTTGACCCAGCAATTCCACCGCCAGGATTGTATCCTAAAAACCCTAAAACACCAATCCCAAAGAACATATGGACCCCAATGTTCACAGCAGCACAACTTACAATAGCCAAGAGTTGGAAGCAACCTAGGTGCCCATCAGTAAATGAATGGCTCAAAAAACTATGGTACACATACACCATGGAATTCTATGCAGCAGAAAGAAAGAAGGAGCTCCTACCTTTTGCAACAACATGGATGGAACTGGAAAGCATTATGCTGAGTGAAATAAGCCAGGCTTTGAAGGACAAATACCATATGATCTCACCTTTAACAGGAATCTAAACAACAAAACAAACAAGCAAGCAAAATATAACCAGAGACACTGAAATAGAGAACAGGCTGACAGGGACCAGAGGAAAGAGGGGGTGGAGTTTCAGGGGAAATAGGGGAGGGACTTAGAGGAACAAATATAAAGGATACATGGACAACAACTGAGAAGGGTGGAAATGGGAGGGGGGAGCAGAGTGGGTGGGATTGGATGGGAGTAATAGACAGAAAACTGTGCTTGAAAAATAATTAAATAAATTTTTAAAAACTGTAAAAAAAGTTGAGAATTTCTTGCATTTCTATGTCAGGTTTTTCTTTTCAAAGCTGTGTTTGCTTCCATGATGGAGATGGTACCATTTTGCTGTAGGATTAAATCTTTCTGACTGCCAGTCAGAAAGATTTTGAGGCTTTTTCAAAGAAACCTATTGATTCAACCCAGGAGCCAGACCCCAGCTCTGGCTCTTCTGAAAGGAACCATCCTTCCCCTCTCCAGGCAGCACAGTGGGCTTTCCTCTAACATGCACTTCCTTCACTAGCACTCACACAGTGTCTGGGTCTCACAGACTCTTGCAAACCCATGTGCTGTTCTGTCTATAAAAACCAGCAAAGAACAGTCTGACCCGAGTCCTCTGGAATGGTCCCAAATGAGGTTTACTTGATAATCATGTTTTCCTTAAGGATGTTTAAAGGAAGCAGTCACAGGGTGTTATTTAGACATCACCTGTTCCTTCTCAATGAATGGTGGTTCAGGAGCAGAAATATAAACAAAAGATTGTGAAGGGTTAAAATTCCTAAGGGTGCAGTGTGCTGGGAGGGAAAAAAGGAAATTCAGTCACTGCCCCCATCTATGGAACAAGTTCCAAGACCCCATTGGCTGCCTGAAAAGGCAGACAGCACAGAACCCTACACATACCATGTTTTTTCCTATGCATACTCAGTTATGATAAGATTTTCTTTATGAATAGGCACACTAAGAGATTAACAACAACAATAATAAAATAGAACAGCTATAACAATATATCATTATAAAAGTTATGTGAATAAGGTTTCCCTCTCAAACTATCTGAAATTTTCCTTTTTATATTTTCTGACTGGTTGATCATGGGTAGCTGAAAATGCACAAAGTGAAAAGGAGTGAGGAGGAATGAGGAGGGACTACAGTACTAAGGCTTGTAGCATGCGTCTTGACTTCTGGTAATCGGCCTTCTCTCCTCTGTTCAGGTGATCATGGCTCCCAAGTGGGTGACAGAATTCATTTAGTATTAACTCTTCTGAGCGGTCCTGCAGGGGCCCATCTTTTCAACTGATACTCATTTTTGTAAAATAAGATCTGTTAGAATGTCTGATGTTCTGTTAAACTCAGATATGTGATATATGTTGCAAATGTGTCCTCCATTTTAACTAAACTAAAACCTTTTAGTTTTCTTTACAATATATTTTGATATTTGTGTAGAGTCAAATTTATTGCATTCTCCCCTTACGGTTTTTGTGTTAGTTTTTCTGTCGTGGAGGTGGCGCACTTTTCTCAGAAGACTGTCTCATTCCAGTGTTGTCAGGTGGGCAGGCAAGGCTTTCCCTTCACATTACCACCCCTTCCTCATGTGCTCTTACACATGGTCACCAAAAACACAAAAAAATTTCTGTCCTTCCAAGTATTCAAAGAATGGGATAACATCAATGATGTCCATTTTTGACAGTTTAACGGGCATTCTATAAAGAAATAAGATTATCCCAAATGTGGGTTAAGGGTTGGAGACAATTTGCCTAGAAGGCAAAATTTTGTGTGCCTTCAGAAAGCCTCAAAGTGGGCACATCCTTTGATCCCTCACTTCTCATGTAGGAATTTATCTTAAGGAAACAGGTGACCTTAAGATTCATCTATGAGGATACAATAAGACATTGATCGATACATCAATGGGGAAGGGGGAGGAAAGGAAGAGGAGGAAGAGAAGAAATAATATAAATGTTCATTAGCCATGCCTCCAGCTGGGAAAAGCTCCCTGGGGAGGAGGGGTCGGTGGCACAAACCATCTTTCTTTACCCCTTTGTAATCACAAAGGTGGCCTTCAGGGAAGAGGGTGCCTCAAGTGCACTATGAGTGGGGCTACAGAGTAAGGAAGGGAAGGAAGAAAAATAGCCCCTAGGAACACCTGTGCTGTTGGGCATTAAAAAGAGGGCCTTGTCAAGGTCAGGGCAATTTGCAGGAAGAATGGTCCTGACTTCTGATTTGTCATAAACTTATTTGGCCCAGGATTACCACTTTCTGGACTTGCTGACCCACCTGCAGTAGGTACTTTCCTCCAGTCCCCATTCTCGATGTTGTGTGGGGCCTTGTTCTAGTCCACACCCTTTGCCTTGACCCAAGGTAGGAGGGTACACAGCTCAGGGGCCTCCCATGTGCCTCACCCATGAGAAGGGTATCCCAGTGGTGAGCGAGGTGAGGACAGCATCATGCCCAGGACCTGGACGCTCACCAGGAACCAGCTCCACAGCTTCTACAAACAGCAGAACCATGGAGGGTTGGGATCAACAATTAAGAAACTGAAGTTTAGAGGAGAAAAGTTGCCCCTGGTCACATAAATGCACCCAAGTGGTAAATGTCAGGCTTTGGAACCAGACATTCAACTTAAGTGCTGGTTTTTCTCCATAAAGCACCATGTATGGTTCCCTGCCCCCTCAGGGCTTGTTCTCAGAGCAGGGTCTACCCGTCTTGCCCTTCCCTCCTCATGGCAACAGGACAGCAGGGAGGGTGTGATGAATGGTGCAGCTCCAGAGCAGTGGCTCTCAGTGGAGGTGGGGCCTGTTTTTAACACTTTTGAGGTATAATTTATATATAGTAAAATCTACTATTTATAGTCTGCAATTCTATGAGTATGAGTTTTGACAAATAACACACATGCATGTAACCACAGCCACAGTCAATATAGAACAGCTGTGTCATCCGTGAAACTTCAGTTGTCATTCTGTGCTCAGCAACCCCACCCCAGCTCCTGGCAATCACTGGCCTATTTTCTGGCCTTGTAGTTTTGTCTTTTCCAAAAGATTGTAGAAGTGGCATCATATAGTGCTAGACTGAATGTTTATATTCCACCAAAATGTATATGTTGCACTCTAATCCCCAGTATGATACTTGGTGGTGGGGTCTTTGGGAGGTGGTCAGGCCCTAAAGGAGGAGCACTCATGAGTGGCATTAGTTCCCCTATAAATGGAACACCAGACGGCCCCCTTGGCCCCTCTACCCTGTGAGGATACAGTGAGAAGATGGCTGTCTGGAACTCCAGAAGCGGGCCCTCACCAGACAGCAAGTCTGCTGGTGCCTTGACCTTGGACTTCTCAGCCTCCAGAACTGTGAGATATAAATCTCAGTTGTTTATAAGCCACCTGGTCTGTGGTGTACCAACAGTATGTAGCCTTTTCAGTCTGGCTTCTTTCACTTAATGTAATGCATTTGAGAGTCATCTGTGTTGTTGCCTATATCAGAAATTTATTCCTTTTCATTGCTAAGTAGTACTTCATTGTATGGACGGGACATAATGTATCTAACCAGTCACCAGTTAAAGGACATTTGGGTTGCTTCCAGTTTTTGGCAACTATTGGCAAGATTATGTTACAATAATATAAACTGGGAGGCATTCTATGAATTTGTCAGATCAGGTTTGGTTCTCATGATGCTCAGGGAAGGAACCCTACTGGTATGCAGTGGGCCAGTGCCTTTTGGTGTTCACTTGAGTCCAATAATGCCCCTCTCCCTCCAAGATTTTTAGATATTCTACATGTAAGTAATATATATCTGAACCTATAATCTATATTTTATTTGTAAATGCAGAATATTTTAATAAATATTTAGTATACATTGAATTTTTTACTACTATAACTACTAAGTAACTTGGGAATACTGTACTTTGTTGTAAATTTTACCATAAATTGTTTAACATTTTAGAAAATCACATCACCCTTCATAACTCCTGTCAACTCAGCATGTGGTATTTGAGTTGCCAACACAACACTCCTGTATTAGTCTGAATTCATAGTTGTCATGTTCATGGTGATTCTACAGAAAGGTAGAAACATCTGACCACTTCTTTGTGTCTCCAGTTTAGTCATACTCAGACATTTGCATAATGAAATATTTATTATTTTAATAGAAGTTACTTTCTTTTAATATTCCTTTATAATTAGGGAGTTATGTAGATTTAAAAAAGAAATTAGGTTATGTATGAATTTTATTTCAAGTAGAAAAGAAGCATTATAAAATATATGTTATGGAAAAGGAGTGTTTATTCTAAAGAGTTGAGAACCACAACTCTTTACAAGAGTCAGGTGGTCAAGGCAGTGTATTTGGATGGGACCATGTTCTGAATGAAAGGTTTAGGCTAGCAGCTGGTGATTTCAGGAAAGTATTACAATATGTCTCAGAGCTTGCTGTGGCACAGGGCTCAGTTCCCTTAGCCATCCCCAGAGATAAATGGAAAAACAATTAGCTGATAAATATATATTGCACACCTATTATGTAGCAGCTAGTATCACTTTCCACAAGAAGAATTCTAGTGGAGGTATATGCATGCAGACAATACTTATACATATAAATAAATGAAACTGGTAATGGCAGGGACTGATGAGTGCTAAGAAGGTAAAATAGCTGACAGCTTTACCTAGGTGTAAAGAAAACTTCTTTAAGTTCAGACATGAATGATGACAAAGGCAGTGTTGCAAAGATCTAGTGGAAATGCATTCCAACCACAGAAGAGAGCAAGGATAAAGGTCCTGAGATGAGGGACACATAAGGATGTTTTAGGGACAGAAAGACCAGGTGTCTAGAACATAAGGACTATAAGGAAAATCAAGGGAGATGGAGTGAGAGAGGACACTATGGTCTAAATTATGCAGGGGCTTTTAGGTCATGGTTAGGTGTTAGAATTTTACTATTTGCAGTGGGGAGGCTTTGGGATGTGCTAAACATGGGAATGATGGGAATCTGAATTATCTTTAAAAGTCCACACTGGCTGCCCTGCAGGGAGAGTGGAGGCAGAGACCAGGAAGCTAGTACAGAACTCCGAAGGAGAGGTCGTGGAGGCCTGGACCTGGGAAAGTGTGGACATGGTGACAAAGTGAGTTAGGGATGTGTTTGTAGTTGAGATGGTCAGGGCCTGTGGATATGGCACTTTTGGAGTGTGAGGGAAAGAAAATAACTACCAGATTTTTAACCTGAGCAGTTGGGAGGGAAGTGGTGCCATTTACTGAGGTGGGGAAAATTAACAAAGAAGGCATATTTGAGAGGGAATGCATGTGGAGATATCAGTTAGTAATTGGGAAAAAAGGTCAAATGAGAGATATAGTCAGGAGATAAAATTTGAAATTTATCTGCAGGAGAGGCTTTGGTTAAGATAATGGCAGCATAGTTTTTGTATCTTCCCAAATCCCCACAGAAAACTGAACAATGAAATAGAAAAACCAAAACACCATGAGCAACATTTACAATAAACCTAAGTGAGGCAAGATGACAGTGGAGTAGGAGAATCTTTCTCACACCTCTTCCCAGACCCAAATTGGAAATAAAACTAATAAGGGGAACAGTCACCCAAAATAAATGACCAAAGACTATGTGAAGAAGAGACTTTTAACCAAGGACAGCGAGAAACCAAGAGCGACTGATAGGAAGGGTGGGGACATGAGAGTGGATGGCCCCACTGCCACAGGTGGCAGGCTGAGGTTACGGCTGGGCTGTGGGCAGTACCACCTGAGAGGAAAGAGGTCTGGACCCTAGACCTCTCATGGAGTAGTGCCAGTGCGGGAATCAGCCACCCACATAGCATCTTTTGGTGAAAGGCCACAGGGTTTTTTTCTGCTGGGGAGAGATGGGGCTTGCTGGAGACAAAGCTACTATTTTTTTTCTTAAAGGGGCCAAAGCACAGGTTTTGTGTTCGTAGCCACTCATCTTGGGCTCAGGTGAAGGGAAGATGGCACAAACTGGAGTCAAGCAAGAACAGTCTACAGTGAGAGGCCTTGGGGAAAGATTCGGGGGAGCAGCTGTGGAAATATCCATGCCTAGACATATCTCAGTACTGCATCAGACATCACAGACACACACTGTGGATCTCCTATAGCTTTGAACAGGCTGTGGAGGGCTAGAGGGGGATAGTACCTGACAGTGGCGTACACCAGCATCAGACAAATCAGAGCCATACCCAGAGAGAGAACCCTAGGAGGCAAGCACTAAACTCTACTGAGACAAATTCCACTTTGGGA
Source organism: Sturnira hondurensis (assembly GCF_014824575.4). NCBI lineage: Eukaryota > Metazoa > Chordata > Mammalia > Chiroptera > Phyllostomidae > Sturnira > Sturnira hondurensis. The sequence continues at coordinate 3,449,164 of NW_028092815.1, read as the reverse complement.
GGGGGGTAGATTTTGACCACTTTTAAAATTATTTTATTTTATTGATTTTTAATAGTATTTTTCCATTACCATTTATTCCCCTTATAACCTCTCCCCCAGTGTGTAATCACCACACTGTTGTCCATATCCATGAGTCCTTTTTCTGTTTTTGCTCAATCCTTCTACCCCTTCACCCCTACCCCCAGAACTGTCAGCCTGCTCTCTATCTATGAATGTCTGTATTTTGCTTATTTTTATTTTTCCATAACCTTTATATTCCTTTTTCTTTTTCTTCTACTTTTGTTGCTCTATTTTTTTCTTACCTTTCATTTTAGTCTTACCTTTGCTTACTCTGTTTTCCTTTTTCTTTCTTATTTTTATCATTCTTTCTCTTTCTTTGTCCCCTTTCCCCATCTTCCTTCTTCTAGTCTTTACTCATATTAGTTCTCTTCCTTTATTCCTAAATAATCACTTTTCTTTCCTGTGGTCTTCTTTTGGTTTTTAGTCTTTCCTTTCCCTTTCTTAACTATTCTGCTTGTCTTTCCAATTTTATTATTCTTTGCTCTTTTGTTGGTGATTTTGCTGTTGTTGGAGGGTGGTTGCTTGTTCTGGTTTTGTTTTTTGTGTGTGTGTTAATGTACTTTGTTCTGTCAGCACCTACACAACAACGTAGAGCAGGGATCAAACTCATTTTCACTGGGGGCACATCAGCCTCGAGGTCACCTTCAAGGGGCCAAAATAATTTTAGGACTGTATATGAAACCACTCCTTAACTGTTGAGGAGTTGAAATTACATTTGGCCCTTTGGAGGCACCCATGAGGCTGATGTGGCCCGCAGTGAAAATGAGTTCGACACCCCTCTGTACTGTAGAGGATGTAATGGGGGTTGAGCAGCTCAGCCATCCAGAGGGGAGATGCCACCAATGAAAAGGCCAACAACAAGGAGGACCCAAGTACAACAGGATAGCCTATATATGCACACTAAGTACAGCCCTAGAAAAACTCAGCTCAGGAGATCAAGGAGACTGCACAACTGGGTCCCACAGGACTTTTGCCACGTAAGCACAGGTGGCAAACACAAGGCCTACAGACCGAATCCAGCCCTCCACCTTGTTTTATCCCACCTGGCACCTTGTTTCTACCCAGCAACAGTGCCAAGCTCTTGCTTAACTGTTAAAGAGTAGTTACATTTATACACTCCTAAAATTATATTTAGGCCTTTGAAGGCAACCACGAGGCCAATGTGGCCCTGGTGAAGATGAGTTTGACCCCTGACATAAGGCCATGCCATGATGAAAGGGAATCAAAGCAGATCTATCTAACACATAGAAACAAACAAAAAGAGACAGCTATAATGGAGGAATAAAGAAACAACCTCCATATGGAGGAAAAGGAGGAATCCCCCGCAAAAGAGCTAAATAAAATTGAGGCAAGCAAGTTATCAGCCATCAAGTTGGAAGTAATAGTTATAGGATGCTCAAAGAACGTAGTGAAAACTACATCAGCATTAAAAAGGACATAGAAACTATAAATGAGAACCAGTTGGGAATGAAGAATGCAATACCTGATATGAAGAATACACTACAAGGAATTTAAAAGGAGTCTAGACAAAGGAGGATCAAATGAGCAATTTAGAAGACAAGATAGAGAAAAACACCCAGTCAGAGCAACACAAAGAAAAAAGACTTAAAAATAGGATGATTTAAGGGAGCTTTGGGACAACATGAAATGTAACAGTGTTTACATCATAGAGCTACCAGAAGGGGAAGGAAAGGAGAAAGGAATACAAAAGGTTATTTGAGGAAATAATGACAGAAAAATTCCCTAACATGGTGAAGGGAAAATGTCACACAAGTTCAGGAAGCATAGAGTGCCCCAATCAAGAGGAACCCAAAGATAACCACACCAAGACACATCACAAGTAAAATGGCCAAGTTTAAAGACAAAGAATCTTAAAGACAGCAAGAGAGAAATAGTGTCCTACAAGGAAGCTCTGATAGGGCTGTCGGGGGATTTCTCAACAGAAACTTGGTAGGCTAGAAGGGATTGGCATGAACTGTCCCTAGAAATGTAAACCAAGGACCTACAACCAAGACTGCACTATCCAGCAAGGCTTTTACTTAAAGTAGAAGGTGAAATAAAGAGCTTCCAAGACCAAAAAAAAAAAAAAAATGGCTGGAGGATACATTTCCACCAAGCCAGCATTGCAAGGGATGCTAAAGGGACTGCTTTAAGAAGAAATACAAATAGGAACACAGGTTGAAAGAGAAAAAAATGGCAATGAAAAAGTAGCTATCGATAATAAACTTAAATGTAAATGGATTAAATGCTCCGAAGAAAGACATAATTAGCTGAGTAGATAAGACAACAAGATCCGTATATATGCTATCTACAAGAGACCCACCTCAGAACAAAAGATTTACATAGGCTGAAAGTGAAGGAATGGAAAGAAATAATCCATGTAAATGGAGACAGAAGAAAAGCTTTGGTGGCAATACTTATATCTGACAAAATAGACATCAAAACAAAGGCCATAAAAGAGACAAAAAAGATCATTACATAATACTAAGGGATCGATCCAACAAAATGATATAACACTTGTAAACATATATGCACCCGATACAGGAGCACCTAAAATTATAAAGAAAATCTTGAAGGACTTAAGGAAGACATAGACAGCAATACAGTCATTGTAGGGGATTTTAAATCATGGCTCTTCTTAGGTCACAGCGAGCTAAGGAGAGCAAGGTTTATTAACGGGGAATAAGAAGGAAAGTGGAGCCAACCGAGGGATGTTAAGAGGAAAGTGGGGCCAACTAAGGGAGGTTGGGGAGCCAACCAAGGGAGGTTGCGATGTTGTTCGATCAGGGTTTTTAAATGTAAAAACCTACAGTTGGGGTATTAGAGTCTGATTGGCTAGAGCTGGTTGCTGGGTGAGAGCTGCATCCTTTTATACCAGATAAGCCGACCCCAGACCCTAATCTTCCAGAGCAGGGTCTGCAGGCAGCTTCCTATGGTGCCGTTTTCTCACCTGGTGATTTTCATTCCTTCTAGGCCTGCCTAGATCTAACAGCACTGTCACCAATGGATAGATCTTTCAGACAAAAAATCAACAAGGAAACAGTAACCTTAAACAACATACTAGATTAGATGGATTTAATTGACATTTACACAATGTTTCATCTCAAAGCAGCAGGATACACATTCTTCTTAGGAGCACATGGATCATTCTCAAAGGCGACAAGATAAGACACTAAACAAGCCTTAACTAATGGAAGAAAATTGAAATCATATCAAGCTTCTTCTTGGATCACAATAAATCAACTCAATTTAAAAACCCTCAAAAACATTCAGGTACATGGAGAATAAATACCATGTTTTAAAATAATGAACAGGTCATCAATCAGATCAAGGAAGAAATCAAAAAGTACCTGGGAAAAAATGAACACACAACAACCCAAAACCTATGGGACACAGCTAAAGCAGTCCTGAAAGAGAAGTTCATAGAATCTTTAGGCCTATCTAAAGATTAAAAAATCTCAAATAAATAACCTAAGCTTACACCTAAAAAAACTAGAAAAACAAAGCCCAGATTAAGTACAAGGAAGGAAACAATCAAGATCAGAGCAGAATTAAATGACATGAAGACAAAAACAATTCAAAAGATCAATAAATATAGGAGCTGATTCTTTGAAAATATAAATATTAATCGATGAACTTTAACCAGACTCATCAAGAAAAAAGGAGCAAGGACCCATATAAATAAAATCAGGAATGAAAGAGGAGAAGTAACAACTGATACCAGAGAAATGCAAAGAATTGTAAGAAAATACTATGAAAAAATATATGCCAAGAAAGTGGACAACCTGGGTGAAATGGATAAATTTCTAGAAACATACAGTCTTCCAAAACTGAATCAGGAAGAAGCAGAAAAACCTGAATAAACTGATAACAACTAATGAAATTGAAGCAGGAATCAAAAAACTCCCAGCAAACAAAAGTCTTGGACCAGAGTGCTTAACAGGTAAATTTTACCAATCATTCAAAGAAGAACTAATACCTGTTTCTCTCAAACTCTACCAAAAAATTCAAGAAAAGGGAAGACTTCCAAACTCTTTTTGACAAGGCCAGGAATATCCTAATCACAAAACTAGGTAAAAACGCAACCAAGAAAGAAAATTACAGGACAGTTCCTCTGATAAACATAGATACTAAAATTCTCAACAAAATATTAGCCAATTAGATACAACAATACATAAAAAATATCATATACCATGATCAAGTGGAATTTATCCCAGGGAGGCAAGGCCGGTACAATATTACAAATCAATAAATGTTATACATCACAAAAGCAAAATGAAAGACAAAATCACATGATCATATCAATAGATGCAGAAAAAGCATTTGATAAAATCCAGCACTGATTTGTGATAAAAACACTCAGCAAAGTGAGAATAGAGAGAGCATACCTCAACATAATAAAGGTTATATACAAAAAATCGACTGCCAACATCATACTCTGGAGACAAAAACTAAAAACATTTTCCTTAAGATCAGGAACAAGGCAGGGGTGTTCACTTTTACCACTCTTATTCAGACAAGAAGAAGAAATAAAAGGCATCCAAATTGAAAACGAGCAAGTAAAACTGTCATTATTTGTAGATGACATGATATTGCACATTAGAAAACCCTATAGGCTCCACCAAAAATGACTTGACCTAATAAATGAATTTGGCACAGTAGCAAGATACAAAGTCAATATTCAGAAATTGATGGCATTTTTATACACCAGTAATAAACTATCAAAAAATAAAGTAAGAAAACAATCCCATTTACTATGGCAACAAAAAAAAATATCTAGGAATAAATTTAACCAAGGAGGTAAAAGATCTATACACAGAATACTATAAAACACTGAAGAAAGAAACTGAGTAAGGCACAAATAAGTGGAGCATAAAGTATGTGCATGGATTAGAAGAATTAACATCATTAAAATGTCTGTACTATACAATGCAATCTATAGATTCAATGCAATTCTATTAAAATACCAATGGCATATATCACAGATCTGGAAAAAATATTCCAAAAATTTATATGGAACCAAAAACAACCCCAGATAGCCTCAGCAATCTGAGAAAGAAGAACAAAGTTAGAGGGATAACAATATTTGATATCAAACTGTACTATAAGTCTGCTGTAATCAAAACAGTATGGTACTGACATAAGAACAAGCATATATATCAATGGAACAGAATAGAGAGCCCGGAAATAACTCCACAACCTTATGGACAATTAATATTTGACAAAGGAGGCAAGAGCATGCAATGAAGTAAAGACAGTTTCTTCAATAAATGGTGTTGGGAGGTCTGGACAGCTACATGCAAAAAAATGAAACTGGATCAACAACTTGTACCATATACCAGAATAAACTGAAAATGGATAAAAGACTTAAATGTAGGTCACAATACCTTAAAATGTCTAGAAGAAAACATAGGCAGTAAAATTTCAAAGTATCTTCTGCAGCAATATTTTTGCTGATATATCTCCTATGGCAAAGGAAGCAAAGGGAAAAATAAACAAATGGGACTACCTCAAATTAATAAGCTTTTGCACATCATCAAGATGAAAAGGGAACCTACTGAATGGGAGAACATATTTGCCAACAATGCATCAAAGAAGGGTTTAATCTCCAAAATATATAAAGAACTTTAATGACTCAACAGCAGAAAGACAAATAATCCAATCAAAAAATGAACAGAGGACTTGAATAGACACTTCTTCAAGGACATACATATGACCCATAGATATATGAAAGAAGGCTCTATATCACTAGCCATCAGAGAAATGCAAATGAAAAACCCCAATGATATATTACCTCACACCTGTCATAATGGTCATCATTAATAAGTCAGCAAAAAACAAGTACTGGTGAGTATGTGGAGAAAAGGGATACCTAGTGCACTGTTCATGGAAATGAAGGCTGGTGCAACCACTGTGGAAAACAGTATGGAACTTCCTCAAAAATTAAAAAATGAAACTGCTTTTTGACCAAGTGATTCTACTGCTGGGAATATATCCTAAAAACCCCAAATCAACAATCCAAAAGAATATGTGAACCCCTATGTTCATAGCAGCGCATTATTTACAATTAGCAAGATTTGAAATCAGCCTAAGTGTCCATTAGTAGATAAGTGCATTAAAAAAAAAAACTGGTACATTTACACAGTGGGATACTACACAGCTATAAAAAAGAAGGATTCTTATCTTTTGTGACAGCATGAATGCAACTGGAGACTGTTTTGCTAAGTAAAATAAGCCAGGCAGGGAAAAACAAATACCATGTAATCTCATTTATACATAGAATCTAATGAACAAAATAAACTAATGAGAAAAAGAGAACCAGAGGCATAGAAACATGGAGCATGCTGACAGCTGTAAGGGGTGTAGGAGTGAGGAATAGTTGAAAGAAGGTGAAAGGATTAGTCAAAGAACATGTATGAAGGACCCATGGACATGGACAACAGTGTGTGTTTGACTTTAGGGGAGGTACTTGGTGAAGAAGGGCAAAGGGGGAAAATTGAGACAGCTGTTATAGCATAAACAATAAAATATTTAAACTTGAAAAGTGAAAAAATAAAACTAAGTAACAAGGTGTCCTTATGAACTCTAAAATACAGTAGGATGGAAAGAAACCATTAACAAATCCATGGCTTGTCTGTTATTGGGATCCATACATGAAAAATAGAAACAGAGGAAAGAGGACCTGAGACAAGAGAACCATGAAGTAGCAACAGAAATTCAGTGGATAATATGGTGAGACAATGTGAAAGTAGCAGCTAAAACTGAAGGGTAGGATGGTGATTCCTACCCTTCAAGAGCAGGTAAATGAAGGGTCTAAACCAGTGTAGTTCCTGCATATTGTGAAAACTGACAAGTCAGGGCTTCTGTCTGGCCAAGGTCTCCATTAAAGACAAACTACTGGGAGTGGAGTCAGAATGGGACAGGATCAAGACAATAAAAAAAAAAGAACAGGAAGAGAAACAAGAGAAAGTCCAGATAAAATTTAGGAAGGGGAACAAATCTGAAATCTCTTAAAGACAGACACTGTACTTTTTATCACTATATAAAAAGTAGAAGGAGCTCTGTAGAGTTTGAAAGGGCATCTGAATGAAGCCTTTCCTCAAGTTCAGGAAAACTCATTTCACATAAAAATGACATGATTGTATCTATACCCCATATAAGTGGCTGTAAAAGAAGAGAATGAGGAGAGTAACATTCCTGCAGACAATGAAAGCACATGCTCAAAAAAAGAAAAAAAAACCAGAAAGAATGCAAACCTGTAACATGCTATTTCACAATAGGTTAAAAGAATTTTAAAATGATACAAGATATAAAGCATAACTCAGAATTATAAAAAATTAGAAATGAGATGACAGAATTCAAGAAAGTATTATAAATAAAAGAAAAACATTTTATAAATGAGGACTAAATGATAAGGAACTTGAATGCAAATAAACACTATAAATAATGCCTTATGAGAAATAAAAGGCATAAAGGAAGGAAAAAATTAAAACCAAAAAGAAATTAGGAAGGAGATAAACATGGTTTGAGAGAAAGTGACAAATCTTGAAGAAAGGCAAAGGCTCAACATATGGGTAGCAGATAACCCAAATCTAAAAATATAATTCCAAGAACCTACTGAAATTAAAATATAAAAATATTTAAATCAACATATGAAAGAGCACACTGTGTACCTGAAAATATTGACCCAGATTGACCAGAACATATTCTAGTAAAATTACTGAGCTTTAAAGAAAAAGAAAAAACATCCTTTGGGAATCTAATCAAGAAAAGAAAGTGACTTATATGAGAAAGAAAATGATACTGTCATTAGATTTTTCTACAGCCACATGTCATGGCAGAAGGCAATGGAGACAGTGACAAGGTGAGTTAGGGATGGGTTTTCAGGTAAGATAGCCAGGGCCCATGGGTAAGATACCTTTTGGAGTGTGGGGGAAAGAGGCTAACTCCCAGGTTAGTTCCCCTCTGCCGCCGCTTTTATTTGTTATCCACATGTTAAATGTTCCTTATCTTTCTTCAGTATTTGTCACTTTCTCTCCAATCACATTTATCTTTTTATTGATTTCTTTTTGGTTTTATATTTCTTCTTCTTTTATACTCTTTATTTCTCATAAGGCATTATTTATGAAGAGACTAACTCCTGAGTAATATATTAAAGGTACTTAAAAATATGGACATATGCCAAGGACTTTACATTCAGCAAAATGATTCTTCAAGTGTAAAGAGCACAAACTGTCACTAAAATAGCCTGTATGAACTCAGAGAATATTGTTCCTATGAGTCCTTTCTCAGGAATCTGCTAAAGAATGAGTTTCAGACAACCAATGACCAGAAAGACATTGACATAAGACCAGTGATGAGCATTAAATATATTTATGCCCTAGCAGGCTAGCTCAGTTGCTTGGAGTCCTGATGTGCCAGGGTTGCAGGTGGATCCCAGGTCAGGGCACATATAAGAGACAACCAATGAATACACAGATACCTGAAACAAAAAAAGTGATATTCTCTCTCTCTCCCTCTCCCTGTCTCTGTCACTCCTTTCCTCTGTCTTTCTCTAAAAACTCAATGTTAAGATGTTATATTTGAAAAAAAACCCACAGTTACTTGCAGACTAAGTCAAGGTTGCAATGACAATATGATCTGACAATGTGTGCATAGTATTAAGAATGAGGAGAATGGAGATGCCATATGCAAAAACATTTTAAACCTTTTTAAAATTACAATAGCTGATAATGACTTTAGTATTGCTACTGTTGTTCTGAAACTGTTATATGTCTGATGTAAGGTAAGGCAAATAATTGGTGGTGTCGTGCAATTTCTATCATTTCTGGGTTTTTGGAGAACCAGGATTCTCCGTAGAAAAGAATGGAAAGAGAGAGGCAGTACAGAAGAGGCAAAGTAAAAACCCTGTAGACTTGAACTTGAATATTTTATTTGTATATATTTTATATTTATATGTTGTATATTTTATTTTACATGTAATGTATAGGATCTATTACCTATGCATCTATATATCTATGTATCTATCTATCGATCTCATTTTGCCACCTAGCTCTATCTACTGAAAAAGGACTAGAAACTATGACCAAAGAATGCAGTAAGATTAATGTGCTATAACCATTCCCCACTGAAAAAAAAAAAAAACAGGGTTTTTTGGAGAAGTGGCTGATCCTAGTCCAGGCAGCAGATGTACAGAATGAGCCTGGAACAGGTCATAAGCCAACTTGAAGAGACTCTCATTGGCCAACGATGACAATTTGAGCTTTAATAAGGATAACGATTGCAGTAGATTGAAACCCCTGTTTAAACACAGGTTTAATATGTTTGTATCCATGAGTTCATGACAATATCTGAGAAATTAACTGGCTATCATCTGAAGATGACAGGTAACTACTTTATTATCTTAAGAAAACAGGAAAATAAAAGGAAATTAGCATTTATCTTTTCATTCCTCTATGAACTGTGTCCCTGGGTGCCCAAATAATAGATGAGGGGCAGTATCACTGCATAAAGTTATTTAGGGTGATATATAAAAGCTAAAATGGATCTATGGTCTAGATTTTAAACATTGGGCACCAGTAGTCACTACTACTGAAAAAAAAAGAGTAAAAGGCAGACTTCATACCTTCTGATGAAAGAGCACAATATCATTTACACTGAAAGTGATGCACAAGTGGCAAACACAAGGCCTGTGGCCGGATCCGGCCCTCCACCTTGTTTTATCCAGCATGGCACCTTGTTTCTACCCGGCGGCAGCGCCAAGCTCCTTGCCCCTAGTTAAGCAGTAGTAACATTTATACAGCCCTAAAATTACATTCAGCCCTTTGAAGTCAACCATAAGGCTGATGTGTTTGGCACCCCAGTGAAAATGAGTTTGACACCCCTGACCTGCAGTCTTGGCTGAAGGTCAGACTAGAGCTTGATCAAATTTATAAAGATACAGAGAGAGAGAAACAAGCTGAACTGCACCAGAAGAATCTAGAGTGTGCTAAACCCCACCAGGCAACTGAGCAGACAGATTTTTAAGGAAAAGGAAGAGATTTTTTCCTTAAAAGGAAGGACAAGTCTGTAATTTAAAAGAGAATTAAAAGGCAAAGTTTTTAAAAATTGGCAAGACTAAACTACAGTGTGTAGGGATGCAGTTGCGTAATAAAACCATGAAAGAAAAAAAATAGAGGACGTGATGACTATGCCATCAGGACAGCAATCGCTTTTGGAGGGAGGATGGGGCCATGGTTGGGGTGGGACAAGCAGACTTTTCGGGTGGCTGGCAAAGTTCCAAATCTTAACCTGCGTAGTTAATATGAGGTAGGTACTAAGTTGTTTACTTGTTTTGTATGGTTTTCTGTATCTGTGTTTTATTTAACAACAAACAGGTTAAAAACATTTAAGTCATTAATATATAAATAGAATTTATAGCCATGAGAATGATGAGGTTACTTGAGAGTGTGTAGATAGGGTAAACAGCCCAAAATGGAATCTTGGGGACACCCCAACATTTGAAAGTCTGGTAAAAAGGAGATATTGAGAAGGAGCAGCCATCGAGACAGGAAGACAAAATAACAGATGAGGAAAAATAGATGAGAGATATCAAGGAAGCTTACGGAAGACAGTATTGCAAGGTGGAGTCAGAGATATCACTAGCCAGTGCTTCCAAGAGACTAACCAGTGAGGGCGGGAGATTACTGTGGGCTTCCTGAGATGTGAAAGGGTGACTTCCATCAGTATTGTCTTGGGTGGTGAAAATGAAGGCCCAGTACCGTAGGTTGAGGTGAAATGGAAACAGTGAGTAAAGACAAAATTCCAAGGGTGCTCTGGGTGGAATTACAGGGAGGCAAGGGATGGGTCCAAAAAAAGCCCTTGAAGTACCTTAGTACTGAGGAGGAAGGGAACCCTCCTCGTCCTCATGACATGGGCACTTGACTCAGAAGATGAGCTCCACAGCCTGTTCTGCTGAAGTCTGTCACCATCCACCCCACACCCAGCCCTGCTCCTTGCCCTGCTCCAGTTACTGCAGGATGCTGAAGAGACAAGACCTGCAAAAAGGCAGCCAGTAGGTACCAGCTGCTGTTTTACATGTGGGGCAAACAGGGCCTGAAAGGCAGGAGACTCCACACCTGTGGGCAATAACAGCTACTTGTTGAGAGAGGATGCTGTCAGATCAAAGAGCCATCAACCTTTGGAGAAAAGGATGGAGAGCAGATGGAGAACAGGACTTCTGTTCTCCATCTCCTGCAGCTTTGGCAAAGCAGAGAGAAACAGTTCTCCTGGTCTTTGTCATGTCCTCCCTCCAGAGCTCAGCCACGGGTTGCTTCTCATCTCCTTGAGACAGGGAGGCCCAGTCCCTGACACAAAGTAGCTGGGGAGGAGTCAGCTCTGTCTTAGAGGAGCAGGGAGAGCCCTTTGTTCATTGTTAAGATCAAAGCCAAAAAGTTGGATTGATAAAAAAAGCACTATAACCCTTGATCCACACCTGCCTGGGTCCTCCATCCCACATTGGCTTACTGAGGCAACTGACCACCACGCTGCAGCATTCACTTTGCCCCTGGACAGAGGTGTGGAAGGATGGCACAGTGATGGAGAGCCTTACTATCTAGGTATATGCAGAGTGGCCACCTCACAGAACTACTGTAAGAGTGAAATGGGTTACTGGGCTTCAAGCAGAGCTTGCCCCACAGGTGAGGCTAATTTTGGCTCATCTGGCCTCTTAGCTCCCCATAAGCCCTGCTTCACTTGCTCTCTGTCAGGAATTGCTCTCTGTCATGACATTTCTGCAGGTCTGAGCCCAAGTGCAGAGTTCCAAAGTGGCACACTTGGACTGCTCACTGCCCAGGGGGCTGGGAGGTGCAAGGGCCCCAGAGAAGATTATGTAGATGGGAAAACTGAGACCCATAGGGGGAGAGCTCCTTTTCTCTTACTTCTAGAGTTTTCTTTCTCTTACCATTGTGCTCTGAGACAAAATGTTTATCTCATATGTATAGACACACACACAGGTATATATGAACCAAAATTGCACATTGCTATGTGGGGCATTCTGGAGAACTAAATGAACTAATGGATTATGGATCTCTCTCTATCCTTTCTATCCTCAAGTTGCAATACTCAGCATCAGTCATACATATACCATTGTTTTCTAGAATTTGACTGAATTTACACTGAACTGTCCAAATCACATGCTTGTCATATATCCAGAAGGCAGACCTAAACCAAAGGTGATTTTTGCAGCTATAGACAGAATCACTAGCAGGATCCCACACAGACAAAACCCACTACCTGTGTCATATAGGACTGCACTCCAGCCAACTGACCTCACATGTTCTACAACCTTGTCTGCCAGAAAAGCCCATGTGATAACCAAAGCCTGTGTACTTGATAAATGCAGATGGCTGGTTCGCATGACATTGAGAAATTGAGATCTGAAGTACATGGAAACTGGCTGAACTTGCACGGATCCAGCCACATGTCTGGCATCACAAAGGTGTAGCTTATCCTCTCCTCCCTTTTCTGTCAGCCCCAGGGAATTATATGAAAATGCCTGAGCCCGGCTGTCCTCTAGCCTCTATAACCTGTTACCCCTGAATGTGGCACTGAGTTGCAGTTAGGCCACTGTGAAAATCATGTGCCTTCCATACCTCTGCTTTTGGTTTGATGAACATGAGGATCCAGGACCATCACAGCCAGTCTCTCACATAGCAGTAGCTCTCAGCCTTTCCTGAGGGGCAGAACCCACAGCTGGAGTGAGGTAGGGACTCAGGCATTGCCCCAGGAATCTGCTGACCCCACATCATCTGCAGTGGCCAATGGCTCTGTCTCAACTGGAACTCGGAGCAGCATGGTTCAGCATGCACTCCACCCACACTGAGCCCCAGCAGGGAGAGTGAAGATGACCTGCCACAGAAGCAACCCAACAGTGCCTTGTGACCTGGGCAGATATTTTGGGGGTCTTCCTGGGATCTTGGCCTCCCTGTATTGTTCCAGCTGTGTGTCCCAAGTGTTCTCATGAACTGAGTGATGAGTAAGAGATGAGAAGTGTCCCCTTCTTTCACTAGTCAGTCCCCTTCCTTCGATGCCTCAGTTAGTGCATTTGTAAAGCACAGTGAACTCTCACCCTCACGTTGCCATGTGCTTTTCAAGAGGTTTGGATTTGGGGCCATTTTCTGTGTCCTCCTCAACTTACCACGGAGATGGCATCTCCCTTTGGTTTTATATGAACCCAAAGGTTGAGACTGAACTGACTTGAATACCTTTAAGATGCTTGGGGGAAAACTGATTCTCCCATGAAGTGACTATAGAAGAACTTTGCAGTTACAGAGTCTTGTAAATACTTCCTAGGAAAACCTACATGATTTCCAGAGGGAGGGGAGAGGTTCCTGCCATCCCCAGTTCCATATTTCTGTGTATTCCAGCTGAGCCCAGGATCCAGCTACCTGAGGGAGATGGATCCTCTGAGAGCAGAGGCTGTGTGTAAGGTGGGGGCCCAGGCACTGGGCTCCAGGCCCCACTGCTGCATTCTCCTCCTCACAGGAATAGCTAGCCTGAGATTTACCAGATGCCGGATCTGGGCAGGGGGGCGGGGTATCATTCTCTGCATCTGCATGTGCATACTATTCAGAGCATCCCCTGTTACAGCTGAGGAATTAGGAGACACAGAGAAGTTAAGAATCTGACCCCAGGCTTCACAGGTAAAAGGAGGCAGAATGTGTGGTATACTCTTAACCATTGTGAAATCTTGCCTCTCCACAAAAAAACAAACACAGACTTCCCTCCTCAGGCAGCTTTCTGTCCAGGTGAATGCTACAGAGGGGACCTTAACCATGCGGGTCAGATATCAAATGCCTCTTTCCTCATGGATATCAGTGTGCATGTGTGTGCCCATAACGTACGTGTATAGACACAGTAACTCCAGTAGGTGGTCATTGCCTCACTCTTCAGTCATTCATTCAAACCACCAGAACCCACGGAGCCTCCCAGAGCAGTGTGGTGGATGCTGGGCCTTGAGAGAGGAGTAAGATGCAGTCCCTGCTCTGGGGGGATCTCAGGCAAGAGGAAAACAGGTCTGTAAGTGTACCATGGCCCTAGAATTGGTGTAACCTCCGAAATGTGTGTGAACCTCCAGGGCACACAGAGGGGTGAGTCTGATCTGGGAACCTGGAGACAGGGACTTCATCTCAAGAACTGAGTCAAGTTAAGATAAAATGGGATCTTGAAGTTAGCATAAAAGAAAGTCTGGGCTCAAATCCTAGGTCTGCTGGTTACTGGCAGGGGTGCAGGGTAGGATGGGTGGGCAGGGCTTATCATGAAGATGATGAATCAAAGAACCCACTGCAAGGTTCAGCACAGACAAAGTCTCATAAACTTTTTTGATTTTTTCAATCAACTAGCTCTGTGACCTTGAACAAGTAAGTCAACCTCCTTGAGCCTCGTTGTCCCACTTCAAAAATGGGAGCAATTGTATCTATCTTGGCTACCTTTAAAGACTAGCAAGCACAAAGTGATTAACCTCAGATGAAGGGGCTTTTGAATATGTACTTGGCTCTTCACTGTACTGACTGGTACAGCAAGGCCAGCATAGGGGTTGAGCAGAGGGAAGCTGGTGAAACCAGAAAAGACACTGGCATTCAAGCTGCCTGTCACTAGCAAACCCAATAAGCAATGACAGCGATTGAATCTTTATGAGTGCTTTATTCAGGTGGCTGGCGATCCAAGAAGATAGCAGATTCATACCTAACAGACCATCTTCTCTTCTCTTTCCAGGCCAGACTTTTTATAATGGGGAATAAACAAGGTGCAGTGAGGGCTTTGAGATTCAGGGAGGATTAGGTGAAAGAAACTGCAACAATTCCTGTCCTGGGCAGTTATCTGTTCCCAGGGGCGGCTGGTTGTCTGTCTTTCCCGAGAACACAAAGGCCAGGATGCCTTCACTTGTCCCCAGGCAGTGATCTCTAGCAGTGCCCCAGGAGGTCAGCTGTTTTCCCGGGAGGTAGGATGGGCCTTATCTGTAGTTTCTTAAACAAAAGCTTTAATATATACATTACTTGCTTGTCTTATAACTTTTTACATTAAACTAAAATTTTCCAACTCTTGAGTCCCCTCCAGTTAGGGACATGAAATAACAGAATTGAGTGTCTTTAAGACACTTGGTGGAAAAACTAGTTCTCCTATGAAATGACTGTAAAAGCACTTTGCAGCGGCAGATTTTATAAACACTTCCTAGGAAAACCTATGTGATTTCCAGAGGGAGAGGGGCAGGAGTGTCAATGACACTGGCAATGGTAATGTTTAACATACATGCCGTTTTGGTGTATGTTAAAGCTCATCTTCACCAGACCCCATGGAGATGTGAGGATGGGTGTCCAGGCCTCCTGCATCATTTCCCTTTGGCCTGGACTCTGGGTGCAGCAGGACACAGGGCAGTGCTGTCCCCCCAGCTCACATCAATCTCTGCAGTTTTTTGTTGTTTATACATTTTACTCTGGGGTTTTAATTAGTACTAAATAGGAAAAGAAAATGTTGTGAGTCTTCTCTGGCTGGTGGCAGGGAGAATGGGCTGCAAACAAGGATGAGAATGGTGTCAGCAACCAGAGGAGAAGGGTGAAGAGCCCTTTCTCTGGTGAAGAGAAGATGGAGGGAAGCAGGGGCGGGATGGGTGGAGGCAGTGGGGCAGTGCATGGCAGAAGGGATGGATCTGTGTAAGATTCCTGAGGAGGTTTAGATGGAAGTTGGTGCTTGAAGAAGCACCAGTTCTAAGTGGAATATCAGTGGAATCTATTTTCTTGTCCTCTCCTGCAGGAACACTTTGGAGGTGTGGGGGAAATGTCACTTTGCAAAAATAACTGTTATTTATATAAAAGAGCAGCATTGGATAGCTCAAAATGTGAGGTTTCAAGGCAATAACTGGACCCTCAAGATCATCATTCTCTATGTAAAAGGCAATTTCTGGGCTAGGAGATTGATTGAAAAACTGGCTCAATCCTACCACAGTGGTACATACATTTGTGTTCTAGTTTTATCATTTGATTTCACTCTAAATCCGATGGGACTTGAGACTGAAGGGGATTGAGTAGGGGTGTAAGTGGGGATGATCTTCCTCAGAGCATCTGTGTTGATGGCCTTGGGGGAGAAGCCCTGGGTGTCCCTCCTTGGGGCAGCAGACACTGTCTTGATGTACTAACAACCCCTAAAGAGTACCATGATCATCAGTTACATAAACCGGCAATTACCAGGCAAGCCACGGGCTCTTCCTCAGCACATCCTGTTAATCTGCTCTTTGTTAGTTCATGTTAGTTCATGTTAGTTCATGTTGAAACTGCATGTCCTACCAGGCACTGGGCCTCTTCAGTTCTGAGCCAGACCTGTGTATCCCCAGCCTGTGTGGACTTATAGCAGCCTCCTTCCCTCCAAGGGTTTGTGAGAAACCAGGTCAATGTTAGGGATGAGGAGGATTTTAGGAAAGAAACCAGAAAGTTATGAGAAAATCCAGACTCCATAAACTATTATCCTAGATGTGAAGACAGGAGTGTTAAGGTGGTTCAAGACTCATAAGAATCTTAGACAAATGGCTAAGGCTTTAGAAATTGCTTTGGAGGACATATTTTGAACAACATTTGTAGGGGAGTGAGGGGACAGGAAGGGGAGTACAAGCTGCTGGGATTTCTGTCCTATGTGCTATTCCCATTTGCTGTTATTTTGGTCAGTGATTTATTTTAAGCACAGTCCAGTATTACTGTTTATATTTTTAGTATTGTGATTAATATTGTGAACATTACTATAAGGTAATTTAATCTGAATTTTGTCAGTTTCTAGAAGCGGCATAGGGCCTGGCATGAAATTTGTATACAAGCACACACACTCCAGTGTGCTTGCCAAACCAGGCACAGGGTGAGGGTCAGGTAGTGTGGAGGTGAATGCTTAACACGATGAGCGCACTTGACTGTAAATGAGCCCACAATTCAGTGTCTAAATGGTTTAATTAAACTTGTTACTATGACCTTGAGCCAGGTGCATCTGTATATTAATGTAGCTAATTCAATATCCTCTCTAAGAAGTACCATTGGGGAATGTGCTTCTGCTCTGCAGAGCAGCCTTCAGCCTCTCCATTTGCTGCCAAACTAAGGCGAGGGCCTTCATGTCTGTCTCCTGAGAAGCCATCTGGCAGTCCAGACCCTCCTCTCTTCATCACCCCCTGAAGCAAGTAACTGCTGTATCCATGGGAAACCTTCACCTGCCTCCCCTTCCCCTATCCTTCTTCTTCTAACCCCTGCTTAGCACTTTTAATTTGCATGGAATAACTGATTCTGTCTTCTGTTTGCACCTCATTTTCTCCTTGCTTTTATTTATCACTTTTAAACCTCTCCTTGATATAAGCAGGTCCTAGTGTCTGCAAGGAGAAGGGAGAGGTGGGTGACCACATTGGCCCCTGTTTGGCAGGCAGATGCAGGGCTCCCCTGGCACTGGAATCCAGTTCCCATGTCCCCCGTTAATGCCCACACACTGTGACCTCATTGCTGTGACCCCAGTGTCTAGAAAGTAGCCGGCACATGGGAGATTAATGATCAGTGGTAGAAGAGGTGACAAATGAATGAGATGCCCCGTCTTTCTCTGGCTCTGGGGTTTGCATCTGATGGCAAATGCCCTTCCCTGCACCTCATTCTTACTCATCATTTGCCATAGGACTGCACACCTATTTCCTTGGTAAAGCCCTCTCTTGGTCATCATTAGAAATGACCTGGTCCCAAAGTCTCATCTTATCAGAGAGGAAACTGACCCCTGGAGAGTCACCTTTCCAGATTTGCCCTGTAGTTCCTCTGGGCTAGAATGCAAGTCCCTCAAGGGCTAGAATGCAAGTGTCAGGATAACTCTGGAGGCCCCAGCTCCGCTCCTGAGCACTTTTCATTTGGTTTCTATTTTGCCATTTTCTTCCTACTATTTAATGAGCTGTTGGTGGATTGGTATCGTGGATTATTCTTCTTCAACATCCCCATAATGGATGGTAAGTGTCCACTTCTCAGTATCGACACTTCCATTAGTATTTGTCTATGCTCATGATGACAGTAATGTCTTGCATCTGAGAATTTCAGTATCTCACAGATATCCTCTACTCTAGCTCTTGGCATGTAAAAGATAAGCTTTTTATTGAAATCACTGGACAGTGAGGCACTCAGGGTTCTTTAGAAGCAGGAGAGTTAGGACAAGCTGCATCCTTTCATTTGCCTAGGATCATTATAGAAATCTGCCTTTCTTCCAAGTACTCCTGACAAAACATCCTTACCTTGGCCATGAAAATGTTAATTCCCTTTAACGAGATTCTGAGCAGTGCATATCATCGGCTGTGCATTGTGATGGGGAACTGAAACCAAAAGACCTTGTGAACCTCTTAGTCAAATGATCTTGCACATGGCATCCAGCACCTGGACTGGAAACACAGTGGTTTCTGCTTCTAATTCACCTGCCTTGGCTCTGTGGCTATTTTCCTGTTGTTTAACCCACCATCTTCTCCTTTATCTAGTGACCCCTAAGGAGTAGAAATTGGCCTGAGCATGAGGTGGGAATATTAAAGCAGAAAGGAGAGATCTTAATGGGTTGGGATTTTTCAGACAGAGTCAGATCTGTATTTGGCCCCCTAATACTTTTATGTCCCGAGGTAGTTCTGCCAACACTTCCCCCCTTCCCAGATATCATCATCACAGACTTCTGCTGGTCTGAGATACCTGGGGAGATGCAGGCTGCTCTGTGATTCCAGTGTCTTGCCTCTGGACACCAATAGCTGTGGTGCTAGGCTAGAAAGAAGCCCCTTCTTCTTTCTGGTGCTGTGGGCATGACTGGGAGGAGGGGAGGACTATGGGGCCAGCTGTTTGCCTAGCTCACATGGTGACAAGGAGCTACAGAGAAACAAATAGTCCTGCCATTGTCTCAGTGTCACCCACATTTGTGGAAACCACACTACTCCTTGTGTCAGAGCAACACCCAGGTCTTTCCGGTTGGCCTGGGAGGGTGCAAACAGAGCAGAGGAACTTCCCCAGAAGAGGCCAGACCCAAAAGGTGTGGATCCAGCCTACCTGAGAATCCAGGGCTTAGCCAAGCACAGACAGCACATGCCCAGAGAGGAGGGGAAGTTCCCCACCACTTGGCAGAAAAGTGCCCTCTCTAAGGCAGCCTTGGCATGACTTCATGGAAGGGCTGATGGGTTCCAGTGAGGTGGCAAAAATTTCAGATTCATTTTAAAATTGGCTTTTATTAATTTTTGGCTGACAGATCAAAAAGAAAAATTAATCTGGCAGTGGGTCCCAAGTTTAGGGTCTTGTACCATGTGTATGAGAGCCATTTGTTAATGTGCTTTCTGGGCAAAGCTTGGGGAGGGAAGAGAAGACAGAGCATCTGGCAGATCAGCAAACACCCCATGGAGCCTGGAGTCCTGGCATGATCTCATTTGACAGGTGTGGACACTGAGGCAGCAATGTGATGGGATTTGCTGGAGTTGACATAGCTACTTTGTGGTAGAGTTGAGACCAGGACTGATACCACTATGTGAAAGAAGGGAGGACAAGCTACTGAGCACAAGGACAGCACTTCTGTGTCACTGATGTGGTTTTTGCACCCTGTAGTCATGAAAAACATGTTTATTGACTTAAAATAAACAATTGTTTAGACATGTGGTCTTTCTAAAAAAGAACATATTGATTGATTTTAGAAAGAGAAGCATTGTTTGTTGTGCCACTCATTATCCATTCATTCGTTGATTCTTGTATGTACCCTGACTGGGGATTGAACCCACAAGTTTGGCGTATCCAGACGACATTCTAACCAACTGAGCTGCCTGGCTAGGGCCTGAGACATGTGGTCTTGGTACACCTTGACTTTTCCCTAGTTGTGAAAAAGGACCTTTGGATTGGAAATCTCTCTTTTTATTATTCTTATACTCTGCCTCTAGAGTACAAGCTCCTCAGAATGAGTAGTCTATATGCCCTTTTATTAAAATAAATAATAATATAATGATAATCTATTGGTTAGCTTCTGTACTGAGTGATTTAGATAAATTGTTCCATATAATTTCACCAAGGCAGGAAGTAGGCATTATGACCCTCATCATAGAGAGAGAATGGAAACTCAGAGAAATTAAGTGGCTTGTTCAGTCGTGCTGCTGGTTAGTGGTTGTTTCAGGTTTGAACCCAGATCTGTAGTGCTCAAAAGAAATACATGTGCAGTCAGGGTTTTAGCAATATAGGGGTTATGTGGAGAGGGATCCTTGCACTATACCTGCACCCTCTTTGACCTGTGTGCTGAGGAGGCAATGCAGGAAGAGCCCTGTGAGACGACAGAGAGCGAGCAGACCCTCACCACCCAGACTTGCTCATGGCCCAGCTCCCCCCTTGAGCACAGTTAACTGCCCTCCATGACAAGTTCAGGACTCATGCCTGGCAGGAGCTAGCAGAGCCCTACCATTGGCTGCCAGCAGGAAGCATGTGCTAAGGAGGCTACTGAGCAGAGGGCAAAGGACCAGGCAGAGGTGCTGCAATGCTCATGTTGCCAGTAGAAATGGTATTGTTTTATGGAGTCACAAGGAAAGCACTTTAGGAGACACATATGTGGGAGGATGAGATCTAGTTATAGGACATTTTGGGTAGAAATAGGTTTCCCCAGGTTCCTGAAGTCCCATCTCTGTTTGTCTTTCTATGAAAGAAGTCCAGTGTTTGTCCTTGTCCAGCTAGCTTAGCCTGTGTTCCCAGTTACACTCCAGCAGGCTGTGCCCTGGCACACGTGGTCTGCCACAGGGCCCAGGTGGCTGCTATCCCCCATGGCTGCTATGAAGGGAGAACATGGGAGTGAACAGAGAGTTCATGTAATGCAAAGCAAGAGAGAGAGAGCTTTTTTATTAAGCTTGGGTTATATTATCCTGGGCTTGGAAAGGGCCAGGCACCTTTTCAAACTAATGAATCAAATTCCCAGGCTTTTACAGGCTGTGCTGGATCCCCCAATAACCAATCTATTCCCTAGGTCTTCCAGGGTCATGTGTCCCTTACCCAATCCAATCCTTCTCCCAGGCTAGACTGACTGGCCTCTGTGAGCATCATCTTAGCTCCTATGCATGTGCACAACCCCCCGCCCCATGCCATCTTGGCTTCTACTGCACATGTGCCCAACCGAGGGGTTTCTCCTGTAGTTTTTATTCCTCCCTAGGTAAGGATCAGTTGATGAGTTAATGATCCTTCCTACCTTGCCCACTTTGGGGAGCTAGTCCCCTTGGGGACTGTGGAAGCTGTAAAGTCCTAGTGAAGCAGCTGGCTCAGGGTCCTATTCAGGTCCCCATCCCATTGGGCTCAACAATGTCCAATTTCCTTTGCTCCCTTCCTTTACTGATATCTAGCTACCTATGCTATCACGTTTACAATTTAAATAAAAGCCACAGTTGTTCCTGACTCCAAATCCCAATTTTCATTTCATCTGGGAGTGAGTTGCATAGGAAGTCTTATCATTAGCTTGTGAAAAAATACCACATTTTTTGGACTGTAAGACACCCCCCCCCCCAATTTTGGAGGAATAATGGTTTTTAATGCTGCTGTTGAGTTCTGTTTACATTTATACTGGTGAAATATTATGTTATTAAATTTTTGACTACATTTTTTGCTTCAATTTTTTTCCCTATTTTGTTCCTCTAAAACCTAGGTGCATCTTAGGGTCCAAAAAACATAGTAAATAAAATGAATTGGCTGGTGAAGGTGCCAGATGGACTCCCAAGGCCTCTGCTCTGAGGGAGTTATTATTGCTTTGTTGAGTTCTCCTTAAAGCCTCAAGAAGCTCCCATGGCAAGACTCCTTATAGGATGCAGTGGTTGGGGGGAGGGTGGGTTTCAGGGAACAGAGCCGGGGCACAAGAGGGCAGCCGTCTGGGTTCCATAAGAGCAACCCCTGACTTCTGCTACAACACAGTTCTGCAGGTTTCTCCGGAAGACCCCTTCCCAGCCTGCAATGAGCAGATAATCTTTGGTCTGAAATCTTGTCTCAATGAAGGTCTCTGAATCAAGTCCAGGGACTGATGTGGTATGTCAGGAGTAAGGCCCAGAATTTTGTACCTCCAGCACGCAGCTGGCTGGGGGAGATCACACTTGGACCCCTGCTCTAAGGTGTTGGTCTGAGAGCAGATGGGATACCAAGCACTCCCCAGGATGACATCATCCTCTCCCCAGGGCAACTGTGTGCCTGCCCTACCCCACCCCCAGAGCCTGGCCTCACACTGAGGTCTCCCCTCAGTCTGTGAGGAAGAAGTGGTGAAGTTTCTGAGACAATGAGAAAAAAGATCCTCAGACTGGCCAAGATCTGCCCAAGGTCACTCAGCAGGAAGCAGCAGCTGAGTTTGAAGTAGTAAAATCTAGCCAGACAGACTGGAAATCCTGCTGCATTTTATAGGAGGTCCTTGAAACGAAGTAACAACTCCACTGGTGGAGCTCTGTGGTAGTTAGTAGGGAGCTAAAACCTTGTAAGGAAGCTGGCCACAGCCTTGCCGCTCCCACACTATGCAGGACCAGTCCAGAGGGTGTGCCACACCCAGAGCCGCCTGGCCTTCTCTGGTGGGGCGGGTCCCAGAGGGCAAGATAAGCCCAGCTTGGGGGACAAGTAGGGAGATCTGCTCCTCTCCTGAGCCCAGAGCGTCTTCTCAGACTCAAGGATAGTTCAACAATGTTAAAGGTCATCCAGTTTAAATTGGGGTTTGTTGGGGGGTGTGGAGGGAGTTTCCTCTTCCTAACTATGATGCCCTCTGCCCTGTCTGGCAGTCGTCCCAGGGCAGCAAAACAGCGCTGCTGTGGGGACAGAGCTGCCGCCCAGGCTCCTGGCCCTGTCAGCCCAGGGCTCTCTTCTCAGGTCCCGAGTCTCCTTTGTTCTGCTCTCTGGTCCTGAGATGGGGTGGGGAGCTGTTTTCACTGTTCTGTGAGGTCAGAGGAGATCCCGCCCGGTGCCGATCCGAGGCGTCGGGGCGGAGGCTCTCTGCCTAAACTGGCCCTCCAGGTGCTGCCTCCGAGGTCTGCCTTCTGTGCCTCCACCTCACTCGACCGTGCGACTTCCGGAGAGTCCCCGAGGCTGGATGGCGAGGTGTCCCATTGTCCGCGATTCATCTCAGGGCCACTGTCCACCTCGCCCTGTCCTTGGCATGGGAGAGGCCGAGTGCAGGATGGGTGTTGGGGGAAAATCCAAGGCGCTCTGGGTTTGCCCAGCTGTCCCCAGAGCAGATCAAAAGTGCTCTGCCTGAGCCATGCTCTTCCTCTAGCTTGGGCAGACAGCAGCAGGGAGAGGAGGTTAGTGTGTCTTTTTTGCTTAGAAAGGACAAGTCAGGAACTGGAAGCTAACTATTGGACCATTGTGATTTACTGCACTGCAATCCCAGACAGGCCATTTAATTTTATTGGCCCTCAGTTTCCTCTTCTGTAGTATAGGGATCATATCTGTCCTAACCAGGGGTGGCTAGACAAAAACAACACAGGTAGGCAGGTCCTCTCCAGATATCAAGAGATTCTTATTATTATCAGGAGAGTGAATTGCAACTAGAGGCTACCTACCCTATTTCCATTTTTGGCTAAATAGTCATCATTTGCAACTCAACAAATATTTACTGAGTATTTACAAATATTTACTCAACCAAATATTCCACATTCAGCTCTGTTTTCAGTGTTGTAGGTAAGATAAGAATGTAACTCTTATTTCTAAAGTTAGAAGCTTGAGATCTAGATGTCAGAAAAATGTAGACATCTGAATCTGTTTTTTGGTTTGTTTTGTCTTAACTGTTTAAACAGTTTTGTTAAGATATGGTTTACATACCATACAGTTCACCTATTTAAAGTATATAGTTCAGTGTATTTTAGTACATTCAGAGTTATACAACTATCACCGCCATTACTTTAAAAACACTTCCATCACCTCCAAAAAGAAACCCAGGGACTTCCACCAAGATGGAGGTGTAGGTGGAAACACTGTGCCTTCTCCCACAACCAAGTTTGAATACAACAAAGGTTTGGAGAACAAAGACGCAGCCAAAGAACAGAAAACTGAACTATACGGAAGTCCAACAACAATGAACCGTTCAACCCGGACGGGTAAGAGGGGCAGAGCCAGCAGCGGAGCAGGGTTGGGCAGGAAAGATCCCCCAGCCCCAGGAGCCCAGGCATCCCGGGTAGCGTCGGGCGGACCCAGTGAGGGCTCCAGACGGCAGGAGTGAACAGTGAGACAGACCGCGCAGCCTCCAGCAAGGAACCCAGCAGCACATTCTCGAGCAGTGGGACGAATCACATGGCCCCCGGTGGCGGCGGGAGGAAGCAAAGGGTGCCCGCCATTGATTTCCTTTGGCCCCGTCCGCACATACAGCGTCACAACCCAGTGACTGGGTCGCCTGGCCCTGGTGAACACCTAGGGCTCTGCTCCTCATACATAACAGGCACGAACAGTCCAAAATATGGCTCAAGAAGAACTCAAAGCCCCTGAGCGGATAACTCTAAGTGACCAGGAAATAGCGAACCTCTCAGATGCACAATTCAAGACACTGGTAATCAGGATGCTCACAGAACTGGTTGATTTTAGCCACAAATTAGAGGAACATATGAAGGCTAAACTAATTGAAATGAAGGGAAATACACAGGAAACCAATAGTGATTGAAAGGAAACAGGGACTCAAATCAAGGGGGTGGACCAGAAGGAAGAAAGAAATGCCCAAACAGGAAAAAGTGAAGTTACAAGAATTCAGAAAAATGAGGAGAGGATTAGGGACCTCCAGGACATCTTTAAACATTCCAACATCCGAATTACAGGGGTACCAGAAGGGGAAAAGAAACAGCCACAAGTGGAAAATTTATTTGAACAAATAATACAGGAGAACTTCTCCAGTCTGGCAAAGGAAATAGACTTCCAGGAAATCCAGGAAGCTCAGAGAGTCCCAAAGAAGTTGGACCCAAGAAGGAACACACCAAGGCACATCATAATTACATTAGCCAAGACTAAAATGAAGGAGAGAATCCTAGAAGCAGCAAGAGATAAGGGGACAGTCACCTACAAAGGAGTTCCCATCAGACTGTCAGCAGATTTCTCAAAAGAGACCTTACAGGCAAGAAGGGGCTGGAAAGAAGTATTCCAAGTCATGAAATCCAAAGACCTACAGCCAAGATTGCTTTATCCAGCAAAACTTTCATTTAGAATGGAAGGACAGATAAAGTGCTTCTCAGATAAGGGCAAGTTCAAGGAGTTCATCATCACCAAGCCCTGATTACATGAAATGCTAAAGGGACTTATCTAAGAAAAAGAAGATGAAAAATATTAACAGTGAAAGGACAGCAAACTCACAGTTACTAACAACCACACCTAAAACAAAAGCAAACTAAGAGGACAGCTAGATCAGGAGTGGAACCATAGAAATGAAGAACACATGAAGGGTTAGCAACAGGGGAGTGGGAGGAGGAGAAGGGGGGAGAAGGCACAGAAAATAAGTAGCATAGACAGTGGGTAAAAAATAGATAGGGAGGAGGGCAAGAATAGTAGGGGAATATAGAATCTAAAGAACTTGAGACACGTGACATAAACTAAAGGGGGGGAAGGGTGGGAGAGGGGTGTGCAGGGTGGAGGGGAATGAAGGGGGAAATAGAACAACTGCAATGGTATAATCAATAAAATATATTAAAAAATAAATAAATTTAAAAAAAATTTTCGTTAGCATGGATGGACCTGGAAAACATTATGGTAAGTGAAATAAGCCATCAGAAAAAGACAAATATTGATACCATATGATTTCACTCGCATGGGGAATGTAATGAGCAAACTGAACTAACAAGCAAAATAGAGACAGACTCATAGATGGAGAGGAAGCTGACAGCTATAGGGTGGGGGCAGGGTGTTAGGGGGTGGAGGGATCCAGCAAAAAGAAAAAAGGGCTCATGGACATGAACAACAGGGTGGTGATTGTGGTGGGAAGGGGACTATAAGGGGAATAAATGGTAACAAAAAAAAGAAGAAACCCAGTACTTTTAGGCTATTGCTCCTGAATCTCCTCCTCCCTCCAGCCTCAGACGCCACTAACGTACTTTCCATTTCTGTGAACTCACCTACTCTGGATGGTTGATCTGAATGGGATGACACCATAAGTGCCCTTCTGTGAGTAGCTTTTCCACATATTGCATTTTGCTGTGTATAATGCACACTTCTTTCCCCAAATTGCTTAGGGGAAAATAAGGATACACATATACATGGGTATAATGATTACATACCATGAGTATAATGCTGCTGCGTATAATGCTCACAAAAGCATGGGTGCTCATTATACATGGCACAATACTGTAGAATATCACTCCTGTTGTAGTGGGTGTTGGCACTTAATGCCTTTTTATGGCTGAATAATGTGCCATTTATGGATCTGCCATGTTTTATTTGTTCATCCATCAGTTAATGGTCAGTCGAAGGCTTATCACACTTTTCAGCTATTGTATACAATGCTGTTCTGAATATTACTGTGCAAGTTTTTGTATGAGCATGTGGTTTTATTTCTCTTGGCTGTATTTCTCAGAGTGGAATTTTGTGGTTATATGGTAATTCTGTGTTTCATGTTTGAGGAATTACCAAATTGTTTTTCAATGGCACTGTACCATTTTACATTCCCACCAGGAGTGTATTTTTTCACATACTCTCTCATGATTTTGATTTGCGTTTCCCTATTAGCTAGTTATGTTGAACATCTTTTTATGTGCTGATTGGTCAGTTGTATATCTTCTTTGGAAAAGTATCTATTTAGATCTTTGGCTCATTTTAAATTGGGTTATTTGTCTTTATATTAGGTTGTAAGAGTTATTTAATTATTCTGGATGCAAGTCCATTATCATATATATAATTTGCAAGTACTTTCTCCTATTGTATGGATTGTCCTTTCACTTTCTTGATTGGTGTTCTTTCTTTTTTTTTAATGTAATTATTGTTCAAGTACAGTTTTCTGTCTTTTAATCTCATCCCAGCCCACCTCCCTCAGTGCTCCCCACCTCCCTCCCATTTCCACCCCCCTTAGTTTTTGCCCATGTGTCCCTTATACTTGTTCCTATAAATCCCTCCCCCTTTCCCCTCAAATTCTCTCCCCTCTCCCCTCTGGTCCCTGTCAGTCTGTTCTGTATTTCAGTGTCTTTGGTTATATTTTGCTTGCTTGTTTGTTTTGTTGTTTAGATTCCTGTTAAAGGTGAGATCATATGGTATTTGTCTTTCACTGCCTAGCTTATTTCACTCAGCATAATGCTTTCCTGTTCCATTCATGTTGTTGCAAAGGGTAGGAGCTCCTTCTTTCTCTCTGCTGCATAGAATTCCATTGTGTAAATGTCCCATAGTTTTTTGATCCATTCATTTACTGATGGGCACCTAGGTTACTTCCAAATCTTGGCTATTGTAAATTGTACTGCTATGAATATTGGGGTGCATAGGTACTTTTGGATTGATGCTTCAGGGTTCATTGGTGTTCTTTTGGAACAAGATATCTGAATCTGATTTTCAAAAACTGCCAGTGTTTAAACAACACCCTAGATGAAATGGACTTGACTGATATATATAGAGCCCTTCATCCCAAAGAAGCTAAATACACATTCTTTTCAAATGCACATGGAACATTTTCAAAGATAGACCACATGATAGGACACAAAATGAGCCTCAACAAATTCAAGAAAATTGAAATCATACTAAGCATTTTCTCTGACCACAAGGGACTGAAATTAGAAACCAACCCCACAGGAAAAAACCCAAAACACCCAAAAGCATGGAGACTGAATGGTATGCTAGTAAACAATGAATGGGTCAAAAATGAAATTAGGGAAGAAATCAAAAAGTTTCTGGAAACAAATGAAAATGAACTCACAACAACCCAAAACTTATGGGACACAGTGAAGGCAGTCCTGACAGGGAAGTTCATAGCAATACAGGCTTACCTAAAGAAGATAGAAACATTTCAAACAAACAACCTAACCCGACGCCTGCAAGAACTCGAAGAACAACAACAAAGACAGCCCAGAGCAAGTAGAAGGAAGGAAATAACCAAGATCAGAGCAAAATTAAATGACATAGAGACTAAAAGCACAATTCTAAGGATCAATGAATCCAAGAGTTGGTTTTTTGAAAAGATAAACAAAATAGACAAGCCTTTAAGTAGGCTCATCAAGAAAAGAAGAGAGAGGGCCCAAATAAACCCAATCAGAAATGAAAGAGGAGAGATTACAACTGATACCACAGAAATAGAAGGGAGTTTAAGAAATTACTATGCAGAACTGTATGCCAAGAAATTGGAAAACCTAGGTGAAATGGACACATTTCTAGAAAAATAAAATCTTCCAAAACTCAATGAAGAAGAAATAGAAAGCCTGAACAGACCAATAACAGCAGATGAAATTGAAACAGTAATAAAAAAATTCCCATCACACAAAACCCTGGACCAGATGGTTTCACAGGAGAATTCTACAAAGCATTGAAGGAAGAGCTAACTCCTATTCTTCACAGACTATTCCAAAAAATCCAAAATGATGGGAAACTCCCAAACTCTTTTTATGAAGCCAGCATCATCCTAATTCCAAAACCAGATAGAGACACAACAAAGAAAGAAAACTTCAGGCCAGTATTGCTGATGAACATAGATGCTAAAATCCTCAACAAAATATTTGCAAATTGCATCCAACAATACCTCAAAAAGATCATACACCACAACCAAGTGGGATTCATCCCAGGGATGCAAGGATGGTTCAATATTGGTAAATCAGTAAATGTAATATATCACATAAACAAAAGCAAAGACAAAAACCACATGGTCATATCAATAGATGCGGAAAAAGCTTTTGATAAGGTACAACACCCATTTATGATAAAGGTACTCAGCAAAGTGGGAATAGAGGGAGCATTCCTCAATATAATAAAGGCCATATATGAAAGACCTACAACCAACATCACACTCAATGGGCAAAAACTAAAATCTTTTCCACTAAGATCAGGAACAAGACAAGATTGCCCACTTTCACCACTTCTATTCAATATAGTATTGGAAGTTTTAGCCTCAGGGATTGGGCAAGAAAAGGAAATAAAAGGCATTCAAATTGGAAAGGAGGAAACAAAACTGGTATTGTTTGCAGATGACATGATAGTGTACCTGGAAAATCCTATAGCCTCTACCAAAAAACTGCTTGAACTAATAAATGAATTTTGCAAAACAGCGGGTTACAAAGTCAATATCCAGAAATCAAAGGCATTTTTGTATACCAACAATGAAACAGCAGAAACAGAAACCAAGAAAAGAATCCCATTCCATATAGCAAAAAGAAAAATAAAATATCTGGGAATAAATCTAACCAGGGAGGTAAAAAGACCTGTATGCAGAAAACTACACAACACTGAAGAAAGAAATCAAGGAAGACACAAACAAATGGAAACATATACCATGTTCATGGATTGGAAGAATTAACATCATCAAACTGTCTATACTACCCAAAGCAATTTACAGATTCAATGCAATACCTATTAAAGTACCAATGGCATATTTCACAGACATAGAACAAACACTTCAAAAATTTATATGGAACCATAAATGACCCCGAATAGCAGATGCAATGTTGAGAAAGAAAAACAAAGTAGAAGGGATCACAATACCTGATATTAAACTGTATTACAATGCCACTGTAATTAAAACAGCCTGGTACTGGCATAAAAACAGGCACATAGATCAATGGAACAGAACAGAGAACCCAGAAATAAACCCAACTCTCTATAGTCAATTAATATTCGACAAAATGGGCAGTAACATAAAATGGAGTAAAGATAGCCTCTTCAACAAATGGTGTTGGGAGAACTGGACAGCTACATGCAAAAAAAAAAAAAAAAAAAGAAACTGGAGCCCCAACTTACGCCATACACCAAAATAAATTCGAGATGGATAAAAGACTTAAATATAAGCTGTGACACCAATAAAGTCCTAGAGGAGAACATTGGCATGAAAATATCAGATATTTCACGCAGCAGCATTTTTACTGATAGAGCAAGAAATATAAAGGAAAGAATAAACAAATGTGATCTCATCAAAATAAAAAGCTTCTGTGCAGCTAAAGAAAACAGCATTAAAACAAAAAGACAACCAACTGGGAAAACATATTTGCCAATGATACCTCAGACAAAGGTTTAATCTCCAAAATATACAAAGAACTCACACGACTTCACTCTAAGAAGACAACTAACCCAATTAAAAAATGGGGAAAGGACTTGAACAGACATTTCTCCAAGGAGGACATACAGAGGATCAAGAAACACATGAAGAGATGCCTAGTATCGCTTGCTATCAGAGAGATGCAAATTAAAACCACAATGAGATACCACTTTACACTGGTCAGAATGGCCATCATAAACAAAGCAATAAACAACAAATGTTGGAGAGGGTGTGGGGAAAAGTGGACTCTGGTCCACTGTTGGTGGGATTGCAGACTGGTACAACCATTATGGAAAACAGTATGGAATTTTTCTCAGAAAACTAAAATTGGACCTGCCTTTTGACCCAGCAATTCCACCGCCAGGATTGTATCCTAAAAACCCTAAAACACCAATCCCAAAGAACATATGGACCCCAATGTTCACAGCAGCACAACTTACAATAGCCAAGAGTTGGAAGCAACCTAGGTGCCCATCAGTAAATGAATGGCTCAAAAAACTATGGTACACATACACCATGGAATTCTATGCAGCAGAAAGAAAGAAGGAGCTCCTACCTTTTGCAACAACATGGATGGAACTGGAAAGCATTATGCTGAGTGAAATAAGCCAGGCTTTGAAGGACAAATACCATATGATCTCACCTTTAACAGGAATCTAAACAACAAAACAAACAAGCAAGCAAAATATAACCAGAGATACTGAAATACAGAACAGGCTGACAGGGACCAGAGGGAAGAGGGGATGGAATTTCAGGGGAAATAGGGGAGGGACTTAGAGGAACAAATATAAAGGATACATGGACAACAACTGAGAAGGCTGTAAATGGATGTGGGGAGCAGGGATGGGGTGGGATTGGATGGGAGTAATAGACAGAAAACTGTACTTGAAAAATAATTAAGTAAAAAATTGGGGAAATAAATAAATAAATAAATTTTAAAAAACCTGCCAGTGTTAATTACACTGAAAGCTCATTAATTTGGACTGTGGTAAATTAGACTTGGTCAGGAAAAAGTTCAAAGTCCATTTACTTAACAGTATTGAGGTCATTTGTGGTCAGAGACAAAGCCACACCCTAGAGATGGAGGGGAACATGGAGGAGAATGCACCTCTGCAACCCACAGCCGAACCCCCAAAAATACAAACACTGAGACAAACTGAGCAAACAGCTACAACAGAAACAGAGTCACAGTAATGGAGATCACAGGGACGGTTATCAGTGGGGTAGGGACATGGGGGTATGAGGGAAAAGATACAGGAAATAAGAAGCATAAATGGTAGGTACAAGATACACAGGGAGGTGGTTAAGAATAGTATAGGAAATGGAGAAACCCAAGAACGTGCGTGTATGACCCGTGGACAAAAACTAAGCATGGATAGGGGGGTGTGGGGGGTTGCAGGGCAGAGGGGAATAAAGGGGGACATGGGACAACTGTAATAGCATAACCAGTAAAACATATTTTTAAAAAACATGCCTCCCAGCTTGAGGGCTGAGTAATTAGGGCCAGGACCCTGGGGAAGGAAGAGCCAACTCTGCTGTTTGACGAGAATTTCCAGGGCAAAAGGGCAGTTCAGACTATTAGGGAAATAGAGTGCTTTGAAGGCCCCTGAATCCCACAGGGGGCTTTCATTTCTGTGCTAACAGGAGGAGCCACAGGTCTTGTCTCACCACCTGGGGAGAACACTTGGCTTGGAAGCTTCTGCTGCTTCCCGCGGGGCCCAGGATATTCTATCATCTTTAATACCCAGGATGGCAAACCATTATTGTCGTGTTTTCAGATGAGGAAACTGTTACTTGGGGAAGTAAGTGATTTGTCCAAGGTTACAGTCATTAATTGTTGGTCCTGGAATTAGGAGAGAAGTGTCCTTCCTCCAGCACCCCACTAAGTGTAAACTTAGTGTTTGCCCTGAGACAGGACTGATGGCTCCTACGCCGAGAGTAAAGCACTTGTCCCCCAGCACTGTCTGAAAATGATGTATGGCATTGTTCTCACAATGCTTGGCTCTCCAGACCACACCAGTCTGAGGACTAATAGTTTGAAAGTATAATTTCATTCATCAAACATTTGCCTACTCTCTAGGTCAGGCATGTCTAACTCATTTTCACCATGGCCACACCAGCCTCACAATTGCCTGCAAAGGGCCAGATGTAATTTTAGGACTATATAAATGTAACTATGACTTAACAGTTAAGTGAGAGTCTCGGTGCTGCCGTTGGGTAGAAACAAGGTGCTGGGCTGGATAAAACATGGTGGAGGGCTGGATTCAGCCTGCAGGCCTTGTGTTTGCCACCTGTGTTGTAGGTTACCCCCATCATCCAGCAAAATGGCTGGGGCCACATGCCCTCACCTGGCTTCAGGCCCTGTGCTGGTCTAGTGGCTCCTGGTGTGTTTCTAACTCTTGACCCTCAAGTCCTCTGTGGTGCCTGATGTGGATGAAACATTCCCTGTGCCTTCCATGCCACCCTCCACTGCTCCAGGAAAGATAGAGGCTGTCATACATACTAAGGATACTAAAGAAAACATCTATTTTGCTTGGTCTTCATTGCATGCTTTCTAGGATCTGGCTCAAAGGGCAGTGTGAGGTCTATGTGTCATACTGACTCAAAATAATTTTTCTTCCAGCCAGTTCTTCTTAAACTCATACCAAGTTTACCATCACTTTGTTTTCTCTCAGGGTGAAATTTCTCTCTTGTGCCTCCTTAGTCCCTCATGCAAATGGACCCCAGCAGTTCCAGCCCGTAGGTCTTCCAGATTTCCCGTGGGTCTGCAGCAGGCACACAGCTCAGATTCAGACTCCCATGCTCCCAGCTATTTTCATTTTTTAGGGAGAAAGAAAGTTTAGTAGCTCAGGCCCATCGCACTCCGAGGCTGGGTCCAGGCGGGGTTGCTCCAGCAGCTTCTCTGCATCTGGAACAACTCAGCTCCTTTCCATCTTTGCCTCCCACTGCAGCCAGACATCCAGCAGTGCTCAGCTTGTTTCCTGCTTAAAGATCGCAGTCTGGTGGGTGGGGCTGATTTTTCTGCTTTTGAAGGAGGTGCAGGATTCCATTCTTGAGTGAACCCAGTGTGCTCACTCATCATTGCCAGGGCTCATGAGCACCTTGTTTCACTGGTGGCACAGTGACCAGGTGGGGCTGCCTCTTCTTCCATGGAAGACTTGCCTCTGGCCACCAGGAGCTACTGGTCCTACAGAGGTACAAACCCATTTCCTAAAAGCAGCCTCTGGGGAGACAGAATGTAGGGGACCGCCAGGCTAGACCACAACACTGCCTTCTGGCTTTCTGGAAGGTGGTGTGGCATTTTGGAAGGATAATGAGCTTCTCCCCGAATCCCAGCTTTCCTTCTCTCTGGCTGTGTCTTTGGGCAGGTCCTCTAACTTCTTCAAGCCTCAGGTACCTTATCTGTGATGTAGTAACCCTCCTTGTCTCCTAGGGTTTGGAAGAGACAGCTATTTGATGTATGGAAAATCCCAAGGGTGGGGTGTGGCCCAGGAAGGTCTCAGTAATGATCCTTCTCTACTTCTCCAGAATATGTCCACTCTTACTGCTATAAAAGGGAAAAGAGCTCCCAGGGTCAGGGGGAAGCAATGAACCTCAATCTCTCTTTTATTTTTTGGTTTCTGAAATAAGGGTGTCTCTAGAAAGGAGACATTTAAACACTGGTTTTCCCTCTGGGGCATGGAGTCACCAGTTCCTCCCAACTCTGCAGTCATCTGGGGGCTGCTACTAAGTCTCACCCGTCTATGGAGGGCAGTTTGAATGTGGACTCCCTGGCAGTCCCGTCCTCTGGACTTCTGTGGGCCTGGTTCCTCCATTCCCACCCACACCTGAATTCAGAAAACATGAAGGAAACCTGGAGCCTTGGGCTCTTCCACTGGAGATTTCTCCTAGGCAACACCTTAATAGAAAACTTTGCAAATTCCTTAGAGTGTATGAAGTTGACAGCACAGGGACTGATACCTCAGCCAGCAGAGGAGAA
This sequence comes from Sturnira hondurensis, assembly GCF_014824575.4. Classification (NCBI taxonomy): domain Eukaryota; kingdom Metazoa; phylum Chordata; class Mammalia; order Chiroptera; family Phyllostomidae; genus Sturnira; species Sturnira hondurensis. The sequence continues at coordinate 3,414,951 of NW_028092815.1, read as the reverse complement.
CTGTGCAGAATAAGTGGCATCCCCAGCTCACCAGAGGGATTGTTTCCAGAGCCATCAGTCCAAGCTCTGGGATGTTTTTAGCTCCCAGCCTAGAAGTAAAGGTTGAGCTGAGGTGCCAGCTGGGGACTACTTTTGGCCTCAGGTGACTGCACTGGGTCCATTTGCCCAGGCACCCTCCAACCTCGATCAGCATGGTCCGTGCCCCTGAGACAGCACTGAGAGCAGGGCAACATCTTATTGAGTGTGACCAGACAGACAGTGGGCACAGGGTCCCCCTTCATATGGCCCCACCTTGGCTGTATGCCTTGCTGTCCCATCCTGCAGACCTCCGGGCCTTGACCTGACACCTGTGTTTCTAGAACGCTTTAGCAAACTAGTTGCTTTATGTTGGAGACTTCTGAGGATCTCAGAATGCTTTGCCTTTGCATTTGCCTTTTCCCAAAGTCTCTAAGCCAGCATTTCACAAACTTAAAAAAAAACCCACAAGGCTGCCTTGGCTGGCCTGCTCAGTTGGTTGGAGCATCATCTTGTGCACCAAAAGGCTGTGGTTTTGATCCCTGGCCAGGGTGCATACAGGAGACCACCAATTAATGTTTCTCTCATGTCAATGTGTGTGTGTCTCTCTCCCTCCTTCTCCCCACCTCTCTCTCTCTCTCTCTCTCTCTCTGTCTCCCTCTCTCTAAAATCTTTAATAAGTATATCCTCAGGTGAGGATAATAAAAAACAAGACCTATAGAGTCTAGTAAGATATTACTTGGTTTAGAGAAAAGGCTGCCATTGTCAAATAAGTTTGGGAAATGCTGCATGTTACAATTCCCTCTTAGCAACAGAAAGTCAGGGCCTCAGCCCTGTAACAAGGTCTCAGAAATCCTGCAGTAAAGACAACCGCTTACCTTTGGTTTGGGAATTATTTAAATACTGACCTGTAATTCTTAATAACAATTGAGTCTCCATCGAATATATAGTTAATACAAACACTAGAGTGAAATGCTGCCGAAGAAAAAGAGGGGCAGCTTTTAACGTAGTCATCGTGTGTTATTTTGGTCTGCAATAGGCATAAATGAGAGAGAATGTCTGAGGACACTGGTACTTGTGGTATTCAACAAAACACAGACTGGAAAATGATGGTGGGGGGGTTGTTTTTGTTTTTTGCAATTTAGTTAGCATCTAATTGCCAGGCTCTGTTTTAATCACTTAGAGTACAGGGGAGAAGAAGACAAACATGGTTTTGGCTGTAATGGAGAAGAAAGGAAGGCAGGGATAAACACAATAATAGATATGCAATTGTGTTATAAAAGGGCAAGTCCAGGGCACTCTGGGTGGGGATAGTGTCTACCCATACTAGTATCCATTTCATTACTTCATCTAGGAGGTCACACATGGCCTTTAGAGGACATTGCTTTTTATTATGAAACTTAAAAGATGAGTAGAGATAGCTGAACAAGGAACGGGAAAAGGAGAGCTTTTGAATAGAAGGAATGGTATGTGTTAATAGCCAAATTTAAGAGATGCTCTGGGCTGCAAGTAACAGAAAACCAAACCAAAGCAGCCTAATCAATAAGAACATTAATTTGTTTCTACAACAGGATATCTACAGGTGGGTAGAGATCATTGTTGGTAGGTTCTGGTGCCTCACTGATGGCAGCAGGGACCCAGGTTCCTTCCATCTCTTCACTCCTCTGTCCACAGTGTCAGCTTTATCATGAGATGTTTGCCCCTCAATTACGGACTGTCAGTAGCAAATATTTTTAAGCCTAGCAGGAGAGCAAGAACCAGATAGAGTCCTCTCTTTGCAAGTCTTACTTGGCCTATTTGGAGCACCTGCCCACGCTGAACTGGTTATTGTCACAGGGCATGACTGGCTCTGATCAGCTGAGTCTGAGTTTTCCTCATCTGGGAAAACACAGATGAGGAAAATGGGATTACTGTGATTAATTTAGAGTAGGAGTTGCCAAACTTTTTCAGTAAAGGGCCAAATAGTAAATATTTTAGAGTTTGGGGTCCATATGGTACTTATTGCAACTTTGTAGCACAAAAATTGCCACAGATAAGATATAATCAAATGAACATCACCATGTTTCAATAAAATTCTATATATAAATAATATTTTCATATAATTTGTATGTGTTACAAAATATCCTTTTTTGATATTTTCTCAACTATTCGAAAGTATCACTAACCACTGTTTGCAAGTAGTGAGCATATAAAACTGTAAAGAATGCACCTATCTGCCATCCTAACAATGATAGCAAGATGTGTCACCATTTCTCATGTGCTTGTTTTTCCTTGAAAATTTTTATATGATTTCATTTAATCCTCATAACAGTAGATGCTAATGTCATCACTATTTCTAGATGAGCAACCTGAAACATAAAGATTAGGCAACTTGCCCTGTGTTATGTAGCTAGTAAGGGGCAGGAGAGAGGCTCTGAACTCAGTCTGTGCTCGGAAGCACTTGTAACCACTGAGTACACTGTCTCAGGAAGTGGATAGGCCCAGAAGGGACAGACAGATCTTCAGATGAACAGTTAATACACCATTAACAGTTCATATACCAGATTTCTATTTCTGACAACAGGACTGGCAGGACAAACTGAAAACTCTTCTCTTAGAAAATACTAAGAGATATGGAAAGGAAGAAAAACTAGGGAGCATGAAGAGAAAGTTGAAAGCCAAAGTGGTAGCATGTAGATGGTAAGATGCTGCAACATAGCCTGGAGTGGCCAGTGGGTGCTGCTAATGTTGGATTTCATTAACCATGAAGAGACAGAAGACAATACCTTGGAGCTATGTAAGGTGGAGGCTTGCAATTGAGATCCCACTTAAAAACCATGACCTGTAAAATAACCCACTCAAAGGCATGGGATGATAACCTGGGCTTTGAGTAAGAAAAAGTAGTCTCCCCCAGGCTTTATAACTGTGGAGTACCCTTAATGGTTTTGAGATTTGAATTTATACTCCCTACTGGTCTAAGCACTACCAAATTGAAACATCAGTATAAAAAGTGGTAACAGAATGGTAACGCCCCCAAGATTTCCTACTGAAGCAAAATAAAACCCCTCTAATGTACAAATCCTCAGCCCTGGCTGCCAAGGATCACCACAGATAAAACCCCATGAATGAGAGCCATTGCAGCAGACATCAGTATTCCACCCTTGAAACACTGAACTGAAACAGCACATTATCTGACAGTCATTTACAGAACAATCCCTCCAACAACAGCAGAACTCACATTTTTCTCACATTTCTCTCAATACACATGGAACATTCTCCAGGATAGATCATATGTGAGACCACACAAAATAAGTCTTTAGAAATTTAAGAACTTTGAAATTACATCAAGCATTTTTTCTGGCCACAGTGGTATGAAACTATAAATCAATTGCAAGAATAAAACTGAAAAATTTACAAGTACATGGAGATTAAATAATATACTACTGAACAACCAGCGAGTCAAAGAAGAAACCAAAAAATATCTTCAGACAAATTAAAATGGAAATACAACTTCAAAGTTGCAGCAACACAGTTCGAAGAGATAAATTTATAGTGATAGACACCTATATTGATAAAAAAGAAAGATTTTAAATAAACAACCTATCTTTATACCTCAAGGAACTAGGAAAAGAAAAACAAATTAAGCCCACATTTAGTAGAAGGAAGGAAATAACAAAAATCATTACAAAATAAATGAAATAGAGATTGTTGAGACAATTGAAAAGCTGGTTCTTTGAAAAAATAAACAATATAGACAGACCTTTAGCTGTTCTTACCAAAGAAAAATAGGGGACTCAAATAAAATTAGAAGTAAAAAAGGAAACATTATAACTGATGCTACAGATATACAACAAATTATAAGAGACTACCATCAGCAATTATACAAATTGGACAACCTAGAAGACATGAATAAACTACTAGAAATGTACAGACTGAATCATGAAGAAATGGAAAATATGAACAGATCATTGCTTGAATCAATAATACAAAACACCCCACCAAACAAAAGTACCGGACCAGATGGTTTCACTCACTGGTTAATCCTCCCAAACATTTAAAGAAGACCAGCCCTTCACAGACTCTTCCCAAAAATAGGAGGGGACACTTCCAAATTTATGTGGTCAGCATTACCCTGATACCAAACCATACTAGGACACTATAAGAAAGGGGACTNGATCATTGCTTGAATCAATAATACAAAACACCCCACCAAACAAAAGTACCGGACCAGATGGTTTCACTCACTGGTTAATCCTCCCAAACATTTAAAGAAGACCAGCCCTTCACAGACTCTTCCCAAAAATAGGAGGGGACACTTCCAAATTTATGTGGTCAGCATTACCCTGATACCAAACCATACTAGGACACTATAAGAAAAGAAAATCATAGCCAATATTTTTAATGAATAAAGATACATACATTTTAACATAACATTAGCAAATCAAGTTTAACAGTACATTATAAGGATCATACACATGATCAAGTGGTATTTATTCTAGGAATGCAAGGATAGTTCAATGTCTTCAAGACAATCACATCACATTAACACAATGAAGGATAGATGTAGAAAAAGCACTAGCAAAATGTAGTATCCTTTTATAATAAAACCCCCCAACAAGCTGAGTATGGAAGGAATGTACCTCAAAATAATAAAGCCATATATGGATAAGACCAATGGTAAAACATAATACTCAATGGTGAAAAAATGAAAGTTCTTCTTTGAAGACCAGGAACAAGACAAGGATGCCCACTTTTATTTAATAGTGCTGGAAGCTCTAGCCAGAGAAATTAGGCAAGAAAAAGAAGGAAAAGGCATCCAAATAAGAAATGAAGAAGTAACATTTTCTCTATTTGCAGATATCATAATATTATATATTAAAAATCCTAAAGACTGCACCAAAAACTGTTAAGAAAATAGTCCAATTTATAACAGCATCAAAAAAGAATAAAATAAGTAGGAATAAATTTAACAAAGGAGCTGCAAAATCTGTATACTGAAAAATATAAGACATTGTTGAAAGAAATTCAAGAAGACAAATAAACAGAAAAAATATTCTATGATTGGGGGTTGGAAGAATTAATATTGTTAAACTGTTAACACTATTCAAAAGAATGAACAGACTTTATGTAATCCCTGTAAAATTCTATGGCATTTTTTCCAAGAAATAGAAAAAATTTCATCCTAAAATTCATGTGGAACCACAGAAGATCCCTAGTAGACAAAACAATCTTGACAAGAAGGAACAAAGCTGGAGGTATTATGTATCCTGGTTTTAGACTATATTACAAGGCTATAGGAATCAAAACAGTATAGTGTTGGCATAAAAACACATATGGGTCAATGGAACATAATGGAAAGCTGATAAACCCATGCATATATAGTCAATTAATTTATGATAAAGGAGCTAAGATATACAATGGAAAAAAGATAGCTTCTTCAATGAATGGTGTTGAAAACTACAGCCACATGCAAACCAATGAAACTGGATGCCTACCTTATACCATACAATCAATTCAAAATGAATTAAAGTCTTAAATTTAAGACTTCAAAACTGTAAAACTCCTGTAAAAAAAACCATAGGCAGTAAGTTCCTTCATATCAACCTTGATAATAATTAGCCAAGACATGTCTGTGAATAAATGCATAAAGAAAGTGTGGTATATATACATATATGTATATATATATATGTGTGTGTGTGTGTGTGTGTGTGTGTGTATATATATATATATATATATGGAGTGTTATTCACCTATAGAAAAAAAAGTTCTGCATTGTGGACAGCTTGGATGGACTTGGAGCACATTATGCTAAGTGAAATAAACCAGTCAGAAAAAGACAAGTACTGCATGGTATCAGTTATGAGGTGGGACCCAAAAAACCCCAGAGTTTATTTATGAAAATTGTGTATTTATTCTTACATGTTTAAACTTCAGTCACCTTCAAAGTACTCTACATTTGATGTAATACACCTATTGAAACATTTTTTTCCATTACTCAAAAAGGTTTTGAACTCACCAATTTTGATGCCTTTTAGTGCTTCTGCTGTTTTTTGTTTCACCTCTTCCACATCAGCAAAATGTTCCCCTTTGAGGACTTTTTTCATCTAAGGAAACAAAAAAAGTTACTTGGGGTGAGATTGGATGAATATGGTGGGTTGGGTATGGGAGTCATGAAATTTTTGGTAAAAAACTGATGAACACAGCATGATATAGGCAGGTACACTTATAAATCACCCATCAGGAAATGGGCAAATGTGTTGAAAGAGTCTTCAAAAAAATTAACACACAGCCTCTCATAAAACAATGCCAGCTGGCATAGTGATACAGATGGGTTCCTAGAACACTTACCTAGTGGGGGAAGCCTGCACTGCAAGGGTCCCACCTTCTAGAAGATGACTCCATTTTGGGGGTCTCCCCTCATATATTTGGAATCCAAAAAATAAGTAAATAAAGTCAAACTCATACAAACAGAGAGTAGAAAAGTGGTTGCCAGGGGCTGGGTTTGGGTGTAATAGTGAGAACTTTCACTTATAAGATGAATAAGGTTTGAGCATCTAATGTAGAACACAATAATTATACATTATTGTACAGTTGGGATTTCCTAAGAGAGTGGAACTTAAATGTTCACACACACAACACACATAGTAGATACACATATGTACACATATGCTCATATATATAATATGTGAGATGGAAATGTGAGTTAACTATGTGGAAGATTTATTTCAAAATGCATATGTACATCAAATAATCAAGATGTACACTTTAAATATTTTATCATTTTACTGTCAGTTATACTTTAATAAGCTGAAAAATCACCAGTAGCACCTATACAGCAAAAAGAAAATTGATAATAATTAAAAGACTGGGGGCAGAGGAAGCAGACGGAGGAACGCACAGACTGAGTCTAGCCCAGCACCATGCAGCCACTATCACATGGGAAGGGAGCTCAGGCTGAGGAGCTCTGCCTGCAGGGATTTGACAATGGCCTTGCCCTGGTCATTTGAGCATTGAATGAAGGATGGGTAGAAGTTTGCCAAGGAGAGATGTGTGTGTGTATACACATAAACACATGCATATGGAAAGAGATTGATTTTAAGAAACTGTCTCATGTGGTTGTGGGTGCTGGCCAGTCTGGATTCTGCAGAGCAGGGGAGCAGGCTAGTGATCCAGGGGAAAGACTGATTAGGCATCTTGAGCCTGAAGGTACTCTAAGGGCAGAATTCTCTCTCCTTCCTCAGCGACCTTGGTCTGTTCTTTGAAGGCCTTCAACTGTGATTGGATGGGCCCACCCATACTATGGAGAGTAATCTGCTTTATTTAAAAATCTACTGACTTGAATAATAATCACATCTTAAAAATAATTTCATAGCAACATGTAGACTGGTATCTGGGCATCATAACCAAGTGAACGCGTATAGTTCACTGTCACAGAATGGTTGTCTGTGTCCTCACTGAGCTGGGAGGCAGGGGGGCTCTGCTGAGAGTGAGGCAGGGAGTGTGGCTGGCAGCTGAGAGGAGCAGAGAGGCAAAGGTATGACTGTAGGACCATAGCAAGGGGTTGCTGAGTCATGTGGGGACCCAGCTGAGGGTGAGTTAATGTATAAATGAATGAATGAGTGAATGAATGAATGAAAATCTCAGTGACAACAGAGGGACTAGTTGATGCTAGCATGTGTGATACAGAATGAGAGAAAATATTTGCAAATCATATATCTGATAACAGGTTAATATCTGAGGCAGGAGAGGAGATGAAGACAGGAGTAGGAGCAGATAAGTGTGTGGGTGAGAAAGGAGGATGAGGGAGCCAAGCAGCTCTGCCTTCCCTTTCCCTTCTCTGCCCTGAGAAATTTGGGGGTGGCTCATGTTTTCAGTACTAACTACATTTGTGTTGGTATGGGTTTCCCCTGCTATCCAAAAATAGAGCATTCCTATGAAAATTTTTTTGTAAGCCAAAATGGCTTCAAGCAAAGAAGCAATTACCCTAGGGCACATCTTGCTAACAGATGCATGATGTAGCTCCTGAAGCTTAGTTCTGAGTCTAGTTCCCAGGGAAGGAGCTGGGAATGTCACTCTAGCTTCAGGAAGCTGCTGTGGAACAAACACTGAACACTGTTTTCACTTTTTTCTTAAATGTTATTTCTTTTGGTTAGCAAAAACAGCTACCAATGTAGTTCTTTTGCAAAAGTGAACTGGTGTAACATGAACTTTTGAAAAGCAGGGGACACCTATACTAGATGAGGACCTTATAGTGTCACCCTTCCTTATCTGATGTTCTGGACTGGCCCTGGGCCTCTAGTCTATCACCACTTGTTCCTCTGACAATCACAGGTCCCCAGCTTGCTAGAATTTGTTTCAGTTGGAGAATCTGGACTCTCACACATGAAACCACATGCAAGCCATACAAGAAGCCCCTCAGGGGAGAAATGTGTGAGGAGGGAAAGAGAACAAATGCCTGGAGATGTAGCACCTTGAGCCACAAGAAGACTGGAATTAAACAGCTAGGCTCTGTCCCAGCTTTTCCTTCACCACCTGTATGACTGGGCACAACAGGAGCTAAAAGCACCTGCCCCTCAGACCTGACCAGGTTGTCTAAGGATCTAAGATGTTCGTGAATGTGGGAGTGCTTTGTAAATTATAAAACAAGGCAGTAATGACAGGTACTGTCTGGGGATACTTAACACACACACAGCACAGAAGAGGGGACTCTCCAGGGTGCTGGCTGCAGTGAGATCGAGTGGGACAAGACTTCTCCTTATCATCACAGAAGAAGACTTTACCAAGTACCTGTAATGGTTCAGCTCCTGTGGTGGGCACTTGATGTACAGCTGCTTAGTTAAACCCCATAGCAAACCTTCTGAGAAACAAGTAAAAGGGACCCTTCTTTGTTTTACTTGGGTCAAAAAAACCAAGTAAATTGCTCAAGGGCGAAACTGAATGGTAGAGCCCAATTTAGAGTTTGGGAATGCCTGACTTCCAGGCCTACAGTCTCCCTACCTCTTGGGGTATTTAGGAGGTGTTTTTGTTATTGTCACGGTGGGGAGGTGCTGGACATCTAATTATGTCATAATGATTATAGTCAATTATACTATACTATAAACTTTAAAGTTAAGAAACTAAATCTTAAGTGTTGTTACCACAAAAACCAAATGATAGTTATGTGACATGATAGAAGTGTAGGCTAACGCTACAGTGGTAAGTATATATCAAACCAACATATTATATACCTTAGATGTACAATATGTACAATATGTTGGTTTGATATATGTATAAGATGTACAATGATGGACTGTCAATGATATCTTAATGACAAACTAACTAAATAAATAAATATTTTCACTGGGGTCAGGATGAACCTCTCTGGCCACATGGCTGTCACTACAACAAGAACAAACAAAGCCCAAAATGTACAGAAGGAATCAAATCATAAAAATCAGAAATAAATGAAAGAGTCTAAACTTTGTTTTTAAAAATGATCAGTGAGCCCTGGCTGGTGTAGCTCAGTGGATTGAGCATGGGCCTGTGAAGCAAAGGGTTGCTGGTTTGATTCCCAGTCAGGGCACATGCCTGGGTTGCAGGTCAGGTCCCCAGTAGGGGACACATGAGAGGCAACCACACATTGATGTTTCTCTTCCACTCTTTCTCCTTCCCTTCCCCTCTCTCTAAAAATAAATAAATAAAATAAAATAAATAATAAATTTAAAAGATCAGTGAAAGCAAAAGGTGGTTCTTTGATAAGATAAACAAAATGATAAAACTTTATCTAAACTTGTCAGTGATGAAGAGGGAGGGCTCAGATAGAATCGGACAGGAAAGAGGAGAAGCAACAACTGACACCACAGAAATACAAAGGATGATAGGAAACTACTATGGCCAATTATACGCCAACAAATTGGGCAATCTGAAAGAAATGGATAAATTTCTAGATACATTGTATCTTCCATGACTGAGTCCAGAAAAAGCAGAAAATTTTACCAGACTACTATTACAAAATTGAATCAGTAATCAGAAATATCCCAAATGTGAAAAGTTCTGGATCAGATGGCTTCTCAGGAAAATTCTATTGAACATTCAAAAGAGAATTAATACCTATCGTTTTCAAAGCATTCCAAAAAATTGAAGAAGACAGAAGGCTACCAAGCTCATTTTTACTAGGCCGGCATTACCCTAATTCCAAAATCAGACAAAGATAGACAGGGGGAGGGGAATAGAATAGAAGGAAGGAAGGAAGGAAGGAAGGAAGGGAGGGAAGAAGGGAAGGATATTAAAGGTCATTATTCCTGATGAACATAGATGCAAAGATCCTCAGTGAACTACTAGTAAATATTAGTAAACCAAATTCATCAATACATTAAATATTCGTAAATATTTACTAATACAATAGTAAACTAAATTCATCAATACATTAAAAACATCATACAACATAATCACGTAGGATTTATTCAGGGGATGCAATTTTAGTTCAATGTTTTCAAATTGGTTAATGTGATACACCAAACAAAATGAAAGATAAATATCATATGATATCAACAGGTGCATAAAAAAGCATGTGACAAAATCCAGCATCCATTTATGATAAAAACTCCCAGCAATGCAGGAATACATGGAACTGTCCCTCAACCCAACAAAGGCCAGATATCACAAACCCAGTGCCAGCATCATACTCAATGGCGAAATGATAAAAGCGGTTTCCTTAAGATAAAGAGAAAGACAAGGATGTTTACCTTCACCATATCCCACATAATTTTGGAAATTCTAGCCATAGCAATTAGACAAGAAAAGAAATAAAAGGTATCTAAAATGGAAAGGAAAACATCAAGCAATTATTATGTGATGATGACATGACACTATTATAGTGAGAACTCAACAGAATTCACCAAAAAATATTAGAACTGGTAAGTGAATTCAGTAAAGTAGCGGGGTACAATGTTGATGTTCAGAAATTGGTTGTGGTCCAGCCAGAGGAGGCAGAAGTCAGTGGCTCACTGGAAGGAGTGAAGCGCGGGTGGTGGCACCTGTGGGCCTGCAGCAGGGAGCCACAGGACGTGGCAGCGGAGTCTCCTCCCTGGGAGGCAGTGTTCCCTTGGAGGCCATTGCCACCCCCGGGCCGGAGGGGCCCTACAGGCGCCCACTGCCCTGGCAGGATCTGGCCCTTCCAGCCAGAGAGCGCTGCGCCAGCTGGCAGCACGGGCACCTCACAGCGTAGGACCCCTCCCCAAGGCCTGAAGCTTCGACGCCTGGAGACGGGCAGGCCACCTGTTTCGGGCGGGACTGAGCTGGGGTTAGGTGGCTGGAGGATCAGCACCTGATTAGCGTCCACTGGGAGGGCAGACCTCGGGCGCTGGAAGCATTGCCACAGCCTGGGCCTTGGGCCTCAGCCCAGCACGCTGAGCAAGAGCCCAGGAGGCGAGGATGCGTACCCTCAGCGACCAGAGCCACCGCACGCCCCTCTTCTGCCGCAGTGCCACACCCTACAGGTCTTTCTGCACCCTCCGCACCCCCACCCCCCTTGTCAGCAGGCTGGAAGCCTGGAGGGCAGCAAGCCCGGCCTCAGCAGCGAGAGAAGGCCGCCAACCTCAGTCTGTTCTCAGCGGGCTGGGCGACTTCGAGGCCACGTATGCCCAGCTGCACACCCCAGTGGATGAGGTTTGCCTGTTTGAGTGTGACCTCTGCAGCTACAACCCAACTTGGACTCAGACCCCTTGAGGGAGAGTGGCAGCCTCTGAGCCTTGAAATACTGCTTCAAAAAAGTGGCTTAAGTGAATTGTCTTCTTCAGCTGTTGCTCCATCGGTGGATCTACTGCATGCCCTCCGGGGTGGGGAGGGGCGGCTGGAGGAGGAGGAAGAAAAACTGGAGGTGGAAGCCGTGAGGGCAGACTGAGGAGACTCACTCCATGAAGAACCGGGCCCCAGTGATCTGTGAAGAGGAGGACCTCAGCTTCATCCAGCTTCAACCAGTGCCTAGACCTGCCCACCCGAGGGGCCCCAGGGCTTCCCCAGCTGCTGGCCAGACTCTGGTGCTGCCACAGCTCCAGCGCTAGCCCTTTGGCTCCAGTTTATGGATGGCCACTTACCCCCACAGGCTTTGCTGCCTACATTGTGCCTGGAATGGACAGACAGCACAGGGCTTGGTTGGAATAGCCACTGCCCCACCCCAGTGAACTGATACAGGCAGGGACAGCTGGACCATAGAGTTTATTTTTGTATTTTGTTCCAGGTCAGGTCTCAGCCTGCACACTCCAGCTCAAAGGGCTAGAGAACCAGCAAGCAGGCCACCCTCGTCATCCACCCTGGGCTTGCGCTACCTCTTGGAGCTCACCTGTACTCCCCACCTCCCTGGTTGGACAGCGTGCACTGAGTGTCACTTTGCTGCAGCTTTTTTTATTTCCAAAGAAAGTTTATGTGACTTAAAAAGAAGGAATTGGTTGCATTTTATACACCAATCATGAGCTATCAAAAAGAGAAATTAAAAAAGTAATTTATAATTGCCTCAAAAAGAATAAAATACCTACTAATAAATTTAACCAAAGAGACAAAAGACCTGTACTTGGGAAGACCTTCAGTATAAGACACTGAAGAAAAGACATTGAAGAAGATACATGTAAAGGGAAGAATATACCATGTTCATGGACTGGAAGAATTAACAGCATCAAAATGTCCATACTACCTAGAGCTAACTATAAGTTCAATGTGAGCCCTGTTAAAATGCCAATGGCATTTCTCACAGAACTAGAACAAATCCTACAATTTGTATGGCACCACAAAAGATTCAGAATACTCAAAATAATATTGAGAAATAACAAAGCCAGAGGTAATCTACCTAATATCAAACTATACTACATGATTGTAGTAATTGAAACAGCATGGTACTGGCATAAAAAAGACACATAGATCAATGGAACAGAATAAACAGCCCAGAAACAAACCCATGCTTATAAGGCTAATTAATCTATGACAAAAGAGGCAAGAATATAATTAGGTATATTAGGTATACCTAATTAGGTATAAATACCATATGGAATAAATGATGTTGGTAAAACTGGAACAATACATGTGAAAAAAAAGTGAAACTAGTCCACTTTATTACACCATATATAAGAATAAACTCAGAATGGATGAAAGACCTAAATGTAAGACCTGAAGCCATAAAAACCCTAGAAGAAAACATAAGCAGTAAACTTTCTGGCACTGATCTGAGCAATACTTTTTTCTGATATATTTCCTTCAGGAAGGGAAACAAAGGATAAACGTCATACTAGATCAGACTAAAATGGTTTTGCACAGCAAAGGAAACCATGAACAAAAGAAAAAGACAACCCACAAATGGGAGAAGATATTTACCAATATATCAGATAAGAGGTTAGTATATAAAATTTATAAAGAACTCAACACAACACCAAAAAACCAAACCATATAATTTAAAAAATGGACAGAAAACCTGAATAGACACTTCTCCAATGAGGATCTATAGATGGCTAGTTAGATGTATTAAAAGGTGCTCAATGTCACTAATTGTCAGGGAAATGCAAATTAAAATCACAATATCACCTCACACCTGTCAGAATAGCTATCATCAATAAATTAACAAACAAGTGCTGGTGAGGATGTGGAGAAAAGGGAATTTTTGTACTCGCTTGATGGGATTGCAAATTGGTGCAGCCCTTATAGAAAACAGCATGGGTTTCCTCAAAAAAACTGAACTATCTATTTTGGGGGGGCTGCACCAATTTGCAATCCCCCAAAGATGGAACTGTCTATGTATTGGGTCTAGCAATTTCACTTTTGGGTATTTATTTAAAGAAATCCAAAACACTAATTTGAAAAGATGCATGAATCTCTATGTTTATTGCAGCATTTACAATAATAGCCAAGATATGGAAGTAATTTAAGTGTCCATTGATAGATGAATGGATAAAGAAGATGTGGTACATATATATTACAATGGAATGTTACTCAGTCATTAAAAAGAATGGCATTTTATAATTTGGAACAACATGGATAGACCTAGTGGGTATTATGCTAAATAAGTCAAAGAAACACAAATGGCATATACTTTCATTTATTTGTGGAATTAAAAAAAACAAAATAAATGAACAAACAAAATGGAAAAAGTAATAAATAACAGAGACGAACTAATTTTTGTCACACGGAAAGTGGGTTGTGGGGCTGGGTTTAAAAGGTTAAGTGATTAGTAAATATTAATCAGCAGTTACAAAATAGGGATATAAAGTACAGTATGAGGGCATGTAGTCAACAATGTTGTAATAACTGTATGTGGTATCAGATGAGTACTAGACTTATTAGAGAATCACTTCTCAAGTTTTAAAAAGGACTAACCACTATGCTGTACAATTGAAATTAATACAATATTGAGTGTCAATGTAATGTAAAAATATTAAAAAATAACTTAGAGCAAAAATAATAAAGACAAGTTTAAGATTTTAAAAAATGTGTCTCCATTGCTTAATATCCTTTTTAAAAAATGAATGTCCTTTTGAGGTGTGGGAACTGAAAGTGTCAGAGGGATGGAATCAGACAAGCAGCAAGCTTTCACAGACACCAAGAGGACTGGTAATTGGGGAAGAAAAACATGAGATAAATTTGTTTAAATACTTGCTATGTGCCCTGGCTGGTGTAGCTCAGTGGGTTGAGTGCGACCATATGAACCAAAGAACCTCAGTTTGATTCCCAGTCAGGGCACATGCCTGGGTTGCAGGCCAGTTCCCAGTAGGGGATGCATGAGAAGCAACCATACATTGATATTTCTCTCCCTCTCTCCTTCCCTTCCCCTCTAAAGATAAATAAATTAAAAAGTCTTTAAAAATAAATAAACACTTGCTATATATTCGAGTACATTCTTGTATTTTTATAGACAGGAATAAGATGAATGTGAATTTAAATAAAGACTTTACTCTGTAATTAATTATGTAGTTATTAGGCTGTGTTTGGCAATGTGTACCCTGACAAAGTTTAAAAATTAGGCTTTAAAACACTAAATTACCTTTTGTGTCTGCCAGCTGTAATGATAAATAAAGCGGAAGTCAACCTCATTACTGTCAGATTCTCCGAGGGCATTAACATTTAGTATTTTAACCAGTCCTAGATGCTAAGGAATGAATGGCAGATTCTGATGGAGAATCAGGAACTGGAGGCATATTTTAACCTCACTCATTTCACAGGGGTCGATGACCCTGGCTTCAAATTGTTGGACACTCAGATCCCCCTACATTCTTACATCAGGGATGCCTTTGTCTCAGGCAGCTCCCAAGTACCGGACTCTTTGGTGGCAGGGTTGGGAGAAAGCCAGCTCAGAAGATGTGGTGTGATATAACTTTTTGAATTGGGAGAGTGGGTTTCCCAGGAAACTAAGCCAGCAGTACTTTGCTGGTGGAGGTGGGGTGGGGGGGTGCATGGTGCGGTTGCTGTCAGGCTAGGGAGAGGGAAGTGCTGTTTTGGGAGAAGAGGTGCATGAAGCCCTCAGTTGTGTCTCCTCTCTGAGTGATGGGACTCGCTTCGGGCAAGGAGCAAGTGACTGGGTACATGGCTCGTTCTTGCCTGCTGAGAAGTCCCTGGGTGGTGTGAGTTTTATGGAAGAGGAGGGACTGGCTGTTTTTGGAGTAGGTGGTGCATAGGTCTGTGTGAGCCAGGGGGAAGGAGAAGTAAAGGGGAAACTTCCAGGCCTCATCTCTCCTCACCTTGAAAGACCAGGCAGAGTGAGAGTGTCAGGACAGGTCACTGTGTAGCTGGGAGTGTGGGTCCGTTGAGAGGAAGAGCACTTTAGGAAAGCATTCTTTTTATTACAAACACCATGGTGAGGTGGTGGGTGGTGAAGGAGGATAGTGTGTCTAGTAAGCAATCAGTTGACTGCTAGCCAGTGTCAGGAAGATATGGATGCCACATGTTGGCAGCCAGACAATTCTAGCACATGGAGGTTGCTGTATTCCCAGAGCCGGGGTCCTGGGCCTCAAGACCCACAGATCTGAATCAGCGTGTTAGTGAAAGTGGTCAGGGGGTTTAAGGACTCTATTTTCTTTACCATCATCTGTGAAATGCTAATAGTGATGCCCACTGTGTAGGGTTGTGGTATGAAAAAAATTAAGAGAAAAAACACACAAACTGCCAGACACACAAACATGCAAGTACTGTAATCAGTTTTCCCTCTTTCCCTAAATCATGAGAGAGGAATCTTCCTTACATCACATAATTCCTTCTCTTCCTTGCTTCCTCCTATCCTTTCTTTTCTCCTTCCCAAGTAGCCAGCCAGTAATTACACACCATTTGCACACAAAGGGCAATTTACTACACAGAAAATCCTAGGAGAAACATTGTGGTGCTCTGAACAGAGTATTGGTAGTTTTAAACTCTCATTATATTAGCTATGTACACTTGACTTAATTTCAACTTTCTAGACTTGCGAGGGCTCATTTATAAAATGAGAGTGATATTTACTATCTTCTAGATTATAATATACAAATGAAATAGGATGTATGAAAGTGCTTTGTAAACTATAAAAGAAAGCAAATAAGCGTTGTCTACTCAGTGGCTTAGGGTCCCAAGATCTCTCACTCAGCCTTAGCCATGGGGGGGTTACAGCTTCTGAAACCAAGCAGGGCGGTTCCCAACACATCAGTTTTACCATCTTATTCTTAAGTGCACAGTTTAGTGATATTATGTACATTCACATTGTTGTGCGACTATCACCACCACCATCTCCAGAACTTCTCATCTTGCAAAACCGAAACTCTGTACCTATAGCCCCTGGCAACCACTTTTCTACTTTTTGTCTTTAGGAAGTTGACTACTCTAAGTATCTCATGTAAGTGGAATCATACAGTATTTGTCTTTTTGTATGTGGCTTCTTTCTCTTAGCATAAGGTCCTCAGGGTTCATTCATGTTGTTGGTTGTTGCATGTGTCAGAATTTCACTCCTTTTTAAGGCTGAATAACATTTTATCGTATGTGTATACTGTATTTTGTTTATCCATTCATCTGTCAGTGGATGCTTGTGTTGCTTCCATGCTGTTGTGAGTAATGCTGCTCTGAACATGAGTGTGCAATTATCTCTTTGAGACCCTGCTTTCAATTGTTTTGGAGATATACCCAGAAGTGGAATTGCTGGAAAACATGGTAATAATTCTACTTTTAATTATTTTGAAGAACCAACATACCATTTTTGATATTAGCTGCACCAATGTATGTTTCCTCCATCAATGAACAAGTGTTTCAATTTCTCTACATCCTTGCCAACACTTGTTTTTTGTTTCTTTTTTGGTTTGGGGTTTTGTTGTTGTTGTTTTTGCTTTTTGGTTTTGATAATAACCATCCTAATGGGTGTGAAGTGAAAAGAAGACAAAATATTAGTCATTTATACAAGCAATGGACTTAATTATAGCTCATCTTATTCAAAACAGAAAATAGAAGGGACATAAAACAGATTTACTAAGATGGTACCCATTTTAATAAACAGTTTAAAAGGGAACTGAGGCTCCCACCCAAGTCTGTGTATCACAGGGCACTAAAACGGTATCTGTATGATGGTTGCACAGGGACCACTGGTCCATTTGCCTGGGGTTAGAGTTAGTTTTTGAGGAAGACCTTGTAGAAAGACTAGAATTTCAATACACAGAGACGTCAGAGAAGGGGCAGAGTATGGATATTCTCCACATGGAAGTGGTTTGATCAAAGATGTATCTCAGAAGCAGTCAGGCTTGTTCAGAGAATGCCACTACAAGAGCTGTCCCTGAATTAGCAGTGCCAGCAGCTCCTGATGAGTTGTCAGAAGTGAAAATTCTTGGGTGCCTTGCTAAAGCATACTGAATCAGGACCTCCGGGATTGGGACCCATCAGCCTTTGTTTTAATACCACTCCGGGAAATTCTGATGCAAGCTGGTGTTTGCACAGAAACAGAAGCAGGTTAGGTGGGCATGATTTAGGGGCTAGATTATGAAGCCTGGAGTTAGATGAGGTAGTTTGGGCCCTGTTTATAATCCCCTAGTGACTGCCTATTGCAATTGGAATAAAGTCACATTCTCATGATGGCCTATGAAGCAATACAATCGCCTGTCTTCCTCTTCACCCAACCTCCTCCATTCTTGCCCTCTCTCACCACACTTCAGCCACTGAACTCTAACATCTGCCAGGCTCTTTCTTGTCTTGTTTCTTCAGCTTAGAATGTCTTCCCCTCTCCCAGTGGCTTCTTTCTTCTCCTTAGTTAGGTCTCAGCTCAGATGATGCCTTTTTACAGATTTAACTTCCCTGACCACCCTCCATCATTCTCTCAAACTATCTTATTTTTTACAGCATTTCTTGCTATCAGAAATTATTTCATATTTCTCTCTTTACATGTTTATTGCCTGCCTTCCCAAACTAGAGCATAAGAATCTTAAATTGGCTGTGTTCAGTCTATTTCTGGTGCTTAGAACAAAACCAGGCACAGAGCAGGTATCCAATATTATAATTTTTAAAACTTCATCAGACACAGGCGTGATTTTAAGTGGTTCTAAATAGTGAAGTGATACCTCAAAGTGGTGCCTTGGCCATGTATCCCTCCCATGGTTTTATGTCAGGTTGTGGTATATAAGGAAAGGAAGGAGAACAGAACTGAACTTCCTCATCTGACCCTAGACTGCATAATTAGTCCCTAACCCTGATGCCCAGCCTAATCTGCTTGTACTGTGTAACTATGAGCTTGCATCAGAATTTCTTGGAGGGGTATTAAGACAAACACTGCCAGGTCCCAACCCCAGAGCTGGTGATTCAGGATGTTCTCGATGTTGGCTCTCTGATGACTCGGACTTGCCTTTACTCTCCAGCACATAGAACAGTGAGTCATCACCAACCAAAAAGGGGATTGCAATGTGAGCTAGAAGTCTGACACAGTTTGTTGATAGGAATCTCCTCCCTTTCACTTTAGGAAAAGGACAAGCAAGAGAGTATGATAGATTACCTGAATATTTTTCAAATAAATGAGTGAGTAAAAATACTTATCTTCTCCCATTGTGGGGCCCAACTGGATAAATGTTCCCTTTCCTATTCCTGATTCTTGTCCAGGGTGATGATGATGATAATGAATAAGAATATCTGTTATTTGTGCTTTGATCTGTTGGGAAAGAGACATAACTTCAAGGAGGAGATAACCAAAGTAATAGCCCTCAGGACTTATTTCTTTTTACCTGTATTGTTGCAAAAAACTCAAAGTAGTTCTAATCTGCTATTATCCCTCATTTGCCCTTTTTTTGGGGGTGGAGGGGGATTAGCATCAACCAAACATGTCAAACTGCCATTATAATTGCCGTTTCTGGAGGTGACAAGGTCTTCCATTGTAAATTCTAGTAGGCATAACATTCACTTATTGACAACCTTGGGTAAAATGCAAAGATAAGGACCTCAGTACCCTTATTACCCTTGGGTATTTTGGCTTAGGGTCTCCCTCCTAGAATCATGGAGGCAACATGAGGCAATGGTCACATTACTTGGTAGAAACTGTCAGGTAGGTCTACAGGTACCGTGGAGCTATAGTGACTCAAGGGAGTGGATGCTAGAAGGGTACCTGCTGGCTGCCCAGCTGAGCTCACATTTCAGAGCCTTCTCTGCACACAGCTCTCTACTCTCATTCTTCACACCTGTCACCATCTCCCCAACTAGTCCATAAGTCTTTGAGAGGAGAGCCAGAGCTGATCCATGTCTCCATGTCTTGTGTTCTCAACAGCATCCACACCACTTGTGCCTGGTAGGTGCTCAGTAACTGCTTGTCAAAATGAACTCATGTAGACTGAGAACCTGACCTCGGCTCAAACTCTAAAGCACAACCTCCTTCGAATTCTTATACATGCTGGGCCTATAAAGGCTCCCAGCAGCCTTCATTCTGCTATGTCCCATAACTGGGCCAGAAGACTGTTGTCAGCAGCCAGTAGGCAAAACAAACAGGCCACTCCAGCCCACTCTTTCTCTTCCCCACATGGCTCTGGGCAGAATGAGTGTGAGCATGGATACCCTGGGCGCTGCCCTGCCACAGACTGATTCAGCCAGAGCTGGCCAGGGCAACTGCCACAGACACCTGGGGGCTCACTCTATGGCCATGGAGACACATGGGGACTATTCTTCCCCCCCAAAAACAAGAGGTAAGTGGCACAAGCAGAGAGAGAAAGGAACAGCTTCAGGTTAACTGAGAATGTCAGTCAGATACACAGACTTTAGAGAGTGACAATATAAGGCACTACCTGCAACCGTAATGGCTGGTTATAGAACTTTACTGATATCTGTTACCAGGATTGTGTACTTGTGTTCACTGTGAGGGTGTGAAGGATTAAAGAATGGACCAAAAGGGGGACCGTGTGGTGAAAACCCAGCAACTAATGTACATCTGGATCAAGTCTTCTGACAACTTTGGAAGGCATGTGTGTTCACATGTGCTTGGACCTCTGCTGAGTTACATGGAAGACTTCAGAAAAAATAACACAGGGTTTCTGGACTCAAGGTGTTTACAGTTCAGACAGCAGCTCCCTGGCCCTGGGAACAGTCATCTCCAACACTCTCATAGACAGGTCCCTGAGTCATCCTCTCTTGCTATTCTGTGTTCGTCCCAGCTGATACTCCCTCTCATGCCCTTTCTCCAAGCCCTTTTCAGCTTGACAGGGAGCTCCACTCAGCTGACAGGTCACACCTGTCACAGATGCCCCACCATTTGCCATAAGATCTCAAACTTCTCAGGTGGAGCGCTTCCCTTCATCCATCTTCAAAGGCACTGCTTGCTCTGAAGAATGGGGGCTGTTTCCTGACTCCCAGTGCAGCAGACATGGTTCCCCAGGACAAATCTTTGCTCACCTGTTGCCTGCCTGTCTCACACACAGCTCCCCATGGAATGTTTCATATCCTTATTTTATTCAACTTTCATCCTTCTTTCATCAGTGGGCCTACCGGTCATGTCTCAGTCTCTTGTTTTGGTTTCTCTTCTTCCACTTCCTCCAGAAGCTGAGTCCCCAGGGTCATGGCCTTGTTCCTCACATCTCCTTATTCTCCATTCTGTGTCAGATCCCAGTTTTCATCACCACCCTAACCCCGAAGTCCCTCAGGTCTGAGTCTCCAGCTGGGATGGTTCTCTGGAGGGCCAGTCTGCTGCTGAACAGTGAGCTCCAAACCCAACGACCACCCCATAATCATTGCCTCCACTCTTTTCCAAAACCAGAAAGAACAACCTCCATCTCCCCATGTTCTTTATCCCAATCAATGATATTACCGCCTAGATAGTAAGTGAAGCCGGGAGCCTGTCTCATCTCCTCCCACTCCTGCAGAGCCAGCTGCCTCCCTTGATCCTCCCTCAGGAATCTTTGAACCTGCCCCCTCTCTTTGATCCTTACTGCCCTTCTCTCAGTACTTGCCTCATCTCTTTCTTGTGCTGTTAAACTTAGCTCCAAGCTGGTTTACACAGCTCCTAGCTCAACTCTCTCCAGTCTATCTACAATACAGCAAGAGTAGTAGCCCTAAAATCTCCTGATGTCACTGTCTGTTGAATGTCCTCCTGTTGCTGCTCAGCCCCTTCACGGAACTGCCCAAATGCCCTACGTGACACAGGAGGCTGTTCATGCTCAGGCCCCTGTCCTCCCATCCAGCCACCCCAATCTTCCTCATGCCTTTGGTGGCTCCCCACACTGAAACATGCTTAGTTTCCCTGCCTCCATGGGAAATGTCACCTGCCAACTTCAGAGCTGCCTCTTCTTTGAAACCTGGTACAGCACCTGGTCTGTAGCAGTTGCTCACCACATGTGTGTGAGACAGATGCAGGAGGATGTCCTTAAAACTTCCCACTACCACCCAAACGATTTTGGTTTTCTTTTATCTATGCTTCCTTGGAAATTTGTGAACCACTTACTTCATTGTACAGTGGAGGTCTGTCTCCTCCCTCACCCATCTCCACAGGCCTCTCTCAAACCCAAGGACTCAGTCTCATTGTCTGTGATTTCCTACCACAGTGAGTACTGGGTAGTTTATGGCTGGAGCACAGTGAGGTTTTGTCCATCACTTACCTTATTGGGTTGTGGCTATTTGCTTTAGTGGCTGTAACTTCTTCTGGACACTTTGAAAGCAGAGATACATTATTCTTATCTATGTACATAGTATCTTGCTTAAGATAGACATTTAATAAGTATTTTATGAGTGAATAAAGGAATATTTGAATGAATCAGTGTTTTATTTATATCAATGCAAAGCATGCTGTTAAGTTCTAAACCCCTGGCACAGACAGTAAATGCCTTGGGGATTTGAAGAAGGCAAAATTAGCATAGGTTGGAATAGTCCAATGGTTGCCTGGAGTGGGTTGGGGGGAGCCTGAGAATGGAGCATAATGTACATATGGATAAAGAAAAGCTGAGCACTTTCCAGGAAGAAGAGACCGCCTGGAAAAATGACGCATGATGAAGTGACTTGCCTTTTCAGGGTTCCACAAGGAGTACCTAGGTGTAGCTAAGGGTCATAGAAATTAGTAGAATTTGAGCTTGGAAAGGCATGTGGAGGCCAGATTGTGGAGGGTGAGGAGCCAGGCAGGTGAGTCGGCAGTGGGGAATAACTGGATTAGTGCAGAAGAGACTGGAGGCAGGAGGCAGTTTAAGGGTAGTATAGGAGAGAGGTGAGGTGACAGCAGGGGAACAGGAGGAAGATTCCTGAGTGCTCCTCAGTGATGGGACAGGCAGAGGGGCTGAGGGATGGGGAAGGTGCAGGACAGCTCTCGTGTGGATTGTGTGGGAGTAACTGAAAGTGGAAGGTCATAAAGAGTCCCCCATTATATGAAAAGATGATGGGTTATATTTGGGACATGGAGTTTGGAAGGATTTCCAAGGGGACATTTCCCTTTAGCAGCCATAAAAGGGAGTCTGATGTGAGGATGGGGCATTTTTGGAGTTCCCTGTATAGATTTGATAGTTGAGTGTTCATTCTGCAGGGAGAATATACACCATGAAAAGAAAGTGGACTGAGGACTGAATCCAGGGGTGAGGTTTGGGGAACACTGACAGCTAGTGTCACAGAGAAGACACTAGGGAAGGGGTTAGGTGCTGCATCACGGATGTCAAAAGATGGTGCCATGAAAACAACTTCAGTCACAGGTGCCTCAGAGAGCTTTAAAAATCTGAAAACCAAGAAAAGACCTTTAGATTTGCAAGGAAGAAGTGTGGTGGTTTCTGAGAGTGAATCCAGAGATGGTGGGGGCTCAGGATAGAGAAGAAGCAGAGGAACTGGATGCAGTGGGTGTAAACCACAGACAGAGTTCAAGGTGTTTTATTTGCTGAGAGTGAGGGGAGAGGGAAGGAAGAAGGCAGGAAGGAGCCAGCTGAATAGTACTTCTTTTTCTCATTAAAGCACATTTAAAATATCAAAGTATAATTTACATGCAATGATTTTCATGAATTTTGAAGTGTACGGTTTGATAAGTTTTTCCATGTACACATCCATAATATCATCACCACAGTCAAGACAGTGAATTTTTTAATACCCCCAAAAGTTTCCTGTTGCTATTTTCTAATTCCTCACACCTGCCCTTCCTACCCTGCCCCCAAACCAGTAACCACTGATATGCTTCCTGTCACTGTGGGCTAGTTTGTATTTTCAAGAAATATATATAAATGAAATCATACTGTATGTACTCTTTTTTTGTATGGCTTAACTTCATTTTGTCACTGAGTAGTATTTCATTGCATAGATATACCACACTTTGTTTTTTCTTTCACCTATTAATGGTTGTTTCCAATCTTTAACTACTATAGATCAAGTTATTATGAGCATTTTTGTACCAGTGTTTGAGTAGACCTGTGCTTTCTTTTCCTTTTGAGAAATACCTAGGAGTAGAATGGCTGAATCACGTGGTTGGTGTATATTTAACTTGTTAAGAAATTGCCTGACTGTGTTCCGGGCTGTGTTAAGTTAAAGTGAGGCCATTAGGATGCATCCTAACCCTATGTGACTGGTGTCCTTATAAGAAGATATTAGGACACAGACAAACACAGAGGGATGGCCATGTGAGATCACAGGGAAAAGACGGCCATCCACACACCAAGGAGAGAGACTTGAGAATGAAACCCAACCTGCTGGCACCTTGATCTGGGATTTCCAGCCTCCAGAGCTGTGAGAAGATAAATTTCTGTTAAGCCACCTGGTCTATAGTATTTTGTTGTAGCAGACCCAGCAAATGAATACAGTCTGTAATGTGAGAGGGAGCTGGCCAAGCAAGGGCTGATGGTGGCCCTGTTTTGTGCCCAGGTGAGGAAGGAGGGTGTAAGTTTGTGGGGGAAGCAGCCTGCACAGTGATGTGATTCTCTCCCACAGGAGGGATGGTCAGGACCAGCAGAGGTCACAAGAGGAGCAGCGAGAGGACAGAGGAGAGTGGAGGGAGCTGGTGCCAGATGAGGAATGGCCCTGGAGCTGTAGCTGGGGACTGAGGAGGGGGCAGCCTGGGGCGTGGCCTAGAAGCAAAGCTGACTTGTTCCCTGGAGGCTGTCCTGTCAGAGGAGGGCTCTGACCCATTGAGCCCTGACCCACTGAGCCAATCAGCTGCAGGCAGTGTTTCAAATATTGCCTCTAGAGACTGTCCAGTAAAAACCTCTTTTTAAGAAAGATTTTGTTTATTGTATTTTTAAAGTGAGGGGACAGGAAACAGAAAGAGAGGGAGAGAAACACGGATGTAAGAGAGAAACATCATGGGTCACTTCTTGTACACTCCCCACCCAGACACTAAACCCACAAACCATGCAGGTGCCCCAGTGGGGAATTGAACCAGCAACCTCTCACTTTCTGGGACAAGGCCCAACCCACTGAGCCACACTGGTCAGGGCAGCCAGTAAAAACTTCTTTATTCCCTTATTTAAAGAGGCAACCGTTATCAAGGTACTTGCAAATCTTCAACAGGAAACTCTGGAAGAACCAAGGAATTAGGAAGCTGATTTTCCAAGCTGGGGGGACTCTGGGCTGCTGAGAATTCACGGAGGGAGGGCAAGCCCTGTTCCAGTTCCCATAGTGAGCAGAGAGCAGAAGCACCACCAGCCCTATGTCCCTGCTCCCACATATCATTTACTGCTGACCGAACCAGCACATCATCTTGTGCTCACTGCATCAGCAGCTACCACTTCTGCTACTTGATCAGGGCATGAAAAGGCATGTGGCCTCCCACTATTCATTCACTCAATAATCATTCATTAAATACCTACTGTGTGCCCGGAATGGGACAGGTACAAAGATGAATCAGGAATGGCCCTCACCCTCAAGATATGCCTGTCTAGGGGGAAATAGATGGATACACAATTAAGCCTAATAAAAATGTCAAACATGAATGGTGTCTAATAAAATGTACAGCGAAATTTCTGTGGGAGTTATTTCTAAGGAAGAGAGTATTAATTTGGGATGCAAAATCTGGAGAGTTTAAAAGGAAGGGAGCATCATTCTGGGCTTTTAAGGTACAAACTGGTTGAAGAAACTATACAGACAGAAAGATAAGTCCTCCTCCAAGGCAGACTCTCAATAATCCAGAGAGTATGGTGGTGGGTCATGGAAGGGTTCTTAGAAGAGGTGAGTCTGAAGGGAGGAAGAAGAGGTCTGGCAGGGAAAGGAGGAATAAGGGACAGGAAGTGTCAACAGTCTTGGAGAAGGGAACATGGGGGCAGTCCAGGTCCTGACAAAAAGGGGCTGCAACTGCCAGGTGGTAGAGGATGCTAACTAAGGCTGGAAGGGAGTGCAGAAAGAAGCCAGACTGTGGAGGCCCAAAGCCCTCCAAGAACCTGCACTGAGACAAGCCCTTTAGACAATGGGGAGGCCTGAGGATTTGGAGCTCATCAGTGATCACCTGCCATCCTCTGGATGGTTCTGGGCATACTCATAGGACTGCTCCAGAAAGTGCTGCAGTGGACAGAGCCAGCCCTGCCAGTCCCAAGGAGGCATCTCTCCAGAGTGGACATAGACTTAGGATAAGAACAAGGAAAGGAGCTTGGGTAGAGGTGGGCAAAATGCTTGGAGTCTGCTCTTCCCTTGGCATAAATCTTCAGTCTCAGAGAACTGGGCAGAGGGTTCTTGGCTTGTGGGGAGGAAGGCCCATTGTAAATGTAAGAGTCCACCAGCTCCCTGACAGTATATTGGAAACATGTGGTTAGAAGAGCTCCCGTGGCTGGAGAGGGGTGGACTCTGGTCTTTGGCTGTGTTTTCCCATCTCAGCACTCCCCTTGCTTCAGTGCCAGGCCTCACGGCCTCTCAGGGCTGCTGATCACTCCTCTGCAGCACAGTTTCCAAGGCTACAGGATGTGCCAGATGATCCTGTGCCTCATTAGGCAGTGGCTGGGAACTCGGAGCATCCTGGCCCAGCTTGACAGACAGGCCTGGTGACCCAGCACAGGCCAGGAGTGTCAGCTGTATATTCAGTCCCAAGCACACTGCTCTTCTTTTCTCCTTCACACATGAGACCCTCCCTGGGGCCTGCATGGTCACAAATGGGTAAGGCATGTCCCTTGGGTATCTTGAGAGGCCTGAACCTGCACCCAGTCCTTAGTCCATCGACACAAAACCCAGGTTCCTGTTGTTACCCTAATTTTTCTGATCCTGATATGTTTGGCGTTAACTAGCTACTTAGCAGAAGTTGTCCCTAGCGAGAAATTAAACATTATCTAAAATCTAATGAAAAGTGGCTCCCAGAATGGCACTGGGGTTGGGTGGAAGGGAAGGCAGGACTGTGGCATTTAATGAGTTGGCAAACACCTGCCAAACACTTGTGAGTACAGAGTTTTGCCTTGGACCCTGCAGGGATAGGAGGAAAGGGGTGGTAAGGGGACCTTATTCCCGAATTCCCTATTCCTCCCTGGCCACGGTCCCTCACTCTCCATGTGTCCAATGACACTCAGTGAGTTGAGTGTGTGGTTGGCTGGTGCCTTGCACGTCTGGGTTTGTATTAGCACATTGTCTTAGCTCAAGCTGCCGTAACAGAGCACTGCCAACTGCGTGGTGGCAAAAACACTTATTTGTCACAGTTCTGGGGGCTGGAAGTCCAAGAGGAAAGTGCCAGCGGCCTTGGTTTCTGCTGAGAACCCACCTTCTCACTGTGTCCCCATGCATCTCTTCTCATAAGGGCACTAATCCTGTCTGATCAGGGCCCCCTGGCATGATGTCATTTAACCTCAGCAACCTTTTAAAGGCCTCATCTCTGTGGGCTGGGGAACACAGTTCAGTCCACAGCAAACATCTCAAATGTGTCCTCTGTAGAAAGGAGGGAACAGCACTGAGAGGTTGTGGGTGCCCTGTGCTCCTTGTGTGTGGATGGGGCAGAGCCATGTCAAGGGTGGTGCTCCAGCAGGAGCAGCCTGACCCACATGTCACTGAAGTCAGCTGTCTCCCACCAGAGAAGCCCAGGTTCCCAGATTTACCAGGGACCTGGGGATTTTCTCAGAGATGATGTTATTAAGTTGTTTTATTATAAGTAATTCATTAATATTTAATAGATGGTAGATGGAAAATGTGGTAATAGTGAGGTGATGTGGCCCATAGAAATAGCTGCCTCTAGTCTTAAACTCTCATGGGAGTTGGGCCACTACCGAGGGAAGTGTCCAGAGACCCAGGGTCCAGCCAGTTGGGGTTTTGGATTTCATGTGCCCTACTGCTATGGACTGAAAGTTTGTGTCCCCAGAAGTCATATGTTGAAACTCAAATCCTTGATATGGTGGTATTAGGAAGGAGGGTCTTTGGGAGGTGATTAATTTCCAATGAAGTTATAAAGGTGAGGCCCCATGATGGGATCAGTCCCTTTTAAAAGTGACCAGAGAGTGTGTTCTCCCTCTCTCTCTGCTTTGTGAAGACAAGGTAAGAAGGCAGCTGTCCACAGACCCGGACGGAAGCCCTCATTGGAACTCAACCGTGCCAGCACCCTGATCTCAGACTCCACAACTATAAGAAATAAACGCAAGTTGTTTAAGGCACCCAGTCCATGATACCTTGTGGTAGCAGAGCTGACTAAGACACTCCTACCTAATACATGCCCTTCTCAGCAGCAGATGCCTGGGAAGGAAGATGAGCCATGCCTGAGAGGGCAGAATCTGTGGCCTGGGATCACTTCCCTCCTCCACTACTTACCAACCCTGTGAATGTGGGCAAGTAGCTTAACCTCTCTGATGTCCACTTTCTCAACTCTAAGTGAGGGTGGCACAGATGGCACATCTCAAAGAACTTTTGCAGAGACTATGTGGGGTCATGTTCATGAGGCACCTACACCAATGACATTGTGGCCACTGAATAAATGAGCACCTCTTACCCTAATGCTCATGGGCTGCGGGTCCCATGCCTTCTTCCTGGACTTGTGTGGGATGGCTCTGCCAATGCTTGACAGTGTATTTTACTGTTTAAATTTATTTTTCAATTGTAAATCGAATATATTTACACACACACATATATATATATACATTGTATATATTGTATATGCCATTGAGTGAGCATGTATACTGTGTGGCCAAGGCATTCAAAATGACTAAGCAAGTAGAACAATGAATCTGCATCAGACTTTGCATTAAGCTTAAGCATTCCTCTGCTGACACTATTCAGATGATTTAAAAGCCACAGCCATGGGCAACTGGTAATTGGCAGCTTCATCATGACAATACACCCATGCATGGCTCATGGCTCATGCAGTTTTTTTGTGAAACATCAAATCACCCAGGTGACTCAGTCCCACTATAGCTACAGCCCAGATTTGGTGCCCTGCAACTTCTGGCTTTTTCCAAAACTAAAATTACCTTTGAAAAGGAAGAGATTTCAGACTGTTGATGAGATTCAGGAAAATATGATGGGGTAGCTGCTGGCTAGAACTGTGAGAACTGTGTGAGGAGAGAGAAATTGGGAGAACTGTGTGAGATCCCAAGATACCTACTTTGAAGGGGACTGAGGCATCATTGTCCTATGAACAGTGTGTCTTATATCTTGTACTTTTTTTTCAATAAATGTCTCTGTTTTCCATCTTAGATGGCTGGATACCTCCTTTTGGACAGATTATATATATATATATATATGTGTATATATATACATATAAAGTTTCAGGTGTACAACACAGTGATTAGACACTTATATACCTTATGAAGTAAGTCTAGCACATTTCTGACATTCTATATGTTTATTACAGTATTATTGACTAAAACCACAGTGAAATATCACTTCACACCTGTCAGAATGGCCACTATCAATAAGGCAACAAATGAGTGTTATGGAAGAAAGGGAACCCTCATGCAATGTTGGTGGGATTGTAAATTGGTGCAGACACTATGGAAAAATGTATGGAGGTTCCTCAAAACATTAAAAATAGAACTACCATTTTCCACTTCAGAATATTTATCCAAAGAAATCCAAAACACTAATTTGCAAAAATGTATGCACCCCTATGTTCATTAAAGCATTATTTACAATAGTGAAAATATGGAAGCAACCTAAGTCTCCACTGATAGATGAGTGGATAAAGAAGTAGTACATATGCACAATGGAATATTAGTAGGCTATTAAAAAGAGTGAAAGTCTTACCATTGTGACAACATAGATGGACATAGACGGTCTTATGCTAAATGAAATAAGTTAGACAAAGACAAATACTGTATGATTTCACTTTTATGTGGAATCTAAAAATACAAAATAAAATAAACAAAAGCAAACAGAAACAGTTCTGGCTGGGTAGTTCAGTTAGTTGGACGGTTGTTCTGTACACCAAAAGGTTTTGGATTCCTTGCCCAGTCTGGCCACCAGTCAATGGGAGGCAACTAATCGATGTGTTTGTGTTCTCTCTCTCTCTCTCTCTCTCTCTCTCTCTCTCTCTCTCTCTCTCTCTCTCTCTGTCTCTCTCATCAGTAAACATATCCTCAGGAGAGAAGAAACTGATCATTGCCAGATGAGCAGGGACTGGAGGATCTGTGAAAACAGTGAGAGGGATTAAGGCATGCAAATTGACCTGTTATAAAAATAGTAATGAAGATGTAAAGTACAGCAAAGGGAACATAGGCAATTCCTGACATTTTAGGTGTCTTTTCTATGCTCTAGGACTTGGTTAATGGTTTACATTACATTTTTAACAGTGAAACATTCTCTTCACATAAGATCTAATGTGGAATACTGACACCTAAAACCGGTGGGTATGCAGCTGTGCTGGTTGAAGCTGGCATAGGGCTAGGGACCTGCATCCTCCCCCTTTGCTTCTTGAAGATGCCCATGAGAGAATCATTCCTCTAGGCTGCCCGCCCCCCAACCCTGGTTTCTGTTCTCAAAGTCTTCCTCCTAGGACAACACAGTATAATTGTTTAAATTTCTGCTACCTAAGTAACAATCTCAATGTGGTCTTGCTTTTCTAAGGTCAAGGGGTGGGAATTTTAGGTGTCTCTGGCCTCTTTAGTCTTATATACATTTATTGTCTGCAGGTGGCCACTTTGCAGTTGGCTAATCCCATTGGGTGGGCATGAACCTTACTATTTAACTCACAGAAGCCCACTTTGTTACTTAGGTCTTGGGATGTATCTCTGTTGTTCAATATATGGCCAATCTCTGTGAATGGAATCTAATCTGTATTGTTTGATAAGGCTATACACATAAAGAAATCTACAAATCAGAAAAAAATGCTTTGTAATATTTTCTGTCCTGGTTTTTGTTTTGGAAAATGGGTCACAATAGCTATAGGAGCAATATATAGAAATGACAGTGTGGAACCCAAGTCTTTCTGTCCTCACCAGCTGCAGAGATTCAAGGGTCAAGTGCTGGTGAAATCCATTTGCCGTGATTCCCCATATTGCTTTTCCGAGTCTTCAACTTCTGAGAGATAAGCTTGATATTTCTTTTATCTTCTGCAACAGCCTTACTGAGATATAGTTCTTATACCACATAATTGATTTATTTCAGTATATAATCTAGTGGTTTTTAATGTGTTCAGAGTTGTGCATCCCTCACTGCAATCAACTCTAAAACATTTTTATATCCCCAAAAGAAATATCACATGCACTAACAGCCACTCTCCATTTCTCCCCAGTTTCAATCCCCCAGCCAACCCCCACTGCCAGTAGGCAACCACTAATCTGCTTTCTGTGTCTGTGGATTCACTTATTCTGGACAGTTTGTGTAAGTGGAATGATGACATGTGGTCTTTTGTGGCTGACTTTTTCAGTTAGCATAATGTTTTCAAGGCTCGTCTGGGTTGTGACATGTATTAGTACTTCATTTCTTTTTATTGTCAACTAATACTCCCTTATGTGGCTATGCCACATTGTCTTTATCAGCTCTCCAGTTGAAGGGTGTTTGGGCTTCTCCACTTTTTTGCCTATTATGAATAATGCTGCTATGATCATTTGTGTAAAAGTTTTTGTGTAGAGATTTTCAAATTTTAACTTCTATCAAGAGAATAAATGGTATTAATAGATTTATTGCGTGCTTACCGTATACCATGTACTGTGCTGAGCACTTTACACAAACTATTTGTGTAATCTTCACAATAGCCCAAGATCCCAAGGAATTGGCTGTCTCCCCATTTTACAGATGAGGAAACTGAGGTCCTATAGACAATATAAGGTGGAGCTGAGACTTGAACTCAGTCCCTATGATACTATAACACTGGTCTTTAATACCGCTTATAGAAGTTTGGCAGCTATTGATACCACACTACTCCACTAAGTAAACACCATTCACACTGATTAAGTTACACAGATTAAATTTATACAATATGCCACTTCATTGTATTATCTTTGTGCATCTTCACACCAACTAATGTCCAGTGGGTACAAGTCCAGAGAGACAACATGGCTGCCTGGGTGAGTTGGCTCCTGAGGGTCAGCAGCATCCTGTAGCTGCTCCTTTACATCACAGGTCTCAACCTGGCCTCTTTTAATCGTCTTTTGCCTCAGGGAAAGTTTCTCATATGCCAAAAATAGCATTTCCGGAGAACAGTTACTGTCCCCCTTCCTTTGTACACGTGTACCTGTGTAGCACAGGGTATCACCATGATTGGGCCTATGGGCCTAATACAGACAGTCTCAGTGGCCTTCAGTGACATGAGAAGGCTCCTGAGGTGGACCCACCTTAGAATTCACTGCTGTACCTGGTTGCAAACCAAGACCCTTAGGACTTACTTCTTGGACAGTTCCGAAGGTGGCGGGGTCATGGGAAGGGTGATGCGGGAGCTTCCTGAAAAAAGATGGCAGTTGTGGGAGACTGGAAAAGAGGAAGAGTAATGGTAGGAGGTACCAACTGTCTCCATGTTGTTGCCTGCCCACAGCTGCTATCTTGGATGACCCCATGGAGTGCAGCAGAGGGGAGCGGCTCTCCATCACTCTGGCCAAGAACCGCATCAACCATGCTCCTGAGAGGCTGGGCAAGGCCAAGGTTGAAGTGGACATCTTTGAGCTTCTCAGAGACAGCGAATATGAGACTGCAGAAACCAGTACGTAGAACGGGCAGGGCTGCCCTCTGCTTTTCTTGCTGTCAGAGGAGGGGCTGGTATGTGCATGAGCTGCACCCATCACCGAGCCTGTGATGTAGGCATCCTGAAGGGAGGGAAACATGTACCAGGAAGCCCTGTACTTCATCTGGATCAGATTCCCAGGTCTCAATTGTGAGTCATGGATAGAGTAGAATTAAGACAGGCTACTCATTCATTCATTTATTTACCCATTCATTAATTTCTTTGTACATTGATTCATCCATCCTCCTGGACGTTTTGTACACAAATCCCTGAGTGAAACGTTGTATGTGATTAAGAGAGATGTGGCCAGCTCAAAGGTAGTTTACTCATTGCACATCTGACTGCCTGTCTTGCTTTCTTGAGCTGAGAGCAACATTGTGAAGAAACTGGGACTTAGGATGAAGCTCGGTTTTCTGTTCCATGGGTAACCTCAGTTTCTTCATCTGTAAAATGGG
Organism: Sturnira hondurensis; assembly: GCF_014824575.4. Lineage (NCBI taxonomy): Eukaryota > Metazoa > Chordata > Mammalia > Chiroptera > Phyllostomidae > Sturnira > Sturnira hondurensis. The sequence goes on along the minus strand of NW_028092815.1, from coordinate 3,382,071 downwards.
AAGGCTAGGATCCACTCTGAAATTTGTGAAATTTAAATGACTGAAAATATAGGAAAACTCTCTGTGAATTACAATGCTTTACAAACATAGATAGTAGGTCACTCAGGTCACATGTAATGAGCCCCAACTCTGTGCTGGACACTACTTTAAATCCACTCAACAACCCAAGAGTTCAGGGCTATTACCCCTCTTCACAAAAGAAACCGAAGTTGATAGATTAGAGCATTAAGGAAGCTGGCGTTCTGTGTGTGGATCCAGCAGTGCTCAGATTTGGGCTATTAGTACCACATGAGAAAAAACACTTTCACTGGCCCAAGCTTGAAAGGTAGGCTATCCAGAGAGTGTAGGAAGGGAGAGACAGCAGCCCTCTCTCCTTGTCTCACATATTCTTTAATGCTCTGAACTGCGGTGGGGCCAATTACTGGATAACTGGTCCGACCACGGAATTAGTCAATGGCTGAGTGAATTCTGGATCCTGAACTCTCTTCATTCACCTGCAAGTCCCATGCTCAATGCTCTATACTTCCCCTGGAATTCTCTGGCATGCTTCTGGTATTACCTGGTAACTTCATAAGATGAGATTCCAAGTGGACTGGCAGCTAGAAGCTAAGCTGGAAACAAACAGCTGCAGTTTAGAGGGAAGGGGAGGAGCTCCTCAGCCCAGAGAGATGATAACATCTATTCCTGAGACTTAGAATCCCATGTCCTCCCTTGCTAGCCTAATTCAACTTTTAACAACACTCAGTGGCCAAACAGGCAAAACAAACAAAACAAGGTCCTGCTCAAGTTTGTATATCAGACACCTGGTCTTCTGTGTGTGGATCCAGCAGTGTTCTGATCTGGACTATTAGTGTTGCCTGAGAAGAAACATTTGCCATGGCCCAAGCACAAAAAGCAGGGTATCCCAAGAGTGTAGGATGGGGAGGCAGTGGCCCTCTCTCTTTGTTCCAGAGTTTCTTTAATGCTCTTTCAGTATTGGATCCATGATCTTTCTCTGCTGCTTTGGCTTATTCATCATGTACCTGCCCCATGATGGCCACCCAGGTCTATTTACTCTTTGTTTATTTACTCAGGAAACTGTTACGGAGCATTTACTCAGTTCCAGGCATGACCCAGGATATCATGCTTTGGGAACAATGCAAAAAACAAGACAGACACAGTCTCTGCCCTCAGGTGGCTTGAGGTCTCTTTGGTGTGCACACCAGTGGTGGCTTTGATCAGTGTCTCTTGGTTTGGATTTCCAGAGTAGAGGGGCATATTGGTTCAGTTTATTTGCTGTGGCTGGTCTCACAAGTCACCAGTGTTGGCCAAATGGTCTAATAGCCACCCTGGCAGAGAATCTCTACCTTAGCGACTGGGCGTAGCTTCTTATCATATAGAATGGGGCTTTTGAGGCCAGCAGAATCTATGAACACAGATTCCTACAGAATAGGGATTGGGGGAGCAGGTACCTGAGATTATTATTCTTTTATTAACTTGGTCAGTCAATTTTTGTTTAGTGAGTGTCTCTTATTGTTAGGTAATGAGGATTCAGCAGGGAGCACAGAGAAATCCTAGTTGTCATGGAGGTTCCATTCTAGTACACTGAAAGGAAGGTTTATCCTGACTTTCTCAGGATCTTCCAGATGAAATCAGAAATGCCAGCAATGACTGTTAATGAATCTGCTAGCCAGTCTGTAGTGCTTCTTTGTCCAGGAAGGCAGGTCTCAGACTAGGGTCTAAATTTCTAAATAGCTCCTTAGTTTATACTTTAAAAGCCAGATCCTTCTTCCTTTTCTTTGTTTCTCCCAGGCTTCCCTGGCAGAACAGAGAGCATAGATTACCCATTGCTGATGGGGATCATTAGCAGATATAAATTTTCCCTTTCATGGCCCATGATCCTGGCTCAACAGAGTACATCTAAAATATTAAGCCAGATGAATCAGGAATAAAGGAAACTGATATTTTTATTCCACATTACAGAGCTCTGGGGCATCTTTCTGATTCCCTTCCTTTAGACACCAAATATTTTATTAGCAAGTGGCCGTTGGTTCAACTTTTACATCTCAATGCATTTGAGACATGATTAGCATTTGTTAGAAAGAAAAGGCTTTTAGATCATTTTACCTCAAAGGCCTTTCATCTGAAGCCAGAGCTGCTCCCCCACAGTGGATTTAAAACACTACCCCGATAGTTCTTAGAAAGGTTCCATCCCAGCTCTTTCCCTCCCAAAGTAGGGGGATAGGAGGTGGTGAGGCTGGTGGTTGGGCAGGATGGGACTTAAGTGGCAGTGTTGGGGGAGGAGGTGGGAGGGAGACAGGAAGCCTGGATGTGGGAGGAGCTATACTTCTGTGATCCCTACTTTGCTGAGACTGTGTGGTATAATGAGGGGGAGCATGGATTTTAGAATAAGAATAAACTGGTTTAAATTCTGGATCTACCACTAACTGGCTGTGTGACTGTGGGTGGTAAAATCACCTCCTAGGACCAGTAGGAGCATGACATGAGACAGGGCTGCTGAGGTGCTTAGGACCATGCATATAACACGTATTCATTCAGTAAGTGGCAGCTATAGATTTTGTTTCAGGCTTTATTCTCTCATCTTCACCTACAGCAGGCTTTCTTCTACCTCCTACCATCATTTCTTTCCTCTCTTTCAGAGTTCAGTCATCCCTACCTGGCAGCATCATTTGTTTCCCAAATGGCATATTTTGCAGAGGAAAGGTTCTTTCAGCATGCCTCCTGGAACATCCCATGTGATTGAATATCCCCCCTTCTCTTTCCAGTTTTCTGGGCTTGATACATTTGACAGTTTTGAGCCTTTGGAGGTTGTGGTGAGCCAACTACTGCCTGCCCAGTGTTATGGCTGTGTTTTCCTTAAATTGGTGGCCCAGGGCTAATTTTCATTGTTAGCTTAAAACTATTTTAGTGGCTCTGAGGCCCTGAACCACATCCCAGCCTCACACCTTTCACCTGTGACCAGGGACGCTGCTTCAAGAAGACAGAAGAGACCCTAGTGGTGCTGCTCTTGGTCATGGGAAGTCCAGGCTCTGCGCTGGGGCAGTAGCAGTCCTACAACAAACAGTTGTGTCTTTTAGCAACAGAGGAGCTTCAGAAAGCTCTGCACAAATCACACTTACTGAGCCACACTCAGAGAGGGTGCGTTGGTCAAGGGGAGTAACAGCAATCTCAGAATCAAAGAGTATGAAGTGTAGAGAAACTAAAGATTCTGGAGTCTAGGTTTTAACCTCATTCAATGGTTGAAAGCAAGGTTGGGACATGGGAAGTAACACACGGGGTGCTGATTAATAACAAACCTGGAAGAGACCATTGAAAATCACTCCTGCTTCTATGTGGTTCAAATAGATATTCATAGAGTGGGTTTATTTAAAGTGAGCATTCTTCATAAAGTTTCCTCAAGCCCACATCTGATCACTTCCACCACTGCCCTTTCACTATCATTGCCTTAAGCTTCTTGTTGTTTGACTTTCCAACTCCCTTTACATAGCCCACAGATCTGAAACAAGACGGACAAGACCTGTTAGGTCTTCTCCCCTCCATCCCAGTCCTTCTCTCCTTATCATCCTTATCTTTCATCCATCTCAGCCTTTTTTGTTCAGGGAGCTCCCGTGGGCCTTGCCCTCTCCTGTTCCTCTAGATCAGTGTGTATCCTAAGGCTAATGTGTCAATATTTAACTAGGCAGCCCATCCTCTTATCACCCTAACACCAGGAGGCTTGCTCTCTGCTGCTGCTAGAGCCAGTTTGAGGTTTCTTTACTGCAGAACTAGAAGCAGGGGCATCCCGGCCTCTGCCTAGGTTTGTCTCTGGGAAGCCAAGCATGCGGTCAGCCACCCACACTATTTCCCCTAGATAGGGGAGGCATGCGCTCTGGGCCCAGTGGGCTTAGAGGGGGCAGGGCATGTTTGGGTGCAGGGCTGCTCCCTCTGCACAAGCTCTCAGGCTTCCTGCAGACTCTGTGGGCATTACCCCAGTGATTCAGAGCCATGTCTAGTGAGGGGTAGTTTCCTTTCACCAGTTCAACAGAATGAATCCAGGTCAGCTTAGAGAATATAAGAGAGAAGACAAAAGAGAAGGCATAGTGATGAATGATTCAGCAAACATTCCTTGCTCCCCTTCTCTGAGTTACCAGCATCACCTGTGTATAATATGGACTCAGAAATGCATTGAATTACAGTGCTTAGAAATCGTGTTTCAACCTCCGCATTTTACAGATGGGGAAACTGAAAATGAGGCAGTTAAAACCACACACCTGACAGGTGGCATAAATCATAAATTGCAGTAGCTCTGCTGTGAGCTTCCCAGTGAGTGGCTCAGACAAGGACAGAGGGAGGCCAGAAGCAGGCCCAAGGGGTCACTGGGTGGTCAGGTAAGGTCTCCAGGCTGGGTCTTGGTGTGTGGGATAGGTGACAAGAGTGGACATTTGGGCAGAAGGCACAATAGTATGGGCAAAGGCTAAACTGGGAGAAGCACAGAGGACCTGGGGACACAGTGACAGTGGGCCTGGCTAAACCAGGTGTTTTCTCAGGGGCAGTGGTAAGGGCCAGGGTGGAACAGCAGTCTAGAAGAGCAGTCGGAGCTCAGTGCTGATTGATCCAGGATCCTCCTTCTGACTCCACCAGCACCATGAACTTACCTCCCATGCCTCAGAGTTTTCCTCATCTGTAACATAAAAATAGTAAGAGTTCTTATTTCATGAGGCTTAAAATGCTGAGGATTAAAAGACTGAGAGCAATGCACATCCTAAGGTGAACTCTTAATAAATGTGATCTATCATTAGTAGTAGTAGTGGTATAATTAGTATAACTCCTCCCTCATGGGGTGACTACAAATTTTGGTGGTAGCATGTCCCCTGGCCTGGTGAATACACATGGGGGACTCCCCCTCCCCAGGTAAATGGTGCTGCTGCTCAAAGGGTGCTGTGGGACCAGGATGAGGGCTTGGAATGGTCTACTGTGGGTCATGTTCTGGGCTGCCCCATGTGGCAACCTGGCACTACCCCTTCACACATGCCTCTTGGCTGAGAGGCCAGCAAGGCCAGGTGGGGAATGCATTGTCCACTGCTGGACAGCAGAGAGTAGAAGGCCCTGGAAGGCATGGGCACAGGGCTAGTGGTGACTCGACATTGACTCAGGCCTCTGTGCCTTGCTCTGATATAAGCAGGCTTCACTCTCTGCTCAGCACATAGCACAACCAGGCACAAGGAGAGACAGTGCCCCCCCCCCCCCACACACACACACACTCCTCTCTGGCTTCAGAGCCTGAAGAGTTTCGATGTGAAGGACTCTGAGTTCTCCCAGCCTTGATCTGGACAGGAGGGACTCATGGAAACTTGCTACTTTTTGGAGTCTTTCCAGGGCAGACAAGGGGCTCCATAGAGCTGTCAGCTCCTGGTGCAGAGTCTATTCACCACAGAGGGCTCAGAGAGAAGCAGAGCCCCTTGTTGGGGGCTCTCTGAGAGTGAGCCGGCCAGGTGTCCTGTGCAGGGAGCTGCCCTGTTCCTGGAAGGCAGACAGGCAGGGGGCCTATGGTGAACCTCTCTGGACCTTCTGCATAATGGGCAGACCCTTGTCTGCCCTGGAAAGACTCCAAAAAGCAGCAAGTTTCCATGAGTCCCTCCTGTCCAGCCCAAGTATCTGAGGGCACTTGGAACCCAGGCGAGGTGACAACTTGAGGGGAAGAGCTCCCCCTTGTCACAAAACCCCACTGGGGTCTTTTCCTTAGCAGCTGCTCTGACAGCCGCCCTCCCTTTACTCTGTCAGCTGGGAACTCTGTGGTCCTGCCCACATCGCCCACTTTTTCTGGTTTCTTCCCTGCTCCTAGAGGAGGGGTTGGGGGAGTGCACCTGCTGCCCAACCATCCCGCACACAGGCTGCTCAGAGCCCTGGCAGAGGTGAGGGCCAGGGCTCTGAGCAGCCTGTGTGCGGGATGGTAGACTCTGTCTGTAGAGTCTGTAGACTCTAGTCTGTAGAGTCTGTAGAGTCTGTAGAGTCTCAGCCTGTAGACTCTGTCCCAGAGGGCTTCAGTAAGCGGTTCTTACTTCTAGGGCATAAGGGCACCCTTCATGGGGAGTGAAAGAGCGACTCTCAGACCCCAGCACATTCCTAGGTGATGGCTGCTGGGAAGGTGGTACTTCAGTTCCAGTGGACTCATTCTGTATTATTGCAATTCAGCTGAGCAAGCATCTATTGCATAATTTCTGTTTGCCAGGACAGAACAGATGTGACCCCTGCCCTCAAGGGTATCCAATCCAGTGAGGGACATGGGAGATGGACACTGGGAATAGCAGGCCCAGCTCCATCAAATCCTTGAGTCCAGGTGTTTTTAGAATCCAGGAGTTTCTATATATTGGAAAGGGGCTTGGGGCAAAGTCCCATACTCAAACAAATGCATCCCTATACTCAAATACTTGCATATTAGAAAGAGCTTCACATCTGTCTTTCTAGATCAGATTTTGCCACTGGATGAGTTTGAAAATTATTCAGTTTCAGAACCTTTTGGATTTTGTCATTTGGAATAAGGGATTGTGTCTTCTATAAGAATTTATTTTTAGGAGAAAATTCTCTGTTGAGACCCAACATAATGAGCTAGCTTAGGGCAGAAACTGGCCAGAAATTCAGAGAACAGGAAGCTGATTTAGAGGGGCACTGTGACTTGAGGAGGGTGTGGAAAGGTGCCCCCTTGCCTGGGATGAGGTCTGAGCTAGGCACTGGGAAAACAGGAGGAGTTTGCCTGGCAGAGAGGCAAGGACAGGGCTAGGCCAGGGTGGTCTGGGTACTAAGGGACTCCTTCTCAGAGAAGTATTTTAAGTGAAGAAAATAAAATAGATAGGATAATCAACAAAATGAAGTATATGGAAAGAGTTAAAATATTTTAACAGTGATATATTAAAATATGTGCTTTTGTATTAATATTGAATATCCAAACTTAGTATCAGGTCTAACTACTAGTATAATTTTGAATTGCTTTTGAATATACATTATATTTCAAGATACCTACAACATTGTAATATGGTATGAAAACACTGTGCTGTCTGTCGGTGACAAAGACACAGGTGCTTTGCCTAAATTCAACATCGAAGGGAATGTTAAATTTCAGCCAGGAGTTAAAGAAAACAATGTTATTTTTTACCCCCACCAAATGTTCACCGTCTACTGTGTTTTACCCCCAGGTCTCAGGCAGCAGATTAAGAAGCCCTGACCTAGTCAGAAAGAAATAGTTGCCATCAGGCTCAGCCAGGAAAAGAGAGTGAGCTCTAAAGGGAACTCTATGAAGAGGGGAGGCGCTATGGGAGAAAGTGTTTGAAGGGCGGGATCTTGAGGAGGTCACATCCATTTAGATTTTACTTGCTCATCAAAAAAATGTTTTATGACATTTTATTTTTTATAATGACATATTATAAAAGGGACACATGTGCCGCCGCCCGCGGCAGCAAGGTGGTCGCGAAGTGAGGCGATGGACTTAACTTAATTAAAATAATGGAGAGGTCCAAGTGCTTCCGGCTGGCAAATGGCCAGTTTATTCAAGAGACTGCTGGCTTATATGCAGAACTACAGTGGCCCGAGAACAATGCTGTTTTACAAAGGTTTGTACATTACCGAAGGCTATCAAGAGGGCAAGATGTTCTCACATCCTGAGAACATTAGCCCACAGATAGCAGTGTCCTCAAGATTATCTCTTTCCTGGAACATGACGCACATGCCAAGACCTTGTTCCTGCCTTCAAGGCTGAGAAGGAGAAGGTCCGGAAGATGTCAAGATACCCGCCAGCTCCGGGGACCAGAAACCAAGTCCCGCCACCGTTTTCACAGTGGGGGCTCTGTCCGTGATCCCCTGCGGCCTGGCGGGCCCCCACATCTCCCCCTTCTTTATTTTATATATCGCATTGGCTCTCGTCATGTCCAGCTTATGTCTTTTGAGGTCTACGTACAAGCCACTGATTTGTTTGATAAAAAACCGAATGATGCAAGGTATACATAACAAAAGCAAAATAACGAAAATCAAATCATTAGTAGCCTTAATAATAGCATATCCTGGATCATTAAACCAGGGGATGGAAAGGTTAACAGGTAGAAAGGTGAAGGCAGGTTGCTTAATAACAGCAAATGATGTAACATTCATTGATGCATTTAAACAATTGGTTAGGAAGCAGTTATGACAGCTTAAGTTATACTTTTGATCATATATAAGTTGAACATTTCCAGCTACAAAAGCATATGGATCTGGAACGCAAGCAATAATTGAAACATTTTTCTGAGTCCCCGAAACATTCATAGCGTCCTGGTCTCCAAGGTGAACCCATTGAACATCTCTTTTAGCTACAGTGACATATTGAAGGGCAGCAACCGCTTTCCATAACATATTTTGAAATGTACGGTTATTTCTAGTCCATATACCATACAGCAAGTTCATTGGTCTGAATGTTGTGGGGCGGTAATCACTCCAGTCACAAAGCCCTTGATCACAGATGGTATAGTTGAGATGGCACATTCTCCAAGCAGGTCCCAATTGACTTGGGGATGGTGTTTTCTGCTTGCACAATGGGATATCAGGTGGGGGATCTCCTGGTCCTACAATGGTAGTTGAGACATTTCGTCGTAGGTATAGTAAGTCCACTCCCCAGTGAGTCCCGTTAGTGAAATTCCCATCCCAATCAGCATATCTAGAGATAAGAGTGCAGTTATTATTGTCTAATGAAAAACAGATGGGTAAAGTAGTAGATAATCCTGTGTAGTTATAAAGCGTAGATATTGGGATAACATGTCCTATAGAAGGAGGTCCTAAAACTTTAGTATTGTTAACATAAACAGGAACAAAGTCATTATCGTTCCAGGTCACAGGATGCATCATTGGAGGATTAGGGACAAAAGCCCAATATTCCTCAGTCTTCACTTGAATCCTCAGCATCCACAAAAGGCTCAGCAAAATCGCCAGACGTTGGCGTCTTCTCCGAGCTCGCTCCGGGTGGCTGAGGCGAGGCTGCATCGTCAAGCGTGCTAGCCGTCCCCGCAGCCGGTTCGTTTTGCTTCTGGGCATGTCGGACACAACGTTCAGGAAGCCAACGAGGGGCTTCTGCGTCTGTTGGAAAAACACAAACATGCCCCCTGCCCCAAACTAAAACTGGGTCAGGTCCATGACGAGACCCATCTATGGGGTCTCTCCAATAAACCAACGGGTAATGTCGCATACGCGGCCCCCAATGCCGATCAGCCGCGGAGCGTCCTTCTGCATCCAAAGTTAAAAAGTTAAGAACAAATAAGGAATGTGACACTAACAGTTTAGGAGAATGAGGATCATACCATCTCCCCCCTTTTAATTTAGAGAACTGATGTTTGAGGGAAAGATGAGTACGTTCAATGATACCTTGTCCTTGTGGGTTGTGAGGTATACCTGTTTTATGTAAAATCTGAAATGAAGCACAAAAAGAAGCGAAACTTTTACTAGTATACGCTGGGGCATTATCTGTCTTCAAGACCTTAGGAACTCCAAGGATTGAAAAACAAAAGAGAAGGTGAGTAATAACATTGCGTACATTTTCACCTGTGAGAGGAGAAGCGCAGATAAAATGAGAACAGGTATCAACGGTGACATGTAAGTAACGTAATCGTCCAAACGCTGGGCAATGGGTAACGTCCATCTGCCAAAGATCATTGGGTTTAAGACCACGAGGGTTGATACCATAATGAGGCACGGGGAGAAGCTGAGCGCACGTAGAACATGATTTAACAATTTGACGGGCAGCTTCTCGGGTGAGACGGAATTGATAACGAAGAGAGCGAGCAGATTGATGATGCAGGGCATGAGAAGATGTAGCCTTTTGCTCCTGTGAAAGGAAAATTTGCGTAAAAGTATCTGCAGTTTGATTACCATGGGCAAGGGGTCCAGGAAGGGAGGAATGTCCTCGAATGTGACCAATGAAACAGGGAAACTGTCGTTTCTGTAAAAGTTGTTGAATATCTGAGAAAAGCTGAGAAATCGTATGATTAGAGGTATGAATTAAAGGAACAGTTTCTAAAACAGCCATAGCTCGAACAACATATTGGCTATCTGTGTAAAGATTAAATGGTTGATTATATAGGGCAAGAGCTTGGCTGACAGCAAACAGTTCCACTTCTTGAGCTGAAACATAAGGGGTGGTCCAGATGAGAGGCTTGGTAGGAGTAAGTAGAACAGCACGTCCATTAGAAGATCCATCTGTGAATAGGGTAAAGGAAGTTGATAAAGGTTCAGAAGTGACAATGTTAGGAAAAATAAATCGTGCAGTATGGGCAAATTGTAAAATTTTATCAGCGGGCAGATGATGAGAGATGGTTCCAGCAAAACCTTCAAAGGCAAGAGCAAAAATGTCGTTAAAGTTAAGAAGCCAGTTAAGTTGTTCAGCGGTATAAGGTATAACAATAACAGTGGGATCATGTCCTAAAACTTGGAGAGAGATTTTGCGCCCTTGCTGGATGCGTTCTGCTACCAGAGAGGGATAGGGACTCAAAACTTTCTTTGGAGTAGACGATCCATGGATCCATTGCAATACACCTTCTTGATATAAAACTCCTGTTGGGGTTAAGGTAGTAGGAAGAATAATCAAGGACCACGGTCGTGAAATATCACAATATGTGAGTTGAGCTGTTAATAAAGCATTTTCTACAGACTGTAAAGCCTTCTTTGCTTCTGGAGTCATGGATCTAGGAGACGAGGGATTAGGGTCTCCTAAAAGAAGATTAAACAAGGGTTTTAAGTCACCAGTAGATAATTTAAGTGAAGGGCGGATCCAATTGAGTTCCCCTAGAAAGGTTTGAAAATCATGTAAAGTTTTTAATTGAGAAGTATCAATGGTTAGTTTCTGCGGAGAGAAGGAAGAGGGTTTTAATGAATACCCTAGGTAAGAAAATGGATAGGTATTTTGTACCTTATCAGTAGCGATCTGCAATCCTGATTGGGATAAGGCTTGTTGTATATGCTGGAAAGTTGAATACAAATAAGACTCGCTTTCATGAGCTAATAGAATGTCATCCATGTAATGGATGATTAATGCAAGAGGAAACTGATCTCGAGTTTGTTGAATAGCTTGTTGCACAAACTTTTGACATAGGGACTTGAACCCTGAACCCTCAGATTAAAAGTCTGATGCTCTACCGACTGAGCTATCCGGGCTCTGCTTGACCTGCTAGATCTCCCCAATCTGCTTTATCAGGGTTTGGCGGCCCCGATTGAACAGCCGCCACCTTAAAATCAGTTGCCACCTTAAGATCAGTCACCACCTTAAGATTAGGTTCTTCATACCGCGCCTCCCAAGTCGGAGGAGGCAGAGCAGTTGGCACTGGAGGCAGAGGGCAAGAAAAATCCTCTGCCGAATGAATGGCTGGCAAACTGCCACGAGTCCCTCGTTCCCATTTTTCAAGCTCAGAATCTCCTCTAAGACAATCTCTTACTAGTGTCCACAAAGAAAACGCATCAACAGGAGTTTTCTCTGGACCGTGAGCACGGTAGTGTTCACAAATACGTTGTCCTACCTTTTTCCAAGTTTCCATATTAATAGTACCTTCTTCCGGGAACCAAGGGCAAACTTGTTGAATAAAATCTACAAAACAATGTATTTGATTCTTAGAGGTAGTAATGCCTCGCCCCTTTAATAAGGAGCAGAGGACTTTTTTAAAAAATCCCTGATCTGATGAATGGGAACTTCCCACAATTATAAACTCTCCAATACTGCTTCCTGCTACCTTTTATTTTTTATTTTTTATTTATTTTTTAACTTACCCGGGCTTTCCTGTAGCAGCGGTCCTCTCGGGCTCCCCTATCTTCGCGATAAGGACTCTGCTGGTCCCCCCTGACCCCCTTTCTTCGGGTCCCTGTTCGGGCGCCACTCTGCCGTCGCCCGCGGCAGCAAGGTGGTCGCGAAGTGAGGCGATGGACTTAACTTAATTAAAATAATGGAGAGGTCCAAGTGCTTCCGGCTGGCAAATGGCCAGTTTATTCAAGAGACTGCTGGCTTATATGCAGAACTACAGTGGCCCGAGAACAATGCTGTTTTACAAAGGTTTGTACATTACCGAAGGCTATCAAGAGGGCAAGATGTTCTCACATCCTGAGAACATTAGCCCACAGATAGCAGTGTCCTCAAGATTATCTCTTTCCTGGAACATGACGCACATGCCAAGACCTTGTTCCTGCCTTAAAGGCTGAGAAGGAGAAGGTCCGGAAGATGTCAAGATACCCGCCAGCTCCGGGGACCAGAAACCAAGTCCCGCCACCGTTTTCACAGTGGGGGCTCTGTCCGTGATCCCCTGCGGTCTGGCAGGCCCCCACACACATGCTCATTATAGAAACTAAAGAAAAATATGAAAGAACATCATTGTGTTCCAGTGGCCAAGACAATCTCTGTTAACATCCCAGTTAATCACCATTAATCGACGAGGGCTAATTGGCACAGTGGTTTGGAACTAACCCTGAAGTCAGGGGTTCAGTGTTTGAATCCTGCCTGTTCTTCCACTTTTCTGTCCCATTGTCTCATTTGTGAAATGAGGGTGACAGTAATAGTACCTATCTCATCAGGTTGTTTTGAGAAATGTCAATTCACATGAAGCGCCTAGAATGGGTCATAATTAGCAGTTAACAAAGTGCTAATTATGGGGCTTTTATAACATCTTCTTTCAGTCATTTCTCAGTGCATAACTATTTTCTGTATTGGCTTAGCTGTAGCCTTCATAGAATTTTATACTTTGCTTCTTTCTCTTGATTTTATTACAGAAATATCTAAGTTCTATTATAAACTGTGTTTAAGTATGTGACCTAAGCTTTAGATAACTGTGGGGGTGACTTTCCTCGCAAGTCCCCTGTATGCCACACATGAGAGTAAACATGACTGAGACAGGATCTGATCTGCTTGGGGAGAAAAGATGGCTGCTCCCTCAAAGGGGAAGAGCCAAGAGCCTCCTGCTCAAGGGGCTTTTATTGGGTTCGTTTGCACAAGAATACAAGTAAGGATCAAATAATAGATATCATTCAAAGAACTATGAGGGCTTATTCTCAGTCAGGGTCAGATAGCTAATGAGCCATGAGACTGTAAGGAAGAAACTTTTTGCTTGGACCCTTATTATTTAAATGAGAGCATTCTAAACAAAGCAGGTTTCACAGGATTTTTACGTATTCTTTCTTATGCCTGATTTACCCCTGCCCCCATACCCGCCCTTTCCATCACAGGGCTGCACCACCTTCTCCATCTGAGGATTTTAGGCTTAAATGGATTAGAGCCAGGCAGCGCTTCTCTTAGACAGAAATGGGGACACAGGCTATGTCAAAGCCGGAGGTGAGAGTCCATTGCTCTTTGTTGCAGCTGCCCCTCGCCTCCCACCCCGCAGTCCTTCCATGATGGCCTCCCAAGTGATGGTGTCTGGCCTAGGTTGCCCCTCTCTGAGGGGTCGTACCCACCATGGACATCGACCATCAAGGGAAGAAGCAGAAGCAGCTGTTGCTGCCAAAGACAAGCTTTGTCTCCTGTGGCCTGCATTCTGGAGGTCGCACACTTAGCCATGGGGGGGCAGTTACAATTCCTGAAACCAGGCAGGGCAGTTCCCAACAGATAACTATTCCATATGGCTAGACAATTAGTTTATTTCCAGTTTCCCATGGAAGGTGTTGGACAGGCTTCTGTGTGGTTCAATGACCATTGACTGAGCACCTTACTCCGAGGAAGGCCCTGCTCTATGTGTAGAGTGTGCAGACAAACATGGCAAGCTTTTTGCCCATCAGGAGCACATTAATTGATGTTTTAGGATTATACTGTGCCTCACAGTTTGGAGAACAGATTGCAAATTAAGAATCCTGGAGACAGATACCTGTTAAGAGGCAGGTAGTAAATGGGGCTGACCTGTAACAGTGACAGTGGGAGTGGAAAGGAAGGAATGGTGAGGCATGGAGGTTGAATGGCCATGACCTTGTTACCAAACAAGGGGTGGGGGGGGGGACAATACTTGGCCCACCCAGGGATGCCAAAAACTGCTTCAGAAAACAGAGGCCCCTCCCAAGGACGATATACTAGTATCTATTGGGCTCTTCTGTCTGCCGCCAATTGGAAAGACATCTCTCAATGCCAGAGATTTGTGAAAAGGAAACAAAATGTTTATTTAATGCTATTCAGGCCTAATGCCTTCCTTAAAATATTAAAGTCTTTAAGGGAATACACCTACACACACACACACACACACACACACACACACACACAGTGCTCCCTTCTCCCACTGTCCCAACTCCGGGTACTGTAAATCAGGAAAAGAGCACACGTCCATTTTTCAGGTCGCTGGCACTGTGGGCTGTGTCGCCTGTCCAGGCAGGATCTCCAATTAATCCAAAGTCATGCGGCACCTTCCACTGGCAAGAGTTCTTTGTACCAAGTTCCAGTCAAAGTCTCTCCCACTTTCCAGGCTACTCGGCCAAAGGGAGCACCCCAAAGCCACATGGGCCTCTTCTACCAAAGCTGCAGGAGTCCACACTCCACCCAAAGCGTGTGTCTTCTTCTTCACCTGGCCGCAGGGATCTCCATTCTGGCAAAGCTGCGTGGTCTTCCCCCTCACCTGGCCAAGAGGGGGGTCTGCACTCTGCTGAAACTTCGTGGCTCTCTCTCCTAATGGCTACAGGGGTCTACATCTTTCCAAAACAGCGTGGCTCTCCCCCTCATCTGGCCAAGAGAGGATTCTCACTCTGCTAAAGCCACAAGGCTCTCAAGCAGGCACTGTCTCAGAGCATCAGCCTCCAGTTATATCCTTGGGTAGCAGCCACTCACTTCTCCCTGGCTCAAAATTTGGCCACAGCTATTTAACATATCTATGAAACCAGTTAAAGGTTATAGATATGTTAAATAACCATTCCAGAGGTTAGCTGCAAAACTGTTGCTATGCAAAACAACTCTAAATGGTACTGCTCCATTCGTCCCTTCCCTCAACTGACACCTGGGCGGGGGTGGGGAGGGTGAGGACATCTTATTTGTCTCTCCAATATTCCTATACACTTTGAGTTCTGGACACCATTCCAAATCTTTTTTTGGACCCCCCCCTTGGCTGCACCCTGTATCAACCTGGCCCCTGGCTGGTGTAGCAAGTTAATAGATTCAGTGAGCAAAGTCCAGGCAGTCAAGGGTGACTGCAGTTTTGATTTTGAGGAGCTAAGGGGAGGAAGTGCAATGGTTAAGCACTTATGATGCCAGATGGATCTCCAAGTTCAAGCCCAGCTCTACATATTACCTATGTGATGTTGACAAGTTATTGAAATTTTGTAAGCCTCAGTTTTCCCATCTGTGAAGTGAGGATAACAACAAATCTTCTTCCTAAAAGTGAAGGTCAAATCAGATAATGTATAGAAGGTACAGTAGGTAGCAAATACGATATAGTGGGCACAATATAAACAGGTGTGGGGCATATTGTTACCGAACAAAGGGTCCGAGAGGGGGGGCAATACTTGGCCCACCAAGGGATGCCAAAAACTGCTGCAGAAAATAGGGACCCCTCCCAAGGACGATACACTAAAATCTTAAGGTCCTTCTGTCCGCCGCCAATTGGAAACACATCTCTCAATGCCAGAGATTTGCGAAAAGGAAACAAAATGTTTATTTAATGCTATTCAGGCCTAATGCCTTCCTTGAAATATTAAAGTCTTTAAGGGTATACACCTACACACACACACACAGCGCTCCCTTCTCCCACTGTCCCAACTCCGGGTACCGTAAATCAGGAAAAGAGCACACGTCCGTTTTCAGGCCGCTGGCACGTGAGCTGCGTCGTCTGCCTGTCCAGGCAGGATCTCCAATTAATCCAAAGTCATGCGGCACCTTCCACTGGCAAGAGTTCTTTGTACCAAGTTCTAGTCAAAGTCTCTCCTGCTTTCCAGGCTACTCAGCCAAAGGGAGCACGCCAAAGCCGTGTGGGCCTCTTCTACCAAAGCCGCGTCTTTCTTCTTCACCTGGCCGCAGGGATCTCCATTCTGGCAAAGTTGCGTGGTTTTCTCTTCCACCTGGCCAAGAGGGGGTCTGCACTCTGCTGAAACTGCATGGCTCTCCCTCCTAATGGCTACAGGGGTCTACATCTTTCTAAATAGCGTGGCTCTCCCCCTCATCTGGCCAAGAGGGGGTCCTCACTCTGCTAAAGCCACATGGCTCTCTCGCAGGCACTCTCTCCGAGAAGCAGCCCCAGTTCCAGCCTGGTTAGCCCCCACTCTGCTAAAGCCACATGGCTCTCAAGCAGGCCCTCTCTCAGAGAAGCAGCTCCCAATCCCCCAATTCCAGCCTGGGTAACCGCCACTCACTTCTCCCTGGCCCAAAACTTGGCCACAGCTATTTAACATATCTATGAAACCAGTTAAAGGTTATAGATATGTTAAATACCATTCCAGAGGTTAGCTGCAAAACTGTTGCTATGCAAAACAGCTCTCAATGGCCCTGCTCCATTCATCCCTTCCCCCAACTGACACCTTGGGGGGGGGGGAGGGTGAGGACATCCTAATATTTCCTCCAATATTTCTGTACACTTTGAGTTCTGGACACCATTCCAAATCTTTTCTGGGCCCCCCTTGGCTGCACCCTGTATCAATATCAGTACCACTTTAGGCACTTTGTAAGTACTAACTCATTTAATTCTTACAACAAGCCTATGAGAGAGGAGCCACCAGTGCTTCAGTTTGAGAGATAAGGAAGCAGGCCCAGAGAGATTCAGTAACTTGCTCTCAGTCTCCCTGCTAATGAGGGACAAAGCCAAGACTCAAACCCAGACAGTCTTGCATCAGAGCACATGCCCTGAGTGACTGTGTTTCTGCCTCCCTGCTGTGGACATGAGTGAGTGACTTTCCTCTAGTGACATCAGCAGGAAGTTGGAACTTGATTATGTAACCCAGGACATAGGTCAGAGTGTAGGATCACCTGGGCAGAGATAAAGGTGGAAACTGCAGGCAAGGGTGAGATTGCTCAGGTAGAGTGAGACATGGATAAAATACTAATTCAGCAGGTGGCAGAAGGAACAGGAGCTGGCAGAGAAAATGAAAAAGTGATGAGAAGAGTGGGTAAAAATGAGGGTTGGAAAGAGTTATAAATGTGTAAAGCACAACTGCATCAAATGTGTCAAACCGCAGCAAAGAGAGCAGGATGAGAGCTGAGAAGAGGGCTTGGAAAAGCAGATGTAGTGAGACAAGGTAGAGTAGGGGCCTCAACTGTGCAGGGCTGTGAAGAGATGGACAGACACAGGAGGTGACTGTGAGAGAGTAGAATGAACACTGGGTGGGTTCCACAGACCTGAACTCCAATGCTGGCCCTGACCTTGCTGGCTGATGAGCTTAGGCATCCAGCAGGCATGAGGATGATGTTTGCTGCCATCACATGAGATAACGTAGCTTGAACTTTGAAGTGCATTCTTCAAAGTTACAGCCTGGTCATACCTGTGGGGATGGTTCTGACACTTAGCACTGACGGATCTCCCTCCCTCAGGTACCACTTTCCCCAGCCTCTTGGTCAGCTGACATCTGTGATATTGCAGGACTTCTGCTTGAGCTGCAGAATGAGAGCAGACCTTGCAAATCTATCCTTCAAGTGCGATTTGAACCCTGTGCTCCACCTCACCACCTGCACCCATTTAATGTCATCACTTGTTTATGTGGCCTTCAGTTAGGACTTTATCAGGGGTGGCTTTGTAGCTGACTCAACAAGGAACAACCCTGGACTGTCCCTTCAACTCAGTTTACTGGCTTAGGAAATGGCTCTGCCTGACTTTGATGTGAATCAGAGGAAAATGTGCCCAGGATCAAAATTTTTGAGTTTTAAGGAGAAGGACATTTTACAAGGAAACTCAGTGCATGTTCTGAGGGGTGGCTCCTTTGTTCTAATCTGATTGTGTGTGTCCTGAGCATTAGCTCATGTTTTCTCTCCATCTAATTCCTCCTTTGTCTCCCATCCTTCTCAGTATATAGTGTTTTATCCTCAATAGCCTTAGACTCTGCCTCTTCTGACTGCCTGTCCCATCGTCCATCTGTCCGTCCACTCACTCCATGAATATGAACTGGGCACTTACTAGGGCCAAAAAGTGTGATGGGCACCAGGAAAGGGAAAGGGGGAACTGGGAGAAAGTATGGCTCAGCTCCTGCCCTTGAGGGGTTTGAAGTCTAACGAGAGCAGAAAGAAAGCTAAATGACAACCTGCTGTAGGCAGGTGAGAAGGAATCTGCAGAGTTCACCATAAACCTGCCTTCGGTGGCAGCCCCGTGATTCATATACCTTGCTGGTTGTGGCCGTATGTTGTCACACTCTGTGTCATTACCTCACTTAATACCATCCATGAACTCCAATAAAACTGGCCTGGAGCCTCAGAGTCCAGGGGAAGGAGGGCATTGGATTTGGAAGTGTGTGTGTATGTGTGTGGGCGGGGGGGGGGGGCAATGGGCAGTGATGGGTGGAAAGGGAGAGGCAGTGGCATGAGGCTGGAGGCCTCAGAGGGTGGGGCCCAGGCAGGGCAGCTTGTCCACACCCCCCTGATGGGCACCTTGTTTCTTTTCTTCTTTTCCTGCTGCTGGCTGCAGTGTGTCAGATCCTCCCCAAGGGGGTGGTTGCTGTCCTGGGACCATCCTCCAGCCCTGCCTCCAGTTCCATCATTAGCAACATCTGTGGGGAGAAGGAGGTGAGTGCTGGGCCAGGTGGGGGACCGTTCTACAGGCTGACAGCCTGTGTACCAAGATGGTGCAGACTGTTCAGGGCTGGAAGTGCCTAGTGTGTGTCACAAACAATGTGAGCAGAACTACAAATCAAAGGAATGGCCCTTTGTTGGACATGCACCTTTATTTTCCAGGTTGTTTGGACGTAGGGGACTCAGAGGAGAGCTTTGACAATAGGATTTTGAAGCTGAGCTCTTTAGAGTCCCAGGGCTCTGTGGGGCTGGGGGGCATTGGTGGAGGTGGGCAGAGGGAGAAGTTGGGGATGGTGGTGGTCCCGGGGAGGCCAGAGGGCAGAAGCCTGAGCTCCTCATGACCAGATCAGTGGCTGTGTTTAGATGTTGGGATTTTGGGGAAGAAGGTATTGCTACACTGGATTGTTAAAATACAGTTTGAAAACCTTTGTTTGATAAGTTCTCCAGAAAGGAGATTTTATTTTGCTTTATTCCTCATTGACCAGTTCCAGGGTTGACTTATCAAATCAGTAAACTTCCTGAGGTGCCTCCTTTAACTGGAATCTCTCTCCTTTCAAAGTGTCACGTCCATTCCTCTAGATCTAGTTCTAGTTGCATGAGAGATGAAAATGGCAGGGTGGGTTTCTGAGGGACAGCCTGCTCCTGAGTTCATCAACTCTTTCCTTCCTTTGCTGCCAGAGAAAACAAATGAGAAAGTTCAGGGGTTCTGTTTTTTGAGGGGATCTTTCCCAGTCCTTTCTGGAATCAATCCCTTCTTCATGTTCAAGTGTATCCCTGGGAGGCAGTGGTAAGGTGATGGCTTATCCTCTCTCGGTCCCCAAGGTTCTTCAGGAAGAGATGGAGCTTGGTGGTTTGGGGCATGAGGACAGGGTCTGGGATGGGGAGGACAGAGGGCAGAGGGAGGGTCAGTCTGTCTTCTACCTGTCCCAGGGGCCTGGAGGTTCTGGTTCTTAGAAATACGGCAGAACACCTCTGCAGACAGGACCTCCTTAGCTAGCAGCCCCTGCAGAGGCGGTGGAGTAGCAGACAGGCCTCTGCTTACCCCAGGCCCTCTGGAACCTACTTCCTTTGATGCCACCTCTTTTCTTATGGCCAGAAGGCTGAGCAAGTCTTTGAGGCTTTGGGCAAAATATTTATCTTCCCTATTTCATGAGCCTTCCCTCAGAATTGTCACCCACCCATGACTGTGCCACGTGGCCAGATCTTCAGTCCTGGGGTTGGCCTTGCTCTCCCAGTGCCAGGAGCAGCCCTGTAGGCTGGGCCCTGAAGCCTTGCCAGAAGCCAAGTTCATGTGGACCTCGCCATCCCTCATCCCCTTAGCTGTCCTGAGAGATGACTCCTGAGCCAGCCCAGGCCAAACAACGAGCTTCTCTTTCACTGCAGCCCTTGCCAGCCTCTCCCAGTCCTTGGGCCCAGGAAGTTGAGTCTGAAGTTTAATCTGAATCTTCTTGTCAGCCTCCCAGTGATTGCACCAGCTTCTGGCAGGCTGAGTTCCAGTGATGGCTGCTGTGATCTTCACATGCGAGATTGCCAAGACTTCCCATTTTCTCCTTGCTGTTCTCGCTCTTCCTTTTTTTCTTTTCTCCTCTCTCCCTCCTCCCCATCATGTTGTCCTCATTGTCCCATACAGTCATCCCCCCAACTCCCACTCCAGAATGGCTTCTTCTTGGGATTCAGTGAGTATTTTATCTCAGTTAGCATGTCTCTGACCCTGTCTGGCATTTCAGACGGGAGGTGGAGACTCTTACTTGCCACCATGTTCCTTGCCCTGCCACCTGCTATGTCTCTGTGTTGTGGATTGGCCAGACAAGTACCCCTCCTTTGGCTGGCCATGTTTTTTCCAGCAACCTTTGCTCTGTGTTCAGATTATGCATTTCTTTTAATATTGTATGAGGCTGAACTGCCTTACACCAGTTTCCAGCTCCGAGGGAAAGAAATGGAGCTCTCACCAAGGACTTCATTTCCTTAAATGCTGCTAACATCTCCAGAGCCCTGTGACAGCCTCATTCTGCATTTCTGCCCTCCCCTCCATTATGCTCCCTCTCCTTCTCCTACACATCTCTGTAAGGGTTCCCTGGGCTTCATTTGCAATTGCAAATCAATAATGGATTGCTCCTGGTTCTGGGCCATGTCTGCCTGGCTCTGTAGAGGAGCTGGCTGCTTCCCCAGCAGCCCTCAGAATGGCAGGCTCTACTGAATTCTCCCACCCCTGTCCCCTCAAAGGGAGCCTCTCACCCTCCTCCACTCCTGCACAGACAGCCCCCAGAGCCTTTTTGGGAGTTCCTGCATTTTGGGAGAAAGGGGAAAGAGGAAGAGAGAAGGAACTGCCTTCTACATGTTAGGTACTGAGCTACTCTGCCCTTCGCACAGGATCTTGTTTTATCATCGGGATGCTCCAAGAAGCACCTGTTGTTATCTCTGTATTAGCAAGGCCAGACAGGTTAAGAAGTTTGTCCCAAATCACACAGCAGAACTGGATGCACACCCAAATTTTCAGACCTGAATCTTTTTCCTGATTCAGCTGTAAGATCAAGGATTGATGTGTTTTTCTAGGGACACATTCTGGTGGAGCCTGATTTAGGTGCTGGTGGGATCCTGTGGGCAGGACGCCCATGTAGGGAGGGCCTTGGTCAGAGATACTCAGACCCGTGAGTCACTGGTCTGGCCCCTGGCCCTGTCCACACTTAGCTTCCATCTTGCCCCTTTGTATCCTTTCAAAGTTCATTCATTTTAGACAGATCATATGGGATGCAAAATATAAGCTGTGAAGAAAGGTTCTTTATGACATGCCTCTTATGATACAACTTCATTCCTTAGAGTCTTATCTTATAACTTAGTAGATTCTCCCTAAGTCTATACTTTTCAGTCTCTGCTGGAAATATTGGTTGCCTTCTCTGTATGGTTCAAGGGCCAATCCTAGTTTCTGCATTAGCCCCTCATCCAGACCCACAGGAGATCTTGTCTCTGGCTGACTTCTCTCAGAAGCTTAAACAATAAAGTAGAAGACTCTTACAGGGACCATCTCAACATCATCTGAGACTTTGGGCCAGCCCAGGCAAAGAAGACTTCTGCAGTGGTTTCTGAATAACCCATTCTAGGAGCCAATCAACTCACCATCGGGAAGTTCTTCCTGCTGTTTGTCCCCAATCTTACTTGCTTTAACCTCAGTGCAAACCCATGCTTGCTGTAATTTAGCTCTCCCACAGGATGCTCGTCCAAAGGGGGAATGAAGGTTGAGGTTTCAGCCCCATCTCCCATGGAGGCACCACACAGCCTTCAATTCTCCCAGCTCTGGGTTCCAGGGATAAGGGAGACAGAATAAAATCAAGGTGGATGGCAGCTTATTACATTTTAACTGCCCTATTACCTACCCAATAGTGTAAGTTACCAATAAAGCCACCAGCAAAGCCTGTTAATATCCTTTCCCAGGAGAAGAGACAGAGGGCAGAAGCAGTGCCTCTTGCAAATGTCAGTAATAGGTGCAGAGGGAAGCTGACACCATCTTAACAAGGCCAAAGCAGGTCTTTATTTACCTGGCTTCATTGGAAGGATCTGCAGATCAGTTCTCAGCCTGAGAGGCTTCTTTCCCCATGGGCACATTTACAGAGGGACTCATCACAGGCTTTCACCCAGGAACCTGGTGGGAGCTGGTTGATAGCCCTATTGTCTCAAGTGGGCCGATGGCCTCTTTTCTTAGTCCCCAAGGTGGTGTTTTTCTCCTTCTGCCGTCTCTGCTCTGATATATTAACTACAGGTAAAATATTAGAAGTATTATGCCTTCAAGAGCCATTAGTCTAGCTGCTCAGCAGTGGACAGTTTCTCTGAGAATAAAGAGATAATTTTTTGCCTACCTCTCAGGGCCACACACCCCGCTCCAGGTCCACATTAGCACAGGCCTCCTTCTAAAGGGCTCCTGTCCTGGATCTTCCTGTCTTGTGCTGTCGGGGGGTCATACCAGCCTCTCCTGTGGCGGGGGTGTCCCAACTCCTGCAAGCTGTTTCCTACAGGTGGGCGGCAATGGTCTTACATAAAAGAATTCCCCCTCTACAGCCTTATCTAACTTTTCTCTCTCTCTCTCTCTCTCTTTCTTTTCTTTTCTTTTCTTTTCTTTCTTTCTTTCTTTCTTTCTTTCTTTCTTTCTTTCTTTCTTTCTTTCTTTCTTTCTTTCTTTCTTTCTCTTTCTGGGTCCTTTCTGCTGCTCATTTTTGCTCCTCCTCCCAGGTCCCCCATTTCAAAGTGGCCCCAGAGGAGTTTATCAAGCTCCAGTCCCAGAGATTTACAACCCTGAACCTCCACCCCAGCAACACCGACATCAGTGTGGCTGTAGCTGGGATCCTGAACTTCTTCAACTGCACTACCGCCTGCCTCATCTGTGCCAAAGCAGAATGTAAGTTTCCTCAGGCAGCCTCCAGCCCAGGCAGTCAGCGCTTGTTGGTTTTGACCTGATTGGACCCTGGCTGGAGACATTCCAGGGAGGGGAGGTCTCCCTCAGATCTGATAAACAGGGGGCTCTGGCATTCCCATATATCCTTGTTGTTGTCTGTGTGTGCACACATGTGTGCATGCATGTGTGTGAGAAAAAGAGAACAGTCCCTTTGACAGAATTCCCTAGACATGGGCAGAACAGAGAGAACTGGGTTACAAGAAGACTGGCCAACCTCCAAGCCTTTTTGCATCTGCAAACTCAATTCCCACATTTTCAGCCTCATTGTTAAGCAGCTACAGAGAAAGAGGGGAAATATAAATTGGATGCATTTGTACTTGATGGGTTGAAGAGCTTCCTCCCCAGGAGAGCAGATTTTGCTGATGAAACAAGGTCCAAAGTCAATTCCTGATAAAGCACTTTTTTGCAAATGCATGTTTTGGAAATGCGTTTCCCTGACTCTCATACAATTTCTGACATCAGTTTAGTGCTTATGAGATGTAGTTAATTTAAACCAGCACTTTCCAGAAAAATCTGTGCACCTATGTGCACCATGACAGCTGCACATTTACACACAGTTAGGCAGGAGCTGACCATTGGCTGTCAGTGAGCCCAGTGCCTGAATCCCAGCATCTGTGTCCTGTGCAGCTCACCTGTGCAGGGCTGGCCCAGGAGTTCCAGTGGGCTGCACTGGCAGAGCAATGCCATTGCCACCAGGGCTTCTTCAGTGACTGTGCAGAACTGCTCTGCACGCTTGAGTTCTTCGTCCCTCCTGGAATCCCAACAACATCTATAGACAAATGCCCCCCTGCCAAGGCTCAGAACCACCTCCTTCACCATGCCTTTGCAGCTGACGGCCTCCACACAGGCTGATGATTTTCTTGATGCTAAAAGAGAAGTAAAGTTAACTGAGTTTCATCTATGTGTACTTTTTATCCCCAATCCACAGACTTTGTTCAGATTTCACCCATTGTTTTCTGTAGTAAATAATTTTTCAGGGCTAGGTTCAACCCAAGATGTCCTATTACTTTTTATTTGTCATGTCTTATTAGTCTTCCTTCATCTGGGTAAGTCTTAGTCTTGCCCTCTCAAGTTTGACACTTGGAAGAGATGAGACCAGTTATTTTGTGCAATGTGCCTCAGTTTGGGTTTGTCTGATAATCCATTAAATTCAGGTTGTGTGTAGGTGGCAGGAATACCCCAGAAGTGATGCTGTATTTTCCTCACTGATCCTGTGAGGTAGCGAGCAATCGTGACTTGTTCCCATATTAGTGATGTTAACTTTGATCCCCAAGTCCTGGACATGTCCTCCAATTTTCTCTACTGTAAAGTTACTATTTTCCCCTTTGTAATAAATAACTAAGCTGTGGGGAGATTACTGAAGTTTCAGTACATTGATGGCTCTTTCCCAAATCCAATGACTCTAATGATCACCAGATAGTGATTTTTACACTCTATCATTCCTTCCACATTTATTCATTGACATTTTACTGTAAGGTTCTTTCCTGCTTGCTTATTTATTTACTTCTGTCAATATGGATCCATGAATTCTGATTTTACTTAGTAGGTTATAGTCCTTTACTATCATTACTAATTTTGATGCTCAGATGGTCCTAGTTTTGGCACTGGGAGCTCCTTCCAACTGGCTTCCATGCCTGCCATTCTTTGAGCACATTCTCACTTTTGGCACAAAATGGCCTAGGCCTGCACTCCCAGCCCCAGCCCTAGGCTCAGCCACTTTGCTAACCAGGACCCCTGGTTCTTTTTAGTGGGTCATGATATTGGAACTTGAGGTCTGGAAGCTAGGTGTGCTCATTGCCACTGTCCTTTTACTGGAAAGACTGGGGAAATATCTATTTCCTGATATTCTTGCCTTTCATCATTTTATGTTTATAGCTCCTTTATCTCATCATGAGAAGCCTGGCTCCCAAGACAATCCATATATTTGCTCCTTTGTTTAATTCTACAATACAGAAAAACTTGTTTCAGATCACTACACCCACACCATTGTTAACAATAAACCTACTAATCTATTAAGTCATTTAAGTTTTTCTGCAGTTCTTCTGATCATTTTATCTTCAGACTGAAAGAAGTGAAAGTATTATAGCTGAAAGTTACTCGAATTCTTCCTTTTTCATTTTCCTTTAATATTGTTGTTACCCATTTGCTATATAGTTAAGCTTATTTGTTTTTCTTGGTGTCTAACTTTGAAGTAAAAAAAATCCCCAATGACTTAACCTTTGGCATTGTAATTATGATGTGCTTTGCTGTGGACTTCTCTGGGTTCATCTTCTTTGTGGCTCTCTGTGCTTCCTGGATTTAAGCATTTGTTTCCTTCACCAGGTTGGGGAAGTTTTCAGCCATTGTTTTTTGAATAGGTTCTCTGTTCCTGTCTCTGTTCTTCTGGGATGCAAATATGGGTGTACTTGTTGGTATCTCAGAGGCTCCTTATGGAATCTTCATTTTTAAAAAAATTCCTTTTTCTTTTTCTTTTATTTTATTTTTTAAAATTTAATTCTTGTTCAAGTACAGTTTTCTGTCTTATGTGTCCAGCCCTGCCCACACCAACAGTGCTCCCCACCTCCCTCCCATTTCCACACCCCGCCTTAGTTATTTTCCATGTGTCCTTTATGCTTCTTCATGTGAATCCTTCCCCTTTTCCCCTGTGATTCTCTCCACTCTCCCCTCTGATCCCTGTCAGCCTGTTCTCTATTTCAGTGTGTTTGGTCATATTTTGCTTGCTTGTTTCTTTTATTGCTTAGATTCCTGTTAACAGTGATATTATATGGTATTTGTCTTTCACCGCCTGGCTAATTTCACTCAGCATAATGCTTTCCAGTTCAATCCATGATGTTGCAAAGGGTAGGAGTGCATTCTTTCTTTCTGCTGCATAGAATTCCATTGTGTAAATGTACCATAGATTTTGATCCATTCATTTGCCAATGGACATCTGGTTACTTCCAACTCTTGCCTATCATAAATTGTGCTGCTATGAACCTATCCATTGGGGTGGATAGGTTCTTTTGGATTGGTGTTTCAGGGTTCTTAGGATATACTCCTAACAGTGGAATTGCTGGGTCAAAAGGCATGTTCATTTTTAGTTTTCTTAGAAAATTCCATACTGTTTTCCATAGTGGTTATACCAGTCTGCAATCCTACCAATAGTGAACTAGGGTCCCCTTTTGCTCACAACCTCTCAAGCACTTGTTGTTTGTTGCTTTGTTTATGATGGCCATTCTGACTGGTGTAAAGTGGTATCTCATTGTGGTTTTAATTTGCATCTCTCTGATAGCTAGCAATATCAAGCATCTTTTCATGTGTCTCTGGATCCTCTGTATGTCCTCCTTGGAGAAGTGTTTGTTCAAGTCCTTTGCCCAATTTTTAATTGGGTTGCTCATCTTCTTTGAGAGGAGTCGTGTGAGTTCTTTGTATATTTTGGAGATTAAACCTTTGTCTGAGGTATCATTGGCAAATAATGTTTTCCCAAGCTGTTGCTTCTCTTTTTAACTTGGTACTGTTTTCCTCAGCCATGCAGAAGCTTTTATTTTGAAGAGACCCCATTTGGTTCTTCTTTCCTTTATGTCCCTTGCTCTAGGGGACATATCAGTAAAAATATTGCTGCGTGGAATATCTGAGATTTTCCTGCCAATGCTCTCCTCTAGGGCTTTAATGGTTTCACAGCTTATATTTAAGTCTTTTATCCACCTTGAATTTGTTTTGGTGTATGGTGTAAGTTGGTGCTGGAGTTTCATTTTTTTGCGCATAGCTGTCCAGTTCTCCCAACACCATTTGTTGAAGAGGCTATCTTTACTTTATTTTATGTTATTGCCACCTTTGTCAAATATTAATTAACTGCAGAGAGGTGGGTTTATTTCTGGGCTCGCTGTTCTGTTCCATTGGTCTATGTGCCTGTTTTTATGCCAGTACCATGCTATTTTAATTACAGTGGCCTTGTAATCCAGTTTGATATCAGGTATTGTGATCCCTCCTACTTTGTTCTTCTTTCTCAAAATTGTGGCGGCTATTAGGGGTCTTTTATGGTTCCATATAAATTTTTGAAGTGTTTGTTCTATGTCTGTGAAATATGCCATTGGTACTTTAATAGGTATTGCGTTGAATCTGTAAATTGCTTTGGGAAGTATGGACATTTTGATGATGTTAATTCTTCCAATCCATGAACATGTTACATGTTTCCATTTGTTTGTGTCTTCCTTGATTACTGTCTTCAGTGTTGTTTTGTTTTCTACATACAGGACTTTAACCTCCTTGGTTAGATTAATTCCTAGATATTTTATTTTTGTTTTTGCTATATCGAATGGGATTTTTTTTCTTGCTTTCTGCTTCTGCTGTTTCATTGTTGGTATACAAAAATGACTTTGATTTCTGGATATTGACTTTGTAACCCGCTGTTTTGCCAAATTCATTTATTAGTTCAAGCAGTTTTTTGGTAGAGACTATAAGACTTTCCAGGTACACTATCATTTCATCTACAAACAATGCCAGTTTTGTTTCCTCCTTTCCCATTTTGGATGCCTTTTATGTCCTTTTCTTGTCTGATTACTGTGGCTAGAACTTCTAATACTATATTGAATAGAAGTGGTGAAAGTGGGCAACCTTGTCTTGTTCCTGATTTTAGTGGAAAAGCTTGTAGTTTTTGCCCATTGAGTATGATGTTGGCTGTAGGTCTTTCATATATGGCCTTTATTATATTGAGGAATGCTCCCTCTATTCCCACTTTGCTGAGTACCTTTATCATAAATGGGTGTTGTACCTTATCAAAAGCTTTTTCCGCATCTATTGATATGACCATGTGTTTTTTGTCTTTGCTTTTGTTTATGTGATGTATTACATTTACTGATTTACCAATATTGAACCATCCTTGCATCCCTGGGATGAATCCCACTTGGTCGTGGTGTATGATCTTTTTGATGTATTGTTGGATGCAATTTGAAAATATTTTGTTGAGGATTTTAGCATCTATGTTCATCAGCGATATTAGCCTAAAGTTTTTTTTCTTTGTTGTGTCTCTATCTGGTTTTGGAATTAGGATGATGCTGGCTTCATAACAAAAGATGGGAAGGTTTCCCTCCTTTTCTATTTTTTGGAATAATCTGTGAAGAATAGGGGTTAGCTCCTCCTTAAAAGCTCTGTAGAATTCTCCTGTGAAACCATCTGGTCCAGGGCTTTTGTGTGATGGGAGTTTTTTGATTACTGCTTCAATTTCATCTGCTGTGATTGGTCTGTTCAGGTTTTCTGCTTCTGTTTCATTGAGATTTGGAAGTTTATATTTTTCTAGAAATTTGTCCATTTCACCTAGGTTTTCCAATTTCTTGGCATACAGTTCTGCATAGTAATTTCTTACAATCCCTTCCATTTCTGTGGTATCAGTTGTAATCTCTCCTCTTTCATTTCTGATTGTGTTTATTTGGGTCCTCTCTCTTCTTTTCTTGATGAGCCTACTTAAAGACTTGTCTATTTTGTTTATCTTTTCAAAAAACCAACTCTTGGATTCATTGATCCTTAGAATTGTGCTTTTAGTTTCTATGTCATTTAATTCTGCTCTGATCTTGGTTATTTCCTTCCTTCTACTTGCTCTGGGCTGTCTTTGTTGTTGTTCCTCAAGTTCTTGCAGGCATCGGGTTAGGTTGTTTGTTTGAAATGTTTCTATCTTCTTTAGGTAAGCCTGTATTGCTATGAACTTCCCTCTCAGGACTGCCTTGGCCGTGTCCCATAAGTTTTGGGTTGTTGTGAGTTCATTTTCATTAGTTTCCAGAAACTTTTTGATTTCTTCCCTAATTTCATTTTTGACCCATTTGTTGTTTACTAGCATACCATTCAGTCTCCAGGCTTTTGGGTGTTTTGGTTTTTTTCCTGTGGGGTTGGTTTCTAAATTCAGTCCCTTGTGGTCAGAGAAAATGCTTGGTATGATTTCAATTTTCTTGAATTTGTTGAGGCTCATTTTGTGTCCTATCATGTGGTCTATCTTTGAAAATGTTCCATGTGCATTTGAAAAGAATGTGTATTTAGCTTCTTTGGGATGAAGCGCTCTATATATATCAGTCAAGTCCATTTCTTCTAGAGTGTCGTTTAATGCTGCTATATCTTTGTTGATATTTTGTTTGGAAGATCTGTCCATTTTTGACAGTGGGGTGTTAAAATCCCCTACTATAATTGTGTTGCTGTCAATATCTTTCTTGAAGTCTTCTAGGATTTTTCTTATATATTTGGGTGCTCCTATGTTGGGTGCATATATATTTATGATGTTAATGTCTTCGTGCTGGATTCTTCCCTTGAGCAATATGAAGTGACCTTCTGGGTCTCTCTTTATGGCCCTTTTTTTGAAGTCTATTTTGTCTGATATTAGAATTGCTACCCCGGCTTTTTTTTCTTGTCCATTTGCTTGGAAAATTTGTTTCCAGCCTTTCACTTTTAGTCTGTGATGGTCTTTTGTCCTGAGGTGGGTCTCCTGTAGGCAGCATATGTGTGGGTCATGCTTTCTTATCCATTCAGCTATTCTATGTCTTTTGATTGGAGCATTTAATCCATTTACATTCAAGGTTATTATTGATAGGGACTTATTCATTGCCATTTTTGTACCACAGTTCCTCTCTGTCTCTCTCTTTTCCTTCCTTTCCTTAAAGCAGCCCTTTTAGTATTTCTTGTAGAGCTGGTTTGGTGGAGGCATATTCTTTTAGACTTCTTTTGTCTTGGAAGCTCTTTATTTGGCCTTCTATCTTGATTGAGAGCCTTGCTGGGTAAAGTAGCCTTGATTGTAGGCCTCTGGTTCTCATTACTTGGAATATTTCTTGCCATTCTCTTCTTGCTTGGAATGTTTCCCTTGAGAAGTCAGTAGCCAACGTTATTGGGGCTCCCTTGTATGTTACTTCCTTTTTCTCCCTTGCTGCCTTTAAGATTTTCTTTGGCTTGGAGTTTTACCATTTTAAATGATGATGTGTGTTGCAGTGGGCCTCTTTGGGTTCCACCTGATTGGGACTCTCTGTGCTTCCTGGATTTGTGTGACTTTTTCTCTCATCAAATTAGGAAACTTTTGTGTTATTACTCTTTCAAATTGGTTTTCTATCCCTTGTTCCTCTTCTCCTTCTGGTATTCCTATTATTTGGATATTATTATGTTTCATATTGTCTTGCATTTCTCTTAATCCCTCCTCATTCTTTCTTACCCTCTTTTCCTTCTCTTGCTCTGTCTGGGAGATTCTTTCTACTCTGTCCTCTTACTCACTGATGTGATCTTCTGCCTTATCGATCCTGCTTTTCATACCTTCTACTGTGTTCTTCAGTTCAGAAATTGTAGTCTTCATTTCCTCTTGGCCTTTGCTGATGGATTCTATTCCTTTTTCATGTGGATATAGTTTGCGGCAAGATCATTTTAGCTCCCCTCTAGTTTCTGGTAGCTCGTTGTAAGCTCTTTAAATTTCCTGATAACCAGTGCTTTGAATTCATTATCTGATAGTTGACTTGCCTCTATTTCATCTAACATTCTTTCTGAGACTTCCTCCTTTTCTTTCATTTGGGGATTATTTCTTTGTCTTCCCATTGTTTTTGATACTCTTCTTTTGGCCTCAGCTTCTTAAATTGATCTGTTCTGGTGTCCTGGGTTTATGGTGTGAACTTCTGTGGTAGGATGCCTGTGAAATTCAGTGGTTCAGTCTCCTGCAGGTATCTTGGCATTCTTCACTTCCACCTAGTCCTTTTTTTATGCATATGTCATCAGTTGGCTGGGGAGGCAAAATGGTTTATGACAGCTGAAGAGTGTTTCATATTATTTACAGTTACAGTCCGTAGAGAAGAAATAGACAATCTTAATGCTATGTATAGTGTTAACCGTACTCTTTGACCCAGCTTGCCACTTTCAAGAAAGGATGGACAGAAGATAAGTCTCTTGTTGGGAAAAGAAGGCTTGTGAGTTGGATCTAGAAAGCAATGAGGTTGCGGGAGGTCAGATTTTGAGGTAAGGTGAGAGTAAAGAATAGTAACCAGGTGTAGCATGTGAGCAAATAGAGTTAATCACTACAGTAATAGAATTCAGGAACCTGTAAGGTGTTCTAAGTTTTGAGAGATGTGTTGTGAAGTATTTACCATTGTATAGAACAGCTATTATTTACAATAATATTAGAGCAACATTCACATGACAGACTTTATGTGATC
This sequence comes from Sturnira hondurensis, assembly GCF_014824575.4. NCBI lineage: Eukaryota > Metazoa > Chordata > Mammalia > Chiroptera > Phyllostomidae > Sturnira > Sturnira hondurensis. Next base: position 3,350,837 of record NW_028092815.1, on the reverse strand, counting down.
TGTCCAAATGGGGGTTATAGAGCTTGGGTAGTATGCCAAAGGAAAGCAAGTGGTGTGAAGTATAGAAAATTAGTAATACACTGTGGAGGAAAGAACAGGGCAACCTGTGAAATAATACAATAAAACCAGCCAAGACTAAGAAACCTATACAGAAGGAGGAGGAATACAAAGATACTATTAAAATAAAAAAGAAGTGACAATAATGAAAAAACAATAATAATACACGTATGCAGCAACTTGAGGCTTCTGTGCTATAGCAAAGTGAAATTTGTCTCTGTGTCACTCTTGTTGAGATGCCCCCTCTTTAGGTCCCACTATGGTCCTTTCATAGTTCCCAGTTATTTGTGTCTCTTGTGGGTAAAAGAAAACTAAGCAACAAACAAACAAACAAACAATTCAACACATACATAAAAAAGTCAGGGGAAAGGAGGAATAAGCAAAAAGTTTGCAAAGAAAGGAAGAAGCAATCTATCAGATAAAGAGTTCAAAACACTGGTTATAAAGATGCTCAAAGATCTCAACAAAGACATTGAAAACATAAAAAAGGAGACAGAAAACAAAAAAAAACAGTCCAAAATGAATATAATAATAAAAATGACAGATATATTACAGGCATGAACAGCAGAGCAGATTAGATGAAGCAGAGGATCTAATCAGCGACTGGGCAGACAAGGTAGTGAAAGGACAAAAAGAAAGGAGAGGAACAAAGTATTGAAGGATAGAGCAATAATACAATTAAAATATATAAGATTACTTAGAAAAGAAGTTGCTAAAAAAAATCTTCCCTTGTCAGTTTCAAACTGTCCAAACCGGTTTTTCTGGTTGTAGCAGGACCTCTCTGTGGGCTGGGATGCAGGCGAGCACACTCTCGCACCCGCACCAGCCAGGCTACCGGATTGGGATTTGGGCGCCTGCACCGCTGGCAGGCTACCTGGGCCCCGTGGGATCTGGCACTGTCCTTCCCAGTCCTGTGGCAGGACCCAAGTGCTCCCACCCCTCCCTTGGATGGCTGCTGGGCTGTTTGGGTCATGAGGCAAGTTGCTGTCAGAGAACGCCTCAGTTCACTTTCCAATAAAGACTTCTCCATAAAGCCTGTCTCTCAGCCCAGCCCAATCCCCCAAAGATGGGCAACAACAGTGCCCTTTGCAATTCCCCGGGGCTGGCGGGCTGGTGGGCTGGTAATCACAGAGTCTGCAGTTGAACACGGCCCTCTTACCTTGTTACACTTTACGTAAACTTAAGCCCACAGGTCTCTACCAGGTATTGCCCAGCCTTGCTTAGACAGGGAGGGAGGGAGTCAGTTCTCTCCCACAGACCCTGTAGCAGGCCCACAGCTCCCACAGAGTCTATTGTAGACCCGCTGGGTGTCGGGCTTCTGGAGTTCCTGCTGCAGCAGGTGCCCTGGCACTCATCCCAAACCGAGGCCTCTGTTTCCCCGCTGGCTGTGGCAGAAGCACCGAGGTCATTAGGCGCCACCACTTTTTGTCTGTACTCATGTACGAGGACACGGGCGCAGCCGCTTTTGTCCTCACTCACTAACCAGAGTCCTCACTGACCAGCAGCTGTCTGGTCCCTCCGTCACACTCTCTGGTCTCTTATTTTCATAAATGCTGGGAAGTTGTTGGTTGATTATTCTGTTCCTCAGTAGATCCTCCTGGATTTTCTACCAGGTATTCGGGAGCTGGATTCCCTCCATGCTACTCTGTCTCCATCTTGAAACCTCCTCTCAAAAATTCCTTTTCTTTTTGGTGTTTTTTTAAAAATATATATTTTATTGATTATGCCATTACAGTTGTTTTATTCCCCCCTTCATTCCTCTCCACCCACACACTCCCTCCCCCACCCTTTTCCCCACTTTAGTTTATAACCACGTGTCTCAAGTTCTTTAGATTCTATATTTCCCCTACTATTCTTGCCCTCCCCACTATCTGTTTTCTACCTACTGTCTATGCTATTTTCTGTGCCTTCTCCCCCCTTCTCCCACCCCCCTGTTGCTAACCCTCCATGTGTTCTTCATTTCTATGGTTCCACTCCTCATCTAGCTGTCCTCTTGGTTTGCTTTTGTTTTAGGTGTGGTTGTTAATAACTGTGTGTTTGCTGTCCTTTCACTGTTAATATTTTTATCTTCTTTTTCTTATATAAGTCCCTTTAGCATTTCATATAATAAGGGCTTGGTGATGATGAACTCCTTGAACTTGACCTTATCTGAGAAGCACTTTACCTGTCCTTCCATTCTAAATGAAAGTTTTGCTGGATAAAGCAATCTTGGCTGTAGGTCTTTGGATTTCATGACTTGGAATACTTCTTTCCAGCCCCTTCTTGCCTGTAAGGTCTCTTTTGAGAAATCTGCTGACAGTCTGATGGGTACTCCTTTGTAGGTGACTGTCCCTTATCTCTTGCTGCTTCTAGGATTCTCTCCTTCATTTTAGTCTTGGCTAATGTAATTATGATGTGCCTTGGGTGTGTTCCTTCTTGGGTGCAACTTCTTTGGGACTCTGTGAGCTTCCTGGATTTCCTGGAAGTCTATTTCCTTTGCCAGACTGGGGAAGTTCTCCTGTATTATTTGTTCAAATAACTGTTCCACTCGTGGCTATTTATTTCCCCCTTCTGGTACCCCTATAATCCGGATGTTGTAACGTTTAAAGATGTCCTGGAGGTTCCTAAGCCTCTCCTCATTTTTTTGAATTCTCCTTTCTGGTTGGATGTTTTGTTCTTCCTTCTGGTCCATTCCATTGATTTGAGTCCCAGTTTCCTTTCCATCGCTATTCGTTTCCTGGACATCTCCCTTCATTTCAATTAGTTTAGCCTTCATATGTTCCTCTAATTTGTGACTATAATCAACCAGTTCTGTGGGCATCCTGATAAAGTGTCTTGAATTGTGCTTCTGAGAGGCTGGCAATTTCTCAGTCGCTGAGAGTTATCGGCTCTGGGACTTTGAGTTCCTCTTGCGCCATCTTTTGGGTTGTTCGTGCCTGTTCCGTAGCAGGATCAGAGCCCTAAAGTGTTCACTAGAACAGGGCAACTAAGTTGCTGGGTTGTGACGTTGTATGTGGGGGCGGGGTCTAAGAGGAACAATGGCATCCCGTCTGCCGCCTCCCGCGCGGTAGCCACAGATGCCACAGCTGCCACCGTCACTGGGCCCACGTGTTTCATCCCACTGCACAGGAGTATGCCACCGCTGCCAGCCCTCGCCCCCTGGGGCCTGCGTGGTCCATCTCACTGTGCGCAAATGTGCGACCGCAGTCAGTCTGCCCCACACCCTGACTGGGTCCAGGCCACTTGTGCGCCTAGGTCGGGGGATCTGTCCTGCCCAACCCTGCTCCGCTGCTGGCTCCGTCCCTCTTACCATCCCCGTTGAACGGTTCGTAGTTGTCGGACTTTGTATAATTCAATTTTCTGGTCTTTGGCTGTGTCTTTGTTCTCCAAACGTTTGTTGTATTCAAACTTGGTTGTGGGAGAAGGCACAGTGTTTCCACCTATGCCTCCATCTTGGCGGAAGTCTCTCTTTTTGGTGTTTTGACTGGGTGTTTTCCATACCTTGTCTGCCCAATCACTGATTAGATCCTCTGCTTCATTTCATCTGCTCTGCTGTTCATGTCTGTAATATATCTGTCATTTTCATTATTATATTCATTTTGGACTGGTTCTTTTTTATGTTTTCTGTCTCCTTTTTTATGTTTTCAATGTCTTTGTTGAGATCTTTGAGCATCTTTATAACCAGTGTTTTGAACTCTTTATCTCATAGATTGCTTGTTTCTGTTTATTAGTTATTTTTCTGGGTTTTCGTTTTGGTCTTTTTGTTTGTGACAAAGTCTCTATCTCTTCATTTTATCTGTCTCTGTGTGTTTGTGTCTTTGAGTTAGGCAAAACAGCAACCTCTCCTGGTCTTTCAGGAGTGACCTTATATACAAGCTCTTTCTTTTTAGACTGCATGTGCTGGGTGTTCTTGGCAGGCCAGCTGGGGCTGAAGCATGCGTGGGCCTTAGGGAGTCCTTGGCGGACCAGTCTTACTAAGGCACGGGTAGCTAGAGTGGGAATGGTCCACGGGAAGTCCTGGGGGTAAGCTGCACTGAGACCACCTTGGAAGACTGGTTAGAGCTGGAGCTGGAGTGGGCCCATGCCTCTTGTAGTCCCAGTAGTTCCAGGGACCAGCCACACCAGGACCTGGAGGAGAAGCTAGAGGGGGTGAGAATGGTAAGGATTCCCTGAGGTGAGACTCTGATGTTGTAGCTGAAGCAGCTGTGGTTGCAGGAAGTCCTGGGACAAGCCACACCTGGGCAGGAGCAGGGACTAGGCTGAGTGCCAACTGAAGAGAGTTCAGAGTAAGTCATGAAGCTAGATACCGGAGCTAGAGCTAGGAAGTCCAGTTTCTGTGTTCGTTCTCATTCTCTCTCTCATTTGTTGCATCCCTCAGTTCTTCAAGGGCATTGCTCTGTCTGTAGGTATAAATTCCATGCATTCCTGGGAACAAGTGAGTTCAGGGTTTCCTCTGCTGCTATTTTGGACTGGAAGCCAATATGTGCTTTATATACAGCTTATTTGTTACAACAACCCAAGATATAGCGGTATTGGAATTCCCCACTTCAAAGTAAGTAAAATTGAAAATTCAGTTCCTCAGTCTCACCAGCCACATTTCAAGCACTCAGTGGCCACAGGTGGACAGTGCAGATATAGAACATCTCCACTGAAAATTCAGATGGACAATGCTACTTCAGATAATCAGTGTTTTATGAACACAGAATTTTATGGCCCTCCCTCCCAAACCCAGAAATGTTGGATAACACTCTGTGCTCCTTCCCCCGTGTAGAGACTCACAGCACATGTTAGCATGGACACTCTGAATTGTCCTGTACCAAAACAGCTATTTCACCACATCATCTTCCAAATAGGTTTGACCGTAAGCCCCAAAGGATGCTGAGCTGAGAGCCCATAGGATGCTACCATTTGATAGAATATGGTTGGGAAAGCTTGTGTTCCACCAGATGGTCCTCCTCTTGTGGGATCCTTGCACCACTGAATAGTGTAACAGAATCAGGAATTCTCCCTTGGAAATTTCTGCCACAAGCCCACTTAGGCAGCACCAAACTGGTGCACCCCATGCAGTGGGAATGCTGAGAGACAAGGAACAGGCTGTAAATATCTCCAGGCAAAGATTCTCCTGCAGTTTTCTTCAGTGCTGGGTGCAATGTCTCACCGACACGATAGGAAGTTCTTTCTGTGTCTAGCCACAGTCCCTCTTGCTATCAACCTGAACTCTGTTTCCTCTTCTTCAGCTCTTCCTGGGCTTTGGGAAGGGAGTTTTTCAATGTTTGTTAAGCATCTGCTACCCACTGGGCACTAGGCTAGATTCTGTTGCCTCCTGGCCCAGGGCCATTTCTATTAGAATAATGACATTCCTTTTATTTAAATGTTCCTTGCTGATTGCAAAGCACTTTCATTTATGTTTTACCTCCTCCCACTCCCAGTCATTCTAGAGACAAGAAAGAATTATTAAGGGATTTGCTTAAAATCACACAGCTGGTGTGTGACAAACTCAGGACCTCTGACTCTGATCCAGGCCTGCCTCCTCCACGACTCCTCCCACCCCTTGTCTGCACACAGCCTCAGAGCAGCACCTTGGGGCAGACTGCCTGGCAGGCAGTGTCCTTTGAAGGGCAGAGACTTCTCTAGAGCAGTGTGTCCCCTTGCTCCCTCAAGCAGGGTGCAGGATAGCGGAGCGCATTGCAGTGCTGGAGAGGATGAGCCTCCCCAGAAGTGGAGGTGCCCAGCCCACAGCCAAGGGGGCTCACCAACCACAGGGGGCCACCTCTACTTGGGGAGCTCATCTGTCTAAGCTGCTGCATCAATCTAGTCCCACCTACCAGGGCCCTGGGAAGGAAGGTGGGGCAGAGCAGAAGTTCAGGGCAAAGAGGATTTAAAAATCTAATCAAAAGATGAAGAAATGAGGGACTAAAGGGAAATGCAGCTCAGAACTTGGGAGGAGACACTCTTCCATCTTCCTTATTAATTCAGGGCCAAGAGACACTGGAAGTCAAATTAGGAACAGGAATTTAATTCTATTTTCCATCTATTAAAATTAGGCATAATGGAGATCATCCCACAAGGAATCAAACCACTTATTCTCTTTCTTCCCCAAAGTAGTTTTTTTTTTTAATAAGCAGGTTTTGGACCAACTAGAGTTCTGTTGTAGATTCCATTATTTTTTCTGATGGGAAAAAGAAATTATCTCCACAAACCTAGTTCTAGTTAGGCTAGGGGGAGCAGAAGGGGTGGGGAGCGGAGGTCATCCTGTATCTCCACAGAGCCGGAGGTGAGATTTGCTCTTTGGGGTCTTGCAAGGAGAGCTGAGCTTCCCCACTGTGGCCCCCAGGGCCCTAGGGTGTGATCACACCCTAGAGTTACCTTGGAAACTCTCCAGATGGACCCGGAGCTTTTGATGCCTTGTGGTCACAAGTGTAATATGCTGTGTATTATCCTGGTTTCTCTGTACATAGATAAAATCTTTTTTTACATACTTGTTTTGGTGTTTCTAAGTCTTTTCACATCTGTTTTGTGGCTAAGTTTCCTGTGTCCTGTGTTTCTGCCACTTATCCCACTGCCTGTGCGACCTTGGGGAAGGGACTCAGGCACTCTCTAGCCTCTTGCTGTCCTGTCTAAAAAGTGGGGTCAGTTTTCTAGAAGGGACAGTTTACCTCTCTCCCAGATGGCTGAGGGGATCACACAGGGCAACATACTCAGGATATAACAAGTGTCCACACCTAGTGTACATACGGTACACCAGAGAGTTCCTGTCCTCTCTTTTGTGTATCCCTTTGAACAAGGATGGGTCAGGCCCTAGACAGAGTGACCAGAGTTTGGCTCTGTCCTTATAACATCCTTGTCGTTACTAAGCTTGGTTGTAACCATGTTGTTGGAGAAGAGCAAACCCTGGTCTCCTTGGAAGTAAGTGCCGCTGAAGAGAATTCAGAGCTGCGCAGTAGAAAAGAGAACCATCTTTGCCATCACACCAGGCCGTTCCACTACTCATGAGCTGTGTGATGGTAAGCAGGTCACTCTACCTCTCTGAGCCTGAGTTCCTTCCTGTGTAAAGTAGGGATAATAATGCCTCCCAGGGTAATTGAGTGGAAGGTATTTGGGCCCAGAACATAATACACATTTGATTACTGTTACTTTATACTATGACTCTGGTCCTGGCAGGAGGGAGTGAAGGTTGGGGGTGGAGAGAATAACATCCAGGGCCTCTTGTGAGAGAGAGTAACTGGGGCAATAGTAGTTTTTGTCTATGCCACCCCCAGGAAGCGCCGTGGGAGGTCTTTTGCTCATAGTGACAAAAAATTAACCATTTATTGAGCACTTACTATGTGTCAAACACTACTAAGGATTTTAAATTACCTCATTTAAACCTCATGATAATAATTTATGAGGGTTCTAGCAGCATTATAATTATACGTGTGAAGAAAAGGGAGATTAAGTTCATTTTCATGGTCATATGGTTCTTGTTACCTCCTCTCTCTGCCTCTCTGGAGGAGAGGAGAAGAGACACAAGTGAGGGACCATCTTTCCTATTTCATGTGAGGACTGAGGCCTTCCCACACCAACTGAGGTGGTGAATCAGAGACCCAAATTCGGAGTCAGAAAACCTGGGCTTGGATCTTGCCCTGCTCCAGGTTCTGTAGCTCTAGGATCTCATTCACTGAATCTCCCCCACCTCAGTGACCCATGTATAATATAGGTATAATATAATATACATAATATAATGTGGGTATCATAATGACTATACCTGCTTCCCTGGTATTATCTCAGGGTCAGTGATGTGTGTGTGAAGTGACTCAGGACACACGAAGGCCATTCTCAGGCAGGGACACCTGCTGCGCCCTGTGGCTGAAGCCCAAGCTGGATGCAAACAGCCTGAAGTCAGGAGATTAATGGGAGCACAGAGGCCACGTTCTTCCCACACTCATCCTTTTGCTCAGATGAGGGGTCGATCTTGATGGCCAGACAGAGCCCAGATGTCTGCTCCCACCCCTCTCTCTCTCTTCTCCTCTAGCCTCTGTGTTCTGGCCCTTCCTGCCTGTTCTTGGGGCCGAACCTACTGTGGGATGAGACAAAACTGGGAAGCAAGTGCAATATCTTGTTCATGCATTTGATCTCATTCTGTGCCCCTTCCCCACTGGTAACACATTGGGCCCTCATCTCTCTCTCATCTGCTCTGTGGAGCAGGTCTGAAAACCACACACGCCAAGGCATGTGGGCCTGGCCAGCAGGAGGGGGGTCGAGGCTTTCCAGCATTAGGGCATAGTGCACAGTAATGAACTCATGTGACCTCATTGAGTCCTTACCACAGTCTGCTGAGGTCAGCATTGTATCAGTTGCCTCCCTAAAGATGTGAGAGTGCCGCCCTCCTGGGAACATTAGCCTTTTACAGAATGAAAGCCTGCAGCCAAGGAAGTCAGCCAGTAGAGAGGAAGTAATGGCAGGTGAAATGAGTGTTTATTCCTATTTTTTCATACAAGGGTCTTCTGGGTCCCCTGAAGACCCTTCACTTCGGTATTTGTGTCCTTGTCCTATGGCTGTCCAACCCTGGCTGTGCCTTTCACATTCCCTCCATTCTCCTTCTGTCCCTGCCTTCCATTTCCCAAAGCCAGCCTTCCACCTTCTTTCTACAGTGGCTGGCTTGCTGAGTCTCTCTTTGATCCATCCTGCTGCATCCTGAGCAATACTATAGGTTCCTCAGGTCCTTCGCAGCCTTGGACTTGGGAAGCAGACCTACTGGGCCAGGGGTCCTATTGGAGAGGAAGGTTGGGGTGCAGGTGAAAGGGAAGCCAAGGAGAGAGTAGCTTTTAACCCCTGTGGTAGTAGCTACCTTTGGTAAATCTCTTAGTTTCATTAGATAGAAGTGAGGAGAATGACCATTGGAAAATGTCAAACTCCACTGAAAATACTCCTAATATTTTAAACATAACTAACCACACTTTCTTTTCTGCAAATTTCTTCTAATGCTTAGAATGAAAAAAAAAGAGAAGGTATCCCTCTCTGATTTATAGAATTGGAGAATTTGTGGCCTGGAAATATGTCAACATTTTTCTAGTTCAACTTTTCATCCACTGGTTGAATTCCTTGTGCATTGGTCCTCAAGAGGGGCTCCAGCCTTTTCCTGGTTGCCTCCAGCGACTGGGAATCCATCACCTCATTATACAGCCCACCACATCCTTAAACAGCTCAAGTAGGTGGTCTTCTGTCTTCCTGTGACTTCCATCCACTCATCATTCCTGGAGCAGTTCCTGAGGCTGTCAAGAACATGACAACCCTTCTCACCCTTCCTCAAGCCAAGCACATCATCCCTTCAGCTGACCCTCAGGTGACACAGTGTTTGTTCCCCTGGCACTGCTACTGCTCTGGCCTGCTAAGGTCACTTTCTTTGCCCAACAGTCTGTAGGTCAGTGCATCAGCAAGCACCCTGCACCCTGCCTCATGCTGTGGGTATGCAGAGAAGTTTGAATGGGACTCCAACCCAACATGAGAAAATAATTAGTATATATGAGTATACATATGTGTATCCTACAAAATATTTTACATGGTCATAACTTTGAACATTGAAAGGAAAAAATGATACCTACGAGCTTCTGGTAACTAACTAGGCTCAAAAAAAGAAAAGAAAGGGCAGAGCCTAGCAGCTATTTCTGCACAGAGGCCTCTCATGCAAACTGTACTTCATGGAGAAGCCTCTGCCCTAGACTGCCTACATCTGCCTGCTAAAATGCCATCCTGCACAGTGTTGTTGCCAAACCTTATAGAGGAGTTCCTGGAATCCTATTTCAATCAACAAGACGAGGCTTTCCCCATCCAATCAGAGCTTCTCAGCTCTGACCAATCAGAGCAGCTCTATTCTGACCTCAAGAACAGTGCCTTTAGACCAATCAAATTGTGAGGATTTGGCATCTTCATTTGCATGAGGACAGACCAATCGAGGACCAGGGGTGGGGACTTCTATTCATATAAGCCAGCTCCCCTGTGGGTTTGAGAGTGTACTTTCCACTGAATGGAGACACAAATTCTGGGTTGGAGCAGAGCGGATAGGCGTTGGGCAAGGCAGAATAGACCAGACCAGACCAGACTGTTGAGGAGTAGAGCTGCCTAGTTGAAGAGGGTGCTGGCTCCAGGGAAGCCTCTTGCCACACTATTACTCTTATTGGGCTGTTGCACAGCAATGCTGTTTTACCATTGAGCTGTTTGCACTGAATTAAGTTTCCTTCTTCACAGCACCTGAAATTGGGAATTCCTGTTGGTGGTGAACTGGCACCAATGACCATTGGTTGACATAACCAAGGGCTATATTTTTTGGATTAGGTAATAAATTTTCTAAAACTTGGGAGATGGTGTGAAGGATGGTTGGGATATGAAAGTGGGGGAGGGAGATGAATGGAAACTAGATTCTGAAGTGCCTTCCAGGTGACAGACACTGTTCCAGTTATTTGATTGGAAAATAACTGTATCCTGTTTCCAGTATCCTTTTACTCACCCTGTAAGGCTGCTATTATTCTTACTTTCAGAAAAGAGCACTGAGATGTGGAGAGTAGAGGAAATTGCCCACACTAACCAGTTGGCAGCACTAGACCTGGGATTCACCACCAGACCCTGTGCCCCTTTTGTTGCCATGGTGGGGTGCAAGCTGGGGAGAGGAGTAACCAGTGGGAGATTGTGGGTGAGGGTGCAGACCTTACCAGACTCACTGCTCTTCTCCCCTAACCTGCCCCTATCCTGTGTCTCAGCCAGATGGGATGGGGGAATGATGCAGCTTCTTTCTTTAAAAGGTAGCAAGCACCCCAAGGGGCAGCAGGATGGGCGTGCTGGGGATAGGCAACAGTAGGGTCCTCAGTGCGTGTGGCATCTGGGAGACTGTCCCTGGGAACTCAGAACACTAGCTGATTGTAAAGCAGGGGTGCATCCCTGGCTGCCTTGAACAGGTGTCTCTCTGCTGTGCATAATCCTGCTGTCATCCCCTAGGATCTCCTGTCTCATCCTGCTGAAAAGTTCATTGTCCACAAGAAACCATCACAGGGGATTTGGCCTCTTTTCAGCCACACTCCAGAGATTCTTCATGCCACATTCCAGGACCCATGCATTCTACCACTGCCACACTTCCCTTCTCTCCAGCTGCATGCTCCCCCCCCATAGCATGCCCAGGCCAAGCTTTCCTTGAGCCAGGGAGATGGTTGTTCCTTCTCTGGGGCCTCCTCAGGAAGAATGGCTCCTGGTTAGAGTGATTTTTGTGCTTTTCACATCAATAGTGAGGAAGATGTGGTGAATATTCTCTCCATTTTACATATAGGACAAAGTGGGACTGCCCCTAGAAAACCAGATTATTAGGCCATCAAAGAAAATAGGGACATGAGTTGAACTTTTCTACAGCCTTAGCTACAAGTCCCTGGACTCTGTTCTCCTGGAGGGCAGGGTCTGCATCTGATCCATCTTCTCTGCTGGCATCTTGTTGTCCCAGTGCCTGGCACTCTTGTGGGGCTGAGTGAAAATGAGAGTTGCACTGATACTATATATATGTATATATGTTCCCGTGCTTCAGAGTGCTTTCATGCAGGCTGTTACAGAGACCTGGCCTGTTATATCCATCTGATAGATGAAGATGGAGTTATGAAGAAGTTAGATGGCTTGACAAGGTCCACAGCCAGTGAGGGCTGACCCTGAGCTCAAATCCACATCCTCTGCATTAGGGATTGGCAGGAAGTGCACTGGCAACATCATGGCCATTCTTCATGGAGGTGGATGGAGAGGGATGGGAGGGGCCCAGACAGTAGCAGACCTTTGCAAGTCTGGGTCAGGCCCTGTTGGGGAAGGAAGGAAAGGCCAGTCCCATTCTGTGGTTTGCACAGTTGGGTTGTTTCTGAAACTGCTTGGTGAATAACAATAACAGGCCTTCCCAAGGCTTGCCCCGGACCCCCTTCTCCACAGCCTCCAATTCCTTGAAATGCTTCTTAGGCCCAGTGACTGGAAGATAGAGGGCTGCCACCACCTTTCCAGAGCTCCTGTCTCCGGCAGGCCAGGCCCTTGGGCTCTACCCTGCTACTTTTTCTGAGAGAGAGAGAGAGAGAGGAAGAGAGAGAAAAAGAGAACCAACACATCAGTGCATGCTTTTCTGCCTAGGTGCAGAGAAAATGTCCTGGGGCCTCTCTCTGTGCTATGCCTGCTGCCTCCTCTGTGTTTGGCCATAAGAGGTAGCCTGGTCTCATGGGAAGAAGACTGGACAAAGATGAGAAAATGGGAATTCCGATCCCTACTGTGTCCCTGTGTAACCAGGCAAGGCCTGTCACCTCTCTAACAGAAAGAAAAAAGCAATGTGATCCTCTTCACAGCCCCTTTCTCTTACCTTTTGATCCTCAAGGGTCAAGAGGATTGGTTACTTGAGTGGAGTCTCTGGGCCATCTTTAAGACATTCCTACACTTAATGTCCCTTTACCCAGTACAGGAACTGAGGTGTGGGGGCCTTGGCCCAGTCAGAAAGCCAGCCGTCCCCTCTAGTCAGTGTGTGGAGCCTAGTGTGAGGGAGTTGTGAGTCACACCTCGTGCTCCCTGTGCTGTGGGACCATGGTGCCTGATCATGGGCTGTGAGTGCTTTGGCAAGATGAGCCATGTGAAACGTTTAGCCCATTACCTGGAGCAATAATAAGGATTTAATAAATGTTACTATCAAACTTGCTTTAAGAGCAAATGTCTGTGGGTCTGTGTCCACTAGACTTGAGACACTATATTCCCAGGAGACCCCCACCACACACACCCTCCTGCTGGCCTGCCTCTGTAGAGATGGAGCAGAATTAATGAGATCATTCCAGAACCCCTCCTAGCACCACTGCTTCTAGGCAGCAAATAGCAAGGGAGCGCCTTCAGCTCAGTCCCAGTTTTCCTGTTTTGTTCTTGGCCCACAGGACTGCCTGTAGGAGTGTGTTTCAGAGCCTGTTCTTTTAAAATTGCAATAATACTTTGTCCCGTGCAGCTTCTACCCTCTGAGAAAGGAGTTCAAAGTGTTTTTGCTAGACCCGATTTCTGGACCCTGTGATCTTAAGGTCACCGCTCCCTGCCCCTTCCTTTCCACAGGAAAGGAAGGCTGTGGTGCAGCTGCATGGAGCATTTGTGAGCATCTACCCTGTGTGAGGCTCAGGCCTAAGGGTTTCATGTATTACCTCATTTAATCCTCGCCACAGCCTTGTGAGCAGACCGCCATCGTTATTCTCATTTCTCAGATGAACAAACTGAGGTCAGGAGATCAGGCCATACAGAAAGGTCACACTGTGGGTGAGTGGCTAAGTTAGGGAGAAAACTCACAGCCTGGTGGTCTCTGAGCCCAGGTCTGCTCACTGCAGTGCTGCTCATGCAGCTATGAGAAAGTGGGAACCCTCCAGTCTGCCTCCAAAGACTGCATTCTCTCCCTTCAAGGAGCATCCTCAAGACAGTTGGGGGAAGCCGTGGAAGCTTAGGAACACTCTTTTTATTGAAGATGGGATGGCTTGCAGCAGCTTCCCCAGCCTCTTCAGGTACATTGGCCTCCTCTAATGCCATTTTAATTACACATCTAAAAGCAACCTTTATCTGAAGCCCAAACAGGTTAAGAAACTTGCTCGTTAAAGATGCACCTGCTAATCAGTAGGAGTGGGGCCAGGCCCATGAGCTTCCTCTGATGGCTCCTCAGGCAGCCTTCCTCCTCTCTTCCCTCCAGGCCTTTTAAACCTCGAGAAGCTGCTCCGGCAATTCCTCATCTCCAAGGACACACTGTCAGTGCGGATGCTGGATGACACCAGGGACCCCACCCCACTCCTCAAAGAGATCCGAGATGACAAGACAGCCACCATCATCATCCACGCCAATGCCTCCCTGTCTCACACCATCCTCCTCAAGGTGGGAGCCGGGCTGGGTATAGGCTGGTGGGCCTGAGCATCCTTCTCCCCCTCCCTCCCGCTGCACTGGCACTCTGTCCCCTTCTTGCTGTGGGTGTCTTCCTGGACTGAGGTGCAAGGAGCCCTGGACTGGGCCTCTAAACCCTGCAAGCCTTTGTGTGCTTTAGTTTCAGTGAACAGCTTCCAAAGGCTGAAGGGAGAAAGTAGGATGATGGAGATGTCATAAAAATACTCAACTGCTGTGCAGTAGGGCAGCCACCAGCTGAGACACTGGCCAAACCTAGACCCTGCCAGGAGCTCTGAGATAAAGTCCATGGGTTTCTAGGAGGGTCTAGGGTGGCGGGGGTAGGATACTTGGAGGATAGAGGCTATTTGCCAAGAGATATAGAAGTATTTTCATATTTGGACAACCAAGGGCAGTCATATGTGTGTGTTGCTGAATATTGGTCCTGCATATAATCCTTACATGTGTACCACTATTCACAAAGCACTACTGTGTAATTTCCCGATGTAACCCTGACTGACCACATGAGGTAGGCATAACATATTCACTTGGCAGATGAAGGCACTGAGACTCTGGAAGATGAACAGCATTTTTCCAGGCCTGGGAGGAGCAAAGCTAAGTCGGCACAGTTGTCTTTATCAGCCTATCAGGCAATTTTTGTGCCCACCCCTCCAGAACACAGAAAGGGGTCCCTGCATCAGAACATACACTCGTGGAAATTGGGTCTCTATGAGGTTGGGTCAAGAAGGGCCAGAACATAACAGAGAAAGAAGTCAGACACCTGGGCATCCGTGCTGAACAAACAGTGGGAAACAGCTGGGCAGCCTTGCAATCACCTGGCACCAGCTCCTGGGCTGGTGGCTGGGCTAAGCATGCAACCCCAAATAGAGTGGACAATGCTTCCAAGCTCCTCCATGACTTGCAGCAGCTTCCCCAGCCTCTTCAGGTACATTGGTCTCCTCTAATGCCATTTCAATTACACATCTAAAAGCAACCTGACATCTCTCACTGGGAAAGTGAGGCTCCCCCTAACCCTCTGCCAAGCTATGAGGGTCCCAGCAGACACTCGGAAGACTGTCTCTTCATCTCCCTCCCTCCCTCCTTCCTAACCTCCCCCCACCTAGCTAGTTTATGTCTGAGTTAGTAAGAGGGTTGAATGAGTTCTCTGAGTATTGAGGATTATCCCTTCAGCCCATTGCTATAGTAATTTTTCACAACTCCAAACCCATGTCTGTATGCATATATCCAATTCACACACATACATGCATACCCATATATATTTTTTTCTTCTATTCTTTTTTCTCTTTCTTCTCTTATGTCTGGGGCTAGGATCAACAAAGTCATAAGAATGGAAAGTCCTCTTAGTTTTAAGACACAAGAAATACATTCTGAGGAGTCCTCAGGAAAGGTGGGGAGTAGGGAGTAAGATAGATGTCCCCCCAGTCCCTTTGCAGAGGGCAGGTCAGAATGCACATTTCCCCTGCAGTAGCAGAGCCTGTGTGAACAGGGGTGGTGCTTGCCAAGGACTCTCATGGTTTCCAGCATAAACAGCTGGGCTTCCTCTTTCTCTCTCTTTCTCTCTCTCAAATACTATGTCTAGTTGTTGTTGAAATTTTGGACAGTTCAGAAAAGCACATAGAATAAAATAAAAATTATTCACAATTCCATTATCCAGAGATTACCACTATTAAATTTTGATGTCTATTCTGTCTGCCTTTATAGACACATTTCCCCTAAATTATCACCCTGCACATATTCTTCTGTAACCCCTTTTTGTGCTTAATTATATGCTATGTGTTTTCCCCATGTCATTACATATTTTCTATGAATATTTTAATGGATGCATCATTTTCTGTCATGATGTACCATAATTTATTTAGCTATTCCTTTATTATTGGAGTGATAGGTTATTTTTAATCTTTACTATAACAAACCAAATCTCTACAGTCAATTAATATTTGACAAAGGGGGCAGTAACATAAAATGGAGTAAAGATAGCCTCTTCAACAAATGGTGTTGGGAGAACTGGACAGCTATGCGCAAAAAAATGAAACTCCAGCACCAACTTACACCACACACCAAAACAAATTCAAGGTGGATAAAAGACTTAAATATAAGCCGTGAAACTATTAAAGCCCTAGAGGAGAGCATTGGCAGGAAAATCTCAGATATTCCACGCACCAAGATTTTTACTGATATGTCCCCTAGAGCAAGGGATATAAAGGAAAGAATAAACAAATGGGATCTCATCAAAATTCAAAGCTTCTGCATGGCTGAGGAAAACAGTATCAAGATACAAAGAGAAGCAACAGCTTGGGAAAACATATTTGCCAATGATACCTCAGACAAAGGTTTAATCTCCAAAATATACAAAGAACTCACACAACTCCACTCAAAGAAGACGAGCAACCCAATTAAAAATTGGGCAAAGGACTTGAACAAACACTTCTCCAAGGAGGACATACAGAGGATCCAGAGACACATGAAAAGATGCTTGATATTGCTAGCTATCAGAGAGATGCAAATTAAAACCACAATGAGATACCACTTTACACCAGTCAGAATGGCCATCATAAACAAAGCAACAAACAACAAGTGCTGGAGAGGTTGTGAGCAAAAGGGGACCCTAGTTCACTGTTGGTGGGATTGTTACAACCACTGCTACAACCACTGTGGAAAACAGTATGGAATTTTCTAAGAAAACTAAAAATGGACGTGCCTTTTGACCCAGCAATTCCACTATTAGGAGTGTATCCTAAGAACCCTGAAACACCAATCCAAAAGAACCTATCCACCCCGATGTTCATAGCAGCACAATTTACGATAGCCAAGAGTTGGAAGCAACCTGGATGCCCATCGGTCAATGACTGGATCAAAAAGCTATGGTACCTTTGCACAATGGAATTCTATGCTGCAGAAAGGAAGAAGGCACTCCTACCCTTTGCAACGTCATGGATGGAGCTGGAAAGCATTATGCTGAGTGAAATAAGCCAGGTGGTGAAAGACAAATACCATATGATATCACCATTAAGAGGAATCTAAACAACAAAACAAACAAGCAAGCAAAATATGACCAAAGATACTCAAATTCGTAACAGGCTGACAGGGACCACAGGGGAGAGTGGAGAGAATCACAGGGGAAAAGGGGAAGGACTCACATGAACAAGTGAAGTACAAAGGACACATGGACAATAACTAAGGTGGGGGCTGGAAATGGGAGGGAGGTGGGGAGCACTGGGGGGGCAAGGCTGGGAATATAAGATAGAAAACTCTACTTAAACAAGAATTAAATAAAAAATAAGTTTATTGTGAAAAAAACAAATGATGATAGGATGCACCTTTCTTTATACATAAATGTTGATGTACATTCATGAGTATTTCCTAGCATACATTTCTAGAAGTAGAATTACTGAGTGAAAGTTGAGCATGTTTGAAGGATTTTGATATGACTTGACAGATTGCCCTCTCAAAAGTGCATAAAAATTTACGCTCCTACCTGCATTGTATGGGTGTCCTGTAGGATCCTTTGCAATACCTGGTATTTTCATTACAGATACTTTTTAATTTTCTAATGGCTGTACTTTTGAAGGAAACTGAGCCTGTAATGACTGCTATTAGCAAGTGTTTCTGCTGGGTGGCCAGGGGAAGATTTACCTCAGCCCGTGTGACCTTGGAACCAAACTGATAAATAATGACCAGAAAGGTATCAAAAAACTCTCTTTTGTTCCCATTTGACTTCCTATTGGCCCCAGGCAGGTGGGCCCTACATCAGGCCTGGACTCAGTCCTCCTGCTTCCCTGGGGCTCCATGCTGCACCTTTGTGAGGACTACAGCCCACACTCGTGGACCTCAGGGAGGCAGGACTCAGTGTGGGCAGGAGGGTGAGCAGAGAGCACATGGGGCTTCCAGAAGCTCGGCGTGCCCATGTGAGCCTGGCCAGGAGCTTGGCTGCACTCTGCTGTCTCTTGATTTCAGCAGGGTTTGCAGAGCAAATCCCTACTTTTATCACGTGGCTTTTCTGGCAATGAAGTTTATGTTTATCCAGAATTCAAGTCTTAAAAAACCAAGAATCTCTTGTATTTTATCTTTAGTACAGCAGATTTCACAAAATAAGCATTAGCCATCTAATGTCCTCTCCCAGCCTCCTGCATCTGGCCCATCCCTATAACCAGGGACAGGAATAGAATTTTACAAGGACAGTGTGAGTGTGGGGGAGATGGGATGGTTGGGCTTCGTGCCATATTATCCTTTCAGGAGAGGAGAAAGAAATGCAGCTTTGCTTTGCCAGAGGAAAAAGGAGCCTCACACAGAGGCATCAAGCTCCACTGCGACCCTCACATAATCTTGCCACAGTCCCTAAGGCCCTCTGCACTTCAGTTTCCCATTTGAGTGTGATGATATAATTACCTCAGGCTGTTCTTGAAGGAGACTGAGAGGGCTCCTGTTAGGATGCTCACAAAGTTATCAGAGAAATAGAAAATAGGAAACTGTTAGCATCCCCAGTCTTGTTTCTCTCCCTGCAGCTCACTGGTCAGGACAAAGTGGTTTTGCAGTGACCTGGCACTGTAGGATACAGTATGAACCTACCTGTCTGTCAGGAGGGATGAGGGCCCCAGGGAGAACTGGGCTCATTATTTGCCTCATCTGCCTGCTGGTTTCTATAGCTTGTGTCCCACTCAAAGCTGGGCACACTGATGGGGAGGTTGGTTAGGAGCATTTATTATGGTGGCAAAGATAGGATAAAGGATATGTGTTCTGAAGCAGCAGCTCTTAACTGTGGGGTGATGACACACTGGTGTGCTGTGACCAAGGGTGAAGCAGGTCACATCCAGCTTGTTTCTTGCTAATAATAAAGAACCAAATTCTGCAAAGAATTCACTTGTTTCCCACACAACTGCAGATGTATACTTCTTGCTTTCTCACCTTCTGAGGGGCGGAGTTAATTTGCGAATTGTCTACAACTCACAGACTCTTGTCTATAACTTGGCTCCTAAGAGAGTTGTGTCAGTATTTCCATTAATATCACAGTCCTCCTGGGAGGTATAGGCTGTTGGCTTCAATATCAGCTTTTCCATTTATGAGACATGTGATCTGGGACAGGCTATAGAATCTTTTGGTGTTTCAGTTTTTTCAGCTGTCAAATGGGGGTAGAGGTAGTACCCACCTTGTCAAGTTAATTCAAGTGAAATGCTTTCTAGGGCTCCCCACACACCAAACAGTGGGTATTAGCCATGGTATTGTTAATGGTTGTGGAGATAATTGAGGTAGTGTGGTTTGTTATTTGTTTTGTTTCCCTTAAAGTCATTTAGGTTTCCATGATACCTGGTTGTATCTGTGGGAATGTTTTGTGCATGAGAATACCAACTGTGTATGTTACTGCTAAGACAGGGAGCAAGGTGGGGGTGGAGATACCCTGTTCTAGAGACTGTGTCTTTGTGCACCATCCTCCAAATTCAAGGGCAAAATAAGAACAAACCAAGGTGTTCTCTTCAGCCTAAAGCCAAGGGGTAGTGAGCTAAGGTATGGTGAGCCCTCACAGCTCACTCACTTTCCACAGGTATTTGCTTTCCTTGCTAATCTCCTTCTTTTCCCTTTGCAGGCAGCTGAGCTAGGGATGGTGTCAGCCTATTACACGTACATCTTCACTAACCTGGTAAGATGTTGCACAGCTCACTTCCTTGGCATGGAGAGTGTGTCCTTAATTAGGGTCAATGGGGTGTCACAGAAAGGAGCCAAGAAGATGGGATAGGGAAAATAATGAGCCACTAGACTTCTCTTCCCAACAATTCTTAGCCTTGGGAGAATGAGAATTTGTGGAGTCTAATCCTTCATTCAAATGGTGCCAGCCCGCCAGCACTGTTTTCTCTGTTGGTGCAGCTCCTAGGGCGCAGCCTCTGCTCTATCAGATCCATGTGCTGACTCAAGCAGGGCAGCTGGGGCGCAAACAGTGTGCAGGCCCTGTTCTGTTAGAGTGGGGTGCACCTCAGAGGCAGTGTCTGCTAAATCCCCTTATTTTGCAGATGAGAAAAGAGGCCTGTAGAAATGTTACTGTGTCAAGTTGGAATACTAGCTTTGCCACGTCACCTATCAACAAGTACTGAACCTTGGTTTCCCTGTCTGTAGAATAGGGATAAGAGTAGCTGCATCATGCAGGTCCTGCAACTTTGAAATGATGCAATTTATTTTATGTGGAAACGTTTTGACATTGTAAATCAGTAGGAAATGTGAAAGGTTGTTAGAGACACACTCAATTAGAGAGTAGAAAGGACCTTAGAGAATGAGTTTTTAGAAACATTTTATAACTTTGTATTTTGAAATAAAGTAAAAGATCCACAGGAAGTCATAAAGAAAATAGAGAGGTACCCTTCACCCAGTCTGCCCCAGGGGTTACATCTTACATAATTACAATAATATCAAAACCAGGATATCAAAATAGCGCATCTCTCAAAATGTGTACATTTCTCTAACTCCCACTGCATTCCAAACACAAAACCATTTCATTGCCACAAAGATTCCCTCATGCTGCTATTTTGTACTCTAACCCACCACCTTAATTCCCACCATTTCTAACTTCCAGCAACTGCTAATTGGTTCTCTATTTCTATAATTTTTAATTTCAAGGGTGTTGTATTAATGCAATCATATGGTTAACCTCTTGGGATTAACTTTTTTTCACTCCTGATGTAAGGCCCTTGAGATTCATCCAGTTGTCACATGAATGAATAGTTTTTCCTTATTAATGCTGAGGTGTGCTTTTTGATGTGGATGTACCACAGTTTGCTTAACTATCCATCTATTTGAGAGTCATTTTGGTTGTTTCCAGTTTCTGGCTATGACAAATAGAACTATAAACAGTCAGTCAGAGAAGTTTATTTTATTTTATAAATGCATGCGCTATTGAAATATCTTAAGTGGCTGCTTTATTCAGACATGCTTTTGATGTAACAGGCACTGGCTCAGGTACTAGGGACTAAAATGGGAATAAGAAACTAAGTTTGCCTTGGAAAAACTCCAAGTACCTATTGTGCAAAGTAGTAAATCCCAGTAGATGTGTATACGAGATTCCCTACACCCTAAAGAAGGGGCCACTTGCTCAACTTGAAGCAGGAAAGAAATGCTTCCCAGAAGGAAGAGGAGGAAGAGAAGGAGGAGGAGAAGGTGGAGAAAGAGAAGAAAAAGATGATGAGGACTTGAAACCACACCCTGAAATATAGGTAGGACTTTTCTAGATAAACAAAGAAAGGAAAAACATGCTTGGATGAGGTGATCTGAAAGTACATGGCATGTCCAAAAAACAGTGAGTCACTTCAAACTGCTCTAGGAATGGTTCTGACAATTAATTATTATTACTGAATTTATCCATGAAGACAACATATTTAGAAGATTTAAGGAAGATATAAGTATGTTAGTGAGCAGAATCCATCCCCACAGATTTGACTCTTAAATCTTACCAACAAAAATATTACCTAAAAGTTAAGATTTTCTTGGTCAATGTAGCTGATAGGATAACCTAGGAGATTTTTCAATGTTCCTCCCTGGATGCAGGGACCAGATCTCCTGAAATGCCCTCTGAGGTTAAGGAGATGCTGCTGGGAAGAGACCCCCTGGGACTCTGTGACCCTTGTTCCAGCTGTAGGTTTCTGTGAACAGCCCCTTCTTGGGGCTGCTATGCACTTGTTAGCGCTGAAGCATCCCACAGGCCTTTGCTGTCAGAGTGGAAAGCCCCTTGAAGAGTCAAGGGGGTTTCTTTGCTGGTATACCCCTTTTAAAAAATACTTACTGATTATGCTGTTACAGTTGTCTCATTTCCCCCCTTCACTCCCCTCCACCCTGCACATCCCCTCCCACCCACATTCCCGCCTTTAGTTCATGTCCATGTGTCACACTTATAAGTTCTTTAGCTTCTACATTTCCTACACTACTCTTGCCCTCCTCCTGTCTACTTTCTACTCACCATTTATGCTACTTATTCTCTGTACCTTTTCCCCCTCTCTGCTCCTGCCACTCCCCTGTTGCTAACCCTCCATGTGATCTCCTTTTCTGTGGTTCTGTTCCTGTCCCAGTTGTTTGCTTAACTTGTTTTTGTTTTAGGTGTGGTTGTTAATAATTGTGAGTTTGCTGTCATTTTATTGTACATGTTTTTTATCTTTTTTTTTCTTAGATAAGTTCCCTTAACATTTCATATAATAAAGGCTTGGCAACTATAAATTCCTTTATCTTTACCTTATCTGAGAAGCACTTTATCTGCCCTTCCATTCCAAATGAAAGCTTTGCTGGATAGAGCAACCTTGGATGTAGGTCCGTGCCTTTCATGACTTGGAATACTTCTTTCCAGCCCCTTCTTGCCTGTAAGGTCTCTTTTGAGAAATCAGCTGACAGTCTGATAGGAACTCCTTTGTAGGTAACTGTTTCTTTATCACTTGCTGTTTCTAGGATTCTCTCCTTCATTTTAATCTTGGCTAATGTAATTATGATGTGACTTGATGTGTTCCTCCTTGGGTCCAACTTCTTTGGGACTCTCTGAGCTTCCTGGACTTCCCGGAAGTCTATTTCCTTTGCCAGATTGGGGAAGTTCTCTTTTATTATTTGTTCAAATAAGTTTTCCACTTGTCGCTCTTCCTCTTCCCCTTCTGGTACCCCTATAATTCGGATGTTGGAACTTTTAAAGATGTCCTGGAGGTTCCTAAGCCTCTCCTCATTTTTTTGAATTCTTGTTTCTTCATTCTTTTCTGTTTGTTTCTTTCTTCCTTCTGGTCCACTCCATTGATTTGAGTTCCAGTTTCCTTCCTATCACTGTTGGTTCACTGTACATTTTGCCTCATTTCACTTAGCATGGCCTTCATTTTTTCATCTAATTTGTGACCAGATCCAACCAATTCTGTGAGCATCCTAATCACCAGTGTTTTGAACTGTGCATCTGATAGGTTGGCTATCTCTTCATCACTTAGTTGTATTTTTTGTGGAGCTTTGATGTGTTCTTTTGTTTGAGCCATTTTTTTTTCTTGATGTGCTTGTTAGTGGTGAGGGGCAGAGCCTTAAGTGTCCACCAAGGCGGGGCAACCCAGTTGATGGGTTGTGATCCTGTATGTGGGGGCGGGGTCTGAGAGGGAACAATGGCGCTTGCTCTACTCTCTACCGGATTTCAGTCATTTCCATCACTTCCCACAAGCAAAGTGGGGCCTTCTGGTGCTGATTCTCATGTGGGTGGGTTTGTGTACGTTCTAGGCCCCTGTGGGGTCTCTCCAGTGAACTCTCCTGTGAGGAGGGGAGTTTCTCCCAGCACCTCAACCCCCATAGGTGTTTTCAGTCAGTGTTTTGAGGCTTTATTTCCCTGCGCTGAGACCTTGGGTTGCTTGGTCTGTCTGTCTCCCCAGTTTCACCTGGTTTATCTGCAAGTGAATGTGGGACTGCCCAGTCTGCCAGTTGCCTTGTGTGCTGCGGCCCTCCACAATTTGCTGCCTCACTGGGTATGTCCGCTGCCACCTTGTGCGCCTGGGGTCTGCCAGCCACCACTTTGCTGGGAGCCCTCTCTGCCCAGCCGCCCGACTCCACCCCTCCTACTGGTCTGGATGAATGTGTCTTCTTTAACTCCTTGGTTGTCAGACTTCTGTGCAGTTCAATTTTCTTTCAGTACTGGTTGATTTTTGTTTCAAATTGTTTTTGTCCTTATTTTGTTTGTGGGAGGAGGCACAGTGTGTCTACCCATGCCTCCATCTTGGCCGGAAGTCCTGGGATTACCTCTTCAGCATGCTTGCTAGAAACTCATTGGCCTTTACCTCATTCTTTGTCACTAAAAAACTGCCTACTATATTGTTGGAATTTTTTTCATTGAGGTTTAGCCACATAGAGAAGACCACACAAGTCATATGCACACAGTTTAATGAGCATCTTCCAAGTGAGCAGCACACAGATCCAGCACCCCAGAAGTCCTTTGTGTGTCCCACCAGTCACCACCCCTCAAAATGTAAAACACAAGGCACTTCTTTGCATACATTTGTGTATTTCTATCTAGCACTGCTGCTGTAAATCAGATCATTATCACATGAAAGGGAGAAAATATTAGACTATTCACAGAGCAATACAAAAGCATTTATTTAAAGTAAGGAGGCTTAGGGGGAGCCTTGGCAGGTTGGCAGATGAGTAAAGAGATAGTAAAGGATGGTTGTGTTTTATTTTGGGATCCTGGGAAGGAGAGAGGAGAGGGGAAGTGCGGCTAGGGGCTGCTGCCTTGTCCAGTCTGCCAAGTGTGCTCCCACACAACATAGCCCCAGCAGCAGAAGAGCAAGAAGCTGGGAAGCAGGGATTCTTGGGGGTAGTTAGCAGATGGAAGGAGGTCAGTCATTTGAAATATGAGTTCCCAGCACAGTAACTAGAAAAAGGTGCAGTTGCTTGGCTTCAAGATTTTCAAGAAGACAGCATCATCCACACTGTTCACTGCCACTCCCTCTTCTCAGAAATGATAATGCTGATTGTGATAATTTTTCTGGTGGAAAAAAACTTGTGAAGTCAGGAGACCTGGGTCAAGCCCCTGTCCTGCCTCACCCTCCCTGTGTGACTCTGCGGGAGGCATGTTGACTATCTGAACTCCACTTCTCTCATTTGAAAAGGGAACAGTAATAAAATGTTATGGGGTTTCTGTGAATATAAATAAGAACGCATTATAAATTGCAAAGTACTATATGTTTCTAAGGCATTGTCTTTTTTTACACAACACTAGAGTATCTTCAGTTTTCTAAGAGCTTTTCTTGTTTCTGGGTGGCATAGACTGGATGAACTCTGGGAGTTCTCCTCAGGTGGCGAGTTCTTCGCACCTGGAAGTATCAAGAGTCACAATGCCTGTAAGTTTGCAAGGGGAAATTAGAAAAGTAGTTGCAGGAATGACGACTGCTGACTAATAGTCAAGAAAACAGAAGCAGTGCCATTGCAAAAATCAGCTCATCAGAGAGGAGTCCTGGAGCCTGTCAGTGCTTTGGGTTTCTGGAAAGGACAACCCTTTATGAGGAGGGAAACTATTTTGAAGTCCATTCTTTCTGCTCAGTTGCAGATGGAGTCTTGGGCCAGAGAGGGACAGGCTCCAAAAGGAGGGTAATGGATTATCATTGGCCCCTTCCCCCTCCAAATACAGATGTTACCTGGACTTTATTTCTTATTTATTCCTTGCAGGAATTTTTCAGGGACCCCCATTATGTCCCATCTACCTAAGTTCTTCCCCAAGATGCAGCAGGTACACATATTAGCTTTCTCGGAGCCACCATAGTGAGCCAAAAAGTCACAGGCCTTGGCATTCAGTAGATACAACTTCGCATTCCAGTTTGACTGGCTCCCAGCTGTAGGACCCTGTGCGAGTTACTTAACCTCTCTGAGCCTCAGCCATCTCATCCAGAAGCAGCCACTAATAATAGTACCTGCCTCATGAGATATGCTCCATATAGCAGCTGGCTTACACTATGAGTGTTATATTCTTAAGTAACACTTCATAATACCTTTAAAAGGTATTCTTAGAATAATCCCTTTCCTTTACTTAACTACTGTTGTGAACCAGCTCCTGTGTATCTCTTGGAGCAGGTATGATTAGTATCTGTTTATAGATGAAGTCACTGAGGCTCTAAAATGGGGATAAAACAGTGCCCTCTGCCAGAACTGTTGTGATGTTTAAATGAGAAAATAACTGAGGAACACTCATTGCAGAGCCTTACCAGTAGAAGGCGTTCAGAAATACCAGCTATTATTATTACTTGGTTGCTCGGCCACAGTACTACTTCTTTCTTTTGGCTATTGTGAACCGTGCTTCAGTGAACACAAGTGCACAAACACCTGGCTAAGCCCCTGCTTTCAATCCTTTTGTACATATACTGAGAAGTGGAATTGCTGGGTCAACTCTACTTCTAGGATGATTCTACGTTTAATGCTTGAGGAATGGCCACAGTGGTTTCCCTCTGTACCATTTTATTCTCACCAGTAACTTATGAGGCTTTGAGTTCTTCCACATCCTTGCCAATACTTGTTATTTTTTGTTTTTGTGATAATAGTGATCTTAATGGTTATGAAGGGATCAGTTGCATTTCTTATTTCTATTTGGACTTTGCAAATTGAAAAAAGCCAAGTGGCTAAAGTTAAGAGTCCTGGCTAAGAGACTTTATACTGAGAGAAAAAAGGTGGTGTGTAAAAACCCAGTCCTTCAGTCAGTCAGGCTTGGTGAGAACCCTAGTGCAGGAGCTTGCTAGCTGTATGTGCCTGAAGCTACCGAGGGTCTCAGTTTCCTCATCCATAAAACGTGAATAATAATATCCCTCTTTAAAATGTTGGCAAAATTAAAAATAGGTATCGATAGCACTTTGTATCTGGTAAGTAGTGTCAACTATTATAACAGATAAACCTCCAAATCTCATGGCTTTCACAGAATAGAGTATATTTCTGACTTAATTGAACTTGCAAAAGAGAATGATCAGTGGGCAGCCTTCAGTAAGGTCATTCAGGGGCCCAGGCTTCTTCCAACTTACAAACAAGTCCTCTGAGAAGCCAGGAATGGGGAACAGCACAGAGGCTCAGACACAGGAGGGTTTTATGGGCTAGGCTTGTTAGCGGCACATAGTATTTCTCCTCCCAGTTCCACTGGCTAGAACTCAGACATATGCCTGCCACTCCCTGTAAGGGAGATTCGGAAATGTCATCAACTGTCTTCCTGGGGAGGAGAGGAAGTGGATGTGGTGATCGCTAGTAATATCTGCCGCATCGTTAAATATTCATCATTGTCATGCATCTCTTTCACATATGCTAAAAAGCAATTAATGTCCTAAGCCCTGGCGTGTCTCTTTAGAAGATAACTAATCCTGCATGTGGAGATTAGTGGTTCCTTATAAAGGCATCAGCCCCCTTATGACTAAAGGGGTCTGCTCCTGAGGGCTTTGTCCAAGTGGGCTGCCAGCCTGGCATTTCCAGGTAGGGGAGTGCAGAATAGTTATGAATTTCCTACACGGATTCTGCTCTTTCACCTGGAAGGAGTCTCTGTCCTCCGGTCAGCCTCCAGGTTGGTTGTTCTTCATCTTCTTTGAGCAGAATGAATATAAGCAGCCAATTTTTGTCCTTTGGTGCATGTTATTGTGAAGCCGATGGAGTCAATGTTTATTTTTCTAAAGATTTATCAAAGAGATTAGCTATAAGTAATTGAACTTGCTAAAACTGTTACAGGAAGGGGCCTGGGAGCAGAGGGGGAGGGGTTCTTGAGGAGGTGAGTATGCTCACCACCCCACTCTCCCACTCTTTCCTTTGACAGCCCTGCTCATCTTTCAGGTCTCACTCTAATGTCACTTCAGGGAAGTGTCCCTTGACACCCCACGGAGCTGAGTGCATACTTATACTCTCTCACAGAGCCCTGTGTTCTGTTTTGTGCATTCATTTCAAGTGCGAATTCCTTCTTTATCCAACTGTCTGCCAGACTTTGAGCTTCATAAAGGCACTTCTGTCTTGTTTGTCACTGTCATCCCAGTGGCCTATTGGCACATAGCAAGTGTTCAATAAGTATATGTTGAGTGACTGAATGGAGCAGTTCCCAACATTATAGGAGGCTGGCCAGGTGAGAGAACTCACCTCTTTGCACCCAACAGGAATTCAGCTCATCCCACTAAGTACTTGAGCACAATGTCTGCATGCATGCAGCTCAGCCAGGAGGACCACCCAGGAACTCCTCAGTCTGGAACACCCTTCTTCCACTCTGGGCTGGACAGATTTAGAATTAAGGGCATCAGGACCATGAAGGTAGTTTAGTTCAGCATTCAGGAGACAGGGTTTCAGAGGGTTCTGATGAGTAAGAGCAATGTCATTACCTGAGCCCCCCAGGGTTGGCACCAAGAATGACCACTGAGGCTGGAAGGGGCAGTGGAATCCAAGGACAATCTCACTAATTGTGCTGAGAGGCCTGTCCACCACCTGGGGCTGCTTACTCCACTGGTCACAAAGTGCTCAGGTTGGCCTGGGTCAATTGGCCTCTTCAGGCCAGTAGCTGGCACCTAACTCATAAAGCCAGAACCCAAAGGTCTTTGAAATAAACCCTCTCCCTCAGGTTGTAAAGGTCATTATTAACTAATCTCCTCATGTCCACTGCCCTCGTGCCTTGGCACACGAGGCTGGGTGAGCCTCCTGACTGTGTTGACATGGAGGATAGAAATGTAGTTTAATGGAGGCAGCCAGTGCTGCAGGTTAGAGAAGACTTGTGTTTGAATCTGGGCCCCACTATATATTAAATGTATATGTGGGATATCACTTAGCCTATCAGAGTCTCAGTTTTCCCTTTGGTAAAGGGGGAACAATAATTCTTACAATGTCATTTTGTGAAGAACATGGAAAGTTTCTAAACCTTAGTGGGCTGCTAGTAAACATTATTTCTCTTCCATCTCTTCTTGCCCACTTCCATGTTGAATATATCCCTCCTTAGACCTCAGTTTTCTCATTTAATGCCTGCCTCTAGCTTTCTAAAACTCTGAAGCTATCAGGAACATATCAGAATTGGCTTCTCACCTCATTGTAACAACAGTTCCCAGGGTGCTTGAGCCTCTTCCATATCTTGTAGTCTTTTACTAGAAGCACACCACACACATAGCCATCCCTACACATGCATACATCTTTACACACACATACCATGACACTCATAGAGCTAGCCAACAGCCAAAATCCACCAGTTGGATGATTTGCGAGTGCCGAAGTAATCGATTCTAAAGTGTAGTGTATTGTAGAGTTATTAAGACTATTCATGTATTTCACCTGTATTAAGCCTTTTAGGAGAACCACCCAGCATAATGCAGTATACTTTGGTGGATAAATAAATATGGTTTTAGTGAAGCCAGGAGAGAGCAATAGAGTGAACACTCCCTATGTGTCTGTCTGATCTTATAAGGTACCACCCTCATGAAATGTAAGCCTGGAAAGGTGGCAGATCTGGCAATGACTTGTCTTCTGGGCATACATGGGTACATTTTGAAGAGAAGCTTACTCCAAAATTGTGCTCTCTGGCAGCTGAACCTCTTGTATCTGTTCTCTGAACATGGCCATTGTTAGAGGGGCATATTCAGAAGGAGTAATGGCAGGGAGAATTGGAAGGATATTCAGAAGGCATTGACCAAAGAATTAGTCTTTGTATTTGCAGTTCGCTGGCAGTGGGAAGCTCCTTTCCCAATTTACAGGATTGTACAATGATCAGTCAGACACGATTAATTGACTTACCTGTGGAAAATGCTAAAATAAAAATCTAAAACAAAAACAAAAACAAACTAAGCAAACAACTAGAACAGGAACAGAATCACAGACATGGAGATCACATAGAGGGTTATCAGCGGGGAGGGAGAGGGTGAAGAGAGAGAATAAGGAAAAAAGTACAGGTAATAAGAAGCATAAATGGTAGGTACAAAATAGACAGGGGGAGGTTAAGAATAGTACAGGAAATGGAGAAGTCAAAGAAGTTATATGTATGATCCATGGACATGAACTAAGTGTGGTGATGTGGGTGGGAGAGGGGCACAGGGAAGATGGGAATAAAAAGGGGGAAATGGGACAACTGCAACAGCATAATCAATAAAATATATTTAAAGAAAAAACACAAAATCAACCACACTTCTTCAGCTAACATTTATTAAATGCCTACTGTGTGCTAGGGAATACCTGCAGCATTATTATGTGGCTTAAAGAGCTCTCAGTCTGTAAATGGGAGGTGCAGAGCCCAGAGGAGGTAACATTTAGTGCTTTGGGGGGAACTTAGTGAAAGGTCTGTGGGTATGACTTCCAAATGAGAATGGGTGAATGACACATAGGCAAACCTGAGTGATTGCGGACCTGAGAAAGAGCACAGTACCTGCTGTGGCTGGAGCAGGGAGTGTGATGAAAAGAGAGGAGCCAGACCATCAAAAGAAGGTTCTGGGTTGATAAAACCCACTTTCCCGCAAAGTTGCTGGACATCTTCAGCACTGGAATTGACATTGTCAGGCCCAAGGTCTAGTGTTGGCTGTCCTAGTAACTGACCATGTGTAACATTGGACAAGTTCTTCCTCCTCTGAGGAAAAACTAGAGGCTCTCTGTAGACCTTTTAACTCTGAAATTCAGTTTGCTTCATGGATTGGATGACTAATAAATGAATCCAATTTGTGCCAAGATGGCAATGGCTGAAGATAGCATTGAATTTTGAGGAATCTTTTAGAGCATTTAACTAAATGTTGACATTCTACAGTTGAGGACAAATAACTGAAGCAGGAAAGTAACTTGCCTAAACTACCACAGTGAGTCAGGAGTGGAGGGAGGAAGGGTCCTGGCCCATGGACCACACTGGGAAAGCATCAGCTGAGAACTTCTATGCTGCCCATCCAGGATTCAACAATGAACGAAGTCTGTCCTTTGAGGAGGTCAGATTAGAGGGGAAGACGAGTGGGAACATCAAAGAAGTTGCCTTCAGCCTAGTCTGCTGGGCTCATAGAAAGCTTCCTGATGGAGGTCCACCCAGTGGACCTTAGAGGGTCAGCTGGAGACAGTGGAGAAGGGAGTGGGCAGTATATTTTAAATGGAGGATATGCATAGTTTGATGCCTTAGACCACCTTTGCCTTCTAACCAAAGGCTTAACCAAAGAAGCTGGTAATGTGGGATATTCTGTAGTTGGTGAGGAAGGTATTTTAGGTGGGGAGAACCTTTCAGAGCCTTCACATGACTCCATACAGGCAGCCAACTGCCAATTTCCCTGTTCTGTATAAGGCAGGTAAAGATGGAGGATGTGAGTCCCAAGTGGGCCTAAGTCTATACCCTGACATGGTGATAGCTTATCAAAAATGCCCAGGACACTTCAGACTCACCTGGATAGCTGTCAACAGTTATCCCCTTCAAGTGATGGGCACCACTGGCCTAAGAGGGAATCTGAGCTGGGGCTGCCCTAGGGGAGAGCAGGGGGATTTGGCCAGGGCTGTTTATGGGGTGGCTCTGATGTGCTCATGCTGCCAGCTATGAACCATGGAATTTGACATGCAAACTCCATTCTGCCAGCCCAGGACTCTGGCCTGCTTAGTGTGCAGCAGGCTCAGCCTGGAGTGGTGAACTGGCCCCTCCTTTGCTAAAGTCTTGTTGGTAGGGCCTTCCAACCCTGGGACCTGAGGAAGAAGCAGCTCCTTGCTGGAGAAGGAGTGTTGCAAGGGGCTGCTTTGGGGGCAGAGGACATCATAGGCATAGGTGTAGATCCCATGCTAAGGTGCCAGGTGGTGCAGATTAACTGCAGCAGGAACCATAGGCAGCCCTGGGCTGGCAGGGCTCAATTCTAATACTCTGTTCACCTGTCTTATTGTCAGCATCTACAGATGCTGGTACTACAGAGCTCTGACGAGGGGGGTATTTGCACCAAGCCACTGCCTGTCTAGGCTGGCAGATGTGTGGCTGCTTATCAAGACATGCTGGGCAAGGATGAGGAATGGCCTCAGAGATGGGACCTTTCCCCTTGGAAAGCCATGATGCCCAGCAGAATCATCCCAAGCTACACAGGCAGCTTCTCCAAGAACTACCATTTTGAGATCTTTCATGTGGGTTTCTTCATCTGCTTTCTGTCCACAGCAAGAGTTATTCTGGGCTGGGACTAACTAGTGTATATATCTGGGTGGGGAGGAAAGGGAAATGAGGTATTGCCATCAGCTAACCTGTAGGAAGAAACAAGCCCCAGCCTCAGGATTGCATGGTCCATGAAAAGTGAAATGACCCATTTAGGCATTTTGCCCTCCCAGGGCTTAGGCTGGGAAGGCGAAACCTAGCTCTGGGACCTCACAGTGAAGTAAGGTCTGGTTAGTAAAGGTGAGGTAGGAGGTTCCAAATACGCTTGATTTCTAGTTGTTTGAGGCAGGCGGTGTGAGAACAGGATGAGTATTGTCAGGAAAATCAATAGAAACTGAGGATGTATGTGGTAGGGGGTGCTGAGACCCTGGTGGAGGCAAAGGAACTCTGCTTCACCTGGTAAGGACCAGCTATCTGTGGGGCAACCCTTTTGCTGATGTTTGACAAATGACATGACAGTGAACATAGCTCCTACAGGCTCCCACAACCAAGCTTCAAATATTTATGCATCTTACATTTAATAGTTATTGAAACTCATTTTTATATATGCCCTGACACACACACACACTTTCTCACATCTATACCTGTGTGCTGCTGAGTGGATGCATATGAAATAAATCAAACTGAAATAAGAACTGGACTCTGGGGGTTATTTTGGTTCAGTGTTACTGGAAACATACCCTCTGACTGCCCAGGCCTTCTGTCTAATAATAGAGCTTTGGGAGAAAGGGAGACCTGCATTGATGTCTGTCACAAATTTGTTAGAGATTCACAAGTCCCATTAATTGAATGAGAGATGCCTTGGCCTCCCCTTGTGCCCAGTGACCCAGCAATCCTCAATAATCCACAATCAGGAAAGTCTAATTATAAAAATTCCCCACTTTTACAAGCTGGTCATATAATAATAGTTGCTCCCTGATTCTGAGTATCAGTTATGTTCCACACACCATGCTAAGTGCCTTCTGTTTGAGATCTTTAACCCCCCAGATATCACCGTAAGGCAGGTGCTCTGCTTCTGCAGAGGAGGAACGTAAGGCCCACAGAAGTTTGAGAGCCATGTTTAATGTTATTAAATGACCTCCCAGCTCATACCTTCTCCTTATGAAAATGATCTTGTTTGCTTCCCTTTGCTGTATTAGATTTTATTGCTGTGTAAGAAATCACCATGAAGTTAACAGGCTGAAACAACACCAGTTGCTACAGCACAGTTCTGCAGGCCAGAGTTTAACATGGCTTGGCTGGACTCTCTGCTCCGGCTGAGATCAGGGTGTCTCTGGGACTCTCCTTTGAAGAGTTGTTAGTCAAATTTGCCCCCTTGCAGTTGTAAGATTAAAATATCTGTTTTCTGCCTGCCATCACCATCAGCTAGGGACGGGTGTCTGCCTATAGAGGCCACTCACTCTCAGGTCCCTGCCCAGGACCCTCCTTCCCCTCTATCTCACCTGGTCCCTGCCCAGGACCCATCTGTGATACCTCCATCTCATCGACAGAGACCCTTCCTTTAGTTGAGCCCTCCTCACACTTCGGATCTCTTTGACTTCCACTTGTGCAACAAGCCAGAGAAAATTGCTTTTTTTCTTTAACATTTTATTTATTTATCTTTAGAGGGAAGGGAAGGAGACAGGGAGAGAAATATCAATGTATGGTTGCCTCTTGCGTGTCCCCTGCTGGGAACTGGCCTGCAACCCAGGCATGTGCCCTGACTGGGGACCGAACCATGATCCTTTAGTTCTCAGGCCCGTGCTCAATCCACTGAGCTACACCAGCCAGGGTGAGAAAATTGCTTTTTGAAGGCTCACATCCTGGGTTAGGAGTCAAGGTCGTATAGCATGATGTAATCTAATCACAGAAGTAAAACTCACCATAGTCACAGTCCTGGGGATGTGGGCTGGTGGGAGGGAAGGGGCTCTGCCTACCATGAGGGTGTGCCAACCACATACATTAGTTTGTTTCTTTTACTCCCCTACCCCCATTTCCTGAGGAAAAGATAGACCAAAAGAGACCTACCCAGGGAACCAGGAAAAAGACACTGGAGACCCCAAAGGCAGGCAGTCTTCCATGCCCTAACAAGGTAGATTTCAGTCCCATCTCTTCTCTCTGTTGACCCCTGGGAGGCCCTCGACCCCTGATGGTGGTGCATAAGCAAGCCCCTGAGAGAAGACTGAGAGCCAGAGCCAAGGGGGAGACTGAGGCTACTTGGGACTACTAGAGCCACTACAGAGACCCCTGGCCTGAGGAATTTGGAACGTGCTGGCAAGAGTGTTTGGTGTTGGATATTTGAAAAGTACAGAGAAATAGAATCAAAGACATAATGGTAAATCATATTATTATTATTCTTTTATTATACTGTAAATGCTATTTTATTATAAGCACCATCAGGAGTTGCAAGTGCTGTTATTATTAAACAATCCAGAATCTCTGTTCCCAGCATCAGGCTCCATTCAATGTCAAGGGCGTTACTAGCTCAATTCATCACCATATGAGGTGCCCCCAGCCTGTCTCTGTGGTGCTAATAACTCACATTCACAGCCCAGTGGTCAGCATGACACCTGCCCATTCGCTGAAGCTGCTAGCTATAACGCACACTCTGGATGCCTCTCCTGTGAGTTTCAAAGCTATATTTTAACCTTGGCCAGGAGTGAAGATCTTTGTAACACATTCCTGATCATATCTTTGTCTTGCTTCCTGTTATGCTCAGGATAAAGTCCTAAGCAGCCTCATATGAACTAAACTCTGGGCTTTACCCTGCACTGTCATACCGCTCCAGAGTGACTGAGTAACTTGTGAGTCCCTGAATTTGTCTCATGACCTTGCTCCTCTGGGGCTCTGCACATTTCATTATTTTGTTGTCTGAGTCTTCTTTTCTCTACCTCTTCCTCTGGCTAGCTGACTCCTGCTCATCTTTTAGACCTTAGCTTGCAGTCAGCTGTCAGCTTAGGAAAATCAGCAGAAATTCTGGTGGAAAGGACCATCTTTGTCTGTCTCCCTAGCCATTGTACTTATCACTGTTTGCAACTTGCCTCCTGCTTGCCTCCAAGAATAAGCACCTTGTGAGCAGGGGCAGGGCTTTGCTCATAATGTTTCTGAGGCCTGACACGTTGTGTGTCCCAGAGGAAATGCTTGTGGGTTTTGTGGGACAAATGAGGCAAAATGGTCAAGATCTGAAAAATCTCTCTTGTGTACATTTCCCTCCTGCTGTGGGAAGCATCTGTGAGTCCAGTGTCCTGGATCCTGGTCCTGCCCTACTCAGGTACCTCCTGAGTGACTATGAGCGTGTCGTGGGAGCCCACCCCTGTGGTCCTGATGCAGAGATTGGGGCAGGCCAAGGGCGAACTGCTGACTGACAGCATCACTCATCGTGCCCAGCAACCGGTGCTCCTCTGGTGAGAAGCTAATGCACTGGGACCTGAGGGGTAGAAAGGAGGCCTGATCAGTGGATGCTGAATGCAGGGAAACATAGACATGAGGACTCACAGATAAAGGAAGAGGCTTGTGGAGAAGCAGTCATGCTTTCCAGCCTAAGAGAAAGCACAAAACATCCACCATTTTTCATGTCAGTTTGACCCAGAGATTTCAGCCTCGCAGTTAATAACTACCCAGTCCGTCCCAGAGACACAGAATGGTCTTCTAAGTGCAAGATGAAGATCGTCACAGCTGTT
Organism: Sturnira hondurensis; assembly: GCF_014824575.4. Taxonomy (NCBI): domain Eukaryota; kingdom Metazoa; phylum Chordata; class Mammalia; order Chiroptera; family Phyllostomidae; genus Sturnira; species Sturnira hondurensis. The sequence continues at coordinate 3,315,707 of NW_028092815.1, read as the reverse complement.
GGGGCAGAGGTGGGAGGATTCTGCCTTCCTCTCCCTGGAAGCAAACGACTGAGGTCTTTATAAGGTGGTCCCACCCTAATGGGCATTAGCAAGTGAACACTGATTTATTTAATGAGTACACATGGAACCCTGCCTGAGCACAGGTGCAGGATAAGGTGCAGGGAGCAAAGCAATGAACAAGACAGAATATGGTCTCCTTTTAGAGTCCTGTTTGTGGATTCACATTGGGACAGAAAAACACAGAAAGACAGAGATCCTGCGAGGAATGGGTATGAATGTTTGTTCATGGTTATTCCCCATGAATAGGAGACAAGTAGGAAGAAGAATCTAGGGGAGCTTGGGGCCAGGAGGTTTGGGACCATCTTCTATGAAACAGGATTCACCAATTGTAATAAATTAGCTTCCAAGCTGCCACTTCCTTCAAAGACCTATTACACAAAAAGCAGTCACCTAGCCTACAGGGAGCATAGCTCTAATACAAATAAATAGACAAAGAGGCACCTGGAGGAAGGGAGAGGATGGAAGGGTCCCCACAAGATGCTGGATGTCTGGTGTCTCTAGCACTTTCACAAGAAAGCCTAAGAGGACACTTGTGAGACAATGGTCTGGGCACTGGCCCCCACCATGCCATTGGTCCCAAGGAAAAGTGAGTAGGCATACCCATGAAGAAGAGCCTTGGAAAGTTGAGAGGATCAGGATGTCCATGTGGTGAGATGAGGGACAGCCTGAAAGGTGCCATCTTCCTAAATGTATTCTGTCAATACTGTTGACTGTTTCCTATATGCTGTGCACCAGAGTAGATGCTGGTAACATACCCTGCCTTCAGTAGCACCCAGTCTTCAGGAGACAGCTTTGAACAAACTCAAATGATGAGAAGCTTTAAGTGCTGTAAGTGTTCCCGTGAAGCACAGCAGCAGCCCAGTTGAGACAGCAGTCAGTTCTGCCTGTCTTGGGTGATGGAAGAGGTCAAGGCAAAGAATGAGCAAAGGAGTAGACAGGAAAAATAGGATGGAAACACATGTCTGGTTTCTAAGGAGTTTGCTTTTGTCCTGTGTGTAGTAAGGAGCATTGGGAGGTAGGGAGGGATTCATATGTATAGTTTAGAAAAAATCCCTGTAGCAATAGCATGGAATAGGGGCCTGGAGATATGCAAGACTGGAGGATGGAAACCAGTTAGTTCATAGTCCAGGGACAAATGGGTGAAGAGCTGAATTGAAGTAGAGCATATGGGGATAGAGAGTAGGGAACAAACTCAAGAGATGTTAGGGAAGTAAAATGTTCTCCAGCAACAGTGAATGAGTACATGCGTGCATGAATGAGATAGTAGGGTATGAGAAGGGATGAAGTGAAGGGTGAGTTCTAATTCTATCTTGATTGACAGATGGATAATGGTCACATTCACTGATAGGTGACCAAGGGAGGGGATCAGAGTGGGGTGGAAAAATTAGGAGTTCCAGTTTGGGAGTGATATGGTCTTAAGGATATCTTTCATCATTCCAGCTTCATAGTGGCTGAAATTGAGATCTTTTGGTATTCTCAGTATTCCTGGGGTGAGAACATTAAGAGTGTTTAGCCATTAACAAGCTCAGGGAAAGGTGTATTCCTTGGGTTTATGCTGTGTTTACTGGCGATCTCACCCAATGCTGAGCACACAGTAGGAAGGAGTGCAATATAAGCACTGATCTTATATGTCAGGTACCCAGATCTTAATCCCACAGCTGTCTTTTGGGAAAGACACTTAACTCAAATGGGAATGTGAGTAACACCTGTCCTGTGTACCCAAATGTGCTTGCGAGGAACAAAAGCACTACATGACTGTGCCTTGTAAGTGGTGTTGTTTTTTTAAATATTTTATTTATTTATATTTAGAGAGGGGAGAGGGAGGGAGAAAGGGAGAGAAACATCAATGTGTGGTTGCCTCTTGCACACCCCGTATTAGGGACCTGGCCCACGACCTGGCCCACAACCTGGGCATGTGCCCTGACTGGGTATCAAACCTTTGGTTCACAGGTCAGCACTCAATCTACTGAGCCACACGAGCCAAGGCTGTAGTTAGTGTTGTTATATTCAATAATGAATTGAAGTTTAATGAGTGATTTGTGGTTGCAGTGATATAGAGCTGCTGTCCCCCAGTCCTGGGCAGTGAGGGTCTGGGGCTAAGAATAGAGCAAAGGAAGCCAAAGGCTGAGTCTTGGGTGAAAGTAGCTGAGAAGCAAGAGACTGAAACACTGCTGCTGAGAGTAAGACCCAGTCTGCAGTGAAGGATCTGCAAGGACAGACAGACAGAGTGGTCCAGGCGGCAGAATCCAGAGAGATTGCAGAGGCCACAAAGGCATTGGAATGATACATTTTACAGGTGCCCGAGACCCCCAGCAGGAAAGGAGTGGTTAAGGTTTGGGGGCCTGTTAGGGATGAGGGCATTCTTTACACAGGAGTGGAGAGGCCCCTCTTGTGGCAGAGTGTGGTAAGCTTCAGGAAGGCTCCCACCCTCAATCTCTGCACTGCCTGTCAGCAATGACCAAAAGTGTGTGCAAAGTGCATTCCTTGAGCTATTTTATTGTTACTACTAATAATACTGATAACTCAAGAACTTTATATCATTTTTCTAGTTTTGATAGCTCTTTTAAATCTCACAGAATCATGTAAAGTATTATTTCCCCTATTTTGTAATCAGAAAATTTGTCAAATTAAAAGAGAGAAAAATAAAGAGATTTTAAAAAGGTTTTTTAAAGCAAAGATTTTTTTTTGGAAATATGGGATTTCAGTGAGGAAAATCTAGGACAAAGTGTGCATTGAAAATATATGATTTAAAATGTTATAAATATATACACATTTTCTCCAGCAAAATTATTATCCCAATTATTTAATTAAAATCAGAGAACCAACTTTTTGTTTCATTGATTTTTTCTAGGCAGTGGGGATACAGCAATGAGGGAGAAAGTCCACAGGCCAGGCCAACAGGGAAGCAGTTGTGGCTCAAATGATAGTGAAAGTAGAGAGATTTTACTAAGGATGACTAAGGCTACTGAACAGCAGAAATTGGCCAAGTTCATGAAGCTGCATTTGACTGCCTACTCCCCCATGCATGTTAACAACACTTCAATTGTGCTGCATTTATTTCAGTTCCTTCCCCACCTGCTGCACTCTGGTGTTTCTTAGATTCCATCTCTGGGTTTATGCTGAACAGACCTGGTATCGGGCAAACCTCAGTACTGCCATGTTCTCAAGATCATTGTTTAGTTGCTCAGTTTAGAGCCCACATCAACCCCAGCCTCCTTGTAATTAAAATCCTTTTCATGCTGAGACTTAGTTGATGTTTGGTAATCCCTTTACTCAGTTAGACCACCACCAGTATTCATTTTGTAGCTGCAAATCTTCACACCAGGCTTAAAGTCAAGTTGTGCATTCTGAATTCAACTTTAAGTCAATTCTGCCAGTCACTCTCCACCACAGGCACAATTAACTTGTGGTGCCCTGAGCACTGGGGCTGCAGAGTGTGGAGTCAGTGCAAGAACACAAAGCACTGGTTGTGACGCACCTGGGACTGGAGTGGAAATTGGACCACTTTGTCTTCTGTGTGTGGCCTTGGGAAGCCCTTTCATGCTTGGGTCTTGGTTCCTTCAGCTGTGAATTGGCCACATGACTCCTATGCCACAGGGTGGCTGTAGGATGTTTGGAATCATGCATGTGAAGTGTTTAGTTCTGCCAGGCACATAATGGGTTGTCAATCCATTATATAGCACTTATTATTATTATAATTATTGCTTTGTTGTAATTTCTTATGGTCGGAATATCTGGAACTTCAATTGAAGTCTCTGTCAAGGCACACCTAGGAAGTAACAGTGGACAGGGACTTATTTAGGACAAACCTTTCTCGCTTGACAAGTAGCTAAGAACCCAGTGATAAGAAAACAGGCTGTCAGATTTTTTTTTCCAAATACAATAATGCAGCTTCCAGAGGGCACTCCAGGGTTGGTACAAATTCTACTCATGTCCCTATGTCTTCTGTAGGAGCGAGACTGTGATTAGTGACTGGAGTTGGGCAAAGAGAGGACCCCTGGGCATGGAAACATCTTCAATCAGTGGTCCTCGACAAACATTCCCCGAACAGTTTCCAGGTGTCAGGCACTGTGCCAGGTGCAGTATGGGGTTCCAGTATAAGGCAGACATATCTCTGTTTTCCAGGAACATACAGGCCTTTGGAGAGAAAGACCACATGCATGAACATGTAATGGGCACACACGTGTACTTGGAATGACTTGGCCTTGGTCTCTGCTCTGCCACTCAGCCTCTCAGAGGCCATCCGCTCTGTTCTTCACCCTCTCTTCTCTGGCATTGCCACAATAGAAGCCACTGCTACCGGGAGTGGGGACACTCAGGATTTCCCTTCCAGCATTTTCATAGCAAGAGAATCAAGGTTGCTGTGGGAACGTGCTTTGCCCAAGAGCTCCCAGCTCCTCCTGTCATTTTGGGTGAGGTCGCATCATCTGGGCAGCATAGTGGGACATATCGGGGGCCTAAGTGAGCCAGGAGTGTGTGCTGAGGTAGAGCTTGCACTGGGCAGTGATCCCCTTCAGTACTGAAATTTGTTGATTTTATGAAAAATCTTCTGTCAGCAAAATGTCTCCATCATTTGAATTTGTATTTATAATGCATGTCTCACTATGTTCAGAGTAGCAGGTCCCAAAGCATGTTCTATAGAGCTGTGGTGAGACAGTCATCTGTCTTGGGGGAGAGTTTCCCACTGTGGATGTGTTTGGAAAGTTCTGTGTTACACAGAGTTAGACAGGCTGCCCCGCCTCAGCACCCCTGTGAAGCTTGCATGCATGGGTGTGCGTTGTGAATCTTAAAAAGGCAGATGTCACATGCAATATTTTATAACCTTATTTGGACATGAAACTTAATTTTTGTGAAATTTTGTTAACATATTCTGAAAAAGCTACTGTCCTGAGGAACACTCTTTGGGAAATATTGGCTTAAAAGACTTTTATTGTGCCCTGGCTGGTGTAGCTCAGTGGATTGAGCATGGGCCTGCGAACCAGACGATCGCGGTTCGATTCCCAGTCAGGGCACATGCCTAGGTTGCAGGCCGGTTCCCTGCAGGCCAACTCCCAGCAGGGGACACACGAAAGGCAACCATACATTGATGTTTCTCTCCCTCTCTCCTTCCCCTCTAAAGATAAATAAATAAATAAAATCTTAAAAAATATATTAAAAAATAAAAAAATAAAAGACTTTTATTGTTCAGAAACTGGCAGTACTCAGCAGTTTCCCATGTTTGTTTAGAGACCAGCCTTCAGCTTCCCCAGAGAGTCTAAGTTTGGAAATGAAGAAGCATTTTCTAATGGTGAGGATGCTTAGGGAAATTATGATAACAAAACACACCACCTCTTTGTTGTTCTCTTACAATCTCAGGAGCTACTGTAAATACAGGATCCAGCAGAAATAAGGCTTGCTTGAGTATGGTTGGTAGGGTACGTGAATGTCTTGCATGAGATATGTCCCATTTGAACATTTCATCTAAAATATTACATGGTATGTTTGAGTGTGATACTGTTGTTACAGAATTACATGGTTATGATTTTGTGATAAAAAATTTTGTAACATAAAGGGAGGCATTATTTGTGCCAGACTCTGTAGAATGAATCACTAAGGAAGATTTTGGATCTTTTAATTTTAAGGGGGGCTTTGAAAATAGAATATATGGGCTGAGGGGCACGCTTTCTGGAGAACTTTTTACTGGAAAGTGGACTGAGGTGTTCTCCTGTGAAGGCAGCTTGACTTGCTTCTCACCCAGCCACAGGGCTGGGAAGGACCAGTACGAGATCCCGTGGGACCCAGGAAGCCTGTCGGGTGGGCGGGCGCCCACACCCCAATCTGGTAGCCTGGCTGGCGGGCAGGTGTGCGCCTGGGCCTACAACCCAGCCCACAGAGGGGTCCTGCCGAAACCAGAAAAACCAGATTGGACAGTTTGAAACCCACAAGGAAGGAGGTGTTGTTTTTTTTAACTTTTTTAAAAAACTTTTTTCAGTAATCATATTATTTTTTAAATTTTATTGTTGCTGTATCTTTCAGTACTCTATTCCTCTCCTTTCTTTTTTCCTGTTTTAGTCCTTCTTCCTTTCACCCCAAACTTATTGCTTTTTCCTCACTTCTCTTGCCTTTTTTGTGTGTGTTTGTTTGTTTGTTGCTTTCTATACCACTGTAAATACTTCACAACACATCTCTCGGGTCTTAGCCCACTTTATAGGTTCCTGAATTCTATTACTGTAGTGATTAACTCTACTTGCTCACACGCTACGTCTATTTATTATTCTTTCCTCTCACCTTACCTCAAAATCTGACCACCCGCAACCTCACTGCTTTCTAGATACAACTCACAAGCCTTCCCTCCCCAACAAGAGACTTAACTTTGGTCTATCCTTTCTTAAAAGTGGCAAATTGGGTTGAAGATTACAGTTAACACTGTATAGGCCTAAAGATATTCTATCTCTTCTCTATTGGCTGTGACTGTAAATATCATAAAGTACTCTCCTGCGGTCATAAACCATTTTGCCCACCCCCCACAGCTGATCACACACACACAAAGAAAGTAGTAGGTGGAAGCAGAGAACATCAAGATACCTGCAGGAGACTGTACCACTGAATTTTACAGGTATTCTACCACAGAAGTTCACACCATAAACCTAGGGAGTCAGAAGAGATCAATTTAAGAAGCTGAAGCTAACAAGAAGAGTCTCATAAGCAATGGGAAGACAAAGAAACAATGCCCAGATGAAAGAAAAGGTGGAAGTCTCAGAAATAATGTCAGATGAAAGAGAGGCAAGTCAGCTATCAGATATTGAATTGAGAGCACTGGTTATCAGGAAATTCAAAGATCTCACAATGAGCTACCAGAAATTAGAGGGGAGATACCAGAAACTAGAGGGGAGCTACAATGAGCTCTCTACAAACTATATCAACATGAAAAAGGAAATAGAAACTATCAGCAAAGGCCAAGAGGAAATGAAGAATACAATTTTGGAACTGTAGAACACAATAGGAGGTATGAAAAGCAGGATCAATGAGGCAGAAGATTAGATCAGTGAGTTGGAGGACACAGTAGAAAGAATCTCCCAGAAACAGCAGAGAAGGGAAAAGAGGCTCAAAAAGAATGAAGAGGGACTAAGAGAAATGCAAGATAATATGAAACGTAATAATATCCAAATAATAGGAATACCAGAAGGAGAAGAAGAAGAACAAGGGATAGAAAACCTATTTGAAAGAGTAATGATAGAAAATTTTCCTAATTTGATGAGAGAAAAAGTTACAAGAATCCAGGAATCACAGAGAGTCCCATTCAAGAGGAACCCAAAGAGGCCCACTTCAAGACACATCATCATTAAAATGGCAAAATTCCAAGACAAAGAGAGAATCTTAAAGGCAGCAAGGGAGAAAAAGGAAGTAACATACAGGGGAGCCCCAATAAGGTTAGCTACTGACTTCTCAATGGAAAAACTCCAAGCAAGAAGAGAATGGCAAAAAATATTCCAAGTAATGAGAACCAGAGGCCTACAACCAAGGCTACTTTACCCAGCAAGGCTCTCAATCAAGATAGAAGGCCAAATAAAGAGCTTCCAAGACAAAAGAAGTCTAAAAGAATATGCCTCCACCAAACCAGCTCTACAAGAAATACTAAAAGGGCTGCTTTAAGGAAAGGAAGGAAAAGAGAGAGACAGAGAGGAACTGTGGTACAAAAATGGCAATGAATAAGTCCCTATCAATAATAACCTTGAATGTAAATGGATTAAATGCTCCAATCAAAAGACATAGAATAGCTGAATGGATAAGAAAGCATGACCCACACATATGCTGCCTACAGGAGACCCACCTCAGGACAAAAGACCATCACAGACTAAAAGTGAAAGGCTGGAAACAAATTTTCCAAGCAAATGGACAAGAAAAAAAAGCCGGGGTAGCAATTCTAATATCAGACAAAATAGACTTCAAAAAAAGGGCCATAAAGAGAGACCCAGAAGGTCACTTCATATTGCTCAAAGGAAGAATCCAGCACGAAGACATTAACATCATAAATATATATGCACCCAACATAGGAGCACCCAAATATATAAGAAAAATCCTAGAAGACTTCAAGAAAGATATTGACAGCAACACAATTATAGTAGGGGATTTTAACACCCCACTGTCAAAAATGGACAGATCTTCCAAACAAAATATCAACAAAGATATAGCAGCATTAAATGAAACTCTAGAAGAAATGGACTTGACTGATATATATAGAGCGCTTCATCCCAAAGAAGCTAAATACACATTCTTTTCAAATGCACATGGAACATTTTCAAAGATAGACCACATGGTAGGACACAAAATGAACCTCAACAAATTCAAGAAAATTGAAATCATACCAAGCATTTTCTCTGACCACAAGGGACTGAAATTAGAAACCAACCCCACAGGAAAAAACCCCAAACATCCAAAATCATGGAGACTGAATGGTATGCTATTAAACAACGAATGGGTCAAGATTGAAATTAGGGAAGAAATCAAAAAGTTTCTGGAAACAAATGAAAATGAACTCACAACAACCCAAAACTTATGGGACACGGCCAAGGCAGTCCTGAGAGGGAAGTTCATAGCAATACAGGCTTACCTAAAGAAAATAGAAACATTTCAAACAAACAACCTAACCCGACGCCTGCAAGAACTCGAAGAACAACAACAAAGACAGCCCAGAGCAAGTACAAGGAAGGAAATAACCAAGATCAGAGCAGAATTAAATGACATAGAGACCAAAAGCACAATTATAAGGATCAATGAATCCAAGAGTTGGTTTTTTGAAAAGATAAACAAAATAGACAAGCCTTTAAGTAGGCTCATTAAGAAAAGAAGAGAGAGGACACAAATAAACACAATCAGAAATGAAAGAGGAGAGATTACAACTGATACCACAGAAATAGAAGGGATTGTAAGGAATTACTATGAAGAACTGTATGCCAAGAAATTTGAAAACCTAGGTGAAATGGACAAATTTCTAGAAAAATATAATCTTCCAAAACTCAATGAAGAAGAAGTAGAAAGCCTGAACAGACCAATAACAGCAAATGAAATTGAAGCAGTAATCAAAAAACTCCCATCACACAAAAGCCCCGGACCAGATGGTTTCACAGGAGAATTCTACAAAGCGTTTAAGGAAGAGCTAACCCCTATTCTTCACAGACTATTCCAAAAAATCCAAAATGATGGGAAACTCCCAAACTCTTTTTATGAAGCGAGCATTATCCTAATTCCAAAACCAGATAGAGACACAACAAAGAAAGAAAACTTTAGGCCAATATCACTGATGAACATAGATGCTAAAATCCTCAACAAAATATTGGCAAATCGCATCCAACAATACATCAAAAAGATCATACACCATGACCAAGTGGGATTCATCCCAGGGATGCAAGGATGGTTCAATATTGGTAAATCAGTAAATGTAATACATCACATAAACAAAAGCAAAGACAAAAACCACATGGTCATATCAATAGATGCGGAAAAAGCTTTTGATAAGGTACAACACCCATTTATGATAAAGGTACTCAGCAAAGTGGGAATAGAGGGAGCATTCCTCAATATAATAAAGGCCATATATGAAAGACCTACAACCAACATCATACTCAATGGGCAAAAACTAAAATCTTTTCCACTAAGATCAGGAACAAGACAAGATTGTCCACTTTCATCACTTCTATTTATATAGTATTGGAAGTTTTAGCCTCAGCAATTAGGCAAGAAAAGGAAATAAAAGGCATCCAAAATGGGAAAGGAGGAAACAAAACTGGCATTGTTTGCAGATGACATGATAGTGCACATGGAAAATCCTATAGCCTCTACCAAAAAACTGCTTGAACTAATAAATGAATTTGGCAAAACAGCGGGTTACAAAGTCAATATCCAGAAATCAAAGGCATTTTTTGTATACTGACAATGAATCAGCAAAAGCAGAAAGCAAGAAAAAAATCCCATCTGATATAGCAAAAAGAAAAATAAAATATCTGGGAATAAATCTAACCAGGGAGGTAAAAAGACCTGTATGCAGAAAACTACACAACACTGAAGAAAGAAATCAAGGAAGACACAAACAAATGGAAATATATACTGTGTTCATGGATTGGAAGAATTAACATCATCAAAATGCCCACATTACCCAAAGCAATTTACAGATTCAATGCAATACCTATTAAAGTACCAATGGCATATTTCACTGACATAGAACAAACACTTCAAAAATTTATATGGAACCATAAAAGACCCCAAATAGCACCTGCAATGTTAAGAAAGGAGAACAAAGTAGGAGCGATCACAATACCTGATATCAAACTGTATTACAAGGCCAGTGTAATCAAAACAGCCTGGTACTGGCATAAAAACAGGCACATAGACCAATGGAACAGAAAGAGAACCCAGAAATAAACCCAACTCTCTACAGTCAATTAATATTTGACAAAGGGGGCAGTAACATAAAAATGGGGTAAAAATAGCCTCTTCAACAAATGGTGTTGGGAGAACTGGACAGCTACATGCAAAAAAATGAAACTTGAGCACCAACTTTCACCATACACCAAAATAAATTCAAGATGGATAAAAGACTTGAATATAAGCCGTGACACCATTAAAGTCCTAGAGGAGAACATTGGCATGAAAATATCAGATATTTCACGCAGCAATATTTTTACTGATATGTCCCCTAGAGCAAGGAATATAAAGGAAAGAATAAACAAATGGGACCTCATCAAAATAAAAAGCTTCTGGGCAGCTAAAGGAAACAGCATTAAAATAAAAGGACAACCAACTGTATGGGAAAACATATTTGTCAATGATACCTCAGACAAAGGTTTAATCTCCAAAATATACAAAGAACTCACACGACTTCACTCTAAGAAGACAACTAACCCAATTAAAAAATGAGGAAAGGACTTGAACAGATACTTCTGCAAGGAGGACATACAGAGGATCCAGAGACACATGAAGAGATGAAGAGATGCTCAATATCGCTTGCTATCAGAGAGATGCAAATTAAAACCACAATGAGATACCACTTTACACCCATGAGAATGGCTATCATAAACAAAGCAATAAACAACAAGTGTTGAAGAGGGTGTGGGGAAAAGGGGACTCTGGTCCACTGTTGGTGGGATTGCAGACTGGTACAACCATTATGGAAAACAGTATGGAAGTATGGAATTTTTCTCAGAAAACTAAAATTGGACCTGCCTTTTGACCCAGCAATTCCACTGCTAGGATTGTATCCTAAGAACTCTAAAACACCAATCCCAAGGAACCTATGCACCCCAATGTTCATAGCAGCACAATTTACAATAGCCAAGAGTTGGAAGCAACCTAGGTGCCCATCAGTAAATGAATGGCTCAAAAAACTATGGTACACATACACAATGGAATTCTATGCAGCAGAAAGAAAGAAGGAGCTTCTACCTTTTGCAACAACATGGATGGAACTGGAAAGCATTATGTTGAGTGAAATAAGCCAGGCATTGAAGGACAAATATCATATGATCTCATCTTTAACAGGAAGTTAAACAACAAAACATACAAGCAAGCAAAATATAACCAAACACACTGAAATAGAGAACAGGCTGACCGTGACCGGGGGGGGAGAGGGAAGGGATTTAAAGGAACATATATAAAGGATACATGGACAACAACCTAGAAGGGTGTAAATGGGTGCGAGGGGGGGAGCACGGGAGTGGGATGGGATGGGAGTAATAGACAGAAAACTGTCCTTGAAAAATAATTAAATAAAAAAATTGGAAAAAAAGAAAATAGAATATAATTGATGGATGAGAAGGTAGGAATTAAAAGACAAGAAGACAGACTGGCTGACCTCTGGAAGGGCTGCCTCTGAGTGTCTTCAATTAACATATATTTTTACTGTGCCTGGGACACACATTTAAAGGAAACACCTTCCCCAGATTTCTAAGACGAGTGGAACTAATGATACAGAGGGCCAAAGCTCTTCTGGTTATAGTTCTGTAACTGTCATGTGTTGAGCACTTCCCATAGGCCAGATAGGATGCTAAGCCTTGTGTGTGCATCTTGCATGTTCCTTAAAACTGCCTCTGAGGTAGCTGTCATCACTGTTTCCACTGAAGCCTGGAGAGGTTAAAGACCTTCCTCAAGGTCATACACTCAGTATGGTGTGCAACCTGGATTTGAACACTAAAGCCCTTATCTACTACATGCCCCCAGCTGCTGCTGTGAGTCTGCAGACATCCAAGACATCAAAGTATACTTGAAACACAGCCTTCTACCAGGCTGTGCATGTGGGGAAAGGACAGAGGAAGGTGGTGGGCTGCCCACAGTGACAGGAAGGCAAGGGAGAGGGGACATCCTCCAGCTCCCCCCATACCAGCTAAAGCCAGTGAGGCCTGTTGGTTGCCAGAAAGCAGCCTGGCTTGTGCATCCCTTCTAGTTAACCATCTGCCTCCTCGTGCCTATTGATAACATGTAGCACATGGTCAGCTGCCTGTGAGAGAGATGGGATAGATATCAGCTTATGAATCAGATGTTCTCTGGTATGTTCTTGTTCTCTCAGTAGAAATGTGGCAGGATTCAAAATAGAATTAATCATCATCTGACTTCACAGTGTCAGGGGTTGGTGTCTTCAAAGGAAACATCATAACTTCAGTCTGCAAGCTGTAGCTAATGAGGCTGGACTCTGAATAGGGGGCCTTAGGCCTTGAGCCTACAGCCTCAGCAGTGGCTGGCTGCAGGTAAGAGTGAGAAAGCAGAGGGTGTGCCTGAGGCCTGCAGGGGTTACGTCTTCAGAAAGGAGACCACCTGAAGGAAGGCAATGTTTCTGGCCAGCCAGGAAGTAAGCCCAGGCACCTGCCATCTGTCACGTCAGCTGAGTGGTGGGTGGGCTAGTTCCAGAGTTGGGACTACCCTGTGCCCACAGGTTCCAGAGCTGTGTGGGGGGCACTCAAAGTGAATGTGTGATGAATGTGATTTCAGTGTACAAAGATGACCTGACCTACATTTTTTAATTTTAATTGAATTTATTGGGGTGACATTGGCTCACAAAAGCATAGAGGTTTCAAGTACACAACTCAGTAAAACACCATCTGCACACTGCATCCTGTGTCCATCACCCCAAGCAAAGTTCTTTCTGTCCCCATCACCACCTTTGCCCACCTCCCCCTATCCTCACCCCCTTTCCCTCTGGCTATCACCACACTGGTCTGACCCACTTGTGAAGGCATTATTCTAGGAGTGGGGGTTGATGAGCTGAATAATCCACACCCTCCTGCCTGGTTTCCCTGTAGAGGGCCAAGAGGGACCTTGGGGGTCCAGGGCTCCAAGTTCAGGCCCATCTGAGGACAGCTAGTCTTCTCCCCATGACACTGACTGGCTTCAGTGGGACTCATGCCTGTAGGACTCAGCTTGCTGAGGTAAAACTTGGCTCAGGCCAGGTGATTGGATGAGGACCCTGGGTTCTGGGAGAATTCTCCTGAGCTTCTAACTGTCACTGTCCCAGGTGGGATTTCTCCAACTGCCTCATCAAAAGCAGCAATCCCCACTCTTACTCACCATAGATATCTGAAATTTTGTGGATTTGTCTGTATCTTTACAATCTGTCTCCTTAGTACCCTGTAAGCTCCTCAGGAACAGAAATTGTGCTTCCTGTTCCTACCTTTTGTACCTGTGGCTGAATAAGTACTCAAGAATTTGTTGCATGAATGAAAAAATACTACTAAATGGCCCTGGCTGGCGTAGCTCAATGGATTGAGTGCGGGCCTGTGAACCAAAGGATTTCAGTTTAATTCCCAGTCAGGGCACATGCCTGGGTGGCGGGCCAGTTCCCAGCGGGGGATGCGCGAGAAGCAACCGTACATTGATATTTCTCTCCCTCTCTCTCCTTCCCTTCCCCTCTAAAGATAAATAGATAAAAATCTTTAGAAAATAATACTAAATGAACCCTATCTTCAGAGCTTCAGATTGAGAGTCTTCTCTGCTTAGAATCCCCTCAAGTCCCATCACACACAGAACCAAGTGCCAGCTCCCTAGCCCAGTGCTCTGCCCCTGCCAGCCTGTCCAGTTTCATTTCTTGCCATGCCCACCTGTATGCCTCCTATGTGTTAACCCAGTAAATCCCAGATTTTGGTATGTATGCATAAGGCCTTGGGATCTGCTGGAAATGCAGAGTCCTGGCTTCAGCCCCGGAGCCTCCGATTCAGCTGGAGTTAGGCAGGGTACAGCACCCATCACCGTTTCAAAAGGTCCCCAGGAGAGTCCCATGGCAGGTGTCCTGTGGACCACACTTTGAGAAGTGATGCTTCTGTCAAAAAGTACACTGTGGGCAATTAGCTGAAAAAGCCACACAGTTTCTCCCCTCTGCACCTTTATACCCATGGTGACTTCTGTCTGGAATATAGCCTTTGCCCCATTCACAGATTTTGCCCAGAAAATGCCTATGCATCCCTCGAGACAGCTTGATGTTTACACCTCAGTCAGGTACACTACTGTTTTCTTTCTCTCTTCATTTAGTGAGTCTTACACATACCTTTCTTGGAGATCATTCTGCTTATTTCTCTTGCTCTCCCCCTCTTCTCCCAATACTGTGTGCTCTCAGAAGAACAACTCGTAGTTGTTTTGGGACCCTCCGTGCCTAGCAGAACACCTGACAACTAGCATTGATTTGACTGGAATGAGATCCCAAGCCAGGTGCTACCGAAGCCCAGGCCCCATCGTCCCTTCCTAACTGCTCTGTTTCTGACTGCCCGGCCTTTCCAGGAGTTCTCGCTCCAGAGGATGGACAGCCTTGTGGATGATCGTGTCAATATCCTGGGATTTTCCATTTTCAATCAATCTCATGCTTTCTTCCAAGAGTTTGCTCAGAGCCTCAACCAGTCCTGGCAGGAGAACTGTGACCATGCACCCTTCCCTGGGCCTGCGGTGAGTATTGCCAGAGCCCTCCCTGACGTCCCCTCACCTCCACACACCCTCTCTGTGGGCCGGCCTCCAGCACATGCAGCCTCCTGGAGCCTGGCTTCCTCAGGCGCAGCTCAGAAAGAGGTGTGTCCAAGTGCAGGTGCTGGGAAGTAGCCACAAGGGAAAAGCATCTCCACTCTGGTGAGCTGGCAACAGCACAGCTGCTGGAGGGGACAGTGGGGTGGGTGGCTGTGTGTAGGCACCAAGCTGCCAGTCAGTGATATCTGTGGCCTTCTGTGGCCAGACTCCTGGCGATTTTACTGTTAGGAACTGCCCAAGTGTAGAACCCAAGGCTGTTACTGTTGGAAAGGCCATAAGCTGATCCTTTGCCTCCTTTTTCAGTGAGGAGCCCAGACACTGAAGCCCAGGCTGGGGAGGGGAGGTGCGGGCATCTTGTCCCAGGGCAAGCACAAGGCCTTTTGCAGGGTAAAGCTAGGCTCTGAGATGCCCAACCCCCAGTCCAGTGCTCTCCCTGCCACTCTGGACCACTGCCCTGAGGAGCAGCTCGACCAGACATGCCTCTGTGTCCTCGCCCATATTCTTCTTTCTTGTGCCTCCTTTCCCCATGGGGTGTGTGATGGAAGCAAATGTTTCCTTGCCATTCTCCTCAGGTTTGATGTCCTTACTTTGTGGGGCAGGTCTAATGCATTTGTTACATCCATCAGTTAAAAGATAGGTTCTTGGAGACGGGAATTTCGTGGCTTTCTGGGTCCTCCCCTAGCTTAAGACAGCATTTGTGATGCTTGTAACAACCTTGTGAGGTAGCATCTCTACTTTAGAGATGATGGAACTGAGGTCAGAAAGGTTAAATAAGCAGCTCAAGGTCACACAACCAATGAACAGAGGAAGTAGGATCAGAACCTAAGCCCTTTGAGTTTACAGTTCATAGTTTTAACCACTGTGCTATTTTGTCATTCTCTAGGACTATTATTCCTTTGCCACGCTGTACTGTACATTGGCCTAGCAAAATGAAAGCAGTTAGTAGGTATTTGTCAGAGGAATGAATGAATGAGTGAGTGAGGCAGGTGGAATAATGAGATAAAGTTATAAAGAAATGGAAAAGAATTAGGTTTAGGGGATGGCAGTGGAATCGGGTACCTTCCTGGAGTGGGACATTCTCTGGTGGGCTTTTACAATAGAAGTGAGCCTTGGCCAATCACTTCAGTTGGTTGTAGCATTGTCCCATTAGTGAAAGATTGTGGGTTTGTTTCTCAATCAGGGTGCATATGTAAGTTATGGGTTTGATCCTCGATCCTCAATTCCTGGTCCAGGAGCATATGATTCCCAGTCCAGGCATGTACAGGAGGCAACCAATGGATGTTTCTCTCTCTCCCTTCCTCTCTCTCTAAAAACAATGAAAAAGAAATATCCTTGGGTAAGGATAAAAAATAGAAGTGATATCTGTCTTCAGTAAGATAGTCTCAGAAGTGAGGACAGTTCTGGACATTGGGGCACGTGGGCACCTGATTAGTCATCAGCCAAAGTGGTGACCTAGCAGCAGGCCTACTGAAAGACAAAGTGACCTTCTACCAAAATCTTTGTCTTTTTGCATTGTTTAGCCTTTGGGAAATCTTAGGAAGGGAGAGGTAGCTAAGGGGTCAGAGCTCATGTAAAGCTCAAGGAGTTTTGATCAGAAGAAACAGATAGAAGAAAGGGGCTTGAGAACTGAGGTCATAGAGTTTACAGAGTACATCCTAACAGGAGGTTTTTGACCAGAGTGAGGTGAGACTCCATAGGAAGAATTTGGAAGGGGATCCTCACCCCCATTAGGGCTTGAGGGACAGGGACAGATGTCCTCAGGTACAGTGTCATGGATAGAACCAGGCTCATCTCTCCTGGCAAGAGTACAAGCCCTGTACCCTGTCCTTTTCTGCCATTCTCAGTCATCACTCCAGATTCTAATGAGGTGCTGGTGCACAGCACAATATTAGGAAAGGAAACCAAATATTCCGCCTTCTCTCCAATTCAACCCACTCCACATTTCTGTTCTCAGTTCTGCCAATAGAGAGTGGGGACGGCTTTCCAGAGGAGGGGAGGTGAATCCTTGAGGATGCTTACTTACTGTGTAGGGGACACTGTGTGGGGGACACTGCACAGGGTGTCCAGGCTGCAAATGCTGACTTGCTCCTGGGTAGGGTACCTGTCCTGAGAACTCAGTGCCAGGCAGTTTAAAAGAGAAAACTCTGACTTCCTTCTTCCCCTTCCCAACACAGCCTCAGGCTTCCTAAGACCTTAGAGTCTTATGCTCCCCAAGAATGTTTGGGGGGGCCATATGGGAAGTGGCTGGGTCCTCTGGAGTCACCCTCTGTGCTGGGGGTAGAGAACAAGAGTACAAGCAGGCTGTGTCCTACCCACTCTGCAACTTCAGTAGACGGTGGAAGGAGAGCAAGTACAAGCCTTAGGCCACAAGGAGCTGCTAGTCCTGGGTCACCGTGGCCTGTGGTCCCATGTCCATCAGCATTGTCTTGGCCAAGATCCTGTGGTTTTCTTGCCAGTAAAATGGGCCCTGTGTTCTTCTGGCTGAGGAGATAAGGGTGCTCATCCATTTGCTTTCACCTCAGCTCAGAGCTAAAGAATACTGTAGCACTTGCCATGAAATCATCCCACCCTGACCTTGGTTTCCTCCTCTTGACCGCCTAGTAACAGATACGAGTGCCTGTGCGCTCTTTTTTCACAGGTGAGGAAAATGAGGCACAGAGGCAATGGCTGGCAAGGAGACTGGGGCTCTGAGGCGGCCTCTCAGTGACAGAAGGGCATCCAGCCCTGGCCTCTGCAGCCTTGCAGAGGGAAGGGCGTGCTGTAAGAATTCCTCCTGTCAAAGAATGTGGAAGAGAAGCTCAGGTCTTCAGACAGCAGCCAATCTTTCTCAAATCTGTCTCTACCAGGCTGAAACTCCCCTCGCCAGCCAGCAGCCCCACTCTTCTGTTGTCTGGGGAGCCGGGAGGCCACGAACAGTCAGTGCAGAGAGCGCACCTGGCTTTTGTCTCCTGTAAACAGGCTGCCACCAGCTCCCACATTGTCAGTCAGTCCGTGGGGGCTGACTTCCCTTCCCTCTCTCCTCGCCTCCTTGCTCTTATCTGTCTCCTTTTCTCCTCTCCCTTTCTCTCGCCTCTCAGTTCCAACTGCTCTCTTTTTTTCCTCTCACCTTTCCTCGTGCTCTCCTGTCTATCTTCCTCTGTCCCATAACCTCCTTTCTTTCTCTTTTTGTTCCTTTTCTCTCCCACACTTTAGAGGTCCCTCTTCACTCCTGGCATTTTCTTCTCTCGTGGTTCCATTCTCCCAACTTGCGTGCCCCCTTCACAGTTGGGCTGACAGAGTTCCAGGTGAAGCTCGCTGGGGGTCGGGGGTCAGGCTGTGGGCACGGAGAGGGAGGAGTAGCTGAACTGAGGAGTAGCAGGGAAGGAAGCTGAGTGCTGCCCACCAGCCTGAAGCCTGGGTGGTGGACCGCATGCTGCAGGTGTGCTTCCCACCTGAGATGTCCCAAGGAAGGGGTGTCCTGCTGGAGGCACACACCCACCAGCCTCCCCTGCCATTCCTGTTCCTCACACTGTAAACGTGAAAATCATCAAGATAACAGATCATTAGATTAAGTAATTAGAGTTTATGCTAAAACAGATGTGTGTAAGTATTTACTTCACGGAGTAAAATCCAGATTGTAGGAGCTTATTCCATGAGCTTGTGACGGTTCCTATCCTGGCATTGCACTGGCGTTAGAGTTTAAGCTGCAAAGGTTCAGAGGCATATGGGCACCAAGAGGACCCTAGGAGTCCAGTGCTGTGGACTATGTTAGGTAGAGGAGGATGTGTGTTTAGAAGGTATTTTTATTTTCATTTCAGAGAAAGGGAAGGAAACTCGGCCACCATCTCCTGAGTCAGATCAACTCATCTTAATTCATAGTGTCTTTCATTACCCTAAATAATTTACAAACAGCTCAAAAGAACATAGCAATGAAGAACCAAATGAAAATATAAGAACAAGAAAATTGAGGATTCCTTGCCAAGCAACATTTTTGCCGAGAAAGAGGAGAGTGCTTTAAATGAGGACTGAGACGTTTGGGGGCTCGGATGTCTGGAAGAGGTAGGGACACGAGAAGCAGAGACAGGACTGAGGAGTGGTGCACAGAGATAGGCATTCGTGGCTGCAGCATGCATGGGGGCCATGAAAAGGAGGGGGAATGGGGTGAGAGACTGGTGGGAGACAGAAGGGGACAGTCCAGAAATGGAGACATAGAGGGAGCCCGGTTTTGTTCCAGAACTGGTTTTCCCCAACTGCTTCCCAGAGCTCACTTAGTAAATAGTATCAGAGGGAGGGGGCAGTAGGAACTTCTAGATGGAGCTCTGATGTGATGTGGGAAAGTTGATGAGAAAGATTATAGGCTTTCCCGCCACCGGAGGTGGAACTGGGTGAGGGGAGGAAACTGGCAACTTCAGGAGAGGCTGGAGGAGCATGAGGTGGGAGCTGAGGTGTCAGGGAGCAGACAGAAGACCGAGGTGTGAGTCCCGGGCAGACTGGTGGATCCTGCATGAGAGGCTATCTGGTTGTCTGTGGAGGCCCTGAGGAGACAGCCAGAGGGAGGAGATGTCTGAGGCTTGGGAATGTTCAGTTCAGATCAGCCCAGGCCAAATCACAGACAGGATCTGTGAGGCCCAGAGCATGCTAGGGACATAGATGTCACTTGTGTCACCACGTCACCTCTCTGAAGGCAGTACACAGATGGAGAGGTGCTGGGCTCTTGAGGTTGCTCCTTCCACCTGTTCCTGCTCCCCATGCCCCTTGCTACAATTGTAATTGCTAGAAGCACTCAAAAAAATCCTGAAGGCTCTAAAGTTTGAGACACCAAAGAACACTGGAAAGAGTCACGTGCTGATTTCCCAGCATTGAGATCATTTTCTAATAAGAGAGCATCAGCCAAGAAAACCTCATCCAAATGGAGTGGGGATAGCAACAACCATGTGGCAGGAAGGAACTAGGGGCCTGGGAGGAGGATGTAAGAGGCGGGTGGCATACTATGGCTGTAAGTCTGCAGTGATGAGGGTCTCCACACACAGCCTGTCAGAAGGGGCCTTCAGAGGGGATGAGGCCCAGGCCTCTTTGGGGGCTTGGGTCAACCATGCTCCCAAGAAGACGGGGATCCCCAGAGCCTCAGGACTAGTTAGGGAGCTCTTGGTTTTCAGTAACAAAGTTCCTGACTTAAAATGCCTCATGCAAAAAAAGGAAATGTGTTATTTCAAATCACAGCAAGTCGATAGGCAGGGCAGAGGCCAGAACAATGTCATTGGAAACCTACATTCCTTGAGTCTCTGCTGTCATCCTTGGTGTCAACGTCATGGTCAGCCTGGAACTGAAATGACTGCTGCTGGTTCAGGCACCAAGTCCAGACACAAGAATGTCCACAGGAGGAGGGAGTGTCTCCCTTAGAGACAGGAAATGCTTCTGAGGACCCATCCCTCCCTCCAAGCCTTTGTTCATGTCTCATCAGCCAGAATGGGGTCACATACTGAGTCCTTCATCACATATTGTCATGGGGATGGGAGATTCTTGGACCACCCAGGCTCACCCAGGAGCTAGGGCTGAATCAGCTGCCCTGAAGCACATGCTTACTTGGGGGAAGGGGAGGACCCCTAAATGAAATAAGGCTGATATTAGGAAGAAGGGAACAATGGGTGCTGGGTACCCTTTCACTGCCCTATCTGTCCTGCCCTTACAAGTCCTATTCCAAAAAAAGTTCCAAATAGTTCTTAACTGAGGGGTTAACATGAAGACAGTCAGATTAGGAGGTGAACTGAGCGATGACCAAACCCATGGTAGCAGGGAAGCCTCTAGCCACCAGCTTTCATTGTGCCCAGCTCTGGCCCAACAGTCTCCTGCTCCTGTCTGTTGTTGAGAAGGTAACCACATCTGGAAAGATTGCTCATGTTGTCCTGGAGGCTTGACATAAGCATCAGTGTGATGGAGCAATGACATACCCGGGCTTCTGAGAGGTAGATGGGAAGTGAGGTGGAAAGACAAAGCTGCAAAGAAGGGTGGAAACCAGACTTGGGGAAGGGATGCTAGGTGTTTGTCCCCATCCTGGCTCTACCAGGGTCCTGCTTGGTGCTGTGGGTGAAGGGCAAAACTCCTTCAACCTCGGTTTCTTCATGTGTAAAATAAGAGAGTTGCACTATTTGATTTCTAGGATCCCTTCCAGTTCTTATACTTGGTGATTTTGAGGGTTTCAGAATGGAGAAATTAACTGGAAGAAGGTGGGCTAAATGTGAGTTTAAAATATCATTTAAGTAGCCAGACTATAGGGGGGCTGAAGCCAGTATAATTAAAGGTGATGTCCTTACGAAGACATTTGTCTCTGTGGGATGGAAGAGTCTGTAGCACTCGTCATTTCCATACATCCTATTGGCAAGGTAACATGAGGGGCCCTTTAATAAAGGAGCCCATGTGCTCAGGGAAAGGACCAGCTCAGTTATAACCTGGCCAAGAAGCATCAGGTACCACACAGGTGAGCCTTGAAATCAGATGAAGGAGCTAAGCTGCAAAGGGGAAGGGCCGTGGCAGGGAGAAGGCAGATTATGATGACTAGTAGGAGGGACTGGGAGGAGCCTGGCCAGTTAGTGCAGCACAGCAGGACTGCTCAGGTCTCCACGGAGCCTGACCACACACTGCAGCTGCCCTGACCGGCTTGTTCTGCAGGCCACTGGTGGTTTCAGGACCAGGCTTCGGGAAAGCAGGGGTGTTGGGCCTGGAGTGGGGTGGTGATGCAGAAAACCTGATGTAGGCAAAGGGGACACAATGGCTCATGCATGGCAGTAGGGCCTTGGTAAAAGATAAAGGGTCTCTGCCAGATCATAGGAGCTAAATAAATGTGGGGAAGGAGAAAAAAGAGCTATAGAGGAAGAGGAAAACGGGTGAGTGTGTGAAAGAAAGAACACACTCGCCAGGCAATTTTGCAATGCAACTGAGCTTGAATTGGGATACAGATTTTATTTGGCTGGACTTTCCTGTAATTGCCTTTTGGAAGATGATTCCGTCGGCCCAGCTAGTTGCTATTATGAACATCCTTGCCCCGTATGTACCAAAACTGTGAATGAAATGAGTCATTCTTTCCAGCCCTTTAGCTCTCTGTTCTTACTACTCCCCAGCACCTGAGTTCAGCCAACACCTGCTTGCCAGACACCTGCTGACACTTGTCTGCACCTGGGGTTCATAGTCCTGTCCCTCAGGAATGGTGACCTCTGACACTCACAGTTCACAGAGCACTTTGACAGACATGTCAGGCAGGGCCTTGCTTTCACAGGAAACTGCTGCTCACTCCCAAGTTCAGCAGCCGGCCTGGTTTACTCAGTGCATGAGGAAGGGGGGGGGGGGTCTAGACTCTGGTTTCATTGCTCCTGGTTTCAAGCCCCTTTTCCTTCACCTCACTGTCCCAGATGCTAGCATTCTGTATACAAAGCTTGAAAACATCCAAGAGGGCACAAAATGGCCTCCCTGCCTCCAACCTTGGGGATCCCAGTGCCTGAGGGCCCAGCCAGTGTCCGAAGTCACATGGGGAGTGCTCTCGACCATTTCTCATATTGGAAGAAGAGGCTTAGAAGGGATAGTCTGCCGTTGCCTATGATAGAATGTCACAGTTCAGTGGAGGAATCTGCTTTATAATGGGATGGAGCACAGGTTTCCTGTGTCTGACGTTGCTGGTCCCAGAAGGCCTCTCCTGCCTCCCTGGGCCTCCCCTCAGGACCGTGCAGTATTGACCCTACGGTTGTTCACACTCAGTGGACTTCCATGGTCAGAGACGTCACCTCTGTGGATGGCACATCCCAAGGACAAGTATCTTCTGTTTCTCTGCTTCTACCACCTTCATCCCCACCCTCAGCCTTCCGTTCCCCAAGGGTCCCTAACATCTACTTAAGTCGATAGAGTTCAGCCTAAGCCTTTTGGGTAGATTTCACCCCAGATTTAATTTGTCTCCATAAATATGTCACGGAGGCCCACCACCTGCCAGGTTCTGGTGCAATGTACTGTGCAGGGCCCAGAGACTACGGCCTCGTGTGTCCCAGCCCTAAGAGTCTGCACTGTAAAGGGAGATAAAAATGCGGACAAAAAAGAACTGCCTCTTCCTCTTGCTTGTAAGCCTCCCAAAGCATGACCCTGCATCTTTTCTGATTTCTTACATTTTCCTCTTCCATTCTCACTTCTTTGGCACGTCCCTGGAGTAAAGAAAGAAAAGGATATCCTTGGAATCATTGGGCCCAAAAGGCTAGCCTATTGGTCCAAGCCCAGAGAATCTTTCAACACCATTATCTGTCTGGCCCAAGCACCTGGGCTACTGGGGAAAGTGGAGCTAGCCCAGAGACAGAAGGTAGGCCAAAGGCAACAAAGATGCACCCTTATTTCTTTCTGTTTTGTGTTTCTCTTTCCCTTCCTTTCCTTTACACCTGTCACTTCCTCTCTCTGCTCTTCCTCCCCCTATCCCACTCACATGACCCCTCTCTGGTGGACTGCCTGCTGCTCCCTGCCCACTTCCCAGCTCTCCTCAGCCCTGCTATTCGATGCCCTCTACGCTGTGGTGACTGCGGTGCAGGAGCTGAACCGGAGCCAGGAGATTGGTGTGAAGCCCCTGTCCTGTGGCTCAGCCCAGATCTGGCAACATGGCACCAGCCTCATGAACTACTTGCGCATGGTGAGGGGGCTGGGGCTCTGTGGGACCACACCCAACCTGCCAGCAGAGAACCCTTTCAGTCACTCCTTTCCAGGCCTCCTCAGTTTGTCACAGCCTCAGATGACACAGTGATCTGTGGCAACTCCATTCAGTGGATCGTGTGTCCCCTTTGTTCCCTAATCCCTAAGATCACCCAGAATCCAAGGCAAGATTGTTTACAAGACAGTGGCCCTTGAGAGCCTTTGACTGTCAGGGCTTCCTAGATTCCAAGCTTGGAAACTGACCCCTTGGCTCACAGGTGGTCCCAGCGAAGCTTGTATAAAATGGGGATGGATGATTCTGCTATAGGCCATGATCCTTCGGGCTCAGTGCTTCTAACTTGGTGCTGGGCTCCTCTATTCTCTGTCACATGTCCTCCGGTGGGATGGATTTGCCTCAGCCCACTAAGAAGACATCACCTGTTAGAGAAGCCTGAAGCAGGGTGGCTTGGATTTTGCATTTAAGTCAGGTCATCCTGATTTCTTGCAGTCTTGGGATGGGTGAGCAGCTGCCCAAATAAGATGAAAGCTATTAACAACCTAGGGCATGGAAGAGGGGCTCAGGGGAGTCTGAGCTTAAGTTAGCACCTTGTTGAGTTGTTTTATGCAGCAACTGTGAGGACATGAGGTGCAGGGCATCCTTCTTCTCCTTCAGCCCTAGCCAATTTGGAGTCGGTTGAGGAGACATCACAGTAGTCTCAAGAGCCTGTGGCTGAGAGATGGATGGAAGTATGGACCTTGATGGTGTCCCCTGTCTTGGTCATACTACTTAGGCATCCTCACACAGCACGTGTAGAATGCTTGCTTGGGCCAAATGGAACACTGGCCTGTTTGGTGCTGTAACTCACTCTCTCTTGGACAGGTAGAATTGGAAGGTCTCACTGGCCACATTGAATTCAACAGCAAAGGCCAGAGGTCCAACTATGCCTTGAAAATCTTGCAGTTCACGAGGAGTGGTTTTCGACAGGTAAGCCCGGCTCTGATGCCCTGGTAGCAGACCTCCTCTCTGCCCATCTCTATGCCCCTGTCCATTTCTCGTCTTTTTTTTTTTATTTAACTTTGTTCAAGTACAGTTTTCTTTCTTGTATTCCCAGCCCTGCACCCCCCCAGTGCTCCCCACCCCCCTCCCATCTCCGCCCCCCGTCTTAGTTATTGTCCATGTGTCCTTCATACTTATTCATGTGAGTCCATCCCCTTTTACTCTGTGGTTCTCTCCCCTCTACCCTCTGGACCCTGTCAGCACGTTCTGTATTTCAGTGTCTTTGGTTATATTTTGCTTGCCTGTTTGTTTTGTTGTTTAGATTCCTGTTAAAGGTGATATCATATGGTATTTGTCTTTCACCGCCTGGCTTATTTCGCTCAGCATAATGCTTTCCAGCTCCATCCATGATGTTGCAAAGGGTAGGAGCTCCTTCTTCCTTTCTGCAGCATAGAATTCCATTGTGTAAATGCACCATAGTTTTTTGATCCAGTCATTTACCGATGGGCTCTCTTCTAGGCACAGGTTGAAAAATGGGCCACATGTCTGCTTTTGTGAAAATTAAACAAGTGCAAATGTCTATTGTTTGTCCCTGTTCTAGGGACAGACGACAAAGTACAAGTGTAATATAATGTCATTAGTGATTAGTGTTACAGCAAAACATTACAACAGGGTAAGGAAATGAGTTTGTGGAGAGAGTCATGATGGAGAAGCAATAGTTAGGAAAACATAAAACTCACACCAAACCCCAGACCCACTCTGTGGGAAGCCAGATTGAAGGCTTTGAAAAGCTCCTTTTGGCCCTCAGCCAGCTTCCTATTACATGTGTGATGGTGGAGGTGGCCAGTGGCCCTGATCCTGCCCTCCACTTGAACCACAGCTGATTAAGCTCACAGTGCCACTTCATCATAACCCCTGCCCCAGCAGCTGCCCTTGGGGCTGACTTCTCTCAGCTTCCCAACCAAGGATTACATCATCAAGAAACACCAGCAGCAGCCACCAGCCACTGCTCCTCCTTCTTCAGCCCCACACATTGTTGGCATAGGGCTGGGCTGCTCAAACCTAGGTGTGTACAGGAGTGACTGGTGGTGTTTGTCTTAAGTGCATATTCCCCACAATTCTGAGTTAATAAAACTGGGTGCGTTCCAAGTATCTGCATATTCTTAACTTCCACCCAGACAGAGGATTCTAGTTCAGGTGGCCCTTAGATCCTACTTTGATGGTCACTGCCCTGGTAGAAGATGTGAGTGAACTGCAGCCTCTCTACAGAGAATTCCTTCTTGACCTCACTATATCCCACCCACCCCTCTGAGCTAACGCTGGATGGGATCTGATGCTAAGTGGCCTTTAGAGATGATAGTGCTTTTGACCTCCAGTGCATGAAGGGTCACACTCCTGATCGGACATATAAATTGGTTCATAATAATCCTCTTTATGACCAAGTTTTCTTCAACAAATCTGGTGACTGCCTTGCTGCTTTCCTGCCTGGTTCAGCAGCTGTAAGTGCTGATGGGAACTCTGTATGATGTGCATGAACCCAGCTGGAGCTTCACAGCATGGTTCCCCGCACCCACCCTGGCAACTAGTCCCTGCCTCCTGACACGTGTCCTTCTCCTGTCAATCATGGAATGAAGAAATGGGTCAAGGAGTGATGATTATTTGTGCTTCTCTTCCGGGGTGGGCAGAATGCCACTGTCTCTGCTCTGATATTCCATCTCCATGTCCAAGGTGATCCTGGCAGAGGAAGAAAGAGTTACCAGGAGCAGGGGAATGTCATTTCTTGAGTACCTCTTGTGTACCAGTCACCACATGGTCACTTTGCACAGATCACACCTGATCTGGAGAACATCCTCTCTGGGGTGTCCAAAGCCTTACTTCACACATGAAGAGACTGGGGCTCAGGGAAGGGAAGGAGCCTGGCTAAAGGAAACTGCTAGCAAGGGCTTTAGGGAAAAGCTGGAATTCTTGCTCAGCTTTGTCCAACTCCAAAACCCATGTTCTGTGTCTCCCACTCACCCTTCCTCATTTTCCTGGAATCCCTAAGATCTCACATCCAAACCTTTTACCCAGTTCTCTTGCTTGCTGCTACCTGCTGCAGGCCAGGGGAGCTCCAGATGGGCAACAGCCTGCTGGGCTGGGCTTTCTCTAGTAATGGTGTCTTCCCATTTGGATCTGGTTTTGCATTTTTTTCTTCCTGTCTGGACTACTGACTATTAAGAGGTAATTTTGATTATTTAGAAAGCACCATGCAGGGACACAGTGGGTTATAATTGGTAAAATGTCTGAACCAAATACCATATTCCCTGCTGGTGGCTGATTAAGGGATTATTACAATTTTAAAAATAGTCTTTCAGAATTCAGAGTTATTTTATACCATTTTAAAAATTACTATTTTGATTCTGTGTGGAGAGAATTTTCCAGTCGGGACTCTGCGGAGCTTCCACTGAAGCCTGTTTGGGGAAAGATGTTCCCTGCACTGTCCTGGAAGTGACAGTTCTGAGCCTGAATCGTCTCCTGGTTTATTTCTCTCATGGGTTAGAGGTCAGTAGTATTGCTTCCAGTTTCTCTAGCTCCATCCTCTGGTTTTTGCCTGTGTGAGATTTCCCATCTCCACCCCATTTTCTCCCTCCTCATCCCCCAGAAGACATCCTGGGTGGTATTGAAACAGTATAATTTTCCTTCCTGAATTCGGAGAAATCATAGTTGAAAGAAGCAAGAAAAAGAGAAGCACGGTATTAGAGGGCCCATTATTTCCTTCATTTAACTTGCTCTAAAGATCAGAGGTTTTGAGCAGCCCCAAGTGACTTTGTTAGGGCTGTAATAAGATGAGCACATCTTTCATCTGAGCATCTGAAATGGTTTAACAGGCTATAATTAATCCTTAGGGAGAGGGAAGGCTCAATGAGGGGCGCCTGGCTTCCCTAGCTAAAGATGTAGTTGTCAACTTTTCCACTGGCTCACTGTATATCACAATGGGGATAACTCAACAGTCTTTAACCACACAGTGAAGATGGTAGCCTTTCAACATTTGGCCTGGCTAACCCGAAGAATTATTGAAACTAGAATTGCATGGCACTCTCTTCTGCTTACCAATGATTGGGTAGAAAATAGGCTCTACTCACATACTGATAATAGCTAACATTTATTGAGTATCTGCTACATGTTGCACTGTGCAGAGTGATGGCCATATGTATTAAAATGTTTCATCTTTTTATCAACCATACCTAAAAGCCATTCTCTCCATCTTGTAGGTAAAAAAAAAAGGAAAGAAAGAAAGAAAGGAAAAAAACTGAAACAGAAAGAAAGTAATGTGTACACATCGATGTACCTAGTTAGTTACAGACTTGAGAACCGAGTCTGGATCTGGCTGTCTCTAAAGCCCGAGGTCTCCTCACTCTGAAGCATGGCCCTAGCACATACTGTTGCAGACCTTCAAGGCTTAGTCTTCCAACACAATGCTCTCCACAGTGTCCCTGAGAGAAACAGCCACTGGCCCCTCCCAGAGCATGCCCTGGGCTGGGGAATGCACCACCTCCCAAGAGACACATTCCAAAGTCTCCCAGGCACTGGGTCAAATCTGCCTTCTAATACTACCTGATGAAGCAACCAAGAATACCCTGCTTTGGGGTTTTTTAAAATTAGCTCTTTAAATATTTGAAAATAGTTTGATTTCACTTCATTTCTTTCTTCATTCATTTCTAAAATTTAGCATAAAAAATTTGAGTCTCTGTTCCTGTCAAAGGCCAGGGAAGCAACAGAAATGAGCCGCAGGATCTTCAAGAGCTCCTAAACTTGTGGGAAAGCAACACTTGCAGCCAACAGTGCTCAGCTTGTTCGGACCTTAGATGTTTTCCTCCCATAGTGATTCCCAATGCAACACGGACTCCAAATCTCTTACCATGAAAGCTTTTTCATTTGTCTAGGTCTGTATTAAAACTTGAAGCCTTCATTGGGGACCACACTCTGGAAGGAGCTAAATGGCACAGAGCTGAGGGCACTGGGGGACTGTCACCTTCCTCACCCCAAACACTACATTTCTATCAACCACATCAGCTTGCTTCCTGGAATTAGTCTCCAAACTTTTTAGTCATTCTAAACTCTGGGCCTTGGAGTCCATTAATTTCTCCACTTGCTTCCCTTCTCAAATACCCAGGATTATTTTCACATGAACTTTTCATAGAAACCAGCCCTGAATCACCTATACCTTGGAACTATGATCCATTTAACTCTGTTCCTATGGAGATAGAGAGATTGGCAGAGCTAGCCAAGTGGCAAGTACAAAGCATTATGAATATAGCCATATCTCGTTTTCCAAAGCTGGTAACTCCACTTTCCAAGGAGCTGGTTTTCTGGATTGACTTGAGTGTCATTCTAAGCAGAGGCAGAGGGTGGAAGGGATGGTGTTTGTGAGTCACCCTTGCAAACCAAGAACTCAGGCATCCGGTGTCCTCTAGAGGTTTCAGGGAACTGGCTCTGACATCCTGAGGTTCCTGCTCGCATTGCCAGTGGCTGGGTGGACAGGCTGCCTGTCTCTCTCCTACATCATCCCCCCCAGAGCCTTCCTGCAGGCATGCTGGCCCCTTGCCAAGGAGGCCTGGGCTGTGTTGTGGCAGCAGGGTGTGCTCTGGCAGCACTTTTGGGCTGCACAAAGGCAGCTGCCTTTCTTAGCACGTCCTCTGCAGCTGCAAGCTCCAGAAAGCATCTTCTGTGACTTTGATAGCAATTTTAGCAGACCTCCTGATAGGATGCCCTTCAGTTCCCCCTCCACACATCTTCCCCCACTTCAAAAGAAAACAATGACAGAAAAGCCTAAAAACACTTTGTCAGTTAGAGATTGTGCTGCTACAGCCTGACTGCGATGTGGGAGAGCAGCGAAGAGGTGTCATTTGTTTGTGGAGAGGTTCTCTCCCCAGCCCTCTTGTTCTGAGCCTCTGTGATGACAGCTCAGATCCCATCTGCACTCATGGGAGCAGCTGCAAGGCTCAGACAAGTTGGTGTGCAGGATGCTGCTCCACAAGTGCCATGGTTGCAACTGTCAGACACATGTTTTTCTTTTTAGATTTTATTCTCAATTACAGTTGACATTCAATATTATTTTGTATTAGTTTGAGGAGCATAGCATAGTGGTTAAACAGTCATATACTTTACAATGTGGTCCCCTCAGTATTTAAAGTACCCACCTGGCACCATACATAATTATGACAATATTATTGACTATATTCCCTATGCTATATTTTGTGACCACCAATCTGTACTTCTTAATTTCTTCACCTGTTTCACTCAGCCCTCAGCTGGCCTCCTCTCTGGCAATCATCACTGTGTTCTCTGTGTCTATGAGTCTGTTTGTATTTTGTTTATCTATTTTGCTCTTTAGATTCCACATGTAATTGAAAACATATGGTGTTTGTCTTTCTCTGACTGACTTATGTCATTCACCATACTAACTCTCTAGGTCCATCCATGATGTCCCAAATGTAAGATTTTATTTTTTTTAATGGCTGAGTAATATTTCATTACATATATATATATATATATATATATATATATATATATACACACACACACACAGTTGCACCTACATCTTGGCTACTGTGAATAATCCTGCAGTGAACATAGGGATGCATATTTTATTTCCAGTTAGCGTTTCAGGTTTCTCTGGTATATACCCAGAAGTGGAATTGCTGGGTCATAAAGTAGTTCCATTTTTAACTTTTTGAAGACACTCCAATACTTTTTCCTATAGCAATTGCACCAATTTATAATCTCACCAGCAGTGCACAAGGGTTCCCTTTCTTCCACAGCCTCACCAACACTTGTTGTTTGTTGCTTTATTAGTGACAGCCATTCTGACAGGTGTGAGGTGATAACATTGTGGTTTTAATCTATATTTTTCTGATTATCAGTGACATTGAACATCTTTTCATAGGTTTTCTAGCCATCTGTGGGTCCTCTTTGGAGGTTTGTCTATCCAGGTCCTTTACTGATTTCTTAAAATTGGATTGTTTGGTATTTGGTTAATGAGTTGTATGAATTCTTTATAAATGTTGGATATTAACCCTTTATTGTGTGTCTCATTGATGAATATCTTTTTCCATCCAGTAGGTTTTCTTTTAATTTTGTTGATAGTTTCCTTTGCTGTGCATAAATGTTTTAGTTTGATGTTAGTCCCATTTGGTTATTTTTTCTTTTGTTTCCCTTGTCCAAGGAGATATATCAGAAAAAATATTGCTAACAGAAATGTCAGAGGCTTTATTGCTTGTGTTTTTTTCCAAGATCTTAATGGTTTTAAGTCTTACATTAAGTCTTTAATTCATTTTGAGTTTATTCTTCTGTATGGTCTAAGAAGGTAGGTAGTCTGGTTTCAATTTTTGCATGAATCTTCAATTTTCCCAACACCATTTATTAAATAGACTTTGTATGTTCTTGCTTCCTTTGTCATATATTAATTGACCATATAGGTTTAGGTTGATTTCCTGGGTCTCTGTTCTGTTCCATTGATTTATATGTCTGTTCTTATGCCAGTACAAGGCTGTTTTGATTACTGTGGAATTGTATTAGAGTTTGATATTAGGTAGCATAATACCTCTAAGTTTGTTCTTCTTCCTCCAGATTGCTGTGGCTATTCAGGCTAATTTTTGTTTCCATATAAATTTTTGGATCATTTAGTTTTGTGAAAAATATCATTGGTTTTTGATAGGAATTGCATTGAATCTATAGATTGCTTTTAATTGTTTTAATTCACCCTATTCACAAGTTGATATATACTTACATTTATTTGTATTTCTAATTTTTTGAAAGGGTTGTAATTTTTCAAGTACAGGTCTTTTACCTCCTTGGTTACATTTATCCTTAGGGTTTTTTTTTTAAATGTATTTGGAATTCTTTTCTTAGTTTGCACAATACGTTTTCAATTTGAGCAATTTGAGGGAGGAGTTTTCTGTAGATATGCAGATCCTTTGAAGCTGCTTTTCCAAGGCCTGACTCAGAGCACCAGGGAGGGGGGTGACTGCTAGAAATCAGGAGCTTCAAATGCCATCTCCTAGATGCAGGGGTGGGGGGTGGGTACAGACCTGACAAGACTGGGCAGGCTGGGCAGGCTGCTTGGTGGCTATTTCCCTTGAGAACCATTGGAGCGACTTTGCCTTTAATGAGGAAATTCAGAGGCAGCAGATTCTTGGGTGGAAGGAGGGGAGAAAGAGATGGGTTATTTGGGAGCTGCTTTGAAGGTTACTGAGAAGTCACTTATTTTTTTAATTGAGGAGCTGTGTGAAAGGGAATCATCGTGAAATTTTAAATAGTTGACAACATTTTATAGAATATTGTAAATTCTTAGAGGTGAAGGAGACCTGAAAGGTTATCTAGTCCAACTTTCCCACCAGAGAAGGGCGTGGGAGTGCACTCCTCCTGGGCTTACGACTCCACAGTGACTCCTCTTTGTATGCAGGGTAAAACAGCAGCTCCGCAGCAAGCCTTCCACTTGTGCCAGGGCCAGACCTGCCTGTGAATCCCCTTCCATGCCATGCCCCAGCAACGGGAAACAGTGTGTCAACCTGGGACACACCAGGTGTTCTCACAGCCCAGGCCTGCACCCCAGTGAGCAGGTCTCCATGAGCACCCCTGTTTCTCATCTGGCTTCTCCTGTTCCCATCTCTGGAACTTGGCTCAGAGAGCCCTCTCTCAGCAAGACTTCAGATGCTCCATTTACATGCCCCTTGTTCCTGCCTCTACTGGAGCATTCTCCTAGACATCACTTCCAAGGCTGGGGGTTCCTTGAGCACAGACCCAGCACCCTCTGCTGCAGGGGATGCTCCACACAAGCCTGGAGAAAGGGTGCGCAGTGACTGTGGGGCTGGGGTCTGGAGCATGCAGGGTGTGCACTGGGCCAGCTTTTCTGGCTCGAACAAACTCACATCCAGCAGGACACTGGAGCCCTGGGAACCTAGGACTTGTCATGAGAGTTCTCTAAAGCTACAGCTCCCCAGTTTGTCCAAAGGAGATTTCCCACAACAAGCTCCCCACTGACAAGTGGAATTTGAAAGTTCAAGTGGGAGGCCCCTCACATCACCAGTTCATTTCTTCCTTAACACTTTCCTTCTTTTCTCTGAGAGTAGTGCCCCTCTGGTTGATTAAAAGTCTGTGACGTAGCTCCTCCTGTGAGAGCGTCTGCACACCTGGCCACCCCAGGGTGACAGCCAAGAGCCAGATGAGCTGACTATGGAAGAGTGTCATCTGAGGGCTTTCTCTCCTCCTGTCTCCCTGGACCACATATGTCTGGTTCATCCAAAGCACCAGGTCTTCCTGCTCATCAGCTTCTACGGACAATTCGCTGACTATAGAAGCTTATTCTCACACTAGCCTGCAAACAAATGATAGCTACTTGTATTTTCAATGGAGGGCTGATTTGTGCAGAGGAGCAGGGTTTCTAAGTGCTGTTTTTTAAACATATTTCTTGTAATATGCCCAACGCAACCTGCCTGAGCTTAGCCTGGAGAAGTTTGCCAGTTCTTAGTGACTCCTTTTTGTGCCTCTTCAGCCAGCTCATGCCTGGGAGAGCTGGAACAGGCTGAGCTACTAATTTAGTCTCCTGTAGCAGTCTTCACCAGGCAGTTCTGATAAGACATGGAGAAGGCCACAGGCCAGAGGTGTGGGGAGAGGAAAATCCAGGGAGGTGAGAGGGGCTGTGCACAGAGGCAGGCACTTGGGGATGTGGAAAGACTTGGGGCCAAGGACCAGCTCTCACAGCTCTTAACATTCTGTCCCTCAATTGCTTCCTCAGTAAAAATGGGATGGTTGTCAGAATATTTGCTTATGTGCACCATAAAATTATTGTGAGAAGACAATGAAATTCTGTTTGTAGATGTACTTGAGGATTGTGCTCTGTTATACAACTTGCAGTGGTGTCATGCCTCGTGGACATGTCTGCTTATATATTTCTGTCTTTATATGTAGTATGCCTGGAGTCTGTGGATTCAGGGCAGAGAGAAACAAATAGTGGGGCTGAGCCATCTGCTCTCAGTGCTCCTGCTGCAGGCCTACAAAGACTGGCCTATGCCAGCCATGCCTGCTGGACATCACCTCTGCCAGCCAGTCCCTCTGTGCTTCCAGATGGTGGGCTTCCAGGGCCCTCCCTGACCTCTGTTGTCCTCCAGTCCTAACCTCTGCCCCTCCTCCACTCCAGAGCATGGCAGTCACCAGTTTTACTCCGCAACAGTTCTGGGTGGGTATGAAGTTGAGAACCAGTAGGCATGGCTGCTCCTGGGACAGTCTATAGCCCACGTAGGGCCTTCCTGACATGGCATTGCTCAGACAAGGGTGCTGATACCCTGAAACTAAAAACTCCCTGGTTTGCTAGAGCACAGTGAGGCTTGCCACACCCTGACTCCTACCTGCAAGCCTGCAGGCACCTAGGAACAGTGGAGGGCCATTCTCAGCTCTTCCTGAAAGCACAGCCATGCATGTTGTCCGACCCTCCAGCATTCCACTGACCTGAGGGACAGGTGTCCAACCCCATGAAGCCCAGAGGCTTCATTAGGACCTTCAGTTACATTGGCATCTGCTGCTCAGAGCCTGCCAACATCATTAGTACAACTGCTTTCCCAAGATACTCCTCTACCTGGTGAGTGTAACAAATGAAGCCAGGCGCTTTCTGCACCCCAGCCACGTCCTCCTCATCGACTGTAGTTATCCAGTAAGCGGAGGATTGCTGAGCAGGCCTGAGGTCTCTGGTAAAGTGTCCACAGCAGCCCGTGGGCAACAGCATCTAACCTCTGGGAGGTAAGGGAGTGATGTGCGGCTGAGTCTTCTATACTTAGACCTGCCATGCACCCACCCACCAGCTCAATTACTCCCACAAAATGTTCAGAAGAGAGTCCGTGAGATTTTTGACCAAATAGGAAAAAAAAAAGAGGGAGTTGAGATAGGTAAAAGAAACTATTAAAATCAGTAATTCTGTCCAAAAAGAAAGGTGATTTGAGCATCATCTTACTCAGGGAACTTGAACTTCTGAAAGCCTGAGCTCACTGGAAGGCCTCTGACTGAAGTCCCCGAGGGCATTGTCTGGGGGCTGAATGGTTGGTCAGAGCTGCCTGGGGAGAACAGAGCTCTGGGGCTGCTGCTGGATGTCCTGGAGACAGCCACTGCAGATGTGTTCTCCTCGGCAAGGGGTGTGGTGAAGGTTAGACCCAATTCCACTTCCTACCCTGGAGGCTGGCCATTCAGGATGGAAGTCCGGACACATCTTTACAAAAGCCAAACATTCCTGCACACCCTGCAGTTGATCCTCCTTATGTGTGGATTCCATATTTGAAAATTCATCTACTCACTAATATCTCTGTGTAACTCCAAATCAGTACTGTGGCACTTTCTTAGACTTTCATAGAGGAGGGAGAAATTTGAGTTGGCAGAAGGCATTTTCCAGCCAAGGTGGAACAAAGGAATGTTCTGCTTTCTCGTCTCATCTTTTGTTCTGTCAACAAGTTTCTTTTTCATGGTGTATTTAGTGTCATGTCTTTTGCATTATTTTTTATTTTTTGCTTTCTCTTGATGATTTTGCTATTTGAAATGACCCCCAAACTTATAGCTGAAGTTCTGGGTAGTGCTTTTAAGTGTGAGAGAGCTGTGATATGCCTTACAGAGAAAATATAGCTGTTAGGAAAGCAGCATTCAGGCATGAGCTATAGTGCTTGTGTTCAATATTAATGAATCATCAACATTGTGCGCTGAATAAAGTGTCTGTAGACAGAAGCACATTAAACGAGGTTATATCTTGATGAAAGTGTTATGGCCAGAACTCCATAGGAATCGACCCCTGTTTTCCCCCTAGGAGCAATGGCTCAATGTTTCCTAATTCAGTGTTTGTGGCGATGTTCTAGAATAGAACTACTGTGAGTAATGACAATCAGCCATAGTGAGTCTCAGTCAGGAGAGCCAAGACCAAAAATCAGCAAATGCAGGAGTAGCTGAAGTTTTCCCCTAGTGACCTTTTCTCTCTGCATTCACTACCCTATATCCTACTCTTATTTTCTCACAAGGCCCAAGGACCTCATCTGCCCTCAATGCCCTAGCCTTTCTTTTGGTTCCCCTGAGGTCAGAGTAGAATCTAAATTCTACACTCCCAGGATTGAAAGGAATAATAAAGATCCTTTAGACAAGTTTTCTGCTTGAATGCTTGCATGTTTATCAATGTTTGTTCATGAGGTTCTTGAATGTCTCCAGTGTCAGGGAGCTCATTGCCTATACGAATACTATATTCCATCTTGGGAGCCTCTCATTGTTGGAAGTTTTTCTATCTATTGGGCAGAATTCTTTCCTTCTTAAGCTTCTTGCTTTTGGTCCTCAGTCCTGTTTCTCAGGTCCATGTATCTATTCCATTCTTCCCATGACTGCCTTTACCTTTTTCTTCTATGATGCAATTTCAATCTCTTTATCTTCCTGGTCAATGTCCTTGGAACACACTCCAGTTTGTTGATACTCCACTTAAAGAGTGGTGCCTGGAGCAATGTGCAGAATTTCAGATGTGGTTTGAGTAGAAGAGCACCCTCTTCCTTTGCATGGAGCTATCATACCTTTATAAATGAGTGTGTGAAGTTGAGAAGACTGTGAAGTGTTAATTAATACTTTTAGATTTACTTCTGCATTAACCAAACACATTGTCAGCTCCAAGAGGAGGCACTAGTGGAAGAAAGGCAGGCACTGGCCACAGGACTCAGAGACAGCTGTTTCTTGGCAGGTGCATCTCTCCAGTGGATAGCCACTGGCTTCAACTCCACGTGTACATAGCCATGCTTTCAGTGCTCCCTTACCTGCCCCTACAGGCACCTGTCTGAGGTCCCTTTATGTTGCTCCTCTCAGGCCCATTTCTCCCAGCCTTAGCCCTAAAATACTTTAAAAACTATGCCATATTATACATATACCCAGCATTTTCAGGAATTTATGTTTGAGCTGGAAGGGGATAGACTGTATCTTTTTTTATAGGTAATGTAACCAAAGATTAAAATGACATGACTTTCCAAAAGCAATTTCATAATCAATTCAGCAGGTATCTGTGGAGCACCCATTATAGGCCTGGCACTGTCCTGAGAGCCTGAGGCCCACAGGGGATTTGTAAATGCCATCACTAAATAAGCACGACACCTTTCTTGGCACTGGGGCTGTGACGGGGAGCAAGGCAGTCTCCTCTCTATTGCAATGTATTGTCTGGTGGGGGAATGGGCTTGAAACAATTACCTGAGGAGTTATTTGACTACAGATCTGATTAATGCTGTAGCTGGGAAGTTCCAGGGACTGTACATGAGTCCATGTGATAGGGGACTTCACTGAAGCAGAGAGGTTGGAAAGGTGACATTCTGGGTGATGCTTGATGGACGACTGAGCTTCCTTAGTTGAAGGGAAGCCTGAGGAGTCTGCTCTGGGACTCAGAGACCAGACCTGGTTGATGGCGGAGCCAGGCCCAGAAGCTGGCACTCCTGATATTTCCGTTTTTCTGCTGTAACCCACTGTCCCTCTCCTCAAGATTTAATTGAATATCCTCTTCAGAATACTAAGTCAATAAATGGCAAGGAAAAGCAAAGGCTGACTTTAGGAATAGGGACTCTAAAGCAGGGTTACAACAGCAAATGCCCATGGGTAAACAATCACAATTTGAATGTTTACTAAGTGTTTAACTACATGCCCATAGTCCAGTAAAATTAGTATCTTGGGGGCAGTATACAGAGTGGACCTGCCTGTGTTTGAAGCTGCATTAACTATGAAACTTTGGGCAAGAAAACTAATCTTTCCAAGCCTCAGTTTTCTAATCTATAAACAAGGGATAAGAGCAATGCCTCCTTGTAGTGTGGTTGGGAAGATTAAATGAGATAACAAATATAAGGCATTTAGTCCAGTATCTGACACACATATATACATGTTCAAAAGTATTAGCCTGTATAATTTTCTTATAGTTATTCCTTCGGTTACAACACTAAAGGTATGGAACTAGGTGTTGTCGATGCCAAAATGTATTTATTGAACATCAGTGTGTTCAAGGTGCTCTGCTAGGGACTCATTATAGAGTAGTAGACAGGTAAGGTATTCACACCTTTATGTCAGGCACTTTCACACTTTTTGAGCATTACTTGCATTTAGGTTACAATCCAAGATGCACATAAATACCAACCTATGCCTAACTGAACCCAAACCTTATGAAACAGTAGTTGCCCTGCTATGTATACTGCACTCTGATCTATTTTTAGCATATATTTTAATTTTAAAATGCAGGTCTTGACCCACTAAACGGATTTCATAACCCACTGATGGGTTGCAATCACAGTTGAACAAAGTACTGTCTTAGACCAACTGAACTGAAAGCTTAACAAGTCCAGGTAGAATTCATTTGAGGAAGAGCCTTCCCAGCTGTTCCTGGGCTTGCTTCTGATCTTTCACCTTTGGCATTTGCCAAAGTCTTTGTCCTTTGATCCATAATTTTCTGCATGTAAGCACAAATTTTGACTAAGAGAATAAGGTCTTTAACCAACATCAGCAAATCCCTTTGTTCCTCAAATCACCCCCTCAGGCATTGAGTTGGGCCATTATTCATGACCCAATCTCCCATGTAAACTGAA
Source organism: Sturnira hondurensis (assembly GCF_014824575.4). Lineage (NCBI taxonomy): Eukaryota > Metazoa > Chordata > Mammalia > Chiroptera > Phyllostomidae > Sturnira > Sturnira hondurensis. Next base: position 3,277,448 of record NW_028092815.1, on the reverse strand, counting down.
CTTTGTGACTGGAGATCCTGGATTTGAATTCAATAAACATTTTATTCCTTCCTGCCAGGAGTGATCATCATGGAGGCTTATATTACAAGCACTTTTTGCTAGTCTTGTATCAAGGTTTAACACTGACACTGTACAGAAGGGATGTCAAACTCATTTTCACATCAGCCTCGCAGTTGCCTTCAAAGGGCCGAGTGTAACTTTAGGACTGTGTAAATGTAACTACTCCTAACAGTTAATCGAGAGCTCTGCACTGCTGCTGGGTAGAAACAAGGTGCCGGGCCAGATAAAACAAGGAGGAGGCCTGGATTCAGCCCCCAGGCCTTGCCACCTGTGCTGTAGAGACTCTGAAACCGTAACCCAGTTTCAGTTCATTCCTGCAGCCTCTAACCATAGTGTTTTACTGCATAATTGTCGAAATCAGTTCTGTGTACTCAAGGAGACACTAACGTTTTATATGCATCTTTCCTAATAAGAACTTGAACTTCGAACTTGAATCTGAGGTTAAAAAAATGTGTCATTGGTTATTGTTTGTCCAACTTGAGATGGTCTTAGAGAACAAGTGTCTGGAGTGAAAAGAACTTACCTTCACACATTGTCACATCTATGAGTGTCTTAGATCATCCCACTAAGGGGAAGGAGGCCTACCCTTGCCTCATAGGCAGCAAAATTGACTGTTCAAGGCCACACAAGTGGCAGGGTGGAATTGAAGCCAAATCTCCTGACCTCTGGCCAGCTGCAGTCCCACCAGACAACAGTACTGTTGTCTTACGGTCTCGTGGTTGATGGTGGCTCATCAAAAGTCATCATGCACATTGTGTCCTGTTCAGGCTGTGTATGCAAAATGGCCCCAAATGCTGAAGAAGCCAGAGGCCAGAGAAAGTGGTAGACAAGTCCAGCTTATCAGCCTAAAGAATTTAACAGGAAAAGTACTTACAGAAAGCAGTCTGGATCGCCACACTTTCGACAACCCCCCTCCCTAGACTCTATTTTGCAGTTAGAAGTAGTGAGAACATGTGGGTAATCAAAGATATCAGGTATTAGGGGACTCTGGAGCCAAAGCGAAGTAAGAGAAACATGGTGGGAGCTTTCCCTGAGAGAAATTTAATAGGAGCCTTGTGATCAGCCCAGAGCTCTGTGTACAACTTCCTGAGCTCCCCTAGGGGAAGGGGAGGGGTCAGGGTTCTGGTTTCACTCAAATGTCATGTTTTTGGATTAGCTTTAAGATGGAGTCACTTAATGTTTTTCACACACATTATTTCAGTTGACTATCAACAGCAAGATAGTCTCCTTTATCTCCATGTTGCAGATGAGAAAGATTCAAAGAGGTTAAGTGACTCACCCAAGGTCACACAGCCTATGCTTGGTAGAGGAGGAAAGGAAACCTGGGACTTCTGGTGTCCCTGTGGCATCCCTTTTCCTGAGCTCCTAAGCTACCACTCTGAGCCTTGGCGAGGATCGCTCTTGTAGGAACTTGTAGCTGACTCCCTTCAGGGCTATTTTCTCCAATAGATGAGTCCACTGTGATCAGAGAGGTGTGTGGGAAGGTCTGGATGGGGACAAGTCTGAACCTGCCCTAAACTCAGCTAGATGGTATAACAGTAACTAGAACTTGAGTTCAAATCCAGCTTCAACCCCCTATTAACCATGATCCTCAGCAGGTTGTTTAACACCTCTGAGTCTGAATTTCATTCATTTGTTCATTTGTTCAAACAGCAAAAACTTGTCTGAAGTGCCTACATATCTCAGGTGAGAAAAATAACAGGGTTTCTAGGAGCAGAATCAGGGAAACTTATGCAAGCAAGCCAGTATGAGTCAACAGTATGCAAAGGTGAACAGAAAGTGTTTGCAGCCCTGGCTGGTGTGGCTCAGTAGTTTGAGCACAGGTTCAATTCCCAATCAGGGCACATGATTGGGTTACAGGCCAGGTCCCCAGCATGGGGCATGCAAGAGGCAACCACACATTGATATTTCTCTTCATCTCTTTCTCCTTCCCTTCCCCTCTCTGTAAAAATAAATAAATACAACATATTTTTTAAAGTTTTAAAAAGTGTTTGCAAGCTTTGCTCTGGAGAAAGACTTAGCTGGCCTTGGAGTTATGCAACTTCTGTAGAATAAGGTGGATCTTGGCATTGCCAAGTGCAAAGAACAATCATCTAACTACAAAAATATGAAGTGTCACTGAACTGTGTGCACAGCCATAGATACAGGCAAGGATGTGAGAAAATCCTCAGGGTTTAAAAATGAATTCCTTTTTATCTACTTGGGAGAGTACAAGGTGGCCAAATGACAACCACAGGAGATTGTATGAGGTATGAGACTGCTGTGAAAGAGAGGCATGTGGGGCTGTTCTGGGCAGGACTCCAGTTTTGGGCTGCAGCCGAGGACCTTTCCTCAGCAGAAAAGTAAGACCTGGAGTGAGTCATGGTATCATCAATAAATGTGAGCTTGAGATAAGTGTTCTGAAGGCAAGAATGTGTTTCTGGAAGAAGTTTGGCTTTGGGAGATAAAGGAAAGCCTTCCCTGAGGGAGTCATTTTTAAACTAAGGCCTGAAGGATTAACAGATAAAAACTAGATTAGGGTTTGGAAAACTTCCATAAAGGTCCAGAGAGTAAATACTTAGACTTTTCAGCTCTATTGTTGCAGATGAACACAGTCACAATGTGTGAGTGAATGGGCGTGGCTGGCTTCCAAGAAAATATTATTTCCTAATTTAGTCCAATGGTGAATTAGCTGAAGAGGGCTGGATGTGGTGGGTGAGGGTGTGCAGCAAGGAGTGCTCTGGACAGTGAATGGCACAAACCCAAAGACCTTGCCTGGTAGTGCAGATAAAGCTGGAGAAAATAGCGTGAGATGAACATGGAGAGTAGGCAGAGAGTGGGCCTCTCACTCAGGATCTAGTATGTTGTTTTAGGGATTTTGGTCTCTATCCTTAAACCAAAATGGGAAAGAATTGAAAGGTTCTAAGCAGGGGCTAATGTGAACATAGTTGAGATTTTAGAGAGGACTACCTACTGTTGCATGGGGAACAGAACAGAGATGCCCAGCGTGGGTTCTAGTTCAGCAGAAGTTAACTCGAAACTTGGGCTAAGGTGGTGGCTGGCCAGGGGAAATGTGAGACTCAGGGACCTGGACTGACTTTCTCAGGGCCACATAGTCCTATGGCCACAGTGCCATATGCTAATATGGTCTCCAGACTCCAGGGTGCTCACTACCAGCTTTTTCAGGAAGCAGCAAAGTACCCCTGAGGACATGGCCCCCGGATGGACATTTCCCCAGGTGTGTTGCTTATGCTGATTCAGGGCCACATGGCAGACCCAGTGCAGGTCTCTGCCACCCATTCAGTTGTGCAGTAGTCACCTTTCCAAAGGCCTGTGGGAAGTCCATGTCCACATCACGCATTCATTCCTTAGAGCCCCTCAGCCCCAAGTCTCACCTGTCCTCTCCTTGCAGCAGTCCTTTCCAGCTGGGTGCCTAAGTTGCTGACCCAGAGCCTTACACACAACTACTGGAAGGGCAGGGGCCACTAGAGACAGCTACTCGGACAGCAGTAAGTAACAACAGCTCACAAAGAGAAAGGTACTATGAAAAGTAGGCAAATTAACTTGTAAAAGCACAGAAATGATGGCAAGAACCCCTGATTCACATTATATGTGTCACAGCTCAGTATAATAGTGACTTCCTAATGATGCACTGTATATTAAGGTAAAGAGGACTGCAGAAATTACAATTTCCATACAAAGAATTCTTTGAAATAATGCTCTCAAATAAATAATTAAAACTCCAAAATTTTAGGGCTTAAAGGAACAAGATTATTATTGATTTATGTGGAGTTTCTATCCTTTGAGTGTGTTGGATAAGTGATACTTTCTGTGCATGTGCAAATACATTTCATATCAGTTATATTTATCTAAATTTTGACTAAGCACCCCTATCATCAGAGGTTTCTTCTAAGAGCATTAGAATCAGTAGTAAGGAGGAGTACACATTTGCTTTAAATATTGTGATCTCAGTTAAGCAGCACATTGGCCTTATTTGAGTTCTTTATTTTCCTTTTACCAGCTCTTTTACTAGGATAAATTATTAACTTATGTGGGCCTCACTGTCCTCACAAATAACATGGAGAGGCAAAGAGGTTTGTGTGTTTATAACTTCCAGTCTGAGCTCAGAGCCTGTGTGGACATGGTGAGTACAGTGGTGTGCTGGAGCCTGCTCACTGAGGAGCAGAGCCCACTCACTATGCAGGGAGGGCAAAATAGGTTGACAGTTGTTCATATGGAAAATAATACAATTCATAAATAATAATACAAGAAAAAAATGGGGTTCGTGTACTTGTGACTGCAAACCTACTTTTTCCCCACCCTGTACACTTCTCTTCCCAACTCTGTTCAGTGACATCAGGTTGGGAACTTGAAATCAGTTTCCATGGAAATGTTTACACCACAGAAATTAACAAATGCTGCAGATCAGGGCTTTTTATCTGGAGAACCACCTTGTATATTTTTAACGTTTTAAAATGATCTTTTCTTGATTATGCTATTACAGTGGTCATGATTTTCTCCCTTTGCCCTCCTCCACCCAGAACCCCCCACTCCCTCAGGCAATCCCCCCACCATTGTTCATGTCCTTGGGTCATGTGTATAAGTTCTTTGGCTGCTCCATTTCCTACACTGTACTTTACATCCCCATGGCTATTCTGTAACCACCTATTTGTACTTCTTAATCCCCTCACCTCTTCGCCCATTCTCTCACACCCCGCTCCCATCCTACAACCATGAAAATGCTCTCATATCCATGATTCTGTCTCTGTTTTTCTTCTTTGCTTAGATTCAATTGTTAACGATTGTGAGTTTGTTGTAATTTTAATGTTCATAGTTTTGCTCTTTAATATTTCATATAATAATAGTTTGGTGTTGATGAACTCCTTTAGTTTTTTCTTGTCTGGGAAGCTCTTTATCTGCTCTTTAACTCTAAATGATAGCTTTGCTGGGTAGAACAATCTTGGCTGTGGGTCCCTGCTTTTCAAGACTTTGAATATGTCTTGCCAATCCCTTCTAACCTGCAAAGTTTCTTTCGAGAAATCAGCTAGAGGTCTTATAGAAACTCCTCTGTAGGTAAGTAACTTCTTTTCTCTTGCTGACTTTAAGATTTTCTCTTTATCTTAATCTTTGGCATTTTTAAAAATATGTTTTATTGATCATACTATTACAGTTGTCCCATTTTCCGCCTTTATTCCCCTCTACCCTACGCACCCCCTCCCACCCACATTCCCCCTACCTTTAGTTCATGTCCATGAGTCATGCATGTAAGTTCTCTGGCTTCTCCATTTCCTATACTATTCTCAACCCCACCCTGTCTATCTTCTACCTACCATTTATGCTACTTATGCTCTGTACCTTTTCCCCCTCTCTCCCCCTCACACTCCCCCTCTAATAACCCTCCATGTGATCTCCATTTTTGTGATTCTGTTCCTGTTCTAGTCATTTGCTTAGTTTGGTTTTGTTTTTGTTTTAGGTTCAGTTGTTAATAACTGTGAGTTTGTTGTCATCTTACTGTTCATATTTTTTATCTTCTTTTTCTTAGATAAATCTCTTTAACATTTCATATAATAAGGGTTTGGTGATGATGAACTCTTCTAACTTGACCTCATCTGGGAAGCACTTTATCTGCCCTTCTATTCTAAATGGAAAATTTGCTGGATAGAGTAATCTTGGATGCAACTATCCAACTTGAAAGGCAAGTCATGAAAGTCCTTGCCTTTCATGACTTGGAATAATTCTTTTCAGCCCCTTCTGCCTGTAAGGTTTCTTTTGAGAAATAAGCTGATAGTCTAATGAGAATTTCTTTGTAGGTGACCATCTCCTTTTCTCTTTCGGCTTTTAAGATTCTCTCCTTATCTTTAATGTTGGGTAATGTAATTATGATGTGCCCTGGTGTGTTCCTCCTTGGGTCCAACTTCTTTGGGAGTCTCTGAGCTTCCTGGACTTCCTGGACTTCCTGGAAGTCTATTTCCTTTGCCAGATTGGGAAAGTTCCCATTACTGTTGGTTCCCTGTATGTTTTCCTTTATTTCACTTAGCATAGCCTTCATATTTCATATAATTTTCAACCATATTCAACCAATTCTGTGAGTATCCTGATTACCAGTGTTTTGAGCTATGCCTCTGATAGGTTGGCTATCTCTTCATTACTTAGTTGTATTTTTTCTGGAGCTTTGATCTGTTCTTTCAGTTGGGCCATTTTTCTTCTGTCTGGGCGAACCTGTTGTGTATAAGGGGTGGGGCCTTAGGTGTTCACCAGGGCAGGCCAATCCACGTTGCAGCATTGTGATGCTGTTTGTGGGGGAGGGGTTCAAGAGGAAACAATGCCGCTTGCTCAGCTCTCCCTGGTTTTCAGTCATTTCCTTCAGTACCTACAAGCAAATTGGGCCCTTCTGGTGCTGATTCCTGGGTGGGTGGGCTTGTATGCATTCTAAGACCCTGTGGGTCTCTCCAGTGAACTCTCCTGTGAAGCTAGGAGTTCCTCCTGCTCAACCCTCTCAGGCCTCAACCCCCACAAGGTGTTTTCAATCAGAGGTCTGACGCTTTGTTTCTGTGCTGGAACTCTGGGTTGTGTGGTCTGTCTCCCGCCCTAGTTGTTCCTCCCAGTTCATCTGCACATGAATGTGGGACCACCCAGTCTGCAGTCTGCCATCTTGCCAGGTCTGCCAGCCGTTGCCTTGCCCGCCCCTGTCTACCAGCCACTGCCTTTTGGCAAGTCCTTTCTGCCCAGCTGACCATCTCTGCCCCTTCTACCAGTCTGGATAAATATTTCTTCTTTAACTCCTTGGTTGTTGGACTTCCATAGAATTCGATTTTCTGTCAGTTCTGGTTGTTTTTGTTTCTAAACTTGTTGTTGTCCTTTTTTTGGTTATGCGAGGAGGCACAGCATGTCTACCTACACCTCCATCTTGGGTGGAAGTCCTTTGGCATTTTAATTATGATGTCTCTTAGAGTGGGCCTCTTTGAATCCATCATAATTGGGACTCTCTGTGCTTCCTGGACTTACACGTCTATTTCTTTAATCAGATTAGGGGTTTTCTTTCATTATTTTTTAAAATAGATTTCCAATTTCTTGCTCTTTCTCTTCTCCTTCTGGCACCCCTATGATGTAAGTGTTGGACCTCTTAAAGTTGTCCCAGAGGCTGCTTACACCATCCTCATTTGGGGGGATTCTTTTTTTCTTCTTGTTGTTCTGATTGGTTGTTTTTTGCTTCCTTATGTTCCCAAACATTGATTTGATTCTCTGTTTCATCCACTGTTCTGTTGTTTCCCTGTTAATTGTTCTGTATTTCAATCAGTGTTTCCTTTATTTCTGAGTAGATCTGTTTTATGATGTTGAGGTCCCCATTAAGTTCCTTGAGCATCCTTATAACCATTGTTCTGAACTCTGCATCTGATAGATTGCTTATCTCCATTTTCTTTAACTTTTTCTGGAGTTTTGATCTGTTCTTTCATTTGGGCCATGTTTCTTTGCTCCTTGTTTGACAGCCTGTCTGTTTTTCTTTCTATGTATTAGATAAAACTACTTTAACTCTGTATCTTGGTAGCATGGTCAATGTAGTAGGTGTCCTGTGGCTCAGCCTCCCCTATCACCTAAGCTGGGTACTTGAGGTATACCTCTGTGTGGGCTTAATATACACAACTCTTGTAGTTGAGGCTTGGTTGCTGTTGGCAGATCAATGGGAGGGATTTACCCAGGTCAGTCAGCTGCAAGAATTGGCTGTGACCACTTACCACCAGCCTCTGCCCTCCGTGGAGGATCAGCTGCACAGGGGCAAGGTGGTGGTGGAGAGTGACCTTTTAAACATTTTCTAGTTCACCACAGGCAGTCACCCAGTCACTGTTCATCTCTAAGCCCTTGACTTTCTGTTTCGGCATGTTTTATTGTCTGAGTTTTTCTTCTTGCTCTGCTCTAGTTTGTCCTGCATCAGGATCATCTAAAGTACTTGCTGTAACACCCTTAGCTGGGCCCTACTCCTAGAGTTTGTGATCCAGTCAGTCTGAAAAGAGACCCGAGAATTTTCATTTCTAATGTTGATCTGCTAGTCCAGCAACTGGCCTAATCTGTCTAATAAATCACATTCTGCAATGCAAAGCCCTCTGTCGGGCACAGAAGAAATCCCACCTTCTGTCTCAGACAATGGTATTAAAAATTAAATTAATGAATGTATACCAAGTTACTAGTGTGCACACACCCCATCTCATTTAATCTTCTTAAGAACGCTAAGGTAACAATTACTATAGATGAGGGAAAGTAGAGTTCAGAGGGATGAAGTAATTTACCCAAGGTCAAATAGCTCATGGGAGAGAAGACAGGTTTAACCCAAGTCCTCCAAGTCTGGGGCCACTGCATTCATGATGCAAATTGTACAGTGTTCAAAGGTAAGTAGAGGTTGAAATCCAGCCTGTATTCTGCATTCTCAGATGTACACCGTTATGGCCACATCAGCCTTTTTCTTATGTGCATTAAAGTGCTGTATAGTCTAGCAGTGATAGTAATCCAAATCCATACTCTCACCTCCCTTCTCTTCAACTTCTGGAGTCACCCAGATAATGGAGAGAAAAGCAGAGACGTTAAGAAAGACAGGAAGTTCAGAGAAGACATTACTTGGTGCATAATCAAGACCACACACGTGGACATGTGAAAGAGACTTATAGTTTTTCTGCAAGAGGTTTTGGGGCCAGGTATCAGTGGGGTGAAGCAAAGGAATCTGACTGGAGGCAGAGCTGCATATGTCAGTGATGACAGCTGTGTCTCCTGCCCACCCCTGGTATGTGCCTGGCATGATAGGTGCCCAGTGAGTGGGGCAATTAGCTTGTGCCCCAAGGCTCCTGGCTTTGTTTCTTACTTTCCCTCCCACTGCCTTTCAGCAATTAATTCACATGGATAATAGCCACCAAGTAGCTTTGTTGAATCTGATGAGTTTGTTACTTTCTTGGGGGCTAATGGAAGGATGGGTGGGAGGTTCATTTTCTGGTGGACCTTAGGGGCTAATTAGTCTCTTCCCTATATTCTGAAATGGGGGGGGGGGGCGGGTAAATTGCTCAGGCTGTCAGATCTAGTTCTCAGTAAATTATTTTATCCCTGGCTTCTGTGGGTACCTTTCTTGTGGCTCAGGTAGGACCAGGTAGTTCAGGGCTGGGGCAGACAATTGGTGAGGACTGGGTCCCCTGGACACAGTGAAGTGGAAAGTGGGCTAGGATGGGGCTGAGGTATTGCTGGCCCTGTCAGTGTGAAATGCACATTTAGGATGATAAATAGGGCCCTAAGAAGTTCAGTTCTATCCCAAACGTCCAAATGCTGACATCCAGATCAATGGTTCTTCATGTCCTTCTATCCAGATCCAGCCCTTCTCACCCTAGGAGACTATCAGGAGCCAAATTCTGACCATTTAGAAGACAGGGCATCTGAGCCTCTGTGAGAATAATTATTTCACCTTCATGGAATGTCAAAACCCAGGAGAAAAAAACCTCTGTGTCCAGGTTTTTTGCTGGATAGCTGTTTTATGCTTTCTCTGCTTATCCAGGTCTGTTCGCAAGGGCGAGTATGTCCATGTCCCCACCCAAGAGAAAGCAACAGAGACAGGAAAACATTGGATTTAGGAGTCAGCTCTAGGTGCAAACCTGGGCCACACCTACTAATTAGGTGAACTTAGACAAGCCATTAAACCTCTGTGAAATCAGTTTCCTCATAAATAAAATAAAATATGCTACAGGGTGGGTGGGAGAATTCAGAGATGACTGAACATCTAGCACGAGAGGTGCCCAGTAACTACTGTTAATTTTTCTCTTTCACTTGAAAATCTAGCGGCTCATCCTGTTGCTAGTGGAAATGAGATCCCTGCAGTGTCACGAAAAAAGCATTTTTGGGGACTTACAAAGGATGATGAAGTCTGGAAATAAGATTTATTTGTGGCTCCAGATGCAAAATTGAAAGAGTGCCCCTGGGCTGCCAATGTCCCATTTCCAGCTGTTCCACCATGGAAGAAATCCAATTTTGCCTTCATCAATCCCAGTGCAAAGTCTAGGATCCAAAAGTTCTGTGTCTTCTGTGCTGTGCCAAAGCTCAGTCCATGTCCCTGTCTGGATCCGGCTAGCTCAGTCTGTTCTCAGGCTCGAGTAGTCTGCTCAGGCCACGTGGCTGCTATGGTGAAAACGTGCAAACGAACAGAGTGTGTGTTACCGGACAAAAGAGGAAAGGGGCTTTGTCTTTGTTAGGCTCAAGTTATATTATCTTGGGCTTAGGATGGACCAGGCACTCCCTCAAACTAATCGGTCAGCTTCCCTAGTTTTTCTGGGCTTTGCTGGGCCTTCCCCCTAACCATTCTGTTCCCTAGCTCTTCTGGGGTTGTGTCTCTTATCCAATCTGATCCTTTCCACAGGCTAGACTGGCAGGCCTCTATGGTTGCCATTGTGACTTCTATTGCACATGTGCTTCACTCCCCTCATGGTCTCACGGGATGGACCAGTTGCACCCTTGGGAAATTGAAAAGCTGTTTTTTTTCTCCCTACACAGCGGAGGGAGGAGCACTGATCCTCTTGGCAGGACAATGCTGCGGTCCCCTGGGGTGCCTATGAAGGCTGCAACTTCCTAGAGAAGCAGACTTACACTCCATACTTTATTTTGCTTAATAATGTCTGATTTCCTATCTAGCTGCCTATACTAACAACCCTTCATCGTGCCCACTCCTTTGCCCTGCAGAAAGAGGAGATGGAGTAGCTTGGCAATAACCTGAGTTGACTGGTCCCTGTTAGGTATAGTAGGCAATTCAGAGAGCCAGAGGAGGGCTTGTCTGCATTTGTCCCTGCCCCACTGACAGCAACATGTTGCCTATATGAAATGGTGGCTTCCCCCTGCTTTCAAGTACCAATCCTTGAGCAAGGTGCTGGGTGCTAGCATAAATAGGCCAGCCCAGGCTGGCTAGTGAAAGATAGACATATAAACAAAAACATGCAGTAGAACATTGACAGAGCCAGACGAGGTGGCCATGAAGGCTTGCTTGGGAAGAGTCACCTGGGATCAATAGGACAGGAGTTCAAGCCTAAGCCTCCCACCTGGTGGGACAAGGTGGCCTCAGAAAAGTTAGGTGGTTCTTTTATTTGGTGTCAGCTTCTTTATCTATAAAATGAGGCTTCCTGTGCATGTGTGCATAAGACACTGTAAAGTGGAAGTGCCCATGAGCATGTACAAGACCAATCAGGCCTTGCAGAGGTGGGGAAAGCTACTCACCTTTCTCCAGGTGGCATGCTCACAGAGGCTTGAAAAGGAGTTTTTGGCCATCTCCCCTTTGTCAGGTATGGCCACCATCTGGCTCCTGCCTAAAACCGGAGGCCTACAACATAGGCCCTTTATGGTCTATGTTGATCTAAAACCCAGTAAGGGTCCAGGGTGGCTCTAGCCTGCCCCTCCCCTCTTTGAGCTCCAAGCTGTGACATCAGGGAGATGGTTCCCACTCACTAACCACTGACCCCTTGGGGTGGAGGTGGGGGCCAAGGGTGAGACATGTCTTTACTGATGTGGTAGCTTCCACAAGAGGAACCCAGAGCCCAGCTCTGGAGACTAGAGCCACATGGCACCCATGGAACTTATGAGAGTTTCCAGGAAAGCTGCTGTTAGTGCCTGGGAATTCCTGGCAAGGCAGATGTGTGCATTTCATTGGGTTTCCACCCAGCTGCCAGCTGTCTCTCCTGGCTGCCTAGGTCAAACACTCAGCATCAGAAATTTGCCAGAGGCTCAAGCTAGTAGAAATACTTTGGTCACACACACACACATTTATAAAGAGGGTTCCACTGGGGGCAAAAAAAAAAAAAAACATCTAAAATCCCAGGGCTGTTGAGTTTAGGTCTTGGTGACTTTTGAGATTAGAAAACTAAGTTATGGATTTTTTTTCTATGGGAGTTAAGACAATGGGTAAAGGAAACGTATTCAGAGAGGTTCAATAACTTTTCTTGAGGTCACACAGTCAAGATCCATGATTCTGGGTCTAGCCTGAATAACATAGTATCAAAGTGACACATCTATGCTCTCTCATGCACTTGAGAAGAAGACAGGGTAGACATCACCATCTTTATTATAGGCAGAGAAACTGAGACTCAGAAAGAGTTAAGTAACTGGCCTACATTCTCACAGCTAGCAAGTGAATCAACAGGACTAGAACCTGGGCTGTCCTTCTTCTGGTTCATTCATTCATTGACCCATTCAGCAAACATTTATTAAATGCCTAATATATGCTGGTTCTCTCCAGTATACCTTTCTGATTCTTATTTAGATAATCATAATTGTTAAAGGCAGGATGAAGCAAAAGAGCTTTGAGGCTCATTCCTGCCTCAAGATACTGTGAATCCACATGTTCCATTCCCTTTTGTGCCAGAGAACTTCCCTGAACTCTATATCATTCCTGATTTATTTTTCCATTTTTACTTCCACTCATCCTAAGTCTTTACCCCTTTCTTCCCTTGCTCTCACAGTTCTCCTCACCCTGCTCTGACCCCCCAGTCCCATGTAACAGTACCTCTGCCCCAGGTTATCCCCTTTGCTTCATAGGCCATATTTCTCTCTGCTTCTGTGGCTTACATGCAGCCCAGGGGACTGGCCTCTCAGCTCCTTCCAACCCTGAAGACCTGCAGGACCTCAGCAACCCAGTTCCACAGCTTCCCCCTTCCCCACTTTCTTCCCAATCCTTTTTCCTTGGTCTCCTCAGATTGGCCAGTGGCATGTGGCAGATGGACTCACCATGGACCGCCACCTCTATGCCTCCAACATGTCCAACAACCTCTTCAACACCACCCTGGTCGTCACCACCATTCTGGTAAGCAGGGTGCCTGTCAAGACTCCCAGCTGCAACTCCCAGGCTGCCTCTTCCAACTCTAGGTTACTCATGGGCTTCCCAGCAAACAGAGGATGAGAGCTCTAATCACAGCACCAAGACCAACTTATGGAAGTGTAGTTAAACTCAAGTTGCTATTTCATATGGAAATGACATTTGATGAGTTACAGAGCAGCTGGGGGAGAAGGATGGGGTGGGGAGATGGCAGTTTGTGAATGCCTCTTCCAGACAGTTGGGGAAGCTGTGCCTGGTCAAGGGAAGGGGGCCTATGACACAAGGTGAGAGAAGTCCACAGGACAGCCCCCTTCTCTCTTGTCACAGCCTACCTTGCTGGGTGCATATAGTGTACAAAATGCCCCCTTGTGGTGCACCTGAGGTCCAGTAAGTTTTCATGGCCTGTTTCTTTATTTTCAGCTAGTGAAGAAAACATTCTCAATTTATAGGGCCAGGAACCATCTTCATTTTATACTCAGTTTTCTTCAACAATTACCAGGCCCTTCTCCCCAGGTACCAGGCACTATGCTCATTCCTGAAGGCACAAAGATGAGTAAGACTCAGTCTCTAGCCTCAAAGAAGTTATAATTTAGTAGATGGCATCAGTCAGGTTCATTCATGGCCAAGGTATTCTTTATTGCCAAAAGCCTCATGTCTTAAAAGATTTGTCAGTTAAATCAAATGCATGTATTATGCAATAATTAGTTTGTTCCTCTTCCCAACCCTACTCCTTTAACTAATCAAAAGTATATTTCCCTGCCTGACACAGCATTTTATCAGCAGCAAATAACCACCGTTGCCAGTATTGATATAATTCTGGCCCAAAGCAGAGACTTGATGTCTTAGTTAGCCTGCTCAGCCTTATCATTGCTAAATGTGCAAGGTCTGCAAATATGTTGGTTTCTTTTAGGCTTTTTGAACTTATAAGAAGAGCTCAGGAACCTGCATCACTAACTTTGTGAACTCTTGGGGCCCAGGCCCTGGACTAGAATTATTGATGTTCTGTAAGTAGAGTGGGATAGGAGCCAGGAAGGAGGTATGCACCTGGCCCCTAGGGATTGAAGGGGAGAGGGCTCCCATCCCATTGGAGATGTCAGCAAACCCTTCAGAAAAGGGACATGGAAGATGGGCTTCAAAGGTAGGGAGACCTGACTCAAGGAGAGTATTGTCAGCAGTCAGGAGATGCTGAGAAGTGCAGGTTTTCCTAGGAAATGAGCATCAGCAGAGAGAGGTGAGCTATAAGGCCAATATAATTGTGTGATACTTGTTGGGGAGTTGCCATCCCAGGGATGAACACCTGCAGCCAAGCCCTTCCCTGAGTCCACATCTGTGCTTTTCACTGAGTGCTTAATTTCTGGAAGAGTCAGTCTGAGCTCAACTTATGTTCTACCTGGGATCAGGTACACCAAGTAAGACAGGAGGATGGTTGTGTGGAACCCTGGCTGTAGGAACAGGAGTTCTTAGAAATGAATTGGCATCAGAGGAGGAGATGGGATCCCAAGGACAGAAGAAGGGGTGGGAAAGCAGAGGGAGCACAGAAGAGCTCTTGAGCTGAGGGCAGCATGAGTGAAAGGCAGGGAGACTTGCCTCATGTCATTGACATGACAGTGGACTTGATCATGAATCATAACCTTTAACTTGGAGCTTCCTCTCTCTGATACATAACCTTCTACCTTCCCCTCTCCTACTGTAGCACATTCATAAAATTGCTCTTCCCTTACTCCCCTCATAACCTCTAAGCTGCCTGGGTCTCTATATTTCCTCACCCAGGAGTCCCTTCCGGCTGGAGCTCAGCAAACCAGAACTTAGCACTTCCCTCTCTTAGCTTCTGAAATTGTTTGCACCCGATGCCCAGAACCTCGTCTCATGCCTGTCCTCAAGTCCAGTTGTCCTCGCAATCCCTGCTCTCAATAGCTGATTTGTGTTCTGCTTCCTGACTTCCCTTGAGCCTCAGCAGTGCCTGTCTCTCACTCACTTCTTATCACCCCCTAAGCAGTTTTATCAAACAGTTTCATACATCCAGACTTCAAGCCCACCTGCTCCTACACAGCTCTGAGGGCTGGCATGCTCTCATATTTGGGCTCCTCCCCTCTTCTCTGTATCCACATCCATGCTCCTCACCTTACTCCAGGCTCACTTCCCAGCCTAATGCTCACCTTGACCCTGTCTCCTTCCACCAGATCCTGCAACCCTGTTGCACTAACCAGCACATATCTTTCTTCTTCAGTCTCTCCTTTTTGAAGGATTCCTCCCTTTCTACCTACAAATATACTCTGGTCCCTCCCATCCCAAGATGCTATCACCACCACCTTATCCACATCCTATTGCCCTTTCAGCTACCCACCAATTTAGGGAATCATGAATCATGGGTTTGGTGGGCCCTTGGGCATCCTCCAACCCTGTTCTTTGCTAGCTGCAAACTGAATCTCAGAGAGTGAAGTGGCTTGTAGCAGTTGGTGGAAAGATGGTCTGCCCACCTTCTTCTACTTCCTAACTTCTTAAAACACTGCTCCAATCTCACCCATACACATCTCATTCACTCCCAAATCCTTGCAGAGTTTGGCCACCCCCACTGACTTTTCCATGAAGGGTTGCCAGTGACAGAGGACCCAGATGCCCTGTCTGCCTTCTTGAAAGTTCTTCCTTCTTGACTTCCGAGACCTCATTTTTCTGATTTCCAGCTTCTCTGGTTGCTCTGCTTTGTCTTCTTCTATGGCTACTCTTTATTTTTCCTAAGATTGGGGTTTCCTAAGAGACCCCAATCAGGGTCTCTTCTTATCCTTCTAATCCTTCCTCAGTTCTTTCCCTCAATGGCTTCAGTATTCTGGACCTGCAATAATTACCTCCATACAGAAGCCTCCAGCCTCTGCCCCCAGTCCTTCCCTCACTCAGACATTTCTTCCTGGATAACCTACCAGCACTCAAATTCAACATGACCCAAAGCTTTTTCCCTTCCAAACCACCCATGGCAGTAGACACCATCCTCAGTTCTGTCTCTGGTTCCAGTACTCTGAGGACCCCTACCCTCTGTGTCCCACACCCAAGCTGTCATCAAGCTAGACCCTTTCTGTGTCCTTCCAGCACTCTGTAATCCAACCTGAGTCAAACTGTGGCGCAGGACCCAATATCTCAAATCAGGGGAGGTCTGTTCTCACTCCCAGTTGTTCTCTCCCTTGTACTTAATATTTTTTACATTCTTAAGTCTTTAAAAGTGTTGTTGCTTGTCTACTATATATGTGCAATGTACACTCACCTCATCCTGGCAGCCAAGGCCCATACTGACTCTAATTCATCTTTCTGAGTTTATTCTCCTGTCCCCACCCCTCTCCACCACTCACACTCCACTAAATGGGAAGACCCATTGTCCCCTGAGTAGCCCAAGCTTGATCTAACTCAGATTATGCCCTCCATCATGCCTTTCCCTTGCCCATGATGCCCTCCATCTGCATGATGTCCATCTGTCAGTGTTCTGTCATCTTCCAGAGTCCAGCTCCATTCCCATCTCCCCCGTGGAAACTCCTCTGGACACTCCACCCGAGAGACCTTCCCCACTTCCCAACACTCCTGGCTGGGCGAACTCTACCTTGTGTTGCAGTTGTTCATTACATGTTCTTACCTAGCCTGTTATATTCTCAGCATCCTTGTATCTCATAATGCTCAGTGACAGTTCTGTGTGCAATAAACAAAAGAAAGGGATGGGGTGGTGGTGGGATCAGGTGATAACCTTAAACAAGGTAGAGGGGCTTTGGTTTGATAGTCTGTACAATGGAACCCTTGTGCATTCCTGGTAAGAGAAGTGCCTAGAAGCTAGAGGAGGGGAGCTAATCACCACCTCCAAAGTAGCTCATTATCCAAGCCACTTCCTTTATTCTACCCCATGGTCTCCCTAACCTCCTGTGCCCTGGGTCCCCCATCACATGTGGCTGAGACACCAGGGCTAAGAGGAGAATGACAGCTGTCCAGTTTTGCTGCAGGAAAACCCATATTTAATGCTGAAGGGGAACCACCAGGAAATGGAAGGCAATGACCGCTACGAGGGTTTTTGTGTGGACATGCTCAAAGAGCTGGCAGAGATCCTCCGGTTCAACTACAAGATCCGTCTGGTTGGAGATGGTGTGTACGGCGTTCCCGAGGCCAATGGCACCTGGACAGGAATGGTTGGGGAGCTGATCACTAGGGTAAGGAAAGAGCAGGTGGTTTGGACTAAGGGGTGGGTTGGGGCGGGAGATGGAAGGGCATAAAGTTGTGCTGTATGCTTATGAATGCTCCATTTACTTAGGCCATTATTCATGCATTTTTCATTTATTTGTCTGTTCATTGTGCAATTCTTTACTGAGCTGGCACTGAGCTAGGCAGCAGTGAAAATTGTTGGTAAATATTTGACATCATGGTGTTTTCCCAGTCCAGTACCTGGAACAGGTAAGGGAGGCTTTGACCAATTCATGTGAATTAGAGAGTTTGGGTTCCATTTTTGGATAATCCAGGTGCTCTTTGTTTGTTCTGATTACTTTACTGCCATTAGCATGACTGGCAGGGCTTGGACAGGCCCTGAGAAAGTGTTGACCTTTGAGAGGGGCTGTCAGAGGATACACAGTTAAATAACAGGAGAAAAGGATCAACTGTCAGAGGAGTCAGTCAGAGTTACAGTTATTGTTACTTATATTATTTTCTGCTGCCATTCATGTGCTTCCACAGACCCTGGGCCAAGATGCTCAGGCTGTAGATTTTTACAGTGAATATGGATTAAAATACAGGTGAGCTTCTCAGAATATCAGTTATCTGTTAGGTTAGAGCAAAGATATAGAAAGTTCTTTCAGCGGGAAGTCTCTGTTTTTTCTGGATATACACTGTTTATAAAAATTAAATAGGTTATTGTTAATTCACAGCCCATATTTTCATAACTGAGTGTTTCTGGTCAGGATAGGTGATGGACACTCCACTGCAGAGATCCCAGACCTGAGTTCTGAGGGTGTGTACCTTGAGCCCACCCCTTGCCCTCTCTGTGGGTCCTGAGAGCAGGAGGAGTCCTGCTGCTCTCCAGCAACTAGCTTCCCAGATACTGTCAGCGGGCAGTGTGCTTTATGGAGGTGGTCACTGATTCTGTTTCAACTTATCTTTTAACTACTTCTTATTCCCGCTTTAAAAATGAGCCATCTAGAGCTTGGACAATTGACTCAAACCCACAAAGTTGTATGAGACTGGGCTGGGATTTGAACCCAGGTCTGTCTCACTCCAGAGCCCACATTCTTTCTGTCACAGTACACACCTCAGCTGGACTTTGATGTCACTAAGAAAGGTGCACATAAATCCAGGCCAGTCTGTCATTCCTTCCTCTTCCTCCTCCCTCCCTCCCTCACATCTCTTTCCCTTCCACCTCTGCTTTCTTTTTTTCTTTTCTTTTTTCTTTACTCACTTCCTTTTAACCCTTTACCTATACCAAAGTTGGACTATAAGATAACATCCTAGTATTGGTTGGGATATTGACTCAGCTGCCCGTGGCAGAGCCATGTGCAAGCTCTGCAGACCAGAACCCATGCCCTCAGAGCTGAGGAGGAGGGCACTCAGGAGCAGGAGCATGCCTGATGGCACAGCTTCTGCAGTGACCCAGCAGGTTGAACAGCAAGACTTTTTCGAGGACAGGGACTCGTTCACATGCTAGAGTGTGGAGGGAGCTGGGTCAGAAGTGGGGCCTTGCTTCAGGGAAAGGCTTGCCAGCAGAGGGCTGACCCAGACGCAGCCTTCTCTGTCTCCCAGGGCGGGAGGGAGGAAACCCGCCTTCATACTGCATGTGCTCTGGTGTGAGGCTCTATCCACATAGAGGGTTTCTTCCTGCAAGGACACCTTTAATTTGCCAAGCCACGTGCCCACTAGGTCTGCTTGGAGGATCCATTCTTAAAATTTATATAATGGCCCAACTGCACTTTAAATAAGGCCTGTTGTATAAAAATAATTAGACTATAGTCTGTGCTATATGCCAAATGGAATCCCTGACACAAGTTTATGGGAATACAGAGAAAGAAAGAAATAGTTCAGCTCCAGAGGGACAGGCATGGCTTTGGAGCAGAGTTACTGACACTCATAACTACTGTTTATTTAGTGCCTACTACTTGCCAGGTATTTATATGCATCATTTCTTCTCCAGCAACAATCCTATGAGATAAACACTGTTATTCACATTTTATAATAATGAAGCTGAGATTAACTTCAGCTTAACAGAAAAGCTAAGTAGGGGTCACACAACTGTCAAGTGATTGATCTGGAATTCAAAGCCAAACCTGTCTGATGACAAAGTCCATGGTCACTCTCATACACTGTGGTGCCTCTAGGAAAAGAAACAGTCAGGTTGGCCTTTGATGGACAAGCAGGCATTATTTGATAAGCACCAAGGGGTGAAGGGTACAGGCAGAGAGCTGTGTGGACAGACATGGAGCCTGCAGGATGTAACAGGTTTAAGGCATGTGCATTGTGCGATGTGGCCACATCAGAGGTGTTAGGAAAGTCAGGAGCTTGAGGCAATGCTGCAAAGGCAATTTATAGCCCAGCTTGTAAAAATCATTGTAAGGAGTTTGGACTGTACTTTGAAGATAGGAGGGAGTTACTGGAGTTGTTAAGCAGGAGAATGATATGATTAGATCTTTGGTGTGGAAGTAAACACTCGAGCAGAAGTTCTCAAAGTGTGGTCCTTGGACCAGCAGCAGCATTGTCCCCAGTACTCGCCAGAAACTCTGGGAGTGGGGGGAAGTGATCTGCATTCTAACAGGCTGGTTCTGATACCAGTTTACGAAGGACTGGTGAGTAGTTCAAATGAAGATTTGAATGACAGTAATAGCATTAGGACTTGAGTGGCAGTAATAGGTTAACAGGCAATTCATGGATGGGCTTGGTTAATAAACAGGGAGTGACAAGACAAGGAGGGAGAGGGAAGGCTCCTGGCCTAGTTTTGGTGACAGTTTGCCAGTCAGCTTATGCCCAGAGAAACAGTGCATGGAAAAGAGGAGCTATAGATGGCCAGTGTGAGGAGCGCAGGATGTGGACGTGAAGCTCCTGCAGGACTCAGAGGTGCGTAAGAGTACAGTAAGTCATGGGTAAGCAAAGCCAGCAAGAAGAAGGAGCTGGGCCCAAGCCCTATTTGGGACTCATCAGGAGATAGGAGCTGATGCCCTGGGAGGACTGGCTGTGCCCCGACGACCCACCCCATCCTCATACCTGGCTCTCCCTGCTCTGCTGGATATCCACCATGTGGGCTTGGACAAGTCACCCAGCATTTCTGACCCCCATGTCTTCATCCTCATAGTGGAAACTAGAGCACCCTCCCCAGGTCCTCGTGAGCCATCAATGACCTCTAGTAAATTTGTGAAATGTGCCAGGTATGCAGTGACTCTCAAGGGTGTTGCCCTCTCCTCTCCATCTCCCATTTCTACACCTGCCTCTCCACGGCAGGCTCTGCTTGCACCTCCTCTCCAGGCCTGAAGCTCAGATCCTCAGCCTTCCCAACCTCTGTTTTCAAACATGCACCATGTACATGCCTGCTGACTCCTGTGAGATGAGTTCATCCAGGGCCAGGTCCTCCCCACTCCCAGGCTGCCTGGGTGAGCTCCTCCTTGCCCCATCATGTCTGGAGAATGCAAAAGTGTGCCTGACCCATGTGTCCAGGGATGCATGTGCAGTGGGAAGGTCCAGCAGCATTCTAAATGTTCTGTGTGGTGGTGGTGAGCTGAAATGCTGTTCTCATTCTCCCTTCTTGCCCTCTGCAGGAAAGGGACAAAGGAGCAGACATTCACTCTGGACAAAGGGTCTCTGGGCCACCTCTTGGGGAAGAAGGCACTTTTGCCTTCTGTTAGGTTGGTAGCAGTGGTAGCCAATCCATTTGTCCTCTTGGGATTAAAGAAAAATACCCTGAATTGAAAGTGAGGGTCTGTTCCTAAACCTTAAGGTAGTAGCGGAATCTTCCTGGGATACCATTTGTTCACTCGTTAAGTGTGCAAAAGCATTTCCCACATATTCTGCCTTGCATCAGCCACGAGTTCACCAATATCCTTATAATCCAGCAACTAATCAAGAGCCCACAAGGCCCTGCCTCTCCTGTCAGTCAACTCTCACACTCTCTGCTGTGTCCCCACTGGTCTTCTCTTGGTTTCTTGAACATAGCATGCTCCGTTCCAATGTAGGACCATTACATTTGCCCTTCCTCCTGTCAGAAACCAATTTCCCCAAGTCTCCAATCTACTATTTCCAACTCATCACCTAGATCTAAGCCAGATGTCACCTCTTTTGAGAAGAATTCTTTCTCTGCTACCCCAAAGGACCTTCATCTCTCCTGGTCACTCTCTAACACATTGCTTTGTTGTATTCTCTTCAAAGAAATGATCACCGTCTATAATCATTTTCTTATTATGGCACTATTTGTTTATTGCCCATCTCCCTTCTCTGGAATGTAAATTCACTGAGATCAGGAACTACATTTGTCCTGTTTATCCCTATACTGGTAGCAGGTGAAATAGTCCCCAGCATACAAAAGCACTCAGTAATTATGGGATGGATAGATGGATGGATGGATGGATGGATAGATGGATGGATGGAAGTCATGCTATGAAAGCACATGTAAAAAAATTACTAACCTTTACAGTCCTTGACCTCAAGAAATGTAGAGCCTGGACAGACAAACTCAATGCAGAGACTTGGTTGTTGGTTTTCAGATGATCCCTTTGACTGGTAAGAAGGAAAGCCCACCAGTGGCCCAGAGGTCCGGGTGCATTTAGCAGGTTGAGCCTTCCAGAAAGGATGTTTTCTCTGGGGCTGCCCTTCTGCTGCAGCCATGGGGACTGAGCATGCTTCCTGAAAATCCCTGCCTCCCCTTCCTAGGCTCTGCCTTCCCCAGCAACCCACAGCTGGGCCTTGGCTCAACTCCACCCACTTCCCACACCAATTTGTCTTGAGGGGAAAAGAATGTAAGCCACTTCATCCCTCTTTCCTCTCCCTATTGGTTAGAAATGTCCAGGATTAGCTGGCTGACTCTAAAATTAACCCCCATTCTTCTAATTTGTTCCCAAGCCCCAGATGCACCTCTCTTCACTCTTTAAGCTAGTTGACCTAACAGGGTATCTGCTTAGCCCCCGCCACACATGCATTCTCCAACTGCCATGGAGTAAACCTTCCCCCATTGTGCTTGCTGGCTGTATTTTCTTGAGTGTGTCTGTTGGTGGGGAAGAGTGAAAACAGCCTGAACATATGCAGCAAGCACCCATGTCACCTGTCCGGATTTCTGCGTCACCTCACCTGAGACTCCCATGCACTGTGCTCAACCCCTTCTGGCTCTGCCTGCTGACCTTTGCCACTCTTGGCTACAAATTGCTCTAAAGATAGCAATGGGCACTATTTTTTAAGCACTTACTCCATGCCAGATACAACACTAATAGTGGCTTTGCAAATATTTTCTAATCTTTAAAGAATCTTACAAGGAAAAGCATCATTACCCCCATTTTATAGATTGGCAAACTGAGGCTCTGAGGTTAACTTTCCAAGATCACGTGGCTGAGAAGTGTGGGTTTCAAGCTCCAAACTCAGATGGGTTCACAGGGTATCCTCCTAACTACTGTGCACAGGTGTTTTGAGCGCACACTGTGCTTTGCTTTCCTGGCAGCACCTCAGTCATCAAACCCTGTTGCTGTGCACCTGCCCCCCTACCCCAGCAGGTGGATCCTGCTCACCCTGTGCCTTCTTGTGAAGAACTAGCCCTCCTTAAAAGAATCTGAATGGAACAGTTCTCTGTGTTCTGGCTATCCCTCACTCACGAAAATGAATTTGCACCAAAAGGTCTTACAGTGTTCAATTTGCTTATTGTCATGCCTTGGCCTCTGTCTCTCAGTTCCTGGCCAGAATCATTATATACTTCTGGAGGCTTATTCACAGACTGTTATTCTTGCCTTCCTACAGCTTGTCAGGAGCAATGACATCCCACCACTTCTCAGCACCAGAGCCAGGCTGGCTCAGTCTTGCCAGCGGCCACATTGGCAGCTACGGAGGCAGCCCTCTGGGAGCCCTGCTCTGCTCCACCCTTCCCAGAACCTGTGGGATCATTTCTTATCTTCTGCAACTCTCAGATAGGCTCCCTTGCTTGATGACAGACTCTTGCTCCAGCTGTGTCTACACGTGCAATTTAGGCAACAAAACAAAAGCTTAGATCTTTTTAAATGTCAGTATTTGGTTCATTCAATTAATTTGGGCTGCTTGGACACTACCAACTCCTGCCAAATGGATCTCTTATCCAAACCCAGGAGACACCCTGAGCAGAACTTCTATGTCCTGAATGGCAGAAGGATGGTCCACTGGGGGCCTGTCTGGCTGCCAGGAGGTGGTGAACAACAGGAAGTAGGCAAGAAATCAAAACAAAGGTGGGTGTGGTCAGGAATCACAGCCAATGGGGAATCTGGTGTCACTCTGGCCAACAGCAAATGGGAATCAGAAGGAACGAGTCAGGTAGAAGGGCTTGGCCTTCGAAAACCCACCAGCAGGATGGTGCAGCCCAAAACAGAGGCTGGGCCTCTGGGGTTTTGAGGGAAGGGACAGAGGACAGAAGCAGGATCCAAGAATCAGGAACAGCACAATCATAGAGATGTCAGTAAACCCTAACTGAGCAGTAAGCATTGACTTGGTGTTAGGCCTTCACATTAACTCACTTAATCCTTATAACAGCCCATGAAGCTGTTACTGCTCATACTTTACTCATAAGAAAATGGGTTCAGAGATCCTAAGTGACCTGCACAAGGTCGCTCAGTGAGCAAGAGACACTTAAACACAAGGCCTGTGACAGCTGTCTGACACAACACACTGTGAGGACATCTCTGTTGAACCTGGGATAGACTCATTTCCCTCTGCCCTGGATGGATTTAAGGTGGGGGCTAGCAAGTGCTGGAGGTCAGCTCTTTGAAAATATGCCTGGAAAGGAGAATGACACCTGCCGCAAGAGCCTACTTCACCCTGGCCCAGTTTGATGAGAGAGTGGCTAGATGAAACAAACATTTCTTTTGTATAACTTTTTCAAAATAGAAACTTAATGTTTGCTTCTAGACTTTATTGATATGAAATTTAAAAAAAAACATTTTTGATTATGCTATTGTAGTTGACTTTCCCCATTGGCACCCCTGCACCCAGCACCCCCCACTCCCTTAAGCAATCCCCCCACCACTGTTCATGTCCATGGGTCATGCATATAAGTTCTTTGGTTACTCCATGTCCTTCACTGTACTCTACATCCCCATCACTATTCTGTGACTACCTATTTGATCTTCTTAATCCCCTCACCTCTTCAGCCATTCCCCCACACTCCCCTCTCATCTGGCAACTTTCAGGTAATTAACTGCTTTTCTCTTGCTGCTTTTAATAGTCTCTCTTTATCTTTAACCTTTGGCATTTTAATTATGATGTATATCTCCTTTGGCAATGGAGAGGGGCAGGTTTATACATGGGAAGATGAGAAGGAAGTTTGTCAGAGGAGGTAAACTGTGACTAGACCTTCAAGAGTAGGTGGAATAGCTGGTTGGACAGTGGAGGAAATGGCACACTGGAGTTATGGCTA
The DNA here is from genome assembly GCF_014824575.4 of Sturnira hondurensis. Classification (NCBI taxonomy): domain Eukaryota; kingdom Metazoa; phylum Chordata; class Mammalia; order Chiroptera; family Phyllostomidae; genus Sturnira; species Sturnira hondurensis. The sequence continues at coordinate 3,253,014 of NW_028092815.1, read as the reverse complement.
TAAGAAAGTACAAAGTGTGCTTGACAGATAGATGACTAGAATGTCAGAGGGCCCTCCAGGGGGAATGCTGGGAAGTGAGGCTGAACCCACAGGACCGGACACACTATCAGAGCTTGACCCCCAGGCTGAGTTCTGGACAGGTGGGGAGCCTGGATAATTTTTTAAGAGGGAAGTCAGGTATAAGTGTCATTGTATAGAAATGAATTTTATTAGAAAAAGAATATTAATAGACACCATCAACTTAGCACTTATGTATTACCAGGTGTTGTGCTTAGTCTGTTACCTCATTTATCTTCCTAACAACCCAAGTTGATGACTGTCTTGCCCATTTTACAGATGGCAAAACTGAGCTTGGAGAGGATGTGGAGCCTACCCTCAAGTCTGGCAGGGCTAGACTTGAGCTCACTTTGGTTTGGTGCCAGTGAGGCAGAGCAATGTCATCACAAGACAGAACAGTGGAGGAAGGGAGAGCTGTGTCCTTGACATTGGCCTCATTCAGGAGGGCCAGGCAGGGGCTGAGGGAATGGTCAGCTAGATGTTCAGCAAGATAAGGGCTAGATAGCATCCCTGAGACACTGTATCCCAGAGATCACTGCCAACCAGCTGGGTGACATGGTGGAGTGGTAGCATAGGTACCAGACTGTCCTGAGTGCAGTGGCATCGACAGCGAGGCTGTGAGAGTAAAATGAAGATGCTTCTTTCTCGCCTCCCTTCAGTCTTTTTCTTCAGAGAGCCCACTGAATTCATTGCAGGTTGAGAATGTAGCCTCTCTCCCAAACTGCCCAGATTTGAATTCTACTGTGCCACTTATTTTATGTGAAACCTTCGGCAAGTTCCTTAGCATCTTTGTGCCTCATTTTCCTGATCTGTAAAATGGGGATTGTAATGGCAACTTAGCTCATAGAGGTACTGTGAGCACTGAGTGAGGTAAAGTGCTTACTTACTTCAGTGCCAGACACATAGAAGGGCTACAGGTGTGAGTTGTGTGAGTATCACAGCCTTGATCCTGCATAGCATCCATTACTTAGATACTTCAGGGTCTTCTAATTGCTCTTCAAGGTGTGCATGCACCTTCCCCCAAGCTCACCTATCACACACTTTTGGGCCCTGTCTGTCCTGCCTTCTAGACTTCTTCCAGCCCCCAAGATGCACTATGCTACTTCATGCCTTGGGGCTCATCCCAGGCCTCATCACAGGTAAATCATGTTCTGGTGAGGGAGTATCATCCTGGGAAAGCCCTGTGGAACTCTTAGGCTCTGTCAGCACCCTGGTCTGCCTTCTTGGAGTGCTATGAATGACTCCCTTATAACATTCATTATAGCTGTCATTTTACAAAGATTTTCTTGACCATCAGATGACTGTGTGCCTCCCCAGTGGACTGTAAGCTCTTTGCTCACAGGGCTCATGACTGCTCAGTCCTGGACCCTTATGCACCCCCCAGAGTGGGCCAGAGAATCAGTAAAGAGTGGTGAGGAGGAGAGAATTGGGGAGGGGCAGGGGGTTCTGCCCCTGGTCAGACAGTCCCAGAACCCAGGGCATAGTGCTTTTAGGGACCCCTGGTGAGCTCAGTGACCCCATGTCACTCTCAGCTAGATACAGTGATCCCTCACCTATCTTGGGAGTTACATTCCAGAGACCCCCACGATAGGTGAAAATCTGAGAAGCAGCAGAGTTATATTTATTTTATTATTTATATATATTCTAAGGCTTTATAAACCCTTCCCACACTCTTATAAACCTTTCCCACTCTCTTATTAACCTTTCCCACACTCTTATAAACACTTCATATGCTCTTAAACACTTTTTACACTCTTAAACCTACATAATTTTAACAACACATAAAATTCTATATGGGCACTCACCAGTGAAGTGTACTACAACCTGAATGATGAAGACCATGAATTATGTAGCTGTGCAGTACTGATGGCAATGAAGGTGATGACGATGAGATGAATGTACTGCACAGACAAGAAGAGCATCACAGCTCTTCTGAAGGCACCACTGCATCAGGTGCTTCATCCAGTGGTGCAGTGTCTTTGCCCTGGGTGGTAACTTCTATTTCCGCTAAAGGCATAGGCGTAACTGATTTCTTCATCAGAGCGATGAACGTAGTTATGGGGAGTTGCTGGGCTGCTTTTTATCCGCAGAGGCAGCTGCTCCTTGCAGAGAAACACTCCTGTGTTTAAAGTGTCTCCAAAATTTGTCATACCAGCCTTTGCTGGCACTGAATGGGGTTGGTCTGGTGGGAGAAGCACTCAACGGTACTGCTTCTGTGTCGTTGTCCTCATCTTCATCCTCGTCACTGTCGTGAACGTCCCTGCTTTCTACAAAACTATCATAAAGTTTCTTGGCTTTCATCTGGATGGTGTTGGTATCCAATGAGATATTCTTCTTCCTGCAGTCATTTATCCACAGGGCCAATGCAGACTCCATCCTCACAGTGGCCTTATTGTGGGAAGTGACCACCCTCTTTGCAGTCTCGTTAAAAGTCATTGTTGCCATAGACATAATATTCTTCTCGTCTTTGTTTATGTAGCAAACAGTAGATTCGTTGATCCTGTGATGGCGGCCTGCAGCCGCGTAGCTTTTGCCTTCCTTTAACATGTTGAGAAGTTCCACCTTTTCTTTGATGGTACGCATATTCCTCGGGTGCTAGGGTTCACTGCCAGAAGCCTTAGAAGGTGCAGAACGTTTGGGTGGCATCGTAGGGCTTGAAATAAATTCAAACTTTTATGAAAATTTCACAAAAACACAGCACAGCAGAACAACACTGTGCGCAGTATGGATGTAAGTGGATGTAAAGTGGACAAGGAGAGATGCTGAATGTATGGGTGAAGCGCAGGAGAGCAAACAGACGATAACTCAAGAGTTTGCTGCTAATACCCTGGGGTGCATTAAAGCCAAGGTAGTTAATGACTGTTCTATACCAAGTCAATTAAACATGAAAAACATCCACAAAACCTCCCCAGTTTCTTTTAGCTTGTCACTGCCCTTTTCCATCTCACCCCTGCCTCCCTTGTCCCAAATTCACTGTTGGCTAGAGACAAAGGAAAGCAAGACAGGCTGGGGGCAGTGACCCTGCAGTGTCCACATGGGACAGCTTTGCTGTTTGTCCTGGTTTGGGGAGTTATCTATTTGTGAATAGACAGAAGTGCCTTGTCGGAGCTTGGGGCAAATTCTCTCTGGGTGCGTGGTCATTCTGTGTGTACCCAGGGAAGGGTCCTTCTTGGATTCTGCTCATTCTCAGCTTTCTTTCCATTTGGAATTGCTTTACCACAATGTCATTGTAGGCAAACTTTTTTAAACTTGTGGAAATATTTTCAAATTTCAATCAAAGTTCGCCTTTGTGGAGGAAAGCTGAGTGTAGGGAAACAAACTTGAGGCTAGAGTTGTTACTTTGGTTAATTGATTTGGAGAAAGGACTGGATGCCATGTTTACCTCCTACTCATATTATCAGTTTTGGTTTTCCTAATATCTTCAATTCCTTCATTCCAACCAATTTTATTTTTGTCTCTTTCACCTCTCAAGGTTTGAGCAAGGTTGGGCTATCAATTTGCCATCAACCACACGCAGGACTGACATGGCACCTGCTGGGCCTTTGTGGTTGACTGAACTCCAGTCAATGTCATTGAAGGGAGGAGGTTCTGAAAGGCCCGGACTGCCCTCCAGAGAGGCCCTAGATGCAGTTGTGAACAATCTTCTAGTCAAACCTACTTTCTGACCCAAGGGTTGATTCACTTGATAGCAGTGATCAATGCTGTCTTGCAGAAACACTGAATGAGCACATTTAAAATTATTTATATTAAAAATCTCATATCTGCACTCTAGTTTCTTTTCAGCCAATCTCACTCTATAAAGCTCCAAGTTTGTTAATCTATGCTAATGACCTGGCTACTTTAGCCAATGGAACATGAATTGGGAGTGGAGGACTGGGGGGGAGATGTAAAAAGAGATGACCTTTGACTTATTATACGTCATAAACTCCCTTGTGTTTAAAATGAGGGCCAACATGCCTATCTCCCTGCTTTTCTTCAGTGATTTGGGCAGAATTATGTGTGTATATTCTTTCAGAACTGATTGCCTATTTATAGATTTTGGACACTTCACTTTTCCATATTTCTTTCTTCATATTTTGCATTAACTGATCATCCACCATAATTAGAAGGAATTAAAGAAGCTTAAATGTGAACCTATGACAGCTAATCCATGATACATACCTAGCTTATAAAACATGGTCTCTAAGCACTAGTGAAGTCAAACTACCTGCACAAGTTGTTGCAAATACAGATTCCTGGGTCCTACCACCAGAGTCTACAGGAGCCTGGAATGAGGCTCAGGAATTCTCATCTTAATTAAGCCCTTCAGGTGATTTTGATGCAGGTGGTCATAGACTATATTTTGAGAATCATGGTGAGAGTTGCTGGGAAGAATCCTAACACTCTGTGAATCCTACATCCTTGGGCAAGGGCCTAGGCTAAGGAAGCCTAGGAAAGTAAAGTGACCAGACCACATCAGTCAATCAGTGCAGAGTGTGGACTAGAACTGAAAGTCAGCTCTAGGCTTTTCCCACCACTCCATTTATGGTGGAGCAGACCAATTAGAAGTGAGCTTGCTTTGCAATTAGATGGAGTTAAGTTAGATGTAAGAACCTCCTGACAGAGGGAATCATTGAAGAAGCCTGTACCATCCTTTCCTAGAGGGCCTTCATTCAAGACAGATTCCTCAGATGTGGGTACTTGTAGTGCAATGTGGAGGCAGGAGAAAGGAAAGAAACATCTTCAGAACAAATTCTGGTGATTTTGCATGAACAGGACCACAGACTCTTCTTTTGGTTCTGTCGTGGCACCTACTTTTAATGTCAACAGCAACATAAGTGGCCAGTTGTCCAGGAGCCCCAAGGTTCAGTCTCAGCTCTGACAAGGACAAGCTTTGTGACATTGGGCCACTTGCTCAAGTTCTTGGTCTCCATTTCCTCAACAAGAAACAAATGGGTTGTTTTAGATTGTTTCAATTTCTGTGGCTCCATCATTTTTATCTTTTATGTTAACCACACCCCCCCCCATTAAAGTGTCTTATACAGCATAAGATCTCAGTGAAGTTTTACTAACTAAACAAGTTGATAAGTTGAATGAAAAGCTACTCAATGTTGAGAATCCAGGAAACCTACCCACCAGTTTTCCCCTTTGAGCCCTTTGCTCTAGGACATTTGAGTCTACCCCTGAATAGTCTGTAGTGATCCTTCCTGCCTTTTATACTTATTTAGCATTTAGAGAGGTCTAACCTCAAATGAATATTAGTGACCATTCAGACCTTGCTATAACTACTTAGAGTCATCCCTGTTGCAGAGAAGTCAGACCTGAGTAACATCTCCCCAGCAGTGAGGTGCCCCATCCCATGTGGCCATTGCACTGATGGGCTCTCTCTACCTCTTTCAGAAAGCAGACCTGGCTGTGGCAGGACTCACCATCACTGCTGAACGGGAGAAGGTGATTGATTTCTCGAAGCCATTCATGACTCTGGGAATTAGCATTCTTTACCGAGTTCACATGGTAAGCCTTTATGTCATTAATCCTATTTGCATGCAGACACCAAGTTATGTGGTAATAAAGAATGGCTTGTGGAAATACTTAGATTTAGGCACTTAAATGCAAATGTGCTGGGCTATCATTTGTCCCCTCAGCTGCACTTTTGCAAACACGTGAATGGAAAAGTCTCACCCATGAGCTTTCCCCTAAAAATTGCTTCTGCCCCACTGAACAGTGATTGTTCAATCCTTGGCACATAGTGTGTCAGTGGGTGATTGGCCCTGTTGGTCACTCTGTCTCCTCTTAGGGGACAGGGCCCACAGCACGGATAAGTGCCCCAGCCCTGTTCCAGACTTCCCTGATCCTCAATTCCACTTCTGCTTGCTCTGAGTTTTGCTTCTGGTGAGAGAATAGAGACTCACTTCTGATTATGTGTACAAGTGATTAAAGAGCAAACAATTTAATGTTACTTATCTCTGGCACATCCCGTCTTCTGCATATTTCAAAAAAAAAAGATGTCTCTGGTTAGGTTGTTTGTGAAACCACACCAATGGACAGCAGAGGATGGACATGAGACCATGGTAGACCAGTTGGTGGAGGTTGTGGAATGGAAGAGTACCTTGGAGGTGCCTCAGACACAAAGTGAACAATATTACATTGCCAGCACCTAGTTTACTTTGTCCCATTTTTGTAGTGAGCTAGAAGAACCTTTTTCTAATCTTTTTTTCCAAATTGGCTCTAGTGCGTAGCTATTGTATGGATTTTCTAATACTGAAGTCATTATACATGTCTGAGGTCATGTGGCATATTCCAATATATAAGCTGGAAGGGCAAGGCTGCCCAGCAGAGAGTTCTCCCAAATTCCAACTCTAGAAAAGGGGAGACCAATATTCTCAGCCCCAGCCCAAACCCACATAGCAGACAGCTGCTAAGGCATTAGAAACTGGCACATTTCTCCAAGAGGAGGGTTTTCCATCACAGCCACTAGGCAGCTCAGAAGAGCACTGGTTTGCATAAGGCTTTTGTCTGATTATGGCCCAGCTTGGGAGAGGAGGCCAAATCATCTGGAAGAACAGAACATCCAAATCCCAAGCCTCCCAGACAGAGACAGAAAGAAATATGAGATGTGGTCATAGTCCTTGTTGACAATGTTGTGGGTGTGTCTCTTTGGATCAGGGGGATTTCTTCATTTCTCCTCTTTCCATGATGATGATAGCACCCATCCACTGAGCACCTCCTCTGTGCCAGACACTCTTTCAGGCACCTGTGATGTCAGCTGTTGTTATGGGTTGAATTGTGTCCCCTCAAAAGATATGTTCAAGTTCTAACCCCCAGGACCCATGAGCATGATCTTATTGGGAAATAGAATCTTTGCATATGTAATTAAGCTAAAATGAGGTTATATTGATTAGAGTGGGTCCTAATACAATGACTGGTGGCTTCATAAAAAGGGAAATTTGGACACTGACATACACGGGGAAGGACTATGTGAATTTGGAGACAGAGATTGGAGTGATGCAGCTATAAGGCAAAAAATGCCAAGGTTTGCCAGCAACCACCATAAACTGGAAGAGACAAGGAAGGATTCTCCCCTAAAGACTTCAGAGAACGCATGGCCCTACTGACACCTTGATTTTGACTTTCTAGTCTCCAGAAATGTGAGACAATACATTTCTGTTACTTTGGGCCACCCAGCATCCCTAGGAAACTGCAACAATAAAGTTGTTGCTCTATTTTAGAAATGAGGAAACAGGTACAATCAGTTTTAAAAATCTGAACAAGACCCCTTACCAATAAGTGAAAGAGAAGCATTAAAACCCGGAATGATGTGATCTGAGCCCGTGTTCTCCAAATAACTCCAGGCCTCCACCTCCATTCATGTGATTTTTGAAGAATTGTCCTGTAGACCCTTTTTCATTTGGTCCTCAGGACTGTTCTCTGAGGAGGAAGGGGCAAGGATTATAATTCCTATCATAGAGATAAGAAGCCAAAGTCATACATGGAGCTAACACAGGATGGGGCCTAGAATCCAGGTGGTGCAGCTCTCAGGACATCTCTCTCACCATAGTTACACCTGGCAGTGCTCCTAGGTGGTATTCCAGGTAGCACTGTTTCCTAAGCCCACCCACCATCCTCCAGCAACTGAGCCCTGAGGGAGAACCCACAAGGAAGTGGAGACACGTGGCCTTTGAGGCCAGGCCATACAACTAGGCTACCGCCTTAATTTCTTGATTAATACCAAGGAAACTAGAGCCCCACTCATGACCCAGTGAACCATGAGGAACCATGTGGGTGAAGGCACCTGCTACCGCATGTTTCCATTTCCTGTGGCCATCTGCTGCGAGGCTACACACACCACCCAGGGTACCACTGTATCAATTCTGACCAGAGCTGAATTTCAATTGACCAGCCCTCTGGACAGCCCACATTGTACTTACCAAATATTTTCTACCACCTGCACACCTATCACTATAATAGTTCCCTTACATTAGCTCCTGTGGTATGAAGTGTTGTGTCAGCATGGAGAGGCAATGGTGCCCAGATATTTGGTCAACAGCTAATGTAGCTGTTGCTGTGATTTTTATAGATGTGATTAGCATTAATGATCAGTAGACTTTAAGTAAAGGAGATTACCTTGGTAACATGAATGGGCCTCATTCAATCATTTGAAGGCCTTCAGAGCAAAAGTAGGTTACCCAAAGGAGAAGCTAATTCTACTTCAAAACTGTCACATAGAAAATCTGTCTGAGTTTCTAGCCTGCTAGCCTGCCATTACAGATTTTCGATCTACCATCAAACACAATCACATGAGACAATTCCTTAAAATAAATCTCTTTACAAATCCATACACATATGCACACACCCCACTGGTTCTTTCTTTCTGAAGAACCCTAATACATTTTCTCCATCTGGTCAGGATTCCTCCCCCTCTTCTACCCCCCATACTGGGCATCAGTGTGTCACACAGCCACTCTGATCTGATTGACAACGGGGCCACCCTGAGCAAAGACTGAGTGCTGCCATGAGCAGTGTACACTGAGCAGAACTGACAGTTTACGCATTTATTCAACAAATATTTACTCAGTGCATCTTTCTGTGTGTGAGTCAGTGTGCTCAGAAAGTACCCAAAGGTCAGCTAGTGAGAGAACAATTCCATACCAGGTAGGAAACCTGGTGAGAACAAATTTGAGATGAAACCAAAGAGGCAAAGAGGAAGAGCTAATGGTGAAGGATAGCCTGGCAGAGTCCACCATAAGAGCCTAAATATAATGTTACATAGAGAAGTCGTCTCTAATACACTAGTGTTACATTAATGATATTAAAAGTTGAATTCTGTGTGTTTGTGAATTCTCTCTAGCTAATAGTTATCTGTAAACAAAAATATACTTAATTTTATTTATAATCATTAAGGACCCAGAATGTCTATCTTAGTTCTGTGTCTATGACGTCAACTCTATCATGAGTGATTGGTACCAAAAAGTAATCAAATCTATGTGCAAAAGGCAAAACAATCAACCTCAAGTGTAAATGACCAGTGAAGATTTACTACAGAGCCCTCCGAAATAACAAGTGGTAGCAGATATGTCTCTGAAGTTTAAAGATAACCAGAAATCATTTGTGAATTATCAGAACTCTATGATTTTCTAGGCTTTTTCATGAATGTGGATCATCATGAGTTTATTATGGGGTACTTTTACTCTTCCCTACCTTGGGTATAGACTCTGTTTCTGCTTATGCAGAAATCAGGACCACAATCAGAAGAATGTTTTCCTCTTTTTATCACTTACTCCCTGCCACTCTGAGGCTGGCTAGGGATTCTGGCGTTGGCATTTGTTACAGCTGATCCCTCCCACTTGTTAAAACTCTCCCCATTCCTAGCATTTAAATAATTTTCTTCTGCTGACTCACCATCTGGTTAATCTGACCCACTCCCAAATCTGTGAATCTAACCTTGGCTGTCCCCCAGTAGCATATTTCTAACACATTACTAGACATGTCCATCTGAATGTCTTATAGGAGCCTCAAATACAGTGCCTCAACTGCATTAAAAGTATTTCTCCCCATCTCAGATAGTGGTATCTCCATCCAGTTATCTGAGCCATCCTTCACTTCCCTTACTATGCATGTTCAACTGGTCACTTCCTTCCTAAATTGTTTTCAAATATATGGGGGTAGCAAAAGTAGGTTTACAGTTGTTCATGTGGAAAAGACATTCAGGTTGTGATTATTACAAAAAAGAATAAATCCTGTGTTTCATGTACTCACAACTGAAAAGCTACTTTTGTGCACCTCTGTACTGTCCCCACCCAATCTATCTTTGTTCAGACTCTCTTCATCTCTAACCTGTACAGCTGCTATGCCAGTGGCCTGTATCCTCTCTGAGGTCAGGGCATTTCTTTTTGTTGCCATGTCCCCATCAGTGGGCCACAGTCATAAGCATGCACATAGAAGCAATAGAGTGAAAATCATGGATTCTGGAGCTAGATTGCATGGGTTTGTGCCCAAATCTGACACTAATTGCATGTAACATGTTTCTCAGTTTCTAAATCTATAAAAATAGTTTGTCATACAAGTTTAATGTAGATATATATGTAATGCATATATAGAGCTGTCATATACAATAAAGCTATTGTATTTAATAAATGTCAATTGTTCCCACCTGTAATCCATTCTCAATTCATACTGCAGCTTGGGAGTTGTTTTCAATTTATTTTAATTTTTTTTTACAAATGTAATCACACTAATCTCTTATTTAAAATCACTCACTGGCTGCCCATCAAGTACAGCTTCCTGGCATGGACAATGAAGACAACCACTCCTGTCCCCTTTCCAGTTCTTCCCTTGCAGGCACCTTCACCCTATCGTGCTGCTTGCCCATCATGTCAATCACTCCTGCCTCCTTATGCAGGTTCGTGCTCATCTTCTTGCCTCTCAACCATCTAACAAACTCTTCCTTAGTTTTTAATACCAGCTCAAATGTCACTGGCCTTTGATGTGACTCAGCTAGATGGAGTGATTGCTTCATTCTCTGAGCTTCTTTCCTCAACTTACCTCTACAACAGTATTTATCTATTGCATTATATTACCCTTTGGTTCTCTCTCTTGCAGTAAATCCTAGTAGGAGATACATTGTGAAAAATGTACCATTTTTTCAGGCCATACATTTTTATGCTATGACTGTTGGTATGGCAAATGTGGTCATTTTAATATGCAGTGTTTGCTTAATAAATATGGAAGAAAGAAAGAAAGAGAGGGAAGGCAGTAGCCCATGATGCTGTGGGCAATGAGCACCACTTTCATTTGTGGCTTGCAGTTGGGCAGCACTGAGCCCCATAAGCCTGGCTTCTATCAGAATGAATGACCTAAGACTTCCACCAAGATGGAGGCATAGGTGGAAACACTGTGCCTTCTCCCACAACCAAGTTTGAATACAACAAAGGTTTGGAGAAACAAAGACACAACCAAAGGACAGAAGATTGAATTATACGGAAGTCCGACTACATCTAACCGTTCAACGGGACGGTAAGAGGGGCGGAGCCAGCAGCGAGCAGGGTCGGGCAGGACAGGACCCCTGACCCAGGCGAGAAGGCAGACGGGAACCAGTTGGGGTGCGGGGCAGACCGCGGGCGCATATTCGCACACAGTGAGACAGACCACGCAGGCCCCAGGGGGCGAGGGCTGACGGCGGTGGCACACTCTCGTGCAGTGGGACGAAACGCGTGGGCCCGGTGATGGCAGTAACTGCGGCACCGGTGAGGGCCGTGGCTGCAGGCAGCGGACAGGATGCCAGAGTCCCTCTTTGACCCCGCCCCCACATACAGCGTCACAACCCAGCGACTTAGTTGCCCTGTTCTAGTGAACACTTTAGGGCTCTGATCCTGCTATGGAACAGGCACGAACAACCCAAAAGATGGCGCAAGAAGAACTCAAAGTCCCAGAGCCAATAACTCTAAGCGACCGAGAAATTGCCAGCCTCTCAGAAGCACAATTCAGGACACTATTTATCAGGATGCTCACAGAACTCATAGATTATAGTCACAAATTAGAGGAACATATGAAGGCTAAACTAATTGAAATGAAGGGAGATGCACAGGAAACCAATAATGATGGAAAGGAAACAGGGACACAAATCAATGGAATGGACCAGAAGGAAGAACAAAACATCCCACCAGAAAGGAATGAAGAAATGAGAATTCAACAAAATGAGGAGAGGCTTAGGAACCTCCAGGACATCTTTAAACGTTCCAACATCCGAATTATAGGGGTACCAGAAGGGGGAAAGAAACAGCCACGAGTGGAACACTTATTTGAACAAATAATAAAGGAGAACTTCCCCAGTCTGGCAAAGGAAATAGACTTCCAGGAAATCCAGGAAGCTCAGAGAGTCCCAAAGAAGTTGGACCCAAGAACACATCATAATTACACCAAGGCACATCATAATTACATTAGCCAAGACCAAAATGAAGGAGAGAATCCTAGAAGCAGCAAGGGATAAGGGGACAGTCACCTACAAAGGAGTACCCATCAGACTGTCAGCAGATTTCTCAAAAGAGACCTTACAGGCAAGAAGGGGCTGGAAAGAAGTATTCCAAGTCATGAAATCCAAAGACCTACAGCCAAGATTGCTTTATCCAGCAAAACTTTCATTTAGAATGGAAGGACAGATAAAGTGCTTCTCAGATAAGGTCAAGTTAAAGGAGTTCATCATCCCCAAGCCCTTATTATATGAAATGCTAAAGGGACTTATATAAGAAAAAGAAGATGAAAAATATTAACAGTGAGAGGACAGCAAACTCACAGTTATTAACAACCACACCTAAAACAAAAGCAAACCAAGAGGACAGCTAGATCAGGAGTGGAACCATAGAAATGAAGAACACATGGAGGGTTAGAAACAGGGGGGTGGGAGGGGGAGAAGGGGGGAGAAGGCACAGAAAATAGCATAGATGGTAGGTAGAAAATAGATAGGGGGGAGGGCGAGAATAGTGGGGGAAATATAGAATCCAAAGAACTTGAGACACATGGTTATAAACTAAGGGGGGGGGAGAATGGTGGGGGAGGAAGGTTGCGGGTGGAGGGGATTGAAGGGGGGGGAATAGAACAACTGTAATGGTATAATCAATAAAATATATTTAAAAAACGAATGAATGACCTAAATAACTTTTTTCTAGACTTTATCACATTAGTCTTGAGAACAAAAAGAGATGGGAGGCAAATGTCAAGCAACTCACATACATCTGCTCAGACCTGGCTATGGCTGCCACCTGAACTCACCATCTCTCCCTGTCTGATGCTTGCATATGCCACACAACGTAACTCCCACATGAGAAGGCTTCAGAATCCCTAGCTGGGGCAGGTGAGCTTACAAGCTAGACACAAAGAGCCCCATCTTTAGAATCTGGGTCATCCCCTGGTACTCCAAGTATGGAAGGTGTCAAATGACAGGACACTTGAATTTCAAAACATTTTTTATTTCTTTGGCATATAAGCTCCTTTATTCTTATTGAGAAGTTCAGCATATTTAATATGACAGGATGACCCCAAGGACATTTTGCATTCCAGAGTTTTTTTATATTGGTGAATCATATAAGCTCTCCAGTAGCTGTGTGAATTGGGAGGAAAAGAGCATTGAGAAACACAAAACACACTTGTATTTGACATTGGAATATATAATTTAGTTTTCTCTCTTTTTTCTGTAACAGAAATTTGCCTAATGTTGTCTTGCTCAAACTAATAGTGAAGTAAGGTTGTATTCCTGAAGCACACACTGACTGTTGTAGCAGGGCACCATCAGAGTGTGCTGCAAACCAGCCTGGAGCCAACATTGGGCATACATAATCCCCAAATGGGTAATCATGTTTTAAAAGTTCATCATTGGCACATTTGAAGAGGTTGGGTTCGTGTCCAGAACAGTTGTATGCTGACTAACATTTGTTAGGTATCTCTTCATTTATAAAGCGCCTTTGCACACAATCTCTGGTTTAAAGCATGCAATCCCCCGAGGCAGGTAGTATGACCCCCATTTTACATGGAAGGATTCTGAGGCTGGTGGTGGCTACTGTAGGGAGAGTAGTGCAATGGTGGAGGTCACGCTGAACCCAGATTTTCTGTCTCCAAGTCCAAATGTTCTCAACTACCTATCTTTATGGTATAGTAGTATATTTCTCTGTACCAAGGCCATGTTTTAGGTGGTCTATCAAGATTTTTTCCAATCTAAGGAAAAAATTCCCTAGGAAAAAATTCCCTATATTCCATATAGGGTCTCAAGTCCATGAGACCATCTCCTTTAAAGTGTGAATTTACTATTTTTCCCTTATAGTGTTCTGTTCCATGTTTGATTAACAAATGGAAAAGATTCATATTCTCTTCTTAGCTCTTGGCTAGAGTTATCAAGCTCAAGAAAAGTAAAAAAAAACAGTAATTAAAAGGTGAGAAAGAAATAAATGTCAACATTAAATTAATGCTCAGCATTATTGCTGTACCTATTATCCTTTTTTCAAGAAGGTCTGTTTCATTTCAGAGAGATTGTCTAGGGGAGTGGAGAACAATGTTAAGTAGACCAGTGAATCATTTCTAATACTGTGTACTATTCTATTATAAGAAAACAGAAAATGAATAGAGTTATATTTCTTAAAAGTAAGTAACACAATGGCCCCTATAGTGGAAACATGGCTTCTCAAATTATTGTAATATTGATTCTTTATTGAGTACTTCTCTCTCAAGAAACTGAAGGTGTTTTATCAACATTACTTTAATAATTCTCACATTTCCCCTTCATATTGATTGCAGTGTTTCATATTATGGAAAAAGAAAATGGCACCCAGAAAAGGTGGTGGAGTGATTTGCCTAGGGTCACTCAGCAAGGCAAGGCCAATTCCAGGGTTAGAACTTGGGCCTACTCCTACCAGATTTCCAACAAGCAAAGTGAGACTGTGTCATATATGTAGCACCTGTGTCATATACAGGCAACATATCCATTTGGGTGTTTTATGTAAAAGGAATTAATTGCTTACGTTTTTCCCCTCTTGGAGTCACAGGTGTGAAGTGCATGCTAAACAAAATATCAACATTCATTGCAGACACACTGGGAGAAGCTATCCACAGGTTAGTGGGTTAGGACAAGAAGAAATCATGTTCTTCTACCTCTTCCAGAAGGAGTAATGGAGACTGTTGTCCTATCTGCTCATTCTAAGAGTTGAAGGAAACTTCTCTATAAACTGCCCTTTAGTTCCAAAGACTGGCAAAACCACATAGAGGACATGCAGAGCCTTTGCTATTGGCTCCACTGGGAGGGAATGGAGTGTAGAGAACTGGTAGACAACTGGTATCACTTGTTTGTGCATAGGGAAATGGTGCTAGGGTACACAACCCTTACACAAACACAAGAGCACCCACCACACATCTGACTCACTGGTCTGTCTGAAAAGGCTGAAATTGTGCTGAGTTCAAAGGTTGGAATCACTGACTTCCAAGAGCCATCCTTCCAGAAGAGAACCTGGTATTGCCCTGGGGAACCCTTATACTTCATACTGAATATCTCATAACCCACAGAAACTCCAGGACTTATGGAAAGTGACCGTAACCAGATGGCAATATTCCCCAAGCATCTATAGCATGTATCCCTGTCGGATAGAAAATAGTATTTCTTGTCCATCAAGAGAACACCACAAAAGAAAGTTCCCTTCTTTGTCACACACTAGCTCCCTTCCTCCCATTTATCCCTGATCACCATCAGGTAGCAGGGAGCAAACACAGATACAGCCCTCACTGCATGTCACTGAGCTCTCAGAACAACCAAGGAGATAGGCTCTGTTAGTGCCACCAGGCTACAAAAGGAAACAGAGGCCCAGGGAACTTAAGTAACTTGTCTAATGTCACACAATTTGTAAGTGGTAAAGCCAGGATTCAGCCCTGGGAAGCCCAGCTCCAGAATCTGTTTAAATTCACTACCTGTCCTGCATTACCTGGCTCTCAGGTATATGACTCCAGATTCTGAGGAAACAGTTATGTTCTTATTATAATGTCATTTCTTCCAGTACACACAAAACAAAGTGTCAGTGAATTAATAGATTTTTTTAAGGATAAGAGGAATTTTCTACATGCAAGGGTAGTTTGATGCCACTTCACAGTGCATGGGCAGCTCCACTGCTAGCATTCAAACTATCTCACCATGCCGGGATTTGTCAGTTGGTGAGCAGCCCTTTGGGTCCCTCCCACCAACAGACAGCATCAAGGATGATGGCTCTGGTGTGGTCAGTCTGAAGCACAGTACGAAAGTCAAGGGATCCACTCCTAATTCTGGTGCCATCTAGTTTTCATCTCATCTGCAGGGCTTGACCTGTCCTAGACAATTGGGGCATAGACTATATAGAATCAGTCATCTACCTTCGAAATAATGTATTCACCAGAAGGAACGGGCCCAACCTACTGTCAACAGACAGGTGTAAATTGATATAAATGCCTATAGATACAAAAGACCTACAATAACTAATGATGGTTACAAGTAATGTTTAAGTATACTTTAAGGGGGTGAGATGGAGTAGGTTGGGGTTGGCTTTGGGGAGAACGTGTGGCATTAATAAGGGACGTTGTTAGGAGCAAGTTGCAAAGATTAATAGGAGAAGATGCAGCACAGCTGCTGCGTGAAGGAAGGAGAGAATGACATGTGGGGGTGCAGTGCAACAAAGGAGCACCGGAGGAATGAAGCCTCCACCAATGATTTCAGCAAGGCACTTGCCCTCCCTGGGTCAAGACCCTCCCCAGTGCTTCCATCAGTCTATATGGAGAACTGGGTATTGACATCCACAGAACATGGTGAAGAACTTTGAGTTCTTTAGAAGAAAGGTGTCATCATCAAGTATCTTTTGGGTTAAGGGAAATTTATTATTTAGAAGAAATGTTTATGGCATATGGCATCTAATTTGCTCCAAGCACCAGTAACTCAGATGTCTTGGGAAGGAAATAATCTAAAGTATCACCATTAAAAAATGGCAGGTATTCCAAGCCTTGCAAGTAACATACTTCTCTCTGGCATTGTATAAACCGCTTGGGCTCTGCCCAAGCCTAGGCTGCATAAGCCCAGACCCAGATCTCAAATAACTGCCCGTGCTTTGCTCTTGGGCTGGTGTCAGTCAGTCACAAGTGGAATCAGATGTTGTCTTGACAGTGTGACTGATGTTTTTAGCAGAGCTATGTTTATATCTCAATCTTTCTTATTTGTGTGATGTTCTGTTTTATGACTTGAGTCTCTAGAAATCTTTCCCATGGCTCTGCATCATTCCTTATCACCCATAACCTAATATGGCAGCTTTAAATAGTGCTGTCATTTTCCTCAGTTGCACTCATTGTGATATAATCAGGCATAAATTTCTGACATCATGAACTTAATGAGGTTTCGGATTCAGAAAGTAACAATGAAAAAAAATTTGAAGATATTTTTCAATTGAGAGACACAGAGTAAAATAATAATGACTGAAAGGGCACATAGAATTCACTTGTGTTTGCCCAAGAAGTGGCCCAAACCAGTACTTTCTGCCACAGCAGGTATGCGGGCATGACCAGCTCCCTCGTCCCCGCCAGTTTCCCTGCAGAGGTTCCATGCAGTCTGTCTCCCAGTGTCTGCTGCTGGCTCTCAGGGTGGTGCTGGAGCCATGGTCAGCCTTGCGCAGAAATGAGCCCAGTGCAAACATTATGTATCTTTATTTGTATATCAGGACATTTGTTTACCAGTGTTCTGTGGTTTTTTCAATCAACAGTTTACATTCGATATTATTTTCTATTAGTTTCAGGTGCACAGCACAGTGATTAGTCAACCATTTACTTTACAAAGTGTTCCCTCTGATATTTCAGGTACCCACCTGGCACCATGCACAATTATTACAATATCATTGCCTATATTCCCTATGCTGTACTTTACATCCCTGTGACTAATTTGTAAGTGCCAATCTGTACTTCTCAATCCCTTCACCTTTTTCAGACAACCCTTCCCCAATGGCAACCATCAGTCTGTTCTGTGTATCTATGAGTCTCTTTTTATTTGTTTGTTTATTTGTTTTGTTATTTAGATTCCACACAGTACAATCATATGGTATCTATCTTACTCAGTCTGACTCAAAAAAAGCCATATCTTAATATTGACAGTAGGTTGTGCTATGACTGATATGGTATGGAACTTGAAAACTTACTTGTTGATAGAACCCCTGAGCTTAATCCTGATTTTTCTGTCTCACCTAAAGAGTTCCTAGTTTTCTGGAATCAGAAGGGAGCACTTATGACCATGGTTTCATAGCAATGAGAGCCTCAGGCCATGTGCACAATGGAGGTGGGGATGGGAGCAGAGGAGAGAGGGCCCTGTCTGTAGTACGCAGCACCGCTCAGCTCTAGCCAGTGAGAATATAGACCAAGGGCTAGATCGCCCATTTAAAAATATAAAAGCGGAAGTCTGGATTTTAAAATGAAATCTGCCAATAGCTTCATACAGGCAATGAATCAAAATGAGTGAACAGTGCAGAGTAAACAAGTGGTCTGTGGGCTATGTGGGGCCTGCAGGCCTGGGCAAACTGGAGAGGGCTAAGGCCCTGCCCGGTGCACCACAGCCCAAGACTGGGGGCAGCTTCCTGGACCCTGCCCTTCTCACCTCGTTCCACTCTCCTGCACTCTCTGTTTCTGGCTCCATGCTCTGACTCGCCTGACTCTGGGCTGGGGACAGACCGTGTTTTCCCACAGCATCCTGGTCCCAGCCCTGGGCTTGGGGCCAACCTTTCACTTCTCAGCTGGGTAAACTGGATGCATCTCTTGACTGCCCTGGCCTTCTTCACTAGAAGACAAAAATAATAACCTGTGCCTCACAGCACCAGTGTGAGCTTCATTTGAGAAGGTCACACTGCGTGTGAGGTCACCCTGCCAAGCAAAACCAAGGGTGTGTGTGGTATTAATATCCTCCCGAGAAAGGTAGGAGTGTCCAGGAGGGCTGCTGGTCCTGCTCCAGCACCACAGATATCATAGCTCAAAGCAACTTCAGGCCCATTTCTGCTGCTGCTGGGAACAGGAAGTGGTACCCAAGGGCTGTCCTGTGTGGCCAAAGCCAACCAACCTCACCTGGGAAGGGACGTGACCTGGGCTGTTCTTTTGTTTTATCTGCTGAGATTGGGGCAGGGTAAGTGTTCCAAAGCAGCCTCCTTTATACCTTCATCTCAAGTGTCACTTAAACCAATCATTCAGGACCCCAGACAATGCAATCTGGGGCCAGACCAACACTCGCCACATCCTCTGTCCCCTGCTGCCTGGCCCAGGAGCCATTCTGACTGAATGTGTATAGTGAATCTTGTTTTTATCTCCATTTCCAGGGACGCAAACCTGGCTATTTCTCCTTCCTGGACCCATTTTCTCCAGGCGTCTGGCTCTTCATGCTGCTAGCCTATCTGGCCGTCAGTTGCATCCTCTTCCTAGTGGCTCGGTACACTGTCCTCCCCATCCCCTTCCTCAGGCTGCCACCTTGTGTCCACCTCTGGGAATTACCTAGGAGGGGTGGGGAGTAGGAGAAGACCTTGGTGCCAAGCTGGAGGGATGGGAGGGGAGTCAGAACCAAGCCACTCTCCCCCCCAGCCATGGACCTGGTGCTATCCACCCACCCATGTACGCACGCATTCCCTAATGTTTACCATGCCAACAGGTGAGCTTTTCCCGATTTCCTTTACACCCCTGCCTCTTCCCCTCCCACACTACAGTCTCTAGCCCCCTGCTTGTGTAGGAGCCTTGGGAGAAAGGAGGAGAGGAGAGGGAGGGCAAGATTACTAAGGTTAAACAGGATGCATTTCATTGCTCTAGCATCAGCCTTTGCTAGAAACTGCCACAAAGTGCTGAATGATAAGAAACAGGAATGGAGAGAGGCACCAGAGGCCTAGTGGGCAAGGCCTCTCGTGCAGGGGGCCTGGCCCTTCCCCAGCCCAGATCTGTCTGTGAAAACACAGCTACCTTGTCAAATGGGAACCAACATGAGGGTGACAGGATGCAGGAAGGCAGGATGGAGAGAGGCATTTGCAAGTAGTGTTGAATTAAGGCAAATGGTCCAGATCAGGGATTGGGAAGAATTCACCCTTCCCTGTCCAAAGGAACCCAAGGCCTCCCTGGGGCCTGTAGAGGAGCCCTAGGAGTGTCCCACAGCTGCCACCTACCCAGGCTGTGAACAGAGAGGACTGTTTCTCTCTGGGCCGAGGGCATCACAGTGGCCTGGCTTCAGAGAGCTGCTCACTATCTGGAAGCAGAACAAGTGCTAGTGGCTCATCAGTCACTCCCTCATAATCCCTGCTCCCTGCTCAGAGCTCATCCCACCCTCCTGCAGGACCAGTGAGGGCTGTTCCACAGAGCAGTGGGCCTCTCAGAATGGACTTCTACAGGCCTGGTGGCTCTACTCCAGCTGTGTCCTCAGCAGCCTCCTTGGTCTCAGGCCTCAGGGCCACATGGGCAGGGCTAGGTGATTCTGAAGTGCATTTGCCACCTCTGGGGGCGTTGGAGCACGGTTTCCCTGACAGCATGTCTCTTCAGTGGCCCCACAAGAGTGGACGCTTTCCCAATTTGTGAGACAGGACCCCAAGGAACCATAGGATACCTGGGTCCCTAACCCTGGGGCAATTCCCAGGCCATCCAGAGGATGCTGTGTTTCCCAGTCTCTGCTCCTTTCAGTGGAGATCAAAGCACACACACACATACATGACATCTGAGCCGAGGCTAACCTGACCTAAGACAGTGGTCTGCAGACAGGGCTCCCTGAAGCATTAGGCATGGTACAGGTAGCGGAGACTTGTAGGGAGGGAGAGAAGAGCCTTGGCAGCCAGAGCTCTGAGGCCCCCTCCTACCTACATTCAGACCTGCCCCACTTCTGTTTCTTATAGATTGTTCTTCTGGGTAAGAAGGAAAAATGTTTGAAAGCCGCCAACCTAAGGCAGCCATTCCCAAGTCAGCTGATACCTGAGCCACTCAGGGGTCTTTAAAAAATCTGAATATCCAGGTCTAATCTCAGAATCTCTAGGGATGGGGCCTGGGAATGTGTATGTTTGAAGCCCATTTCCAATGGCCCGTAGGTTTGGGATCCACCAGGTGAGGGTGAGCCAGCTTCATAGGCCACAGGGGGAGGGAGCACATGCAGGTCAACGGCAGCCTGCTGATGTTGAATTCAGGACCCTTGGCAGTAATGGGAAGGGTGCCAGTGACTGGGTTACACTGAATGAAGGAATGGGAAGGGCAAGGATGGTAACACCCTGTGAGCAGGCAGCGGCCTCCCTGATGGGCACACACCCATCTACAGCTCTCTCATCAAAACCTGAGGGCGTTTTTTCACCACTCCACCCCCAAAGCTGGAGGGCTGTGCATAGGAGACAGGCTTGGGCTGCTGAATGGAGGGAATGTGTCTGTCTGCAGGTGGGAAGAAAGGGTGCTGCAGGCATTAGGGTATCACAGAGAGAGTCTAGCAGAAGGTTAGGAGTGAGGGTGGCGTGGAGAGTGCTCTGCTCCACAGGAGGCAGGGGCCCCAAGGAGGGCAGGAGCACCCTCTACCCTGTGTACTCAGTATAGTCACCTGAGCCACTGTACCTGGGATCAGGATGTAGTCACTGGCATTTTTTTAAGTTCCCAGGTGAGTCTGAAACACAAGACAGGATTGAGAACCATGGCCTAAGGAACTCCCTAGGCCAGGGTTTCTCCAAATGTGGCCCTTGGGTCAGTGGCATCAACATCACCTAGGAACTCACAGATTCACAGGCCTTCCCCAGACTTACTGAATCAGGAGCTTGGCACAGGTGCTGGGTGGAGGGGAGGACAACAACCTGTGTCTTCACAAGTCTTCTTGGAGATTATGATGCAGGCTGAAGTTTGCAAAGCATGCTGTGGGCTGAGGGTTTCCAAACTGTGGCTCTGTGGGGCCCCAGGGCCCCTCTGTGATGACTGCAAGGGCCTGTGCCATCAGGACAGTCACATTCCCAGCCTCCCATCAGGGGGCTTTATCTCATCTATTTCATATGTCAGAAATTATTTTTGAGAAAGTAAAAATGTCTCTATGATTAAAGGAAAACAGTTTGAAAATTGCCAATAGAACTCAACCTCCTTGTTGTTTGATTGGAAAAATCCAAGTGCAGCAAAAGGGAAGTGGCTGATCCAAGCCACAAGGCCTGTGACAAAGTACAGACCTGAGCCAGAAAGAACACCCCCATCCTGCAGCTCTTCCCAGCACACTAACCTTTGCACCTGCCCTCCATGAAACTGGTAGATGTTCTTTTTTTCCCACAGGTTGACCCCTTACGAGTGGTACAGCCCCCATTCATGTGCCCAGAGCCCGTGCAACCTCCTGGTGAATCAGTACTCCCTTGGCAACAGCCTCTGGTTTCCGGTTGGGGGCTTCATGCAACAGGGCTCAACCATCGCCCCTCGAGCCTTGTCCACACGTTGTGTCAGTGGTGTCTGGTAAGATCTGGGGCAGAGAAGGAACAGGACTGAAAGGACAGGGACACACAGGGTGTCCTCAGATAAGCCCTACTCTGGCTGTACACCACAGCTTCTGGCAGGCAGAAATCTCAACTCCCCTGTCGGGGAGACAGTAGCCTCTGCCTTTCAAAGCAGGCTGGTTGGGAGCTGGGCTGCATTCTGCCATCTCAGAAGGTTGGGGGCAGTGGGTATGTGTGCTTTGTGCCATCTTATCCCCTTCTCCTTTCTTCGCCTTTGAGGTCTGGATACAGAGGGGAGCCAAGGTAGAAAAGGAGATGGAATGAGGAAATAGACTTAAAGGCCCACAGGAAAGCAGTTATAATGTTTAGACCTGAAAATGACCTGAGGTTGAGTGGCTGGGCAGGCAAAGGCATAGGCAAACATGAGCCTGTGGCAGGAAGTGCCTGCAGGAGGAACTCAAGCCCAGCTGCCCCATCACATCCCTACACCAGCTTTGTTTCCTTCTGCATCTGGCTGGGTGGAGGCGGGGGGGGGGTGCGAGTGGTGGCTCCCCAGGCCCCTCTACATCACCAGGATGGGAAAATGCAAATTCTTAGTCACTCAGAGTTAGACAAAACCTCGGTGAGAGAGTTGACAGCACACAGTTCAACCTCCAGTCTACATGGACCATCAGCCAGCCTCTACCTGAATGGAACTCCCTTCTCCTGGCTTACCCAGGACAAAAAGAACATGGCCAAATGACTTCATGTGTGGCAAAGCTCTTGGAAAACTTGAAAGTGCTGCATAAGTGTGTGGACTAAATAATTGCTATTAGACCATTATAGGAGGAAATGAAACATAGATATAGATATATATGGATATAGATATATAGATGTAGATATATAGATAGGCAAGTTTGCAGAGTACGGTTTTCTTACCCTCACTTGGGTTTGGCTGTGCCAGATTATAGGACTTATAACCTTGGTTCTCTTTCCCTTTCCAGTCTGTGTAAGACTAAGGAAAAGGAAAAATGGTGTGTCCACTATTGGACAACTGTGCTAGGGACAGCAGGTCACCTGGACAGTTATCAGAAGGGCTGATGAGGAGGTGAAAATGCAGCTAGGACAGTGTCCCCTTCCCAGCTGGGCTTTTTGTTTACCCTGTTAAATGATAAATACACTAGGGATTAAAACATTTGGACAAGGTGCTTACCCATCATCACATGTAGCCAGAAATCACATAGGTCAACATAGAGATCTGGTTTTCCATTGTGGGAAGACGGAATGATCCCAGCAGGGAGAGTCACAGTGTGCCCTGAAAGTTCAGGCAGTCTGGGCGGGAGCCGTGGGGACAAGGGGAAGTCAGCTGCAGATTTTGATGTCTCTCTGGGGCTTCTCCCTGCAGAGGGTGCTTGTTCCAATGCGCTGCACACAGGGCTCCATTGCCTGCACCACCCACCTGTCAGCAGTGCCTGTGCCCTGAGCTTCTCTGCGGTGCCTTCCATAGCTGGCCCCAGCCACTCCGGCTCCCCAGCCCCAGCTCCCTATAGTTCGCCCCCTCAGCCTCTTGGAGTTCTTGGTTTTTAAATCAGGACTCCAGGTTTGGTCAGCTCCCTGGGGGAGTGGGAGTTCCAAAGACAGGTCCATCAAGCCTCTCTTAACTTCCTCCCCCTGAGCAAGTGACAGAAAATGCCATGTTGCTGACAAGAATGCCAACTTTACAATGGATAATGCCCCTTTCAGACAGGGCCAAGTTTCCACTGGCCACTCTGGAGGGGCACGGCAAGACTGGCCCCCTCAGCAGAGACCATTGGCTCGCACTGAGCTGCTCCTATGTCTGACTCCTTCTGTGTGCGCAGAGGCATAAACTCCACCTGGTGGCCAGGCTGGAGCAGCATGGCCACAACGGCTGAGGGAGCCTCCCTGGCCTACACCGAGGGGATGTTCACACCCAGAGCTCCTTGAACCACAGCACTAGCCAACGTTACCGAGAAGCTTCAGAATGTTCACCTTTACCTGGGGACTCTGTCACTGCCCCTAGCCTCTTCTGAGGCATGGTCACAAGAAACAACTCCCAACAGAGTGCAAGAGCTTAGACAGGGACAGGGAAAGCAGGTTTTGAGTAGAGAGGGATACCTGGCACTTACAGATCATAAGTAGGGGCGGCAGCCAAAGGTTTTTCATCCCATAGTCAATGTGGGGGTCTGTCTCTATGTTTCTTTATATCTCGCATTCATCTAATGGTTTACAGAGCTCATTTGATCTCAAAAATCTGAAGAGCAGGCATCATCATCTCCATTCGTTAGATGTGCAAACAAGTTGAGAGGCTGTCTGTAGCTGTCCCCCACACACATCTGGTTGTCTGGCATATGAGCACACCCATCAAGTTGTTGGGTGCCCCTGTGTGCTTCAGGGAGGCAGCCCACAGGAAGCCTGGACATCATGCAAAGGAGACAGCAGGACTTCCTGCTCTTGCAAAGCCACCTGGAACCTGCCAGCTCCTGGATCTTGGGGCTGACCCTATGCCTTAGCTGGCAATGTCTTCATAATGCATAAAGCCTCATTAATTCAGACTCCACTATTTTGGAATGTGTGATCATCCAAGCTCAGTTTCACTTAGATACATTTCTGAACCCCCATAAACAAATGGATCAGGTACAGATCCATACCGCTTGTTTAAACAACTTAAGTGAACAAATCAGTTTTAAGAGCTTTAGTGCGTATATTGCCTGAGTTGCAAAATTACTCTAATTTTAAATGAGTTTGATGTACCCAATAAAACAACATTCTATTTTAAAATAGCACATCTAATTCCAACTTCTGAAAGGTTCAAAGGTGCTTTTCAAGTCTTAAAGAATTTCTGCTGTTACAATTTATAGAACTGGTTTTAAAATATCAATTTATTAGTGTGTTACTTGGCAGGTTACTTTGCTTCTCTGAGCCTCAGCTTCCTCATCTATAAAAGTGTGATAAGAATTGCACTTCTGAGTTGTAAGGAATGTGTGAGACAGTGTCTGTGGCTCAGGGCAGGTGCTCAGGACATGGCAATGCTCATCTGAAGGCCAACTACATCATGAAGACACAGCCCTAGCTTTGGACAGGGCCCCCAGATCTTCCACCCTCAGCTCATTCCCTACAGTCTCCCAAACTGTCTCATGTGCACAGACATGCCTCCATTGAGGAACAACCCCCAACTCACCTCCTTTAGGAAATAAGGAAAAAACTTGTCCTAGGCAGTCCTCTAAAACACTGTTTGTTGGCAGTGCATCATTTCTCTTCCCCCTCTGAGCTGAGAGTTGCTTTCAAAGGGACATGCCTGGTCTCTCCTTCATTGCAGCAGGACTCCGGGGAGTGAGGGTGATGGGGGTGAGGACTCCGGGGAGTGCCCCTGGACATGAGAACTTCCTAGTCTTCTCCCACACAGGTGGGCATTCACGCTGATCATCATCTCCTCCTACACGGCCAACCTGGCCGCCTTCCTGACAGTGCAGCGTATGGATGTGCCCATCGAGTCAGTGGACGACCTGGCTGACCAGACCACCATCGAGTATGGCACGATTCACGGAGGCTCCAGCATGACCTTCTTTCAAGTAACCAATTTGCTTGCTCACCAACCTAGGAATTGGGCAGGACAAAGTTGAGATATCTGCCCACTGCAGATAAAAACATCTCTCCTCATCCCATGATCTCTTTTGAACATCTAGTGCGGAGATTCACATGAGTTTATTTTTCTCCTGCTCCACAAAATACCCATGAAATGATGGAATGAGGACCCAAAAGCACTTTGGGTTAATGTCAGCCTGTCCAAAGGTGTTGAGCATAAACAATTAGTGGTAGTTGACATGATTTTAGGTACAATTTAGCAGAACTATTTTTAATTGCAATACTTTCATATTTATTTTAATGAATATTAGAAAAATAATGCAGTGAATCTAATATGTACCTTTATTTTTATGGCTGTATAGGATGAGACTAATGTATATGTTTAGGTTTTTTCTAAGTTAGTTAAATTTTATAGGTAGACACATCCAGATTAGAATAATAAGCAAATGACTGAAGTTCAGGAACACTAGATTAAAATTAACTAGTTTTACTGATCACAGACTAGATAGGCTCAGATCAGGACCCTAGTGGCTTCTTTGAGGTACCCTTGCACAGCTCAGGAGCAGGCCCTGCTGCAGCAGTATGCTGACTCACAGGTGCAGTCTGATCGCTGTGGCTGGCAGAGCTGGGCCGGACAGCGGAGTAGTTTTCACATGCTTCAGGATCTCTAGGGAAGCAGACTTCCCTTACAGTTAATAGGTGTCTAACCAACCAAGTTCATTTCTATATGAAGCAAGATCAAGGCCTTCAGATTTCTGTTTTCCATGCCAGTCTCAATGCCTGATGACAGACACAAGGAATAGTGATGGCATCATGCAAACACAGGATTTGGATAGGCCCCCACAATTCTCTCAGTCTTGTTATTGTTTGTGATTAGTTGTCTGACCATTAGTTTAGAGTTGATAGATAAATGCTGGCACAGCTCCTGAAGATGGTGTCTCTTTAGAAGTCCTGCATGAACCTGAGTTCACTGCCCCCAGCCTGAAAGACAATGAAAGACACAACCAAAATGTCCATTTTCACTTGTGTCAGAACTCGGGACCTGGCAATGGAAGCCCTCTCTAGGGCAAATAAGGCCAAATCAGACACTAACCTATCAGGCAGAGGGCTGGTTCCTTCCTTATCCTTCTGTGAGAGGTTAAGGGCACAACTCCCTCTTCCCACCATTGTGCAGTAAAGAGATGAGAGATGATGGAAAAGGAAAAGGCTGTTGAATATAAGGTGATTGAGTAGCAGAAGGGCCAGAATTTTAAGGTTCACTTAGATTCCCTCCCTTTCTAAAGTAGCATTTCCTTTCTCTTTTCCAAATCCTGCTTCCTTGTGTTTTTTTCCTAGAATTCCCGCTATCAGACCTACCAGCGCATGTGGAATTACATGTATTCCAAGCAGCCAAGTGTGTTTGTGAAAAGCACGGAGGAAGGAATCGCCAGGGTGTTGAATTCCAACTATGCTTTCCTCCTGGAGTCCACCATGAATGAGTACTATCGGCAGCGAAACTGCAACCTCACTCAGATTGGGGGCCTGCTGGACACCAAGGGCTATGGGATTGGCATGCCAGTCGGTATGCAGCAGAGGAACAGCCTCCTTGGGTAGCTTCACCAGGCAGAGTCAGAGTAGCTAGAACCACTGAATGCAGCACTGAACTCCACAACCCCTGTTTCTAAGAACCAGTGTAACAATAGGTGGGCATTAGGTGGACATTAGGTGGGCATTGTTGAGATTATTTTAAGAAGAGCAAACCCACACACTTCCACTAATCAGTGATGAGTTCTCAATCCTTGATTACTAAAGGGCTAATTGATGAGTTATCAATTAATTAACTATTAATTAGGGCATGTTGTTGCCCTGGTAGATTTTTTTAGGCCTTTTGTTCCCCATCTCCTGCTTTCTGCCTGTTGGCCATTTCTCTGTAGAGACTAACACCTCTACTGGCCATGGGTAAGAGAAGGGAAAGGTGGTAAGACTCAAATGAATTCATTTTGCTCTTAGTGTCACTGATGAGAGTTTTACTATAAAAGAAGACTGACGAGATTGGATGGGAGGGCTTTCAGATCATCTGTGACCCTCACTGATGTGCCTGCTCCGAGTTGGCAGATGTGGGAATGGTGGAGAGTCATGGTATTCAGCTTGCTGACTGTGCCATCTGGTTGTTATCAGGGATAGGGATGTTTGGCTTCCAGAATGTTGTCCCAGCTCTGCTATCTAAAGGATATTTGTGCTTTAGGCCTTCCTCTGCTGATAGTACCTCTCCTGTAGGTAAGGGGAAATTTTGCAGCTGCTTGTTGTGATTTTGGAAAGGATCTGAATTGTTCTCCAGGTGATTTGAACCTGGACCCTTCTCCACACTCCACCGAGAGCCACACTGCAGAGAGCTGACACCATCCAAGGCTGTCCTCATATAGGCAGCAGGGGCACAAGCAGGGATTCAGGCAACCAGGTCATGTGGGAAATTGACATAGAGTGTATGCCCCTCACACATCCCTTCTTCTGACCTTCATCCCACTCAGGACTCTATACAATATAGGCTTCACATTGACAATCCAGTATGAGAGAGTGAGTTTGAAGTCAGGCGGACCTGGGAATGTACTCTTGCTGCCGGCTGTGGGACCATGTTGAGGTTATTGAACTTCTTTGAGCCTCAGTTATCCCATGTGTAAAATTAGGCTTCTAATACCAACTGTATAGGATTAATATGAGGGTTAAATCTAATAATCTAGCCAGGTGCCTTACCACAGTGTCTGACAGCCAATTTGGGGGAGTATTGGTGCCTTCCCCATTTTTTCTATAGTTCCCTATGTTGTTTGATATAAGCAGATAACTTCTTAAAGGCTGATCAGAAACCAAGCCAATTAACAGAGGTAATAATATGACTCACCCTTGAACTCTGTTAACTCTGACACCAGCAGTCTTGTAAACTGGAGGCCTCACTTGGGTCACTCACAAACCTGCATATCCTCTACTTTCCATCATGTTTTATTGATGTCCATTAATATCACAGAGTACAGACCCCTTGCAGGAATTTATTGGCTAATATTTTGTTTCAAGGATGTGGAATGAACCACGAAATGACTTAAGGTACACCTTGATAATATTCTAGCAATAAACAAATTTAACACAAATGTCAAAAGTTTCAAAAGTCTTCACAAAACAAACTAATCAAGAATTAACATAATTCAGATTGATTCTAGAAATGTCCATCAATAATAACCAGGGAAATGGAGAGAAATGCATTTGTTCAGTATCTAACATGACTTTATTTTTGCATGTACTGTCCTATTTAATCTCCCCACTTGCAAAGTAGATATGGTCCTTCCCATTCTTGAGGATGGAATTGAGATTCAGAGCTGAAGAGTCACTTGTCCAAGGTCCCAGGACAAGTAGAGAAATAAGCTTAAGCCTAGGATGCCTATCTCCAAATTCAGTACTGCACTTACCAGGCAAGGAGAGGATGGGCAGGCAGGGCAGCTGTGGACGTGTCTGAGTTCTCAGGCCAGGCTGGGACAAGCAGTGCACATTCCACTGATAAAATGGAGTTTAGCTCCAGCTGAGGTTCTGTCCAGGAAAGACAAGCATGTGTGTCATGCTTAAGCTGGAGGTAAGGGTATAACTATAGAGAAAGCAATGTGATTGGGCCCAGGAAAATTAGGAGAAACAGAACAAAGAGTGCAATGGGAAATTAGCCAGGTGATTCAGGAGATAAGTAGGCAAACAGTAAGTGGAATAATCCTTTCATGGGACCCAGGACATGCTGGTGAGGTTTGGTTGAAAATGCCTAGAAAACTGTTTGAAATGCCTTGCTGGCCTGGACAGTTGTCTTCAAACCTGGAATGTTCATTAGCCTACCACCTAACACCATCTGTTAGTTTAAGAAGCTGTTCCCTGCAGATGTGTATTAAGTGTCTACTATTCCCGAGGCACCATTGATGTGCACACAGACCAGCTTTGTAGATACACTTGGTGCTGCGGGCCTAGAATTCGCTTACACTGGTGAAGTTTTATGTATTAGAAGGAGAGGTTCTACTTGCAGAGTCCTGGTTGTCAGAGCCTGGAGCGGTCTGGGAGCTGCACTAGTTCCCTGCCTGTCAAAATGCTGTCCACGGCCCCATGGCAAGCAGCGCCTTGGCAGTTAGTAGAAGTCCAGACCCACTGACTCAGAGAGTATGGGTCATTAAGGTCTCCAGGTGATTTGTGTGTACATCAGAGCTTGAGAGTTTGAGAATTTTCAACACAACCTTTCCCTGGGAGTGTCTGTCCACATCTGGCCATCACCGAGCTTGGGCAAGAAAAAATGGGTGTCTTATCTGGTCTCCAGCCCTTTGGGATTTTTTCTAATGATGCAGACCTCAGTCTGTGCTGGGGCATCAAGCCTTCCACTGTTTCATTCAAGCCTGTTTTTGTGATTAAACCTACATTCTAGGCCATATTCCAGGAATATGGTCAATTCTTGACCAATTCTAGACTAAATTCCTTGACCATATTCCAGGAAAATTAAAAAAGAATTGCACCGAACAGAAGCCTTCTGTGTGTTGGGGTGGAAGGTGGGGGTGTCTGTGAACAGAGTGTGGATGAGCCAGTGGGTTCTGGGTGCTCAGTAGGTAGCTGCAAGGGTTTGGGTGCCTGGTCCCTGGGTTCTCCACACAGATGGGGAAGAGGAGCTTTTGCCACACTCACAGGTGGCTCTGTCTCACTGGGGGCTGCTCTGGACAAAGAGTTGTCAGGGGTAATGTAGAAGAGGTATAAATGCCAGAAAAATTAATTTAAATAAAGTAGAAAATAGATGACTGCTCAACTGAGGGTTTATGTCACAAATTCCCCTCCTTTGTTCCCCTGGAGGCAGATGGGGAGCTTTGCAACCAGCTTCTCGCCTGGCGCAGGTTAAACCATGGTGGAAAGTGGTGGCCCAAAGGTAGAGAAGCAGGGTGCCTGGAGAGCTGTCACTGGACCCACACTGGTATCTCAGCCAGGGGACCGGCCAGTCAGCATGGAGACAAGGGAAGTACAGTGCCCTGACTGAGGGCACTGAGCTGTGTGCCCCGGGCTGTGAAAAGCCAGAACCCTCTTCCCCACGAAAGCCCTCCGACTAGCAGAGAGGAGGGCAGTGCCCTGGGGACTGCCCCATCTGTCACTTCATGCCTCCCCCTTGGCTCCCTGGCAGGTTGGCCAGGAGGTTTCCTGGAAGAGGGGCACAGTGTGTGTAACATGACACTCACAGCCTGCATTCTGGGCGTTTTTGCCTCCACAGGCTCAGTGTTTCGGGATGAGTTTGATCTGGCCATTCTCCAGCTGCAGGAAACCAACCGCCTAGAAATTCTGAAGCGTAAATGGTGGGAAGGGGGTAAGTGCCCCAAGGAGGAGGATCACAGAGCCAAAGGTAAGCGTGTCTAGGGCCTCCCCTCGTACTCTAGAGACCCACAGGGTCTATTTCTGTGTACACATTCCAGCTAATGACTTCAAAGGCATATGGGGAACACCCTTGGATGGAACCCAGGGCTAAACTGCAACTGGCTGGCGGTCCATCCTATCTCAGGGTCCTGGCATATTGCAGGTGTCCAGTGTCTACCTGGCTCACAGGTGCTGGAGACTACACTTCCCTGATGTCTCCTGAATCTGGCCACCTCTTGACCCTAGTACCACCACTTCCCCCTGGCTCTTGCCCTCCTCACCTCAGAACCACACGACTGAAACAGCCTGTTCTCCTTCCCAATCTTGCCCCTCTACAGTGCATTCTCCACCAGCAGCTGGAGAGATTCTTTCTACTATGTGAGTACAAGTGCAGCATCAGTCTGCACAGGCCTTCCAGTGGTGTCCCACATCATTCAGAGTTAAGATCGAGCTTTCTGTAGCCCCAAGCCCCTACCTGATCTGCTTCTCCCTTTTCCTTCTCTTCCCCAAGCCTCCCAGGTTGCAGCCCCCTGCAGAGTTTGTGCCCTTGTCCCCTCCTCCCAGTCTCCCAAAGGACACTCCCTCAGCAAGAGCATCCCTCCCCACATAGCTCTCCCCATCACCCGAACCCTGTTTTATGTTTCTTCTCAGACTTCATCACTATCTGATAGTACATTGTCCACTCATTTATTTGTCTATTCCCATGTCCTCTACCAGAATTTCACTTTTCATGGAGGCAGAGTTTGTCTTTTTCACAGGGCTGTCCATAGGGTCTGGCATATGGACAGTTTATGGAATGAATGAGTGAGTGAATGAATGGATATTAAGTCAGGCTGAATATAAAGCAGACAGTGACTGATATATGTAGTTAAGAGTCCCTGAGCACCCAGGGGAACACATATCCTGATTTGCCCAGAATAGTCCCAGATTATACCTGTTGTAAATCAGTTAACTAGTATTACTTATTTTTAGAATCCCCTTCATTCTCAAAATGTCCTGGTGTAGACAATAAATCATATAGCTCACCCTAGTAATCTACTACAGCCTTGCCAAAATATACAACAAATTTACTTATACGTTCTCTCCCTTAGGAAGGCAGCATAGCAGTAAAATGGATAATAATACCATGTGCTTCCCTCTCTGCTCAGCATGACAAGACAGTGAATGAGTGACTTTGTGTTTCCAAGTACCTATGTGGCTCTCTATCCTGCAAGGAGAGATCTCAGGAATATGGACCTATGTGGGCAAGCCCTTTGTAAGTTAGAGGAAATGCTACCCCTCCCATCAGAGTAAACTAGTGAGGCCACACACTTCCCGGCTGCCCACTCCCCAAAGATCAAGTGTGGGGGACACTACTCTGTTCATTCAGAGAAAAAATGGGAAGGTACAGAAAAAAGTATCAGGAAACTTTTGTGGGTTGGATAGAATGAAATGGATATTGAAGATGCCCAGGACCTGAGTAGGCAAGGAGGGTATTGCAGGCAATAAGCACCTTGAGGAAAGGTGAGGAGGCAGAAACTAGTGCAGTGAAAGTGGGCAGGGCTGTGAGCAGACACTGTAGGTGTTGCAGGTGGAGCCAAGAAGGATCCCCATGGAAAGAGGTCGGCTGCCTGCAGAATTTATGCTATGGAAGGTATGGGTAGCAAAATGCTCCTCTACCACCTCTTCTCCCCCCAAAAGACACATGGACTGAAAGAAAGCATTCTAAATTTGACTGGACCTGGAATAATCAAAATGAAATGAGATTATTTGTAAGTTGACATATGTTAATGTTTTTCTGTGATAACAGTGAACTTGAGAGTGGTAGGAAACAGCCATTCTACCAAGAAAATGAAGAAGGAAACAGTGTTAGCTATTGATCTGGAGAAATCTAAAAACAGGAATGGAGGGGTGGACATGGGACCTGGGCCAAAGAGCCCAGATCCTTCCTCTGGCTAATCAGTGGCAGCCTGTGATCCCTATGTACACCATGTCCCCAAAGGGTACTGGGCACCTTCTGTGGCTTTGGACAGGGCCTTCAGAGTAGTGTACTGCATTTCTTGGTCTCTTTGCCTGGGTGATGGCACCTTGGCCAGGGTCCCAGTCACATTGGCTTCTATGTCCCTAGCCTCCACCATAGAGCCTAGCGCATGGTAGGTATTCAGTAAGTGTTTGTGGGGTATGTGGGGTTTGTGTTTGTTAGCATGTCAGTTTGTCATGCTAACTGACAGCTAGCAAAAACAACCAATCACTGTGTTCTCCCAGACCACACTAAAGAGACAAATGAAACTGTGCTTGTAATCACCTTCCTCAGCAGCCTTTATACCCAGAGTTTTCTATACCAGTAGAGTTGTTCCTGCCTCTGAATAGCCCACTGAACATGTGCAGATGAGGGAGTCTAGAGCAACACTGCCATGTCTCAGAGCCTCAGCATGTGCAGGAGTTCCACTGGCCCCTGCTGGTACCCTACAAAGTCACCAGCTTTTCTTTTTTTCACAAACCTGTTACTATCTGATCCCTGGAAGCTGGTTGCCCCTTGAGGGTCACCACTGCATTAATGCCACCTCCCAGGTTACTCCCATCTCCAACCCCTAAACTTCACCCCAGGTCCTTCCTTTTTTTGCATTTCTTTACTGCGTACACTTCTAGTCCTACGGAGAAACAGTGGTGAACTGGCAAACACATGGGTACGATGACGTAGGACCTGGGTACCTTAAAGGTTTCACTCAGGGCCTTGATTTAGATCATCTCACTCCCATTTCAGATGTCACTCAAAATGCAATGGACTCTTTGTTTTTCCCACCCCACCCCGCAAGAATGGAACTCTTCAAACATTTACCTTCCTGTATCCTGTTGCTTCTGTTGATAACCACTAAGATGGTTCTCTTCCCCGAGGCAGTTTTTTAAAAATACTTTATTTGTAGAGAGAAGGGAATGGAGGGAGAAAGAAAGAGAGAGAAACATCAATGTGTGAGAGAAACATCAATTGGTCACCTCTCACATGCCTCCAGTAGGGACCTGGCCCACAACCCAGGCCTATGCCCCAACTGGGAATCAAACCAGCAATGTCCTGGTTTGCAGGATGGCATGCAACCCACTGAGCCACCCCAGTCAGGGCTTCCTTGAGGTAGTTTTGATAGGATTGAGTCAAATGGACTCCACTTCATAGATGTCCTTGTTGTATACACTACAAAAGGTTATTGAACCTCATTTTCCTTTTGTGGAAAATAGAAGCAATAATAATAATTCCACCTTCAGGCCTGCTATAAAGATTGAAGAAGTGACATCATGTTAAATACTCAGCACAGCACCTGGCACAAAGGAAATGCACACTTAGTTTATTCTGAAATCTCAGTGTAAAGAGCATTAAAGCACAATGAGAGGTCTAAATAGTATTTGCAAGCCGCAGGTGTCCCTGACTGTTCTGTACTTCTTAAGGCTAGATGGCTCTTCCAAAACCAGCACTTAGGATGTTCCTTTTGTGTCTGTTGATCTCTGTCTCTCATTGACTATGAGAAACCCAGGGACAGGGACTGTGTCTTATTTATTTTTGTATCCCAGTGACCAGCATATCGTCTGTCATCAGTATCTGAGGAAAGAATTAACAACAAATAAATGAAAGAATGAATGAGCAAACTCATCAAGGACCCCAGCCTGGCACTATTCCCACACTCATCCTGTGTCTGTTTCCTCCCAAATAGGAACACCAACACCTAAGGTGTTGGCATTGAAAGCATTCACATAGTCCCCACTGCATCTAACAAACATTGTAAACTGCTGCATATCAGGCACTGTGCTAGGCTCTGAGATGATGAAAGGAATCAGATATGGCCCTACTCTCAAGAGGTTCAGAACATAGAAAGAGGTACAGATAGTCTTTTAACAGTTCCACTGTGGGTCTGCTTAAATGAAGAAAGCTCTCTGAAGCCTAGAGGAAGAATTAATTAATTCTGAGCTATGGTCATGGAATGCTCCACAGACAATTGGCCTGGACCTCAAAGCATTCATTAAGAGTCACTGTTTTAGGAATGTTACGGAGCACAGTCATTACACTCGGAACTTGCTCTGGATAAGTTGGATGAGGTTGGAGCTACTCGGGCATTCAAACCCTGGTGAAGGCATTTGGGCTTCAAACCAACATGTCCCAGACTTTCCCAGAGAAGGAATTAATAGCAGAGGAAACAGCGTGCACTCTTGGGATCCAGGAACATAGTCTAAAGCAGCCCTCCAAGTTTGGAATTTCCTTAAAGTGTTCTGCTTTGTCCTAAAGATACATGTGAATTTTGCATCTCACGGTGTAATACAAGCATGTTAATTTAATGTAAAAACATTTTTCCGACTTAAACTTGAAGTAAAATCAGCACTCCAGGTAGAGGCCCCACAACCATCCCAGAGCTGTGCTTGTGCCTCAGCACAGTAACACCACACTGGACTAGGTGTGAGTTCCTGGCAGCAGAGGTACAAGTTCTGGGTGAGATGAAGCATGATGGAAGCAGCTACTGTGGGTGGAGTTCTGAGCTCTTATGGCATTCATGGTCCTAGGGGACAGTTATCACCCTGGGAAGAATACAGTCAAATGGGCTTCCAGTTCAGTTCCCAAAGAAGCTCTTAAAATCCACAGCAGAACAAATGTTCTTAGAGCTTAAAGTATTCAAATTGCTTGAAAAATACAAGCTTGGCATAAAGTTGACAATAGAAGTTAAACAATGGAAAAAGAATAGAAGAACCAGGCCACCGCATCTGCACACCAAGCACTAAACAGATGCACTGGTCACCATAGACAACTGCAGAGCAGGAAAGAATATGCTCGAATGTGGCAGGTCCCTGAGAAGGAGCCTTGTGTCCTGCTGGGACAGGAGAGTGGTACATAAAAACTCCTAGATTAGGTGAGGATTCCAAGAGAGAAAGAGATTTTTGCTGGAGTTTGGCAAGCCCCAGGAATAGGTGTTGTGCTATGGTGCACTGAGAGCTTGCGGGATGGCACACAGGCCCAGGGTAGAGAGGGCCCAGGGACCGGTCTGTGTTTTCCTGGGCTCCAGATGACTACATGGGAAATCGAAGTGGAATCTAGCATTGGGACCAGGTCCCTAACCCCATTCCCAAACTGTTACACATAATCTCCTTTCCAGTCTTAGACCTGAAAAACACTCGGGAATAGAGAGAACAGAGAAAAGACTGCATTTAACTGAATTTAAAACCAAAGTGACTGAGATCTGTTTTGGGCAATTAAGTGGAAATGAAAATTTGAGGTAGGTATTCAATACATTTGTAGGAAGATTGTTATCAGTTTTGTCGAGTGGCTCACTTTGGAGATTCTTCTCCATTCCACAGAGGTTAAGAAGGACTGAGTTCAGGATGGGCGGAGAAGAACGGGGAGTGGAGATCAGACTTCCAGGGAAGATGGAAAAGCAAGCAGGGACTTCTCTTCTCTCCTTCCTCAGGGACCAAGTGGTCTGACTGGCAGAGAAAAGGGAAAGGAGCCAATGGGAAGGGGAAGTAAATAGTGGGAACCATCCTGTCCAGGACCCAACACTTCAGAAGATGCTTGTGTTCTGTCAATTGGCCAACAGTCTCTTGCCTCTCTGCGGGTGTTCTTTGGTGCCAGAGGGTGAGCTCCATGAACAAGCAGCAAGGCCCAAGTGGGCGCTGTCTGGGAGACACACAAGTCCCCATCAGAGCCAGGACTTCCACTCCCATCCCAGCCACAGCAGCTAGTGCCAGTTTAAAGCAATGGCCCCATTTCTGCCAAGGCCGAACCCAGACAAACATTTTTGAGAGGTTAAAAGCTTCCTGGCCCAGCCAAGGAGAAACATGACTAGCCTGAAACGAGAGGTGCCATTGCTTAGTCATATTAGCTGTCAGACTTGGGGAACAGAATTCACTGTGCAAGGGACCTCCTGCTGTGCCAGAAGTTCAGGCCCAGCATGACCCCAGAGACCTGTCCCATAAGGTCTTTGAATGGTCTCCAGGAAGGCAGCCAGCCACATGGGATATTTTTCACATTGAACAAAAAGGTCGTGTTAGTTAAAATGCTGTCTAAAGCAGATCTCTTTGTGATGTAAAATTGCTTTCACCTGTGCCCAAAGCAATGAGAAAAACATGGAACAGGCAGAGAGCTAGAGGCAAGGCAGCTATGAGAGGGTCCTTTACTCAGAGATCTGAAACTGAGCATGTCTTGCTATAGGAGCTTGGTTTTAATTAGAAAGTACCAGACAATCTGTGGTGCCTAATACAATCCTTTTCTACCTTGTTATCCTATTAAAATGTGAGAAATTTTAAAGAAACATTCTAGTACTGTCCCACTTCTAACCAATATTACAGCTCCAACATCATTGCCAAACTCTGGTGGAGCATCCTAACATCGGCTATGATGCCACCAGTCCCGAGTCTGTGCTAGGTCTTATCTGGCTCAGGTGAGAACCACAACAATACCCCCTTGCTTCAACTGTTCCTATTTCTCTGTCTGTAGCTCAGTGACCTTCATGTACAACTAAAAAACGAAATGGCAGATTATGTGGAAAAATGGAGAATTACAAAAAAAAGCAGGCTTAATTCTAAGCTGTTCTATTTTTCTTCTGCCTTTTCTCATCCAAAACACTTATTTTATTTATTTTCTCACTCAACTCCTATGAAAATAAATATTGCTGGCCACTCATAGATACCAGCATCCCAGTGCAGGGGGATCGGGTTGCCGAAGGCTTGCAGAACAATTGCTAGACAAAAAGATAGTAGGCGAATTTCAAGGAAATTAAATACCTTTATCTTGAAAAATGCAAGCTCACAATCAAGCTTCAAAGGAACACAAATACACCACCAGGCTGTGAAAATTGGGATCCCCTCTCAAGAGTGGAAAAGATGCAGGTGACGCTCACTCGCAAAATCCTTAAAGAGCAGGAATTGGGTGACTGGCACAGCTGGTGAGACATCTCAGCAGGAGTGTGGACAAGTGACTGGGGGTGGGAGGGGAATTCTGGGGATGTTTTCCTCTTTCTTCTCAAGTGGTCCAGCCTGGTTATCCTGGCTTTCTGCTTTCTGTGGACACAGCCAAGACTGGAAACTCAATATGGGAGTTCAGATAGTGTCTTAGGCGCTCACAGAGGAAGCTTCTCCCATTGACAAGAGATGGAGAAATTCAAGGGGGTGCCAGAAAATGTGATTAGGGATAGAGGTAAAGGAGATCCCCGTGTGTGGGCATCAGAGGAGGCCAGCAATTGTAAAGACTGCAGCCCGACTCTGGAAACTGAGCCAAGATTAAGTCAACAAATCATTGAGTCAAACATTTGATGTAATGTTCTCAAGGAGAGAAGGAGATTTTATCAGAGGAACTAACAGCTTCCCCTGTCACTCTGGGTTACATTGGGGGTGGAGGTGTCCCAGGAATGAATTCAGTCATCAGGGTGCCAGAGGGAGTTCTGTAATCATGCCCCTGTAACATGAGGGACCCAGGCTTCTGGGAGAGTCAGTGTGGGGTAGGGATCAGGACTCCAGCTTTGGTTTGAATCTGGCATTTCCCCCGCTTAGACATGATCTCTGTGCCAGGTGCCTGACTCCAGGACCTGGGTTTTCTTGTCAGGAAAGTGGGGGTAAGGATAGTGCTGATATCATAGCGCAACTGTTAAGATTGAATTTTACTGTGTATCAGGGTAGTTTTGTTCATAGGAGACACTTAAAAACACAGAACATTAGCCAAATAGTAAGATTTATCTAGATTTATCTCAGGTGTGAAAACTTGGGCAGCTTACCCAAGTGCTCTGAATTTCCATTTCTTTAACCGTAAAATTTGAACACTCAGCCTTGTTTACAGTGTTTTTAATGGTAACTGAATGAGATAAGAAATGCTTTAAAAAATGAAGTGGTCATAGTTTGATAAATTACAAAGTGCCTCTCCCATACTTTGTGTGTGATAAACTACAAAAGTTTCTGAATTTCTCTCCCATCCCTTTTGCATTTCATGTACCTTTCCCTATTCTCTCCGTCACTGTCTCCAGAAACTGCTAGGCCTAGTCAACAGGTGTCACAGTGAGTGAAAGAAGAGGTGGCCAGCCTTCCCTCTCTTGGTCCTT
This sequence comes from Sturnira hondurensis, assembly GCF_014824575.4. Lineage (NCBI taxonomy): Eukaryota > Metazoa > Chordata > Mammalia > Chiroptera > Phyllostomidae > Sturnira > Sturnira hondurensis. The sequence goes on along the minus strand of NW_028092815.1, from coordinate 3,214,046 downwards.
GGCAAGGCAAACAGGATGAGTCACTCTGCATTTTCTGGGAAGGTCTTGCAGGTCATCTCACATGTGGGCATGTGAAGTTGCCATTTCCAACAAACAATTCTGTGGAGATGGGACCATTTAGTATATTTACATGGACATAGGTGAATGTGATTCTGAAATAGAAAGTACTTAAAAGTCATGTTGCTCAAAAATGCATGTTCCTGTCAAATGTTTTCAATGAGAAACACTGCACAGAGCTTCAGCCCCTAGTATAGTGCTCCGTTCATGGGAGCTCCTCAAAAAAGAGTGGTTGAGCGTCATCAAAGAATGGAAGTGCTGCTCCTTAATGAGACTGGGGCACTAGTCCCTCCCAAAGCTACCTCAGTGGTCCCTGTGGCCTCTCCCTGCCTCTTTGCCTCCCAGGCTATGTCTAACCTTTCCTTGTTCAGAAATAACTTCCCTGCATCTCAGTTGCAGATTTCTACTGTACTACTTGAAGATGTGCAAGGACTTTAAGGCCTGAGACATACATGCACCCAAATCTAAGAAGTGATCATTCACAGTCAGAACTGAAGGCAGAGCAGGAGGGTGGGTGGGTAGAGAATCAAATCTACTCAAAGGCATTCCCTTCCAGGCAGCCATTCCACTCTGCAGCTTTAGAAACAAATTTGTTTGTTTGGATTTGTCAACTGTCATTTGTATTTGTAGGCAATCTGTATGTGATACCAGGATTAGTATTTAACCAACTATGAGTTTCCAGGGTGAGTTCAATTTTGTTTCACTTAATATGATCATACCACTGTGGCATAGCTGAGGCTCAGAGGCTCTAATGTCATCAAAAGAATCCCAGTTTGAGAATCCTCTGATTCAGTGGCTCTCATCTAAATAAGTGAAGGGAGGGGAATTAGCCAGCTTTCCCTCGCAGGTCCCAAGACATTTGTGAGTGCAGCAAAGGTCATGGTCAGGCTCGAGGGAATCCACCCAAAGGCTCCTCTGAGTGGCGGCTGTGGCTAGGGAAGGCATTGACTTCCAGGGGAATGACTGATGACAGTGTGGAATAAAAATGCACTCTCTTAACACCTGCTTCCCACTCTCCGCTCCACATTCCATCTGTTTCTCAACTCTGACTCTGCCAGCAGTCTGTTCTTGCTCCCACTTTCCAATACATTCCTAAAGGCAGGAGTGGTGTACAAGGCTCACTCCTAAGGGGAGGAGACCATGCAGCCAGGAATCAGCACTCTGGAGCTGACTCCCAGGGTTAACATTCTGGCCCTGACACGTGAGAAGCTGGGAAAGAAAGACTGTGGGGTGTTGCAGTGACTAATGGTTTCTACCAGCATTCCGTTAAAACCTCGGGTCCTCTAAGAAGCTTTCCCTGATGAAACAAACCAATGCTGGGCAAGCAGACAACCTGTCTACTGAGGCCCCATCCCTGCCCTCACAGCTGCCTGGGACCCGGTGCCAACAGGCCACGGTGTGTGATACACAGCGATGTGCAGTCCCACCCTGGCCACGCTTGGTGCAGTCTGGGCCATCTGCTCCATGACCAGGCTGGGAGCACTCAACAAGTGTGGTCAAACTTTACTATTATTCAAACAAAAGTTAATTGGGAATGAATACATATCACAGTATGAATCCAAAGCTTTCAGTAATGCAAGCTTCTAAATCTGGAATGCCTTTATTCTCTTTTTTCCTGCTCGTTCTTTTCACAAACACTCTCAGGCTCTTATTGGGTTTCAGTCACCACCATTATGGAGTTACAGAGGGAACAAGACATGGATCTTCCCCTCATGGAACTCACAGGCTAATGGAAAGTCTGGAAATACATAATTAAACTTGTGTACGAGGTCTGTCCAGAAAAGGTCCAGCTGTTATTAGTATAATGAGAATGGTTTGCGTGACATCAATGTAACCTGGCAGCCAAGGAGAGTGGAGTGAAATGCACATGCATGAACAATGATGACTTCACTATACTTGTCAGTGGGGGTGGTAGATGCTGTTGAGTGAGCATGTGTACTGTGTGGCCATTGTATTCAAAATGACTAAGTAGAGGCAAAACGACTAAACAAGTAGAACTACAAATCTGAATCAAATTTTGTGTTAAGCTTGAACGTTCCTCCAAGGAAACTGTTCAGATGATTCAGAAAGCCATAGCTATGGGTAACTGGTGACTGGAAACTTCACCATGACCACGCACTTGCTCATGCATCACTTCTCATGTTTTTTGATGAAATATCAAATCACCTGGGTGACTCAGCTCCCCAACAGCCCAGATTTAGTGCCTTGTTACTTCTGGCTTTTCCCAAAACTAAAATCACCTTTGAAAGGGAAGAAATTTCAGACCATTGATGAGATTCAGGAAAATATGATGGGGCATCTAATGGTGATTGGGAAAACTGTGTGAGATCCCAAGGTACCTACTTCAAAGGGGGCTGAATTGCCATTGTCCTGTGTACAGTGTTTTTTTTTTTAAATCTTCTTCAATAAATGTCTCTATTTTTCCTGTTACATGGCTGGATACCTTCTGGACAGACCTCATATTGTTTTATGCAATATTAGAGTGGCACATATTGGTTTATTAGCAAAATACAAAAGCAGTGTGACTAAGAGAGTCAAGTAGCAACAGAAAAAGTGGCCCAGAGAAAATGTCTCTGAAGTCTTAAAGGAGTGGTTGAGGTTTGCCAGGTGTGTGTTTGGGAAGTGGGGATAGGTTCCAGGTAGAGTCCAGGTGCTAATAGGAGTAAAAGTGGGTAAAGTAGGAGCAATAATGATGTGTGGTAGGAGCTCTAAACTGTTCTGTGTCACTAAAGGATGTGTCACAGTTAGATTCTGCATTTCAGAAAGACCACAGAGGCAACTCTGTGTAGGGAAGAGTTAAGGAGGACACAGCTACAAACAGGAAAATATTTTTGGAGGATGCTGCAATAATCCAAGCAAGAGACAGAGAGGGCCTGAACTAGGGAAGTGGTAGGAGAGATAGAGATAAAATCAGCAGGACTTGGTAATAGCCTAGTGCATGAAAGAGAGGCAAGAGACTAAATGCAGAATTTTAAGGAGAGACTGTGCCTCCAAGCCAGCAAAGGTGACTGAGAAGATTGAAAGACAATGGAGAGCAATGGTTTTATTAAAAGCTGTAAAGGGGTAGGATTGATAATGTCGAGTACTACAAGCAGTCACTTAAGATCAGGACCAGAAATTTCCCCAGTAAGTTAGAAATAAAATGCTCACTGGTAAACTTGGTGAGGGTGGTTTTAGTGGTACAGGACAAAACTGCATGGGATGAGGAGCGAGTAGGAAAAACAGAAGTGAATTCGGACCTGTTTCAGGTACCACAGACAAGATTACTCAGGACCTAAAAGTCTTTCCAGCACCCAAAATTATGTTTGAGGTCTGAAGAAAATTAGTAGTTTCCAAATGCAAAAAGAAAACTGCAAAATTAAATTAAGACAGACATGTTGAATTAAATATCTTCAAAGTGTGACATTGTTTTGACTATTACTTTTTAAATTTAATATTTATAAAAACTTCATTATTTAGAAATAATTTGTATTAGATTTGTCTCATTTAACCAAAGATTGCTGAGACTGAGAAATCACAGACAATTATAAATTAACCCTTTCTTTTCATTCAATCATTTCAGAAGCAAATTTTTAAAAATGCCTTTAACATAAGACATGGATGCATTTTCTTCTACTTGCTTTTATGTGAGTCGGGGTCTGCAAATGTAAGCATTTTAAGGGCTTTAAAACATCTTAAAATAGTTCTGATATAAATAACTGTTTCAAAAAAGCTTGTTCAGGAAAGGAAAGACAGTAAGGGCGTGTTCACTAGACAGAGTTGAAGGGAAAGAAGGACTTTTTCACTTTTTTTTTTTGAGAAGGGAGGAATGTGAGTGTGCATGTGTATGACTGGAAAGAGTAAGTGGGGAGGAAAGACTGAAGAGGGCTGGGGTGACTCAAAGAGGTGGGAATGGGACCCAGTGGCGAGCAGGACGCCAGTTCTGCAGAAAGAGGGGAGGGGAGGTGGGAGGCCTTCAAGGGAATCCTGGTCTTTTGTTCTATATAAGGTAGTACTATCCCAAAGTGGCTGGAGAGGCATATACTAAGTATCTCAACAGTCACTCAGGAACTGTTTACCTGAATAGGTGGTCATCCTTGGCCACTAAACCTTCCCTGGAGCTGTCCTTCCAGCCTTTCTCCACAGGGGCAGCTGGAGAAGCTAGGCCATCCATGATGCTCAGATGACATCCCAGTACCTCAGTTCTCACCTCCCCTACCCATGCAAGTGGAGCATCTGCCTGCTCATTCCAGCCAGATCCTTGTGTATTCTCTCTTAAATGTTCCTATTGCCCACCCCACCCTACCCCACCCAAAGATCCTGAAGTTCCTAGGGTCAAAATCCTTCTGCCCAAATGGTCCCAGGTTAGAGGCATGTGTTCAAATAAACCCCAAGCACCTTTCTCCTCAAAGGTAGGAATCTATTCCAAACCCATATGCCTTCCTTGAAATTGAGTTTTAAAATAACCCCGTTTTTTATTATTCAAAAGAGGGTCTCATCCAGATAGGTGCTCCAGAGTCAACTGTGTGCAGCTGCAGACCAGAGCACATAGTCCATTTGACACAGTCATTGTGTGAGTCCCTGGAGCCATGGTAGCAGATTAGCGGGGCAGGCAGGCACTGCACTGTGCTCTGTCACTTTAAAACCAGAGTAAAACCAACAGACACCCACTTGAGGCTTTGTGAGAGGGAACCCAAGGCACCCTGATATAGCTGTTAAGGGCTCTTTTTCCAGAGTTCTCAGGTGCATAAAGTAGTGTCAGATCTCTGCTCCTGAATCATGGCTGAGCTCTCAGTGCTGTGGGAAGCGGGTTTTCCCTGACGCTGCTGCGGTGCTGCGGCCCGCAACGGCACCGCTGATTGAACAGTCAAGACGTGTGAGCATTTTAGAATACCACAGAACATAAATGGACTTCCTGGCATTTTCCTGGATGAAAGATGCTTTTGGATGGGTTTCTTTAATACCAAAAGTAGCATCCAGTTACTCAGCTAAACTTAATGTTTGACACTGTAGAAATGAAACAACCATATAATTTCACAGATGTTAATTGAGTATATTACATGTCAGGTGTCATGCTGGACAATGAGGGCCCAGCCAGAAACTATGCCTGACTAAAAGGAACCTGCAGGCACATACAATACTTCTAAAAAACACCAAGGCTGGAAAAGAGTTACCTGTGAAATGTGCTTTAAGATACAGATTCTTGGGCCCCATCTCCAGAGATATGGGTTTGCTAGGTCTGGGGGAATGACTAAGAATCTATATTTTAACGAACTTCCCAGGCAGTTCTAATGGCAGGTAGCATTGGTTCCCAATGCTACTGGTCTGGTAGGATAAAAAGTAAGATGAAAAGTTTTATTTTCCAAATTTGTATTTTAGTAAACGTATTTTTTCTAACTATTATAGTGTGGTTAAAACAATTGCTCTATATCAAGCAAACACATGAGTAATATTGATTAACATTTTTATGCAAACACTAGAATGTACAGGTATTTTGGTATCACAAGCTAACACAAATTTCCCTGAGCTCTTTTCTTAAAACGATCCCCACCACCCACTCCCAGAGTCCCTGTCAGAAACTTTTCACCAGTCTCCAGCCTCTGCAACTAGGTTTCCCCCTCCGTTCTTTTACTCCAGCTATGCTCCATTTTTTTCAAGAGAATCATACCTCTTCAAGGAATATGCACATAAACCATCTATGAGTCTCAAGTTCTTGTCATTTAATTGACTTTGAAAATTTTTGGTAGAATGATTATGTCTTCCACCTCTTTTACACTGTTTTTTTTTGTTGTTGTTTGTTTGTTTGTTATCACTTTCTTACAGGACTGGGAATGGAAAATATTGGTGGAATTTTTGTGGTTCTTATTTGTGGCTTAATTGTAGCCATTTTTATGGCTATGTTGGAGTTTTTGTGGACTCTCCGACACTCAGAAGTGACTGAGGTAAACCTCCAAAGGGGTGTGACCTGTAGCGTTGGCATAAGGGACAAGTTTACAGGCTTGTGCACAGACAAGAGTCATTTCAGTCAGATCCTGTGAGATCCCACAGTAAGATGGATAACCCATGGGACAGACCCAAGGGCTGGAGACCTGGTCAGTGCTTCAGCACCTGCTAGTCATGCAGCCACAGAAAGAGCATTGAACACCTGGGGTTTTCAGATTCTTCCAGGACAAGGGTCCCCAACCCCTCGGGCCACACACCTGTTAGGAACTGGGTGTGATAGAAGCTCAAGCTCTTCTGAGCCCTGACTCTACCCTGCCCCTTCCATGGAAATACTGGTCCCTGGTGCCAAAAAGGTTGGGGACTGTTATTCTAGGAAACAGCCCAGCAAATGGATATGTGAAAAAATAATTAAGAACAACAAAGTCTTATACAAGTATAATTGAAGATGTATCATTTTGAAGGAAAACAGCCAAAAGTACCAGCTTTCTAATGGAAACCATAACTTTAGTTCTTCCATCTTAAGTATGCTTTCCACTACAAGTAAAGATTGCTTAGTTTCTCTACAGTTTTGCTGGCTTTTCACTGTTGTCCACTCCTTACATGAATTCTACTTATTTATTACTTATAGAAAGAAGGCCAATTTGGTGTTCCTTTCCCTGTGAAGCCTTCTTCAACTCTCCTGCCTCCTTCACTGGGCCAGGAGAGTTCATTACTCCACCACCTTTCCAACACGAGTATGACCTGTGCACCAGGCACTTACACACTGTGCTGTAATTAGGACTGTGTCTTTTATCTCTCTATTTCTATGAAAGGCACAGTCAAAAGATGCAAGTTGTTGCATTCTTGTCACATGTAACAGATTAGGCCAGTGGTGGTGTTTTACCTGTTATAGTTATTATTAAAAGCACAGAGAAGTTGAATTCCTTGCATAGAGGCTCTGCTATTTAGTACCAATAGTTTGTTTAGAATTCAGGTCTCAATTTTTACTCAGGCCATATTCTTTTAGATGATACTACTTCTCTGTAGCTGCTTCAAGTAAAGAATCTACACATATTTGGTTACTCTCCCAAGAGTAACCCCACAGCCTCTCACCCCATAGCCTAGACGTACCTTGAAGAATCCAGTGAGGACTCCAAATAGCTAAGATGAAGAAGAGTAAGAGCTACCTTAGCTGTTTGGCTATGGTCAAACAACAGTGCTATTGACAGAACCGGAAGACTAGAAGAAAGAACATGAAACAACGGAAGGCTTCTTCTCTCATCAGGGTCTTGGAAGGCGTCCTTTCTAACACAGGGTAGTCAACTAAATTGAGTATGCATGCTCTTTGGAGTGGATGAGTTTAGGTTCAAATTCTGGTTCAGTTATTTACCAGTCAAGTAATCTTTAGCAAGGTATATAACCTTTGAGACTCCATTTCCACATCTGTGAAGTGGGAATAATAGTAGTAATAGTAGCAGCAGTCCAGATTCATGATTCTCTGTCCATAATTCTGAAATCTAAGAGGTTCAGAAAGTTCCAAGTTTTTTATACGTGCGTCAAGCAAATACATTTGGTAACAAAACTTGATTGATATGAAACTATTGTGTATGGTCTTTGACCCATTCAGTGTGAAGGCACATGCATTTTGCCACAGAAATGTCAGTGCGTTTCAGTGTGGAGTCTGCCCCAGACCACACTGGGTGTGACACATAACAGTTGCAAGTGTGTTGTATTACCTTCCTAAAGTCCAGAATATTCTGGATTTTATGTCATGGGATGGGACCTGTGGGAGTACTATTCCAGTGGGTTTTGTGGTTCCAGTGATCAGAGTGCATCTTCTCCAGCTCTAACCAATCAGTCGAAAGAAATGAGAATCATCAGCCTGAGAACAGAATGTTTATGCAGACATGTAGCTTTTTCAAATACCCGATAGACTCACATAGAGTAAAAGGGCTATTAATTTAGTGGGCTTCTGGGTCCAAATTTAACTGGTGTTAATGGAAAATTTCCGAGAGCATAATTTTTAACTCAGTAGACCCAAGGAACATTTAATAGAAATGCAAAAACAAGCAAACACACAACAACAACAACAACAACAGATAAACAGGGGCTCTATCCTATCCCCAAAAGGCCTTGGTCTTTGAAGGTGTTCTAACAAAGACTGGGCAACCAGCTGGCAGGGCTGCTGAACATTATACTGGGGCGTTTGAGTATTAACTGGGAGCTGGGAGTGAGGAGATGGATTGAAAGGCCTTCACATAATCTTCTTGTCCAAGATTATACATACCTACGGGTGATTCTGTGACGCAGGCCCTAAACTCATCCAAGCAGACGTGCAGGGGACCCCAGGGGCTGGCTCTTAGAGGCTGGGCTGTGACCCCTTCGTGTTTTCCAGGTGTCTGTCTGCCAGGAGATGGTGATGGAGCTGCGCAGCATCATCCTGTGTCAGGACGGAGTCCACCCCCGCCAGCGGCGCGCGGGGGGGCCACGGCCTCGACCCCCAGCCCCCGAGGAGCGCCAGCCGCAGGGCACGGCGACTCTCAGCAACGGCAAGCTCTGCGGCGCTGGGGCAGGGGAGCCCGACCAGCTGGCGCAGAGACTGGCCCAGGAGGCCGCACTGGTGGCGCGCGGCTGCACACACATCCGCGTCTGCCCCGAGTGCCGCAGGTTCCAGGGCCTGCGGGCCCGGCCGTCACCCGCCCGCAGCGAGGACAGTCTGGAGTGGGACAAGGCCACCAACAGCAGCGAGCCAGAGTAACCCTAGCGGCGCAGGACTCTCGGAGGCCAGGCAGGGAGGCTCCAGAGCCTGGCGGCACTACAGGCTGTCCAGAGCCCGGACTAGAAAGTGTCCACACTTTTCTCCGGGTTTTGGATCCAGTAATTTTACAAAAGGATCAAGAGGCCAACGCCCCGGCCAGAGGCAGCGCCCTGGTCCGGAAGCCGGGTGCACCCAGAGGCGTTGCCCCCCCCGCCCCCCGAGTGGGGATGGGACACCCTCCCAGCAGACCACCAGGGCCCCTCTTTTCCCAGCGAGCCTTTCGTTGCCGCCAAAATGACAATCTGGGACGGGGGTCCGTCCCAGGCCAGGCCAGGCCAGTGAATTGGTGGAATTTCCCATTAGGAAGGGGCCATTGTACTCTGGGTCTAGTTCTTACAAGAAAAAAAATAAACTCAACAGGGAAATTTTTCTTTGCTGGATTTGCATACTTCTGTTGACGTTTTGTTAGTGATTTCCCCCTTTTTCTCCCCTCTTCCCCTTTTCTTCTTTGTTGTCTTCTCAATTCTATTCATTGTTTTTGTTTTCTTGTTTATCTGGAGGGGTAGACTGGGTTAGGGAACAGAAGTATAAATAATCCCTGATCCTTTTTCCTAAATTTTAGGAAACTGAGCGGCCAGCGTGTCAGGTTTCAGGTGCTGAACTGCCCTTTCTGTCTGTGTGTGTGTGGGGGGTGGGGGGGTGGGGGGGGCAGCGGCAGCATAAATGTAGGAGAAGGGTCTCAGGGAGGAGGAAGAATAAGGGGGAGAGCTCAAACAAAAGTCCATTAAAGTAATGTTTAAACATTACTTTAAAGACTACTTTTAAAAAGTAATGTTTAAACGTTTAAACATTACTTTAACCAGTTAACTCATAGTTTACTCAGAGAAACAGAACCCCAAACCAGTTAACTCCTAGTTTTCTCAGAGAAACCTTCGAATGGCTGGGGTTCTGCCCTCTTCATCCCCCCACCATTTTGGCTCTTTGTTCGGATCCCAGAAGAATCTATTCTGACTTCTTTCAATTTGGGTTTAAAAAAACCTGGGGTTAATGTGTCCTTTTCTTCTCTTTCCAATTTTCACTATCATGGGATTTGGTTCGGTCTTTTGTGCTCTCTGAGGAAGAGAGGCAAGAAGAGCAGAGCTCACAGACTACCTGGAGCCTTGTCTAAGGAGCAGAGAGGGAAGAGAATTTCCCACTGTGGAGTCCCATTCACAGGGGACGGCATTCACAGAGGACAAAGAAGGGCCCCCTGGCTGTGATGCACTGTTTGTCAACTGTATCTCTTTTGACCAAAGTCAGTAGCTTCCTGTGAAGACAGGCCCCAAGGCTACTATGGATCGGGTGATTTCTTGTTATTAGACATGAGACCTGGGTGCAAATGTGTGTGCGCAAGTGTGTGTTTATGAAGATCATAAATAATCAAGAGTTTGCTGTAGTCCTAGGAGACAGGTGGGTCTCATAGCCAATACACAGATCTGTGAACTGGAAATTCTTGAGTTCTAACCTCAGCCCGGATGGGAGCCCCCCTGTGTGACCTTAGCAAAGCACCAAACTTCTCTTCCATCTGCAAAATTAGTTCTGGATGCTTTCCAGGCTTTCAGAGAGCTGCTTGTTAGGTGTTTACAGGAGCTGGAGTGCTCATCTGCTGGCAGGGGCAAGGCTTCTAACAGCTGCTTGACCTTTGCTTGTTTTCACCATTTGGGGGTTTCATGCAGAGAGTTTTCATTTTCTGATAGAAAACTTAAATCTATGCAACTTATGATTGTAAACTTAAAAGGTTTAGAGGAAGCGGGAAATAAATTGCCACTACCACCACTTCTACCACCACCACCACCTTCAATCAAATTGTCCTCATGTTGTTTCTGTTCTGAATGTACTAAAATAAAGACATCTTTGGAAGATGATGAGCTTAATCCATGATTTTGCTATTTGGGTAGGTCAACATTGTCTTTGTGGCAGGACAATTAGAGCTGCCACTCAGGGGGGACCAAGTGGTACCTCTGATTGGGATAATCAGTCCTATAAGAGATGCCAGTTTTGTCCTAGGCTGACCTTCTCTCTTGTGAATTTGAATTCTTTTTTATTTTTTCCTCTTTAAACACTAAATGATAGCAAGCTGTGCAGGACATGAGTATTTTTTTTAAACCTTGCCTCAAGCCTTATGGGGAAAGGTGGATTTGGTGGGAAGGGCGCCCAGAAGCAGACCGCCGCAGACCCTGGTGGTGCCGCACTGCTCCCACCCACTGTTCCTTCCCTCGCTTCTGACAACGTGGCACCACATTTGGGACCACATTTGGGCTGGGAGGGGGTGTTTTTTTTCTAAGCACTCACTTTTATAAGTAATATATACCTTGATCAATAGCAAACCTTTTTTAATGGGTTAGTGAAATAAATGTTCCATGATTCATTTATAAAGTCTGTTCCTTTAGCCGCCATGTGGAACAAAGGTAAGAGTGATAGCACTGGGCAATTTCTGTTTGCTGTGGAGACCATCTCTCCACCTCACTCAAGCTGGTGAGTGGATCTGCAACCAGCTAGTTCTCATCCTTGGTCTCTATTTTTTATCTTGTTGGTTGTTGACTTTCTTTTCCATTCTGTATTTTCTATCTGACTCTCTATACTGTATAAAACACTTTTTCCTGTCTGTTTATCTTTCTTTGACTGAAATATTTATAATAAAACAGAAACAAACCCTGAAATGTTAGTGATGGATGAAAGCTGTTTTGGTTTGGAAAAAATATGGTCTGGCATGTCTACTATCCAGGCACTCCAAAAGCAAATAAAAATATAAACCTACTTTGTGTCTTCCCCTCCACCTGCCCTTCTCTCTTTATCCCTCTCTCCCCTGCCCTCTTTGTTCCCCACCCACTTTGGCTCTTTGTTCGGATCCCAGAAAAGTCTAGGTGGCTTCTTTCAATTTGTAGTCCTGGGACTCTGAGCCAATCTCTCCCAAACAGAAACACATGTTAATGAAGTTCAGGATTTGTAGGGTTTTGTCTTCTTAAAGGCACTTTCACAGAATAGTCATCTATTGATACCCAGGGTAACTCTAGTCAGATATCGCCCAAGATTCCACTGGGAGCTTGAAGATTACATCAATTAAAATATAATACTTTGCTTTATTTCTTTTAATTGCTTTGCAAGGCCCCAACCGTCACAAGATCTCTACCTCAGAACTCAGGTGGGGTGTAAGTTGAGCAGGTAGATGGCCAAAAATCTTTTGGCTTTCTCTAATTCAATGCTCATATGAGAATATTCATCCTGGGAACTTGCCAGCCAGTCCTCTTATTGGTTAGGTGAGACTGAAACAGCACGATAACCAATCCACTTGGGGCCACTCTGTGAAAGTTTATTAGTTTTGGATTCCAAGGAGTTTAGTTTTCTTTCGGAATCCAAGGGGATTTCCCCATGGTGTAGGAGTCAAATACACAAGGCCAGAAAGGGCAGGGGCATTTCAGACACAGCAGATTGGTTTGAGTGAAGTTGGAGAGAACTATTTGCAGGCCCCCCCAACCCCCCACCAGTGAGGTGTGCACAGTGAGGTAAAATGGTCTAGAAATGATAAGGGAGATTTGATTCCCTGACTAGTTGTCAGCTCCCCTGGGGTCATAACAAAGAGGCCTGTTTGGAAAATTCAGAGAAGGAATCCTTTCATAAAGATTTTGCTTAAAGCTAGTGCTTCCTATGGCACCTGCTCAAAGAGAGAAATTAAGCCTTTAGTTGCCTGAGCTGTGAGCTATTCCCATGCCTTTCTGTGAAAGGCAGCTTTCTCCCCACAGGTAAGTCCCCACTTATCCAAACAAGAGTGTCCTTGGGGGCTGACGACTTAGTCATCCTACAGTGAGCTCCTCAAAGACTGGTGATATTGCACCTTCAGAACATCCTTCTCAGAGGGAAAAAATACATCTGTGTAGAAATGAACTGAGTGAGACTTCCAGGGGGAAAAATCTCTAAGTTTTAGAACTGAAGGTGTCAAAAATCCCATTTTACTTTAAGGGCAACCAGGCAAGAGAAATTCTGTCTCTATTGATAGAACATTATTATTCAAATTTCATTACTTTCATACTAAATTCAAAATGTGGAGAAAAAAGAAAAACTAATTACACAAATAGCAGAGCTAGTGCTGAGATCAAGAAAGAAAGAAGACAATCAAGGAGAAAACAACCTCGTTAATCACAAATGGCAGAAGAGTTGAGGCCCTAAGAAGGGGCATGAAAAAACTGAACAGCTAACCTGTCCATAAATTAACTAAGAGCATGTATACAAATGTCTCAGTGGCTGGGATTTACTGATGCATGTCAGGGAATTGGCACGTTATGATTGATGTTATGTGTAGACACTTAACTCTGTTAAGAAGTTAGACCTAAAGGGTTTGTACTGTAGAGGGTGGAGGTGAGACAGGTAAGCGCAATGATCCTCCTATTGCCAGTGGAAATGGGGCTTTTCCACCGAATCCCAAGGAAAGCATTCCAGGGGCCCATGCATGGGAGGCTGTGGCCTGGTCAGGTTTATTGAAGTAAACACAAAGGGCTGTCCTGGGTTCAGCCCTGTCCCTCTGTGGAAAAGTGCGGCCTTGTCCTCCTCAGGCTCAGAAACAGGGCCAGGGCCCAGCATTGTGCACCACTGTTTCAGCCACATCTATCTGCATCCAGCAGGCTTAGTCTGCTCCCAGCTGCACTGCGGAGGCTGGTGCTGCGCTGTGCTGCGCTTGGAGTCTGCATGGCTGCTAGATGCACAGGGCTAACTCTGAAAGAGCGTCTGAACAAATGGGGCCAGCATGTGTTACCAGGGCGAGGGTGAGCGTAAGGGAAAAGGAGAAAGCTGCTTTATTCAGTTGGGATTATATTATCTTGGGCTTGGGAAGAACCAAGAACCCTTTAAACTAACCAATTAGTTTTCAAAGTTTTTGCCAGTCCACTCTGGGTCCCCCTGTAACCAATCCGTTTCCTAGATCTTCTGGGTCCTGGGTCCCGGGTCCCTTACTCAATCAGATCCTTCTCCCAGGCTAGACTGACCAGCCTCCATGGTGGTTGTCTTAGCTCCTACTGCACGTGCCTCAGGGTAGAAGCACCTCCCCACCCCCACCCCGTGCCATCTTGGCTTCCACTGAACATGAGCCCAGCGGAGGGGTCTCGCCTGCTGTTTTTATTCCCACCCACCCTCATAACGATCCTTCCTGCCCACTTTGGGAGAGTTTGGTCACAAGGGTGGAGGATGCCCCGGGGAGTGTTTGAAACTGTAACTTCTTAGTGAAGCAACAGGCTCAGTGCCCCAGTTTATTATGCCTAATAATGTTTGATTTCTTTCCCTTCCTTCCTTTATGAATATTTGGCTACCTGTGCTGACAACCCTGCCAGAAAATTAGCTGAAGAATTCTGTCCACGTCAGTATTCCTTGCACTCAATCTAATGTTTTCTCTTGGCTCTGTCGAAAAAAAAAAAAAAAAAGCCAGAGGGAAATGGGGCCCAAAGGCTGCTCCTCCTGTTGGCACTTGTTCCCGCATTGCTGAGTGGTCTTGAGAGGCTGTTTCTTTAGCACACGCCCCACTTTAGACCCTATGGAAAATGATGAAGAAAGAGAATAAACTGGACTCTGGGAAGATAAAACTTACCTGTAAGTAGCAGTGTAAAGCACAAAATATCAAAGTGCTGGAGTGTATGATTTGGAATATAAACCATGTAGAAATTCGGAGGGGCTGAGGATTCTGGGTAATGGAGACTGGCTTCTGTGGAGGAAGCAGGGGTGTGTCTTGGGGGTTGTTAAAGACATTATTGGAGTTAGTGAACAATGATGTATTACATAAGTGGACACACAACATTTTTTGATGTGTAGAAAAACAAGAGCTGCTTAGTCTACCTTGGATTGAAATATGGTTACGTGTCCACAAATTCAGTGTTCTGCTGATAAGAGCTAGCGTGTTTGCTGTTGTTTGTTTTCACCCACAGCAGGGCTGGGGCTACAGGGGTGGTGGTCAGGGCTCTGACTCTCCCCTTATGCTTCTTCCTGTTTGCTGTCAACAATGATTAGAGATTTTCACCACTATCTAATTCCCAGGCTTCTTTAAATTGTGTTTGTGAGATTAGCTACAGAGACAAACAGTCTCAGCCAAACAGAAAACAGAAAGACTAAATGAAATAGCAAGGAAATGGCCCAAAGTGGACTATGAGCTCTTTTAAAAAAAAAATCACACAATTTTTAAAAGGGAGTTTGGATTTTATTCTAAATACCATGGAAATCTACTTCCATTTTTTTATTTTACTTGTTTTTTTTAATTTTTTTCAATTACAGTTTACATTTAGCATTATTTTGTATTAGTTTCATGTATACAGCACAATGGTTAGACAATCATATATTTTACAAAGTGCTACCCTCCAAATTTCCTGTATTCACCATGGCCCTAAACAATATTATTACAGTATCATTGACAATATTTTCTATGCTGTACTTTACATCTCTGTGACTGTTTTGTAACTGCTAGTCTGTACTTCTCAATCCCTCTACCTTTTTTATCAAGACCCCCTTGTGCCCTCCAATCTGGCAACCATCAGTCTGTTTTCTGTGTCTATGAGTCTGTTCCTGTTTTATTTGTTTGTTTATATTGTTCTTTAGATTCCACATGTAAATGAAATCATATGGTATTTGTCTTTCTCTGACTGGTGTATTTCACTTAGCATAATACCCTCTAGGTCCACCCATGATGTTACTAATAGTAAGATTTCATTCTTTTTATGACTGAGTAGTATATATGTACCACAGCTTTTTTATCCACTTGTCTATTGATGGGCACTTGGTTTGCATCCATAGTTTGGCAATTGTACATAACATGGCAATGAACATAAGGTTGCATATATTCTTTTGAATTAGTGTTTTGTGTTTCTTCAGATATATACTCAGCACTGGAATCTCTGGGTCCTAAGGCAGTTCCATGTTAAATTTTTTGAGAAACCTCCACACTGCTTTCCACAGTGACTGCATCAATCTGCATTCCCACTAACACTGCACTAGGGTTCCCTTTTCTCTACATTCTCACCAACACTTGTTTGTTGTTTTACTGATCATAGCTCTTCTGACGGGTGTGAACTGATATCTCATGTGGTTTTCATTTGCATTTCCCAGATGATTAGTGACTCTGAATTTGATCATTGGTAGGTCCTCTTTGGAGAAGTGTCTGTCTATTCAGGTCCTTTGCCTATTTTTTTTTACATAACTTTTAAACTGGGGGAAAGGAGTATGAATGCAGAATGAAGGTTTGAAAACAATGTGAAAAATTAATACAGAACCAAGATCACAAATTTCTGATGTAAGGGAACATTTAGAACAATTTTCCTTACAATCCCTTTAAACGACACTTTTCTCTGTAACACACGGAATTGTCCTGGAAAGTTATTCTACTTGGATTGTTCTGATTAGATTTTAGTAACTTTTCTATTAAAAATAATAGTATGTCATTTCCATTTCTACATCATCTGTACTTCTGTAGCACTAAGTGAGCATAGAAAAGCATTTTAAATCATCAAAACTTGGTCAAAGGAGGGAAGTCACAAGAGGTAAGCCCAACAGAGCAGCATTCCCAGGAGTCTGTGTATGCATGCCCGCATGCTCAGATGCAGTGGCAAGACTTTAAAAACTAGTTTAAAGAGGATCAGATGAAAAATAATTCTCTACACAGAGGATTCAAAGTTGTTTTCTCTGTAGCTCCCCCACTTTTATCTCAGCTAAACTGGCATGTGTTTGGGGAGACAGTTTACACAGACCTGCAGGTTCCCGTCGTTTCAAAAGAGGAAAGACACTTTCCATTACCCTTCTGCAATTCTCCCTGCTTCTGGATACAGTTGCTGGGTTTAATCTTCTGGCTTTTAGTAGCTTAATTCTCACTGAGTGGTCTCTGATGTAATTTATTTCTGAGCCAAACATTTATGTGGATGCATGAAATAAAGCCAATTTCCCCCCATTCCTAGTTCAGTGATAAGATGCCTGAGCTGACTTCTTAATACCTCTCTCCCCACCCCCAACAGCTGTAAAACAAAGTCCCTCTAGCTTCATAGTGTTATTAAACACACTCTGTAACAACAAGAGCAATGCAATCAACTTCCATTTACTCCATAATTATCAAAGGCCTTGTTTATTTTAGGCAGAAATTAATTTTCAGAAAGATCAGACAATAAAATTGTTAAAATTTGAATGGTGAAGTTGGCCAATCAAGTGCAGAATTCAGAAACAACAGTTTTATTCAGCTACCATGTGTTTCCTTTCAAGTAAAACAGCAGATTTGCTGAGGCTACCATTATTTCCCAAGGATGTAAAGGTCTCCCTGACCCAGACCCTGCTGATCCTTCAGCCTCTGGGGCACTTTTCGTACCTGCATGCCATCTCACCCTGCAGCCAAACCACACTATTCATGCTCTGCATTCACCCTACTTGTCTCATGCTTTTATTTTTCTCTGCCTTTGCTTTGATACTTCCCACTCCCTGTAATGCCCTTCCCATTCATGTCTACATGGCCAAAGACTGTCCATTTTTTGGATCCAGCTTAAATATAATCACCCCTCTGAAGTCTTGAATGATCCCCAACCCCAAAGGTGTAGGAAAATCACCTCTCCCTTTCCTGAACAGTCCCACTCTCTCCTTATGGTGCTTATCACTTTCTGCATTGAATCACATGTACTTGGCACATATGCTATTCCTCTTATCCCTGCCTGCCAGGGGAAGGCCCTTAAGGTACAGACAGAATGGCTTTTTCCCTTTTTATTATTTCATGGTGTGTAAAATTCCTTGCACATTCTTGGTTCCCAAAACTGAGTGAGAAAAATTCAACTGAAGGCAAATGTACATAAAAAAGTCGCAAGTGTGAAAGTGAGAGGCAGAATTATGCTCATACACCCTTGTTATAAAAGCAACTGTGCATAGAACAACTCAGTGCTCTATACTAGGTGAAACATGCCTTCATTTATTTTACTGGGCCTGAACTTAGATGATTATATTGTAGGTTTCTGGCTCCATTCTGCACGCTCTTCCAGCCCTCAACATGCCTTTTATACACATTGTAGGAATTCAGCCTTCTGACTCCCAGCCAATTTTGAAAAAAAATCAATCAGTCTTGCCCTTCTGTCCTCATTATCATAAAAAATTCTGTTCCAAAATAAAATTAACAGAACACAAATTATGGGCTATTCATTTCAATATATGTTCATTAGGGCAGTACTTGCTCAGAGTAAATGTGATTGTTTCTTTACCAAAATAATAAAAATCAAGTTCAGTTTCTTCCTTACTCTCCAAGAAAACTGAAAAAAAATTTTCCCTTGGTAAGGCTTGTTTTTTAAATGTGAGAAGATCATAACTATTTAAAGGTCAAGAAACTATAGTTCTTAATATGTAGATTGATTACCATATAGTTCTAATATGTATTCTGGTCCATTTTGATGATATTAAGAAAAAGCTACTATTTTCCTAAGTATTTAGATACAGGTAAAGGAAGGGAGCAGAATGAAGGAGCCAGAACTTCTTCAGTATTAGCTACATGCCTAACACAGCATAAACATTTGTTTGTTTAAATCTCATGATAGTCTTTTCAGTAAAATATCAGTATTTTCAGGAGAGAAAGCAAAGCCTTCTGGGAGTTAAATGACATGTTTAAAAGTCTACAGCAAGTAAAAACCAAGCTTCAGAAGTGAAAGGCAAAGGTTCAAACTCACTTCTCTTTATCTCTGGTGCCAAGATACCTTCCACTGTGATAACCCCCTCTGGGGGAGGGGGTGGTTTGCTCTACAAAGGATAAATTCAGACAGGGTTCCACATACATTGGATTTTTCATTAGGTAAGACTCTTGCTTTTTATTGTTGAAGCAGACAAATCATTTTGATTCTGTGACTAATAAGCGTTGATAGTTTTAATGTAGCACACCTTGATGGAAGCATCCAGCTGCTCTGCGTTTTCTTCCAGAGAAAGATCTCTATTCAGTGATCAGAGATAACGATCTAAAATGAGGAAAATTATACAAGTTCTGGCACAAATAATGCCCCTTTTATTACAAAATCTTTTATTATAAAATCATATGCATTCTATAACATAACAATATTGCACTCAAGCACACGATATGACATTTTAGGTGAAATGTTCGAATTAAAACTATAAATTATTACCCCCATATTATCTTACCAACCATACTCAAGCAGGTGTTACTTTTGCCAGACCCTGTATATAAAGCCCTTGTAGATCCAGAAGTTTGCCACCTAGACCTGTTACTCTGGAAGGACCCTCCAGTAGTCAGTTCTCCATTTCAGTTCATTTCCCTACCATTAGGATTATACCAAAGATATTGAGACCAAAGAGGTAACTCTATCATTTCAAACAAGTAAATTTTATTAAATGCTTTGCACTGGTGAGAGGGAGAAAGATTTGTAGGTACAGCTGAGGGTACGAATACATTCTGAGATACAAAATACAGATCAATAACAGGAAGGACTTTCAAAGCAATGAGTTCCCCATCACTCTAAATTTGCAAGTTAATGACAGATCAGAGACATCTTAGCAACGTGAGGATATCAAAGAGGATACTTCATGTGGTGGGAAGTCAGACTAGATGACCTATTATGATGATTATCATAAAAGAGTAATTAATAATAATAGCTATCTTTTATTAAATACTTAAGAATCGCCAGATAATGTGCTCTGTGTCTTATGTATGCTGTTTTTATGTTCACAACAGGTAGATTTCATTTTTGTGTTATAGAAAAGGAAACTGTTTTACTCAGCCAGCATTAGTTTAGAAGCCTGTGGTGGAACTAGAATTTGAACACAGCTGCCTGACTCCAAAGTCTTTACTATTAAGGACAGAAGTGTACAGAACTATAATGTAAGGGGGGAACAATATGGAACACAACATGTAATTATCTTGTTGAAGAGATAAAGAACATGTACTTACAAGATAATAGAAGAAATGTATTTAATAATGAAAGACATGATTACAAAAGATGTTAAAAGGAATTATGTGATCAACTAGTAGAATTTATATTAAAAAAAACCTTTACTATTTTATGGTCCAAAAAAAGTTCCTTCAACATCATTTATGTGCACATCTCCATCCTAGATGCTGAAGGAACCTATGTTCTGGATCATTCATTTAACCCTGACTCTTAATTTGTTTTTGTGTCATTTCTGTTATCGTATTGCCACTTAACCCCATACTTTAAGGTCTATTAATTAATAAAATGATGAGCATACATCATAGAAAATTTTGCAAATCCAAAGCATGGAAGAAGAATAAAACACTCCAAATGTCAGTACCTAAAGACATCCATTATTAAAATTTTGTCTCATAGTCATTTTTTAAAATATTTTATTTATTTATTTTAGACAGGGGAAGGGAGGGAGAAAGAGAGGGAGAAAAACATCAATGTGTGGTTTCCTCTCATGCACCCCCTATGGGGGACCTGGCCCACAACACAGGTATGTGCTCTGACTGGGAATCGAACAGGTGACCCTTTGATTCACAGACCAGCACTCAATCCACTGAGCCACACTAGCTAAGGCTTATAGTAATTTTTATGTGGTCTTGAATCATTGTGATCTTACTCCATGCTACTGTATTATTTTCTTACTTTCTCTCCATGCATACTGAGCTTATCTAATAAGATTTTGATCTACTGGAAGAGAGTAATTAGGTAGTATACTCCTCTGGAGTCTCTAGAGTACCTATACAGTGCTCTCAGCATAGTAGGTGCTGGAATAATTAGTGGATTAATTGCCAATTTAATTCATGAATGAATGAATAAAACATATAAAACAAGGTTAGTCCTAGAGGTATTTACAATCTGTGTTCAAAGTCAAGTCTAATTGCATAAAGTCAAGTCAATAAATGATTAATGCTACATGAGTAAAATTGTAGGATTCTTCTTAGAAAGTAGTGATATGTGGTGAGGAAAGTTGGCCTGGATCATACCTGAAGGACAGCCATTGGGGTGGAAGAATCTGAGATTACTTTTTCTCATATAGAAATGGGTTAGTCTACCTCTAGCCAGTTGCTATCACTACCAAGCAGCCTCCCCATCACTGTGTGAGAAGATGCACTCTATTCTACACAAGCAAAAGAAACCAGAGCTCCTCCCTCTGCACAAGAGGAGTTACTTAGCTAGAGTTTCTTCCCAGCTCTGGGACAAGGTGGGATTCCAGGCTCCACAGCCATGCCCTGGGTATCTTTCCCCAGTGGCAAACTGGAGCAAGAGTTTATAGCTTCTTATAGTTAAGTGTGTCTGTTCAGGTGGACGTGCTGAAACAGTACCCTCTATTGCCTAGCTATCTGATAACTGTGGTCTCAGGGTCCCCATTGTACAACTTGTGTTGAAGTATATTGGAAATGGGTAATGTGCCTTGGCTCCAACAGACAGCAGCATGTAAGGGGTACTCCAGGGATCTGGGGTCAATTTCAGATGGCCCAAATTCATTTAACAGTTCACAGCTAATCAATAGGGGCATAGCCATCAGGTGGGAGTAAAAAGAATTTGAAGGATTTTCAAGTAACCACACTGGAGAATACCCTGAGTATAAAGATGTGTGTCTCCAGCTGCTCTTGGACTGCTTCGGCTGAAGCTGTGGCAGCTTCCCTGACTGGATGGCCCCCTCCCTACCCACCCTGTAAGAACTCTTATAATTCCAGATGAAATAAAAATTCCCTCCTTAGTAGTCATTAAGGTTCCAATTTTATTTCTCATTATTAAACCATGAAGTTGGCCAAAACATTGAAATTAAGTAAAATGAGATTTATGCACAAATTGGAATCTAGGTGAAACACTGACACTTACTCTCCAAAGATTAAGAAAGACAAAATAACCACACTATTGAAAAATGCAAATCTCAGAGTAAACAGAGGAAATGTTCTTTCTTCCTTTTTTCCAAAGAACCAAATTGTTAAAATTGAGTTTTTAGATGATTTCATGCCTGGTAATACCCCTGTGACTTAAGAATGTTGGAAGAAGACTCAACTGGCACTCGCCTCCACGTGAAACTAGAGGAGCATGTGGGAGGAACAGCCCTCAGCATCCCCAGAGCCCCCTGCAGAGAAAGGATACTGTGATGAGAGCAACACGAATCATTTCAGATTTCTACCCCTAAAGACAAAACCTGGCTAGGTGGCCAGTGCTGGAGTCAGTCAAACAATTATACTTGTTTGATTTTTCAGTTTTTTCACGGAGCCTGTCAGTAAGGGGTCACTGTGCCCAAGAGAAGGATGTTTTCAGCTCTGGCGAGTATCCATAGGTGAGCATCAGGCTCAGACTCTGATCCAATTCCCTATCAGGTTGACTTCCCAGAGGAGGATGCTGTCTCAGGGGCAGATCAGACATGGTAACTGAGAGTTGAAAGGTTGAAAAGGCCAGCCACATGCCACTGAAAGCATTTTACTTCAAGACTAAAGGGTGTCACAAAGAAGCGTAATTCCAGCTATTGGTTCTCAATTTCTTCCTGCAGTGAAGAGAAGCAGTTACTTGAGGGCAGTAAAAATAAGATTGTTCCCTGCAGGCTTTCAAAGAAAAACCCAATCTCTTCAAAACTGAACACCAAACCTTACCCTGAAGGTAAGTGGTATGACTTGGGGGTTAGTGTAAATTGCTGCAAGATCCCAACTGTCCCAAATTACTGCACCTTCCCATCAACCTGCTGTGGTGCCTGAAATTGTCAATAGAGTGATTTCTTTGGGTTAAACCGACTTGATCATTACAAGTCAATTATTACTCAATAGCAGAGAGAAGGTCTAGAAAAGGTCAACCTTTGTGAAGGCCATGGAGATTCTTATAAGGTCTGGGCCAGCAGACCCATCTCCAAGCACCCTGGGGGGCTGGGAGTGGCCAGGGTACTGGCTCTATCAGAAAGCTGGTCTTAGAGACATAGGGGTGAGAGTGGGGGCAGGGAAGGAAGGGAACTAATGTTTCTTTCACGTCTACTGTATTCCAGGTATTATATTAATGCTATTGTAGGAGGGTGCAGCTGGAGGGGGACCCAAAGAAAGATTTGTAATGGGGTCCAGAACTCAGGGTGTCCAGGAAATATTAAAAATATGGGATGTCCTCATCCCCACAAGTCTGAGCTGAGGCATGGGATACATGAAGCAGGGCCATTGAGTTGATCTGCATAGCAACAGTTTTGCAGATAACCTCTAGAAAGGTCATTTAACATATCGACAACCTTTCACTGATTTCATAGATATGTTAAATAGCTGTGACCATGCTTTGAGCCAGGGAGATGTAACTGAGAGGCAACTCTCCCAGGTGACAGTGCCTGTGTGAGAACTTGGAGATAATTGGCTCCACGCCAAGGGGCCATGCCTGCCCAGACTTAGCATGGCAGCCCAGAAAAGCTGGAAAATACAGAAGGGCTGGCAAGTGTAGCAAATTGTGGGAGGAGTTGGAAATGGGGCTGCAGAGGAAGATTGGCGCAGGGATTTAAACCCAGGTGCACAGCCAATGGGAGGAGAATCACTTGGCTTTTGGTAGAGTGGGTACTCCCGCAGCCATGTGAGGGAGAATCACCACGTGGCAGAGAGAATCATGCAGCTTTAGCAGAGAACTGCCACATGGCTTTGCCTGAGTGGGGACCTTCACAGCTTTGATGGGGGGACCCCTGAAGCTTTGGTGAGAGTGAGGACCCCGTGGCTTTAGGGTGCTCCCTTGGCCACGTGGGTTAGGAAGCAGAACAGACTTTGCCTGGAAGAAAAATGAAAAAGGACTTTTACCAATGGGCCATGGGAAGGTGCGGCATGGCTTTGGATTAATTGGAGATCCTGAAAGCGACACAGCTGATGGTGCTGGGAACTGAGGGAGGCCTACCAGCTGAGCACAGATTACTAGGAAGAACGGAGCTGCCTGAGCCACAGACTTCTATTTCTTTTCCTGAGATATGGTACTTTGGACTGGGCAAAGCGGGGAAGGAAGGACTGTGTGTGTGTGGAGGTGTTTTAAGGGACTTTGAGATTTTGATGAAGACATTAAGTCATTACTCTTAAGTCTGTATAGCTTGAATAAATAATTCCTTTCCTTTTCACCAATCTCTGACATGGAGAGATATAATTCTCTGGTGATGGAAAAGGCAAACCTAGTAGAGGGAGATTCCAGGAGAAGGAGGGGTCCATTCATTAACATTGTGGGACTCCCTTCCCTGGCAGCCAATCAGGGAAAATCATGGGAGACCACATGTGCAGTAGCTTTAAAGTAATACAACTACTTGCACATGCATAGTAAAAACCTGCCAAAACTAGCCAGGAAGGATCCACACTAAAAGAATAGAGTCCCTCCAGTCCCTGAGGTCAATCTCTGCCTGTAGTTGGCTTGCTCCCATGTTCTCTGCTATAAACTCTGGGTGTTCAGTTCATTTCTTTGTCCCGATTACCAAGAACCTGGTTACTGTGTCCACCTGTGACACTATTACATAAAATATATTTAATCCTCACAGTAACTCTCTAAGGTAGTCATTCTTACCCTCATTTTAGAGTTAACAAATTAGAAGTTCAGGGATTGAAGTGATTTGTTCGTTTACAAACTCCTCCCAGGATGTCTGAACTCAAGTTTTTCGGCTTTGAAGATCATGCTTTTTCTGAGACTTCCGCCATGATGGAGGCTTAGGTGGAAACACTGTGCCTTCTCCCACAACCAAGTTTGACCACAACAAAGGTTTGGAGAACAAAGACACAGCCAAAGAACAGAAAATTGAATTATATGGAAGCGTGACAACAACGAACTCCTTCAACCGGGACGGTAAGAGGGGCGGAGCCAGCAGCGGAGCAGGGTCGGGCAGGAAAGATCCCCAGACCTAGGCGTGCAAGTAGCCTGGACCCAGCCAGGGTGTGGGGCAGACTGACCACGGTCGCACATTCACCCACAGTGAGATGGACCGCGCAGGCCCCTGCAGGCCAACCCAATGGTGGAGGGCTGACGGCAGTGGCACACTCGGGTGCAGTGGGATGAAACGCATAGGCCCCTGTGATTGTGGCAGCTGCGGCACCTGTGGGGGCTGCAGCGGCCCGAGGAGGCAGATTGGACCGCCATTGCTCCTCTTTGACCCCGCCCCCACATACAGCATCATAATCCAGTGACTTAGTTGCCCTGCTCTGGTGAACACCTAGGGCTCCAATCCTGATACCTAACAGGCACGAACAGCCCAAAAGATGGCGCAAGAAGAACTCAAAGTCCCAGAGCCCATAACTCTCAGTGACCAAGAGATTGCCAGCCTCTCAGAAGCACAGTTCAAGACACTGTTTATCAGGATGCTCACAGAACTGGTTGATTATAGTCACAAATTAGAGGAACATATGAAGGCTAAACTAATTGAAATGAAGGGAGATGCACAGGAAATCAATAGTGATGGAAAGGGAACTGGGACTCAAATCAATGCAATGGACCAGAAGGAAGAACGAAACATCCAACCAGAAAGGAATGAAGAAATGAGAATTCAAAAAAATGAGGAGAAGCTTAGGAACCTCCAGGACATCTTTAAATGTTCCAACATCTGGATTATAGGGGTACCAGAAGGGGGAAAGAAACAGCCACAAGTGGAACACTTATTTGAACAAATAATAAAGGAGAACTTCCCCAGTCTGGCAAAGGAAATAGACTTCCAGGAAATCCAGGAAGCTCAGAGAGTCCCAAAGAAGTTGGACCCAAGAAGGAACACACCCAAGGCACATCATAATTACATTAGCCAAGACTAAAATGAAGGAGAGAATCCTAGAAGCAGCAAGAGATAAGGGGACAGTCACCTACAAAGGAGTGCCCATCAGACTTTCAGTGGATTTCTCAGAAGAGACCTTCCAGGCAAGAAGGGGCTGGAAAGAAGTATTCCAAGTCATGAAATCCAAAGACCTACAGCCAAGATTGCTTTATCCAGCAAAGCTTTCATTTAGAATGGAAGGACAGATAAAGTGCTTCTCAGATAAGGTCAAGTTCAAGGAGTTCATCATCACCAAGCCCTTATTATATGAAATGCTAAAGGGACTTATCTAAGAAAAAGAAGATGAAAAATATTAACAGTGAAAGGACAGCAAACTCACAGTTATGAACAACCACACCTAAAACAAAAGCAAACCAAGAGGACAGCTAGATCAGGTGTGGAACCGTAGAAATGAAGAATGCGTGGAGGGTTAGCAACAGGGGAATGGGAGGAGGAGAAGTGGGGAGAAGGTACAGAAAATAGCATAGAGAGTAGGTAGAAAATAGATAGGGGGGAGGGCAAGAATAGTGGGTGAAATATAGAATCTAAAGAACTTGAGACACATAGTTATAAACTAAGGGGGGGAGAATGGTGGGGGAGGGAGCGTGTGGGTGGATGGGAATGAAGGGGGGGATAGAACAACTGTAATGGTATAATCAATAAAATATATTTTTTTAAAAAAAGATCATGCTTTTTCTGCAACAGCATACCAAGTCCCTGGAAACAAGGAATGGTGGTTTATTTCACAACCGGGGAAAGGATTCACCTGCTCCAGCAGCATATGTGGGAAATTGTAATAACAGCTTTCAAGGTTAGAATGAAAGTTGAATCTGCATGTGGGAACAGGAGACTAGATTGATTAGTCAGATTTCTTTCCCCTCAAGACTCACCTTCGCTTTGGAGTGTAGTCACAAATCACTGTTGCTGCCACCCTGTCTCCAGACCTACTGTGCTTTCACAAATAAGACTCAAGTGGACTTAGTACTCTTTCCTTAATTTCCTGTAGCAGAACAGCAACACATCTAAAATGATGAAACAACTTCACTAAGGCTTGGAGAAAACAAAGCAAAAATAGACACAGATTAAGAGTGTCAACTGGTGGTTGTTGGTGGCAATTCAATGGCAGCTGGGGTGCAGTGAAGAAAGAAACATTATTCAGTGCAAACAGCTCAACTTGGATACAGCACAGAGGTGAGAACAGCATGGCTATGAGGTGGCCCTGGAGCCCCGATCCTCTTGGCTAGACAGCTCTGTTCCCCCATGGTCTGCTCTGCTCTGCTCTGGAGAGAGAGCTTTGGTGCTTTAGTTCAGCTGGGAAAACACCATCTTTAGTGTTTGGTGGAGATAGAAAGTGTGCTCCCCAAGCCAGGGGGAGTTGGCTTATTGGATGACAGTTCAAGCCCTGGTCCCTGATTGGTCTGTCCTCACGCAAATGAGGACTCCAAATCCTCACAGTTTGTTTGGTCCAATAGGCACTGTTCCAGATTGGTCAGAATAAAGTCACTCTGGTTGTTCAGAGCTGAGCAGCTCTGACTACTTGGGGAAAGGCTCAGTCTTATTGGTTGAAATGGGATTCTAGGAACTTCCTCATAAGGGCTGACTCAGATGGCACAAACACAGAGCAGGCAGGCAGTTCAGCACGGAGACAGGTAATTCAGCACCAGCTTCACTGAAATGCAGTGTGTGTGAGAGTCCCCTGTGCAACATGGCTGTGAAGCTCTCTTTTTTAAAAAATTTGAGTCTAGTTAGCCACCAGAAGCCCTTGTTTCTTGGGGTTCACAAGATGCAAGCAATTAATCCAGCTCAGGAGTTGTGGCTGCTCCCCAGAGCATGATCCACCCTCGCAGTATGCCAAGATTCCAGTCTACTTCTGTGTGGCAGAATCCCGATCCTCCATCCCACCCCCAAGTAACTGAGAATATCTCAAAGTATGTGTAAGGAAGTTCAACTCACTGTCAGCTTTCAAATTTCTAAGCAACCACTTTCCTGATGCAGACAGGTGCCAATCAGTCTTCACTTATTTATTAGTATATGGGTTGGCCAAAAAGTTTGTTTAGTTTTTTCTGTAAGATTGCTTCTGGTAGCGCTTAGTTGTCTTTAACTTCATTTGAAACAATTTTGTTAGATTGTAGTGTGACAGCTGTCATAT
Organism: Sturnira hondurensis; assembly: GCF_014824575.4. Lineage (NCBI taxonomy): Eukaryota > Metazoa > Chordata > Mammalia > Chiroptera > Phyllostomidae > Sturnira > Sturnira hondurensis. Next base: position 3,186,489 of record NW_028092815.1, on the reverse strand, counting down.
CAGCATGTATTAAAAAAGATACATCAAAATTAGTGAATTTTTGTGTAGCCATTTTAATATTGAAGATGAAAGAAAATAAGGAACATTTTTGGTATATTATACTTTATTATTTGAAGAAAGGTATAAGTGTATCTGAAACACACAAAAAGAAAAGATTTGTGCAGTGTGTAGAGAAGGTGCTGTGACTCACCAAATGTGTCAAAAGTGGTTGTGCAGTTTCATGCTGGAGATTTCTTGGTGGATGATGTCCACAGTTGGGTAGACCAGTTGAAGTTGGTGGCGATCCAATTAAGACATTAATTGAGAACAATCAATGTTATGCCACACAGGAAATAGCCAACACACTAAAAAAATCCACATCAAGTGCTGAATATCATTTGCAACAGTTTGGTTATGCTAATTGCTTTGATGTTTGGGTTGCACATAAATTAAGTAAAAAAACCCTTCTCGACAGTATTTCCACATGCAATTTTCTGCTTAAACATAAGGAAAATATTCTCTTTTTAAAACGAATTGTGATAGGCAATGAAACATGGATACTTTACAATAATGTGGAATGGGAAAGATCACAGGGCAAGTGAAATGAACCATCACCAACCACACCAAAGACTGGTCTTTATCCTCAGACAGTGATGTCATATATATGGAGGGGAGTCCCTTGTTATAACCTCCTCCTGGAAAACCAGACAATTATTTCCAACAAGTACCACTGCCAGTTAGATCAAATGAAAGCAGCACTCACCAAAAGCAACCAGAATTAGTCAACAGAAAATATAATCTTTCATCAGGATAATGCAAGCCAGGCAAAAACTGTTACAGCTTGTCTGAAAAGTTCTGATTCATCCATTGTATTCACCAGACATTGAGCCTCTAGATTTCCATTTATTTCAATCTTTTAAAAATAAAATGTATCAAATTAAAATTTTTAAATTTTGAAATACATTTTTTTGAAATAAAAAAAAAAATTTTAATTTTATTTTAAAACTTATTTCAATCTTTCCATTCTCTTAATGGAAAAAAATTCACTTCCTTGAAAGACTGAAAAAGGTACCTGGAACAGTTCTTTGCTCAAAAAGAGGGAGGTTTTGGGAAGATGGAATTATGAAGTTGCCTGAAAGATAGCAGAAGGGAGTGAAACAAAATGGTGAATACATTGCTCAATAATGCTATTGGTAAAAATGAAAAATATGTCTTAGTTTTACTAAAGGTTGAGCTTTTTGGCCACCCAATATCACCAAATTCATAACCCAATCTGAATAGAAAAAAAGCAGCACAAGAAATAAAAGAATAGTTTATAATTTGTAAAAATGTGAGTACCAATGACATTTTTATTTTACATGCAACCACTCTTCATACCAGCAGCTGCTGATTTCCTTGACTATCATTGGGGCCCCATGCATCACCTACTTCATTTATGATAAGGCTGTGTTTTCACCGAGTTGCCAAGTCATCTGTTCTTCAAACACCAGAAGACTTTTTAAAACAACAAGGAAGTAACATTTCATGCCCATTAGGTAGGAAAAATAAATAAATAAATATGTGATAATGCCAAGATCTGGTGAAGATGCAGGGAAAAAGAAAGTATCATACATTCACTGCTGGTGGGAGTGTAAACTGGAAAACAATTTGATAATATCTGGTAAAGGTAGAAATGAAGAATAATCTATGATTCATTAATTCCATTCTTGGCATACACTTTAGAAAATTTTTTGTAAATTTTTACAAGACACAAGCAAGAATATTTACTGAAGTGGTTTATAATGGCTTAAACTTGGGAAAATTTTAAATTTCCAACAATAAAAGACCAGATATTTTAAAGATATTATTTAATCAATACAATGGAACAATTCACTGTTATAAACTTGAATGAATCAGTTCTACACATTTCCATATGGATAAAACTTTACAATATAGAAAATCAGGGAAAACCCCATATCTTGGGTGAATGATGCTTTCCCTCAAGTTTAATAAATGTCCATGAAAATCACCTGCTCAACTATTCTTTCTTTCTTTTTTTTTTAGTCTAAGGCCATGAACGAGCCCGATCTCATCAGAAAAGATAAACAAGATTGATAACCTTTAACCAGATTCACCAAGAAAAGTGAGGACAAATATAAAGAAAATCAGAAATAAATCAGGCCCTAGCTCGTATACCTCAGTAGATTGAGTGCAGGTCTACAAACCGAAGGGTTGCCAATTCAACTCCCAGTCAGGGCGCATGCCTGGGTTGCGGGCCTGGTCCCCAGTAGGGCAAGAGGCAATAACGCATTGATGCTTCTCTTCCTCCTTCCCTTCCCCTCTCTCTAAAAGTAAAAGAAATATTTTTTAAAAAGAAATGAATCAGGAGACAACACAGAAATACAAAAGGTTATAAGAAAATATGAACAACTAGATGTCAACAAAAATTTGGACAATATGAAAGAAATGGATAAATTACAAAAAGGAGTCAATATTTTTTTGTAAAAGAAAATTTTGTTTTTGTAAAATGGGACTTCTGGTGTTGCTGGGAGAACTGCAGAGATAATGCAAGTAAAGCACTATGCACAGGGCTCCGTAAATAAGCAGGTCCCAAGAGGTGGTAGAGCTTGTAATGATGATGATGATGGCCCTTCTCCAAGCTGCTGTTACTCACTGCTCTCAACTATGTCTTCTTAAAGTTTATGATGTTCATGGGAAAAACAGGAAACTTTTCAATCTGATAAAGATTTAAGTCAGTGAAGCACTTAGTAGCAAAATATAGCTTTTTACGCACAGATCCTAACCAGCCAGTATATTTTATTAATGTAGTATTTTTTGGTTTCAGTTTTCTTTATTGTTTGTACATCAGTAATTAGCACAGAGCTATTTATATAGACTATATTAGGCCCCTTCAAAATTACTCTTATGGACTTACTCTTTGGTGAGATGCTATTGTATTAGCTGAAATGGGGGGTCTTTATGAGAAACAGCTCTGTGAACCCTACTAATTATACATAAAGAATGATTCTGAGTATGGTGTCCACTTTGTCATGCCTGCAGGGAAAATCCCTAACTGATTTTGGTGCCAAAAACAGCTAAAAATCCCATCATTAGCTGGTGTTATCCTGTAGATACTGTGAATGAAGAAAGTTCCTTTACTTTTTTCTCTTTTAAAAAATTACTTTATTGTTGTTCAATTACAGTTGTCTGCATTTATCCCCCACCACTCCCCCCAACCCCAGCCAAACCCACCTCCCTGGCTTCCTTCCTCGCCCCATCTTGGTTTTGTCCATGTGTCCTTTGTAGTTGTTCCTGAAAACCCTTCCCCCATTATTCCCTCCCACCTCCCCCCTGGTTACTGTCAGATTGTTCTTAATTTCAATGTCTCTGGTTATATTCTGTTTGCTTATTTGTTTTGTTGATTAGGTTCTAGTTACAGGGGAGATTATATGGTGTTTGTCCCTCACTGCCTGGCTGATTTCACTTAGTACAATGCTCTCCATTCCATCCACACTGTCCTTTTTCAAATCAATATATGGGAAGCTCAGTTTGAGACCCTCCTGTTAACTGTATGTTCTCACTGTGCACATTTTAAGCTTCATCTGGCAGTCATCTTTGTTCCAGCCCTTGTTTTTCTCTTTTCTTCTCACATTGCTTTAAACTTGAAAAAATATACATACTTATATCTTTATAATAATAGTGCTCCGTACTAATCTATAAAAGAAATGATACACTATTGTTACTCTGGGTGGTCTAAGGATAGTTTGGTATAAAGTAGACTAAAGTTTTGTTTCTTTCAAAGAACACTTCATATACACATGTTGAAGTGCAGCTCTTAAAAATGGAGTTAAACTGTTAGCTCCTATCTAGATGCTAAATAAGTGTTTTTCCAAACACATCCTTTATAATATACTGTTGCACCTCAGGAGTTGAGGTATTGAAGTGCTGCTTGAGACATGCTGGGAAAACTCTGAAAAATAACTTGCTGAAAGAAAATCAGTCTATGAAAGCAATTTAGTATTCCATTTTCCTGGTGTGATACTATCTGAGATCAGGTGGCACTGTTTATATGTAAGCAAAAATCAATTTTGCATGTGAAACAAAGACAAAAACATGGCCCATCTAAGATATTAAACAGTAGTATTCAGTGGGTAATTTATGAGGCAGAAAGCCAAATATTGCAATCATTGTTTTCTTTATTCATGAAGGACAACCATTACATTTTTTGCCTTCCTTTTGCTTTCTCGTGTATTGCTTTTAAACACACACACACAGCCTTGCCTTGGGTTCAAAGCTCTGTCTCAGCTCCTTCTTAGCACATGCCTTGTCCCTTTTCCCTTCATAGCACATGGCTTGTCCCTGTATGAGAAGAGCAGCACACAGTTCAACGTTATTGCCAAATGTGATGAGCCTCAGTTCAGACCTGCATACTCCCCACTTTTAGGGAAGGCACATGGATGCTTCCCTCCCCCAGCACTGTGCTGCTTCATAAATTCCTCAGTAACTTTTTTCAAATTTCATTTTGGGCCAAATGCTGGTGAGGTGCTATGAAACAGAAGTGGTTCCATGGGGGAAGGCAGTTAATTTTTTAGCCTGAAATAAAGGTGAAGGATTTTAGGTCAAGATGGCAGAGTAGGAAAATGTTGTGTTTACCTCCTTCCACACCAAAATTACAACTACACTACAGAACAACTGCCTGAAGACTAGCTGAACAGAAATCTTAAAAATAAAGATGTAAAGCAAAAGCCAATGTTGAGACTGAGAAGCTTGGTGAAGATGTGAAATGGGCTGTCTTCACACACTCAGTCTGGTGGTTAGGAATCGGGAGGGATATCTTGGCTGCAGAGGTCCCTCTTTAAGGAATGAGGGGGTCCTAGCTCCACACAGAACCCCCAAGCCGGGGTCACCAGGGCCAGGAAGAGAAGTCTCCATAACATCTGCCTGTGAAAATCATAAGGGATTATTTCCAGGTGAGACACCGGGCTGCTATAGACCCAGGAATCTGCTTAAAGGTCCCAAACGCAGACTCACTTGTCTGCAAACACTTTTCCTGAGCTCCAGCAAAGTGGTAGCCAGTTCAAAAAGAGTCAGGGGGAGGAACAGGGTTGTCTGGATTCAGGGCAAAGACTGGAGGGGCAGGACTAAAGTGCTGGCAGGCACCACTGTTCCTTCCTTGAGCCCTCCTCCCACATGCCGGGTCGGCAGGTTCAGGTAGGTGCCATATCTGAGTCTCTATCGAATTGGCAGATACCTGCTCACCCCATCCTCATTACCTCAGACCCCACACCACCAATCCATGCACCAGCCCAAAACTCATTCAGTTTCTGTTTCTCATAAGCTGCCCATTTTGGCCTATGCTGCAGACATCCTTAAAATCTCTCAAAAGTCCTCAAACCCAAACCAGCAGTGGCTGGCCTCAGTGTATCCTGTACCCCTCGCTAAGCAGCTTCTCACCCAGTACTAGCAGCAAAAGCCTTCAGTTGCAGCATAACCTTTCTCAGTTCCCTTGAAGTCACCACTGCCAGCTACAAACTGCAGATTACTTTGGAGCTCCTACCAGCTCCCCGCAGGCTGGACACAGGCAGTAGTTGACCTGGGTCTGAACCAAAGCCCTTCCAAGAGGCTGCAGATCCAACATATTTGATGACCAGATTAGACCAGAGAAGAGCACCACCCAATTAGCTCCACAGGTGACACACCCTAAGGGTGGACTCTGCAGGCTAAAGCCCTGCTGAAGTGAATCTCACTCTATGAAGTTAGCCCATGAACAATAGCTCATCAGCTGTCAACACGGCCTTTTCTGACAGCAAGTCTGAGAGTTAATCCCACTTCTGCTGTGCCAACAGTAGCTGAGGCCCAACTACAACAGGAGAGCACACAAAACCTATACAAGGGTCACCAGTGTAGCATCCAGCTCAGGTGACCATAGAGACTGTGATACTGGACTCACAGGGTGCCTACTACAAAAGTCCATCCTGCTAAGACATGGAGGTGTGGTGGCTCCACCTGATACATGGAAACAAACACAAGGAGGCAGCAAAAAGAGGAGACAAAGAAACATGGTCCAAATGAAAGAGAAGATCAGAGCTCCAGAAAAAGTGGTAAACAAGAGAAAGATGAGCAACCAACTAGAGGCAAAGTTAAAAACACTGGCTATAAAAATGTTCAATGAACCCAGGGGAAGAACAGATGAACTTGGTAAACACATAAATAGATAACAACCATAAAAAGGAACTAGTCAGAAATGAAGAATAGATTAACTGAAATAAAGAATACAATAGTAGATTAGATGTAACAACAACAACAACAAAAATCCTGTCAGCAATTTGGAAAACAATGTAGTGAAAAATACCCAATTATAACAGCAAAAAGAAAGGTGAGTTTTGAGAGATGAGGATGGTTCAAGGGACCTTTGAGACAACATCAGGCATAACAATATTCACATCATAGGAGTACCAGGAGAAAAAAGGGAGCAAGCATTTGAGACATATTTGAAAAAATAATGACAAAAACTTCCCTAATCTGATAAAAAAAGAGATATACAAGTCCAGGAAGCAAAGAGAGTACCAAACAACATGAACCCACATCAACACATATCACAATTAAAATGCCAAATGTTAAAGACAAAGAGAAAATGTTAAAAGCAACAAGAGAAAAGCAGTTATTTGCCTTCAAGGGAGCTCCTATGGGACTCAGCTGATTTCTCAACAGAAACTTTGTAGGCCAGAAGGGAGTGATGTGAAACAGTCACAGTTATGAAAAGCAGGGGCCTGCAACAAAGACTACTCTACCCAGCAAGCTATGATTTAGAATCAAAGAAGAGATAAAGAGCTTTTCTTCCAGGACAAGACAAAGCTAGAGAAGTCTTTCACCACTAAACCAATATCAAAAGAAATGTTAAAGAGACTTCTTACAGAAAAAGAAAAAAGTAAATATGAATAAAAAATGGCCATAACTATATACGTATAAAAATTACTTTAAATTCAAATGGCTTAAACGCTGCAATCAAAAGTTATACAGTGGCTGAATGGAGGAGAAAACAAGACCCATACATATGCTGCTATGAGAGATCCACCTCAGATTTAAAGACACACACTGAAAGCAATGAAAAAAAGATATTTTCTGCAAGTAAAAACTTTAAAAATCTGGCCCTAGCTGGTGTGGCTCAGTGAATTGAGCACCGGCCTGTGAACCAAAGGGTCGCTGGTTTGATTCCCAGTCAGAGCACATGCCTGGGTTGCAGGTCAGGTCCCCAGCAGGGGGCCCACAAGTGGCAACCACACATTGATGTTTCTCTCCCTCTATTTCTCCCTTCCTCCCCCAGTAAAAATAAATAAATCTTTAAAAAAACTTATAAAACCTGTTTTAGCAATATTTATATCAGACAAAATATACTTTAAAACAAAGACTATAACAAGAGGCAAACAATGACATTTCATATGTAATAGCTAAGATATGGAAGTAACTTAGTGTCCATTGATAGACAAGTGGATAAAGAAGATGTGTATAAAGAAGGGATAAAGAAGATGTGGATAAAGAAGATGTGGTGGGACTTCGGCCAAGATGGAGGCGTAGGTAGATACCCTGTACCTCCTTTCACAACCAAAAGGATGACAACCACAAATTTAAAAATGAAAACCAACCAGAACTGCCAGAAAATCGAACTGTGTGAAATTCTGACAACTAAGGAGTTAAAGAACAAACATTCATCTGGACTGGTATGAGAAGTGGAGACGGGCAGCTGGGACAGAAAGGACTGGAGGCAAGGCAGTGGCTGGAAAACCTGGGTGGGTGAGGCACTGGCTGGCAGACGGGGTGACCCCACATTTGCATGCAGATAAACCAGGAGGAACAAATGGGGAGTGAGACAGACCATGCACCAGGATTCCAGCGAGGAGAGATAAAGCCGCAAAACCTCTGACTGAAAAAACCTGTGGGGGTTGAGGCAGCAGGAGAAACTCCCAGACTCACAGGAGAGTTCATTGGAGAGACCCACAGGGTCCTACAGTGTATGCAAACCCACCCACCTGGGAATCAGCACCAGAAGGGCCCAATTTGCTTGTGGGTAGGAGGGGAAGTGACTGAAAGCCAGCCAAGGGACAAGCAAGCAGCACTGTTCCCTCTCGAACCCCTCCCCCATATGCAGCACCACAATGCAGCACATCAGTTGCCCTGCCCTAGCAAATACCCAGACAAAAAAAAATATATATATGGTCCAAATGAAAGAACAGATCAAAGCTCCAGAAGAAATACAACTAAGTGATGAAGAGATAGCCAACCTATCAGATGCAGAGTTCAAAACACTGGTAATCAGGATGCTCACAGGAATGGTTGAGTACAGTTGCAAAATAGAAGAAAAAGTGAAGGCTATGAAAAGTAAAATAAAAGAAAATATACAGGGAACCAGCAGTGAAAAGACGGAAACTGAAACGCAAATCAACGGTTTCGAGCAGAAGGAAGAAATAAACCTGGAACCAGAACAGAAAGAAGAAACAAGAATGCAAAAAAAAAAAAAATGAGGAGAGGCTTAGGAACCTCCAGGACACATTTAAACATTCCAACACCAGAATCATAGGAATGCCAGAGGAGAACAGGAAGAGCAAAAAGTTGAAAACTTATTTGAAAAAATAATGAAGAACTTCCCTGAACTGGCAAAGGAAATAGATTTCCAGGAAGTCCAGGAAGCTCAGAGAGTGCCCAAAAAATCGGAGCCAAGGAAGCACACACCAAGGCACATCATCATTACATTAGCCAAGATTAGCCAAGATAAGGAGAGAATCTTTTTTTTCCTGTTCATGTAAGGTTTTATCTTGTTTTACTTTGATTTCTTTTTTATTCTCTAGAACATTTCATAGAAACAAATTAGACTTAAATAAAAAACATTTAATTTGATGAGATAAATTTGGCTGTGGATATTGAAACTGTGTGCTGAGATAAACCATGTTTTTCTTTTAAAGGAGCTAACCTTGTATTAACATCTTACTTTTTAAAAAATTTTTTATTTAATTATTTTTTTAATTTTAATTTTTATTTAATTCTTGTTCAAGCACAGTTTTCTATTTCATATTCCCAGCCCAGCTCCCCCCCCCCAGTGCTCCCGACCTCCCTCCCATTTCCACCCCCCACCTTAGTTATTGTTCATGTGTCCTTTACACTTGTTCATGTGAGTCCTTCCCCTTTTCCCCTGTGATTCTCTCCCCTCTCCCCTCTGGTCCCTGTCAGCCTGTTTCATATTTCAGTGCCTTTGGTCATATTTTGCTTGCTTGTTTGTTTTGTTGTTTAGATTCCTGTTAACGGTGATATCATATGGTATTTGTCTTTCCATGCCTGGCTTATTTCGCTCAGCATAATGCTTTCCAGTTCCATCCATGATGCTGCAAAGGGTAGGAGCTCCTTCTTTCTTTCGGCTGCATAGAATTGCATTGTGTAAATGTAAAATAGTTTTTTGATCCATTCATTTAACAATGGCATCTAGGTTGCTTCCAACTCTTGGTTATCATAAATTGTGCTGCAATGAACATCGGGGTGCATAAGTTCTTTTGGATTGGTGCTTCAGAGTTCTTAGGATATACTCCTAACAGTGAAATTGCTGGGTCAAAAGGCACATTCATTTCTAGTTTTCTTAGAAAATTCCATACTGTTTTTCGTTATGGTTGTACCAGTCTGCAATCCCACCAACAGTGAACTAGGGTCCCCCTCTCCACACAACCTCTCCAGCACTTGTTGTTTGTTTCTTTGTTTATGATAGCCATTCTGACTGGTGTAAAGTGGTATCTCATTGTGGTTTTAATTTGCATCTCTCTGATAGCTAGCAATATCAAGCATCTTTTCATGTGTCTCTGGATCCACTGCATGTCCTCCTTGGAGAAGTGTCTGTTCAAGTGCTTTGCCCAATTTTTAATTGGGTTGCTCATCTTCTTTGAGTGGAGTCATGTGAGTTCTTTGTATATTTTGGAGATTAAACCTTTGTCTGAGGTATCATTGGCAAATAATGTTTTCCCAAACAGTTACTTCTCTTTTTATCTGGATACTGTTTTCCTCAGCCATGCAGAAGCTTTGAATTTTGATGAGATCCCATTTGTTTATTCTTTCCTTTCTATCCCTTGCTCTAGGGGACGTATCAGTAAAAATCTTGGTGCGTGGAATATCTGAGGTTTTTCCTGCCAATGCTCTCCTCTAGGGCTTTAATGGTTTCACGGCTTATATTTATGTCTTTTATCCACCTTGAATTTATTTTAGTGTATGGTGAAAGTTGGTGCTAAAGTTTCATTTTTTTCCATGTAACTGTCCAGTTCTCCCAACACCATTTCTTGAAGAGGCTATCTTTACTCCATTTTATGTTACTGCCCCCTTTCTTCAATATTAATTGAGCGTAGAGATTTGGCTTTATTTCTGGGCTCTCTGTTCTATTCCATTGGTCTATGTGCCTGTTTTTATGCCAGTACCAGGCTGTTTTGATTACACTGGCCTTGTAATACAGCTTGATATCAGGTACTGTGATCCCTCCTACTTTGTTCTTCTTTCTCAAAATTGGGGCTGCTATTTGGGGTCTTTTATGGTTCCATATAAATTTTTGAAGTGTTTGTTCTATGTCTGTCAAATATGCCATTGGTACTTTAATAGGTATTGCATTAAATCTGTAAATTGCTTTGGGAAGTATGGACATTTTGATGATGTTAATTCTTCCAATCCATGAACATGTTACATGTTTCCATTTGTTTGTGTCTTCCTTGATTTCTTTCTTCAGTGTTGTATAGTTTTCTGTATACAGGTATTTTACCTCCTTGGTTAGATTTATTCCCAGATATTTTATTTTTGTTTTTGCTATATCAAATGGGATTTTTTTCTTGATTTATGCTTCTGCTGTTTCCTTGTCAGTATACAAAAATGCCTTTGATTTCTGGGTATTGACTTTGTATCCCGCTGTTTTTCCAAATTCATTTATTAGTTCGAGCAGTTTTTTGGTAGAGGCTATAGGATTTTCCATGTACACTATCATGTCATCTTCAAACAATGCCAGTTTTGTTTCCTCCTTTCCAATTTGGATGCCTTTTATTTCCTTTCCTTGTCTGATCGCTGTGGCTAGAACTTCCATACTATATTGAATAGAAGTGGTGAAAGTTGACAACCTTGTCCTGTTCCTGATCTTAGTGGAAGAGATTTTCGTTTTTGCCCATTGAGTATGATGTTGGCTGTAGGTCTTTCATATATGGCCTTTATTATATAGAGGAATGCTCCCTCTATTCCCCTGTTTCTGAGTGCCTTTATCATAAATGGGTGTTGTACCTTATCAAAAGCTTTTTCCGCATCTAGTGATATGACCATGTGGTTTTTGCCTTTGCTTTTGTTTATGTGATGTATTACATTTACTGATTTGTGGATATTGAACCATCCTTGCATCCCTGGGATGAATCCCACTTGGTCGTGGTGTATGATGTTTTTTGATGTATTGTTGAATGCGATTTGCCAATATTTTATTGAGGATTTTAGCATCTATGTTCATCAGCAAGATTGACCTGTAGTTTTCTTTCTTTGTTGTGTCTCTATCTGGCTTTGGAATTAGGATGATGGTGCCTTCATAAAAAGAGATGGGGAGTTTTCCCTCCTTTTTGATTTTTTTGAATAGTCTCTAAAGAATAGGGGTTAGCCCTTCCTTAAAAGCTTTGTAGAATTCTCCTGTGAAACCATCGGTCCAGGGCTTTTGTGTGATGGGAGTTTTTTGATTACTGCTTCAATTTCATCTGCTGTTATTAGCTTGTTGAGGTTTTCTGCTTCTTTTTCATTGTGTTTTGGAAGATTATATTTTTCTAGAAATTTGTCCATTTCACCTAGGTTTTCCAATTTCTTGGCATACAGTTCTGCATAATAATTTCTTACAATCCTTTCCATTTCTGTGGTATCAGTTGTAATCTCTCCTCTTTCATTTCTGATTATGTTTATTTGGGTCCTCTCTCTTCTTTTCTTGATGAGCCTACTAAAAGGTTTGTCTATTTTGTTTTTCTTTTCAAAAAACCAACTCTTGGATTCATTGATCCTTAGAATTGTGCTTTTAGTCTCTATGTCATTTAATTCTGCTCTGATCTTGGTTATTTCCTTCCTTCTACTTGCTCTGGGCTGTCTTTGTTGTTGTTCTTTGAGTTCTTGCAGGCGTCGGGTTAGGTTGTTTGTTTGAAATGTTTCTATTTTCTTTAGGTAAGCCTGTATTGCTATGAACTTCCCTCTCAGGACTGCCTTTGCCATGTCCCATAAGTTTTGGGTTGCTGTGAGTTCATTTTCATTTGTTTCCAGAAAATTTTTGATTTCTTCCCTAATTTCAATCTTGACTCATTTGTTGTTTAATAGCATACCATTCAGTCTCCATGGTTTTGGGTGTTTTGGGTTTTTGCGGGGGAGGCTGGTTTCCAATTTCATTCCCTTGTGATCAGAAAAAATGCTTGGTATGATTTCTATCTTCCTGAATTTTTTGAGACTCGTTTTGTGTCCTATCATGTGGTCTGTCTTTGAAAATGTTCCATGTGCATTTGAAAAGAATGTATATTTAGTTTCTTTGGGATGAAGGTTTCTATATTTATCAGTTAGGTCCATTTCATCTAGGGTGTTGTTTAATGCTGCAATATCTTTGTTGATATTTTGTTTGGAAGATTTGTCCATTTTTGACAGTGGGGTGTTAAAATCCCCTACTATAATTGTGTTGCTGTCAATCTCTTTCCTGAGGTCCTCTAGGATTTGCTTTATATATTTGGGTGCTCCTATATTAGGTGCTTATATATTTACGATGTTAATGTCTTCTTGGTGGATTCTTCCCTTGAGTATTATGAAGTGACCTCTGGGTCTCGCTTTATGGCCCTGTTTTTGAAGTCTATTTTGTCTGATATGAGAATTGCTACCCCGGCGTTTCTTTCTTATCCGTTTGCTTGGAAAATTTGTTTCCATCCTTTCACGTTTAGTCTGTGGTGGTCTTTTGACCTTAGGTGGGTCTCTTGTAGGCAGCATATGTGTGGGTCATGCTTTCTTATCCATTCGGCTATTCTATGTCTTTTAATTGGTGCATTTAATCCATTTATGTTTCAGGTTATTATTGATCGGTACTAATTCATCGCCATTTATGTACCTGTGTTCCTCTCCGTCCTTCTCTTTTCCTTCCTTTCCTTAAAGCAGCCCTTTTAGTAATTCTTGTAGAGCTGGTTTGGTGGAGGCATATTCTTTTAGACTTCTTTTGTCTTGGAAGCTCTTTATTTGGCCTTCTATCTTGATTGAGAGCCTTGCTGGGTAAAGTAGCCTTGGTTGTAGGCCTCTGGTTCTCATTACTTGGAATATTTCTTGCCATTCTCTTCTTGCTTGCAGTGTTTCCATTGAGAAGTCAGTAGCCAACTTTATTGGGACTCCCTTGTATGTTACTTCCTTTTTCTCCCTTGCTGCCTTTAGGATTCTCTCTTTGTCTTGGATGTTTGCCATTTTAATGATGATGTGTCTTGCAGTAGGCCTCTTTGGGTTCCACCTGATTGGGACTCTCTGTGATTTCTGGATTCGTGTGACTTTATCTCTCATCAAATTAGGAAAATTTTCCATTATTACTCTTACAAGTGGGTTTTCTATCCCTTGTTCTTCTTCTCCTTCTGGTAGTCCTATTATTCAGATATTATTACATTTTATATTGTCTTGCATTTCTCTTAATTCCTCCTCATGCATTCTGATTCTCTTTTCGATTACTCGGTCCGTGTGGGAGATTCTTTCTACCCTGTCCTCTAGCTCGCTTATGCGGCCTTCCACCTCATCAATCCTACTTTTCGTACCTTCTTCTTTGTTCTTCAGTTCAGAAATTATATTCTTCATTTCCTCTTGGCCTTTGCTGATGGTTTCTATATCCTTTTTCATGTTGATATAGTTTGCAGAGAGTTCAGTGTAGCTCCCCTGTAGTTTCTGGTAGCTCGTTGTAAGCTCTTTGAATTTTCTGATAACCAGTGCTTGGAATTCAATATCTGATAGTTGACTTGCCTCTATTTCATCTAACATTCTTTCTGAGACTCCCTCCTTTTCTTTCATTTGGGGATTGTTTCTTTGTCTTCCCATTGTTTGTGATGCTCTTCTTGTTGGCCTCAGCTTCTTAAATTGATCTGTTCTGGTGTCCTGGGTTTATGGTGTGAACTTCTGTGGTAGGATGCCTGTGAAATTCAGTGGTGCAGTCTCCTGCAGGTATCTTGGTGTTCTCTGCTTCTACCTACTTGTCTTGTTGGTTTACAGCTGGTCAAACCTTTTCTTCTGGTCTCACTACCTGCAGCAGCCTGAGGGGCTATTAGTTTGGCCTTCCTCGCTTCTCAGTGAACTCAATCTGTCTCGCCAGTGCCCTCCCAAGATCCAGACTGGCACCGCTCTGCAGCGCCCCACTGAGAGCAGATTTTTCCCCACGATTCCCAGTCCTGGCCTGGCGTGAGGGCGCGTCCTCCAAGCCAGGATTTCCTGGTCTCGCAGGCTTGGGCGCAGACCCTTCCCAGTGCTATGGCAGAATGCACGGGGCAACTCGCAATTCTCGCCAGTCGGCAACCATGACCTGACTCCCGGCGTTTTTCAGTCTGCGCCGGCTGGGTATGGAGGGAGCTGATGACTGGCTCTCTTCCAGGGGCCTTGCTAGCAGCATGAGGCTCCCCGAGACTGTGACAGACCTGGCTCAGACCCCGTGCTTTAAGGAACACACGGGCCACTCTCAATTCTCCCAAGCCAGCAACCGCAGCCTGACTCCTCGGGTTGTCAGAGCTCTCTGGTTTGCTTCCTAATGCCCACTCCTCTCTTGCTACTACAGGCAAACTGATCTCTCCTGGTGTTTTTCAATCTGCACCCTGTCGGATAGGGAGGGTGCTGATGACTGGCTCTCTCCCAGGGTTGTTGTTGCCCACCCTCGGCTCCCAGACACCAAGGCAGCCCAGCCAGGGCCCTGGCACATGCCAGCGGAGGGCCTGCAGCCTCTGTGCTGTTCCCTCATACTTTGTTGACCTGTGGTTGTCTCCTCTCCTCAACCTCTGGTCATTCAGTGTCCGCTACTTTCTGGAGTCCTACCTTCCTATATGCTGGGTCCCTGTTGGCTATCCACTATGCTCCTCCGCAGATCAGCCTGGTTTTTCTCTAGCACCTGGTTTTTCTCTCATGGGTGCTCAATGGCTCTTAAAATTTCCTTGCAGCTTTGCTGCTGCCACTAGCACTGTTGTTTACTTCCATGCCACCAGCTTCAGAGCTTCCCCTCTTCTTACATGCTGCAGTCCTCCAAATAGGATCTCCAAAGTGTTGCCTCACTCTCTGAGTTTACAAACTTTATGGTGAAGAAAGTTGAGGAAAGTTCCAAAGGGCAGCCTTCAGGGCTTTAATATGTAGATTTCCCCAGCTTCTGGGATCAGAAGGAAACTTGCCTGGGGTGGATAAGGGTCAAAGGTCAGATCATTTTGAGTAGCGATATTAAGGTATTAAGGTACATATATAGCTACTCAAAATGATCTGACCCTTGACCCTTATCCACCCCAGGCAAGTATCCTTCTGATCCCAGAAGCTGGGGAAATCTTTCCCCCACTTCTTCTGAGCTTTAATTTCAGTGGTCTCTTACTCTATTGGCAAGAAGAACACCATTTTCTCATACCGTAAGTCTCCCAGCAACCTGTTCTGGAGTTTTTCAAGGGGAGGGAAACATAAACCTTTTTCTGGTTTGTTTGTTCATTAATCAGAATTTTTTTAGAGTGCATGTTTGAGCCAGGTATCTGTAGAGGTGGAGATCAGTGTATGCTGGAGGTAGAGAGCATTCATACAGACGTGAATGAATTTCATGTTACTGGCTTTAACAACTGGTCTAGAGAGTGGGTGGTGTTTACTAAGAAGGAGGACACTACATTCAGAGGGAACAGAGTTTTCTTTGGAATCTGAGATTTCTAAGGACTATCTACATGCACATATGTAAAAGGCAGCTGGATATAAATCTGGTGGCTCAGAGATGTCTGTGGTGGTGATGTAGAATTCAACAGCATGAAGATGTTATTTAAATCCAGGGCAATAGGTGATGTGACCAAAGAAGAGATAAAAAAGGAAAAGTAAAAACGAGACCTTAGAGCTAAACTCTAATAAACTCTAACATTTGAAGGTGTGGTAGAGGAGGAATAAAGCAGGCAAGGAGACTAAGGAGCAGCCAGTGCAAAAGAGGAAAACTAGTAAATGATGTCCCAGTGACCAAAAAATAAGGGAGAAGTAAAGTGAACAAATGATATTGTGAGTTTAAAATGAAAATGAAAGTATCCACTGCTGACACTTGCAAGAATGGTTTCAGTGGATGGTGATGGAAATGGAATTCAGTAGGTTGTGGTAGAATAAGCAGAGGCAACATGTGTAGCCATGACTTTAAAGAAATTTTGTTGAGAAGAGAGCAGAAAATAAAGCCATAGGAAAGGATATAGAATCAAGGAGATGAGAAATACCAAAGCTTGGGTATCTTGTGATAAGAAAGATCCAGAAGAGACTTCCGCCAAGATGGAGGCATAGGTGGAAACACTGTGCCTTCTCCCACAACCAAGTTTGAATACAACAAAGGTTTGGAGAAACAAAGACACAACCAAAGGACAGAAAATTGAATTATATGGAAGTCCAACTACATCTAACCGTTCAACGGGGACGGTAAGAGGGGTGGAGCCAGCAGCGGAGCAGGCTCAGGCAGGACAGGTCCCCCGACCCAGGCGTGCAGGCAGCCGGAACCAGTTGGGGTGCGGGGCAGACTGACTACGGTCGCACATTCGCGCACAGTGAGACGGACCATGCAGGCCCCAGGGGGCAAGGGCTGACGGCGGTGGCACACTCTCGTGCAGTGGGACGAAACGCGTGGGCCCGGTGACGGCAGCAGCTGCAGCACAGGTGAGGGCCGAGGCGGCAGGCGGCAGACAGGACGCCATAGTCCCTCTTTGACCCTGCCCCCACATACAGCGTCAAAACCCAGCAACCTAGTTGCCCTGCGCTAGTGAACACCTTAGGGCTCCAATCCTGCTACGGAATAGGCATGAACAGCCCAAAAGATGGTGCAAGAAGAACTCAAAGTCCCAGAGCCAATAACTCTAAGCGACCGAGAAATTGCCAGCCTCTAAGAAGCACAATTCAAGACACTATTTATCAGGATGCTCACAGAACTGGTAGATTATAGTCACAAATTAGAGGAACATAGTCACAAATTAGAGGAACATATGAAGGCTAAACTAATTGAAATGAAGGGAGATGTCCAGGAAACCAATAGCGATGGAAAGGGAACTGGGACTCAAATCAATGCAATGGACCAGAAGGAAGAACGAAACATCCAACCAGAAAGGAATGAAGAAATGAGAATTCAAACAAATGAGGAGAGGCTTAGGAACCTCCAAGACATCTTTAAACGTTCCAACATCCGGATTATAGGGGTACCAGAAGGGGGAAAGAAACAGCCACAAGTGGAACACTTATTTGAACAAATAATAAAGGAGAACTTCCCCAGTCTGGCAAAGCAAATAGACTTCCAGGAAATCCAGGAAGCTCAGAGAGTGCCAAAGAAGTTGGACCCAAGAAGGAACACACCAAGGCACATCATAATTACATTAGCCAAGACTAAAATGAAGGAGAGAATCCTAGAAGCAGCAAGGGATAAGGGGACAGTCACCTACAAAGGAGTACCCATCAGACTGTCAGCGGATTTCTCAAAAGAGACCTTACAGGCAAGAAGGGGCTGGAAAGAAGTATTCCAAGTCATGAAATCCAAAGACCTACAGCCAAGATTGCTTTATCCAGCAAAACTTTCATTTAGAATGGAAGGACAGATAAAGTGCTTCTCAGATAAGGTCAAGTTCAAGGAGTTCATCATCACCAAGCCCTTATTATATGAAATGCTAAAGGGACTTATCTAAGAAAAAGAAGATAAAAATATGAACAGTGAAAGGACAGCAAACTCACAGTTATTAGCAACCACACCTAAAACAAAAGCAAACCAAGAGGACAGCTAGATCAGGAGTGGAACCATAGAAATGAAGAACACATGGAGGGTTAGCAACAGGGGAGTGGGAGGAGGAGAAGGGGGGAGAAGGTACAGAAAATAGCATAGAGAGTAGGTAGAAAATAGATAGGGGGGAGGGCAAGAATAGTGGGGGAAATATAGAATCTAAAGAACTTGAGACACGTGGTTATAAACTAAGCAGGGAGAATGGTGGGGGAGGGAGTGTGGGGGGGAAGGGAATGAAGAGGGGAATAGAACAACTGTAATGGTATAATCAATAAAATATATTTTTAAAAAAAGAATGATCCAGAAGAGAGGAAGAGATTAGTGAAGCCAAGGAAGGAAAAAAAAGAGGAAAATCTACAGTGTGGAAGATATTAAGTGGCTGAGAGCAGAGGAAATCCAGAACACAAAGAGAGGTGTTTACCTCTGATAGGTGGATGGTCACATCCCTCATTTTAGCAGGAAAAGAAACAGAAGAAAGTGAAAGTTGACTTTAGGGAAAGTATAGGAAGATCAATAACTGCACCCTGATGGTATTTATTTTTCCTGAAGAAGTCTGAAGTGAGATTATCCTCTCAGCATGAAGGAAGATAAGGGAAGAGTTTTAGGAGAGTGAAAGTCATCCTAAGAAGTGGGAAACTAGAAAGACTCAGATGAGGGTGAGAAGTACCTAGTGCCCACTTGTAGTTAGAGATACAGTTGGAGTGCATTTAGTCAGCTCAGTTCTGTGATTTTTCTCTAGCAGCTTCCACCTCCTCCAGGATGGGCAGTTAGGTTCATTCTTGGGTTTGCCACGCAATAAGGCGTGAATGTGTCAATAGACCACAGAGTCTAAATTGTATAGCACCTACTACAATTGACTGGTATACAGTGGAAAATAATGAACTCATGAAAAACATCAATCCCCCCTTACAAGACTCCCACAATTAATTTATATGTCTTTAACAAAGTTGAAAAATATATGTCTTATGAGTGGAGAGGGTATATAGGCAAGGACCTGAGTTCTGTAGATCCTTGAGTCTTGTCTTGCCATAGTCATCTAACCAGTTCTTCACTTTCCTTTCCCCATTATAGTGTTTGGTTTACACATATATCTCAAATATATATAGAATATATTTCTATATGTAAACACATATATACACATATATGCACACTAAAAACATGAACATTCTTTACCTCTGTGAGGCCTTTGCCTTAAATCTAGCTCTTGTGGAGTGTGCGGTCTAGTGGGGATCATGTATATAAGAAGTTACTCGTCAAAAGCATGTGAAAAGAATGTGAAAAGTACCTGGAAGCTTAATGAGAGGAGCAACTTAATCCTGCCTGGTAGGTGGATGTGTCTTCACAGAAGTATCAACACATGAGCCGACTGAAAACACAAAATGTTTCATTTGAGCCTTGACTGCTCCATAAGAACCCACTTAATAGAACAAAATGAACTTATAATAATAACTAACATTTATTGAGAAGGACTGGGGTTGTTTTCAAACCACAGACCCTAGGAGCATCTGCTGATTCAGGAAAACTGGGCAGAACTTTTGTAGACCTAACAAGTAAGGACTGGAGGGCCCAGCATGCTTTGTGTAGGTCTCTACAGGGCTATTTCTTAGAAGAAAGAATGAACAGGAAGTAGATTAGCCCAGAAAACTTTTGAAGTACAATTTCAAATAATGTCTGAAATTGGTTTAAAGTATCCAGAGAGCATTGGTGCTCTAGTTTCCTACCCAAAGCTAATATAAATTATTTATGAAGAAATATAGCCATTTTCTTAGGCCTTAAATTATTTCTGCAATGTTTAACTTACATTCAATGTAAGAAAAATTAGCCAGGCATGTGAAGAGATAAGAAAATATAAAATATAACCAAGAGAAGCGATGTATGATTAAATCAGACTTACAAGAACTCCAAATAATAAGTTATGAGACATAGACTTTAAAATTACTGTTATTAAAATATTGAAAGAAGATAAAGGATTGAAAATGTGGTCAGAGAATTTAAACTTAAAAATTAAGAACTCAATGGATAAATGCCATGGCAGATTACAGAAAGCTGAAGAGAAAATTAGTGAACTGGAAGAAAAGTTATAAGAAAATATCTGTGTCAGATCATGAAGAGATATATAAATAAAAAATTCCTGAGTACAAAAGACATAGGAAACATATCAAGAAAGTAAAACATACATGAAACCAGAATCTCAGAAAAAAAAGAACAGATATATAAAAAGGAATATTTGAAAATACAATTGATAAAATTTTTGAAATTGATGACTTTTCAAAAGGAAACAATGGAAACTAGATAATAATGGAATGGTATTTTCAAGATGCTGATAGAAAATATCTGCCAATCTATAATTCTAAACTAACAGAAATATCATTTTGGAATACAAATATTTTTTAATACTTTTTATTGATTATGCTATTACAGCTTTACCAATTTTTCCCCCTCTGCCCTCCTCCACCCTGCCAACCTCAACCCTCCAGCATTATATATAAGTTCTTTGAGTCCTCTGTTTCCCACACCATTTTTAATCTTTCCCCATCTACCTTATGCCTACTAACCATGCTTCTTCTTCCCTGTACCTTTCCCCCACTATTCCTCCCTTCCTCCTTCCCATTGAAATCCTCTGTGTAATGTCCATTTCTCTGATTCTGTTCCTGTTCTGGTTGTTTGCTTAGTTTTTGTTTTCATTGTTTTTCTTTTCTTTTAGGTTCATTTGTTGATAGTTGTGAGTTTTTTGTCATTTTACTGTCCATATATTTTAATCTTCTTTTTCTTAGATAATCCCTTCAATGTTTCATATAATAATGGCTTGGTGATGATGAACTACTTTAACTTGACCTTATCTGGGAAGAGCTTCATCTGCCATTTTAACTGAAAGCTTTGCTAGATAGAGTCATCTTGGGTGTAGGTCCTTGCCTTTCATGACTTCAAATACTTCTCTCTAGCACCTTCTTGCCTACAAGGTTTCTTTTGAGAAATCAGCTGGCAGTGTAATGGGCACTCCTTTGTAGGTAAGTGTCTCCTTTCCCCTTGCTTCTTTCAGGATTTTCTTTGTCTTTACTCTTGGATAACTTAATGATATTGTGTCTTGGTGTGTTTCTCTTTGAGTCCAACTTCTCTGGGACTCCCTGGACTTCCTGGACTCCCTGGAAGTCTATTTCCTTTGTCAGATTGAAGAAGTTTTTCTTCATTACTTGCTCAAATCAGTTTTCAATTTCTCGGTCTTCCTCTTCTCCTTCTAGAACCCCTATAATTCAGATATTGGAACATTTTAGGTTGTCCCAGAGATTTGTAAGAGTCTCTTCACTTTTTAAAATTCTTCTTTCTTCATTTTGATCTAGATGGATGTTTATTTTTTCCTTTTGTTCCAAATTGTTGCTTTGAGCCCTGATTTCCTTTCTGTCACTGTTGGTTCCCTGAATATTTTGCTTTGTTTCACTTTGGGTATCCTTCATTTGTTTTTTATTTTTTGACCAAGCTCAATCAGATCTGTGAGCATTTTGGTTACCAGGGCTTTATTTGTTTTTTTTTGGGGGGGGGGGATGAAGCAAGGAGGGCCTCACATTTTTTTTATTCATATTTGTATGTACAACAAAAGCAATAAGGTAAGACAAGTATTCTTTTAAAGGCCAGATATTGAAAAGACAACATAAACTCTAGTTGAAGAAAAAATAATTTTTAAAGAGAATCCCAGAGATTCTGAATAACAGAACTAGAATAGATAACTTTAGCAAATTCTGAGGAATAGGCTTGAAATACAGAAATAATTTTTATAATGCCAATAAAAAACAGGAATTAAAAATTATTGATAGCCTCAAAACTATGGAATATGTAGAAAAAAACTGAAATAAATGTGTAAAATTTCTCTGCTGAAAACTCTAACATGTTCAGAAAAATTAAACTATAAATGAAATTTATCAAGAAGTAATGTATACCATGTTTGTAAATATAAAAACTCAATAATAAAAAATAGTCAATTCTCCCAAAATTGATCAATATATTCAACACAATAAAAATTGCAACTGCTTATTTGTGTTAAAATTTACAAGCTTTCTAAAATGTATATGGAAAACAAATGACATAAGATGGTGAAAACAATTTTGAAAAAGACCACTACCAGATTTCAACACCTTCTATAGGGATAGAGTAATAGAGAAAATGTATATCAGCATAATGATTATATATAAATCACTAGAAACCCTCATTGATTTCTGACTATTGTGCTAAGGCAACTCAATCAAAAAGGGTGATTATCAGGGCTTTAAATTCTCCATCAGATAGGTTGGCTCTCTCTTCCTCACTCAGCTCTCTTTCTGAGGCTTTACTTTGTTCTTTCATTTGGGCCATATTTCTTTGTCTTGGTGCAGCTGATAGGTTTTCAGAATACAAATATTTTAAAAAGATCTTTATTTATGACAAAAGTGAAAATTAATCACCTCTAGCCCATTGCTACAAGAAATACTAAAGGGTGTTTGACACACAGGGGAAAAAATGATTGTAGAAAGAAAGTTGGAGCTAAGAAGTAATAAAAAGCAATAAAATTAAAGTTACATAAGAAAACCAGATGATTAGGAAGTTCCAAGTTCTTGTTTCCCAACAACCTATAGAAGGAACAAAGGAAGAAAAAAGGGGGAAAAGGGAAAGAAAAGAAAAGAAATTCAAAAAGAGAAATGTTAGTGTAGGCTTTTGGTCAAAGATGGCAGAATAGGTAAATGTTATTGACACTTAGGTAATCACTTCCTTTCTTGACTACATCAACATTACAACTAAAGTACAGAACAGCTATCATTAAGAACCACTTTAAATGTAGCTAAAGAGAAGTCCTATAACTAAGGATATGCAGAAGAAGCCAATGACAATAGGTAGGAGGGGCATGAAAAGGAACAGGCTGAAACATGGAAATTAAAAATTGAGAAAGGCTATGGCCAGAATATCTCAGTGGGTTGGAGTGTGGTGCCATACCAAAAGGCTGTGAGTTTGATTTTCAATCAGGGCACATACCTAAGTTGTGGGTTTTATAACCAGTCTGGGCCCATATGATCCCTAGTACAGGTGCATACAATCCCCAGTCTGGATGTAACTGATTGATGTTTCTCTCTCATGTCAGTGTTTCTCTTTCTCTGAAAGCAATGAAAAAATGTATTCAAGTTAGGATTTTTAAAAATGGAGAAGGATATCTGAGCTCTGGAGGTCCCCCTTAAAGAGCAAGGGGTCCAAACCACATGCCAGTCTTCCCAGCCCAGGGCACCAGTGCTGGAGAGAGAGGTCCTCATAGCTGCTGACTGTGAAAACCAGCTGAGACTGGCTGAGTGAGACAATGGGCTAAGTTACTCTTAAAGGGCCCACTCACAAACTTATTGATTAATGGATTCACTCTCCAGAGTTGGGGCAACAACTCAAAAATTGCCAGGGACATAAGAGGAAGAACTGAATTGCCTGTCTTTAGGGCAACAGCACCATACATGATTCTCCATCAACTTGACCTTCTGATTTCTCTTCACCTTGCCCTGTTAATTCCCCAAGACTCTGCTCCACCCAACTTGCAGGCCCACCCAAGCCAATTACAGTGGATTTTGCATATAAATAGCTTGTATTGGCTCATGCTGAAAACTCTCCTAAAAGTCTCTCAGAAGTTCACAAACCCTAAACCAACATCTGGCCTCAGCAGGTCCCATGCCTCTTATTAAGCAACTCAAAGCCTGTCACTAGTGGCAACCAAACTCAGTTCACAGATTACCTCTTACAGGCACCTCCAAGGCTGGCACAAGTGGTGAAACTCTGCTAGCTTATATAAAGAAAACCCAGGCAAGATACAGGCAGCAGCTGACTTTGTCATTCACCTCCCAAGAAGCCCCATAACCAACACGCCCAGTTGCCAAATTCAGAACAAACCATTGTACCACTGAACCACCTCTACACATGACACACTCAAAGGTCAGACTGAGCCAGCAGCAGAGCCCAGTTAAAGTGAATCTTGCCCTTAGGGTGAGCCCCTGCACAACAGCACCTCTGCTATAGTCATGCATCGTTAAGATTAAAAAATATGGACAGTAAAATGACAAAAAACTCACAACTATCAACAAATGAACCTAAAAGAAAAGAAAAAACAATGAAAACAAAAACTAAGCAAACAACCAGAACAGGAACAGAATCAGAGAAATGGGCATCACACAGAGGGATTTCAGTGGGGAGGGGGAGGGAGGAATAGTGGGGGAAGGTACAGGGAAGAAGAAACATAGTTAGTAGGCATAAAATAGATGGGGAGAGATAAAAATACTGTGGGAAACAAAGGACTCAAAGAACTTATATGTACAACCCATGAACGTGGACTAAGGGGGGAATGCTGGAGGGTTCGAGAGACAGGGTGGAGGGGAGGTAAGAGGGGGGCAAATTGAGAAAACTGAAATAGCATAATCAATAAAAATACTTTAAAACAAAATTAAATCAAGAAATAGCTAAACTTCAAAACTGTAGATAAGCTTTGAGTTACTTTTACTCATCCTCCCTGATGCAGGGGTAATAATCTAGGTCTTCAACATCAGTAGTTCAGTTCCCACTTCCCAATTGAACCAAAGTGAGCAAAACCAAAGACCTTCCTTGCAAATCATTGTGTCCCCAGTTTTGACCTGGGTCACTCACTTGTCTCTGTTTTGTATAACTTGGAATATAGACATGGAAAATGGTAATTATTGCTATTAAAAAGTATAAGGGGACTAGAAATCTACAGACCCCCTAGACTAGAGATTATAGGTGGAGACATAGAACAGATCATATAAAGCACATTGGAGAAGCTGAAGTGACACTTTCTTTGGGAAATCATGACATTCAAAAGCAACTGTGTATATGGGAAAAGTTAAAAGTCACACATATGCCCAGACAAAACCGTTCTCTGAAATGTCTTAAAGGACCTTAAGTTTCACTTCAGGCTCATCCCTAGCTCAGAGCAAGTGTAGCTAATCTGTGAAGGATTCTCTCAGCACAGACTCAGTCTGCAAAGACTGAAAATGTGGTTGTGTGTTGTGTCCTCTCTCTCTCTCTCTCTGTCTACCCTTTCACTTCCTTCCAAATTTTGTGTATAGTTTTTGTTTATTTATTTGCTCTTAGAATTCAAGAAACACTTGCCAAAACATTAGCTAAATATGAGTTAAAAGAACAGAGACTTAAATGAGCACAGACAAGAAATTGTGTTTCCAAACAAAATAAAATAGCAAATCCTGGGGTAGGGAGAGAGAACCAATTTCCTGAATTATCACTTTATAACAACCAAATATTTGATTTTCAACAACAAAAAAAATCACAAGTCATACTTGAAAAATGCAGTAAAATATGGCTCATTCAAAGGAATAAAATAAATTGAAAGAATCATCCCCAAGGATTACTAAAGACTTTAAAACAATTATATTAAATATGCTGAAAGACCTAAGGGAAAACATGTACAGAGAAATAAAAGAAATAAAGAAAATAATACATGAACAAAATAAGTATGTTAACAAAGAGGTATAAAATATTAAAAAAGTAACTAAGCAGAAATTCTGGAGCTGAAAAGTATAATAACTGAAATTAAAAATTTACTCCAAAGTTTCAACATCAAACTGAGCAGAAGGAAAAAAATCAGTGAACTTAAATAAAGGACAATTGACATTCTTGACTATGAGGAGCAGATAAAAAACAATAGTGAGCAGAGTCCTGGGACAACATAAGTGGACCAGCATATGCATAGGAGTCCCACAAAGACAGAGAATGAAGTAGAAAGAATTTATAAAGAAAACCTTGGCCTGTAAGCCCAAGACCCCAACAAACTCCAAGTAAAATAAACACAAAAACATCCAAAGCAAGAAATATTATAATCAAGCTGCAAAGGCCAAAGACAAAAGTAGAATCTTGAAAGCAGAAGAAATGAATCTTCACATACAAATGAATATCAACATGCTGATCAGTCTATTTCTCATCAGAAATCTTGAAGGGCAAAAGGCTGTGGGAATAATATATTCAACAAATGTTCAAAAGAAAAGAAACTGTCAATAAAAACTATATATTGGCAAAACTGTCCTTCAAAAATCAGGATGAAATTAAGATATAAATAAAAGCTGAAGAGTTCATTACCACTAGATCTTCCATAATAGAATGGTAAGGAGAGTTCATCAGGTTGAAATGAAAGAAGACTGCACAGCAACGTGAAGTGAAATGAAGATGTAAAGACCTTTGGTGAAGGTAAATACAGAGACAAATATCAAGTCATTGCTATTGTTTTCTTGGTTTGTAACTCTACTTTTTATCTTTTATAATACTTAATAGACAATTGCATAAAAATAATTGTAAGTGAATGTTAATGAGTACATAATATATAAAATATTATTTGTGACAACAAGGCCCTGGCTGGTGTAGCTCAGTGGATTGAGTGCGAGCCTGCGAACCACACAATTTCAGTTCGATTCCCAGTCAGGGCACATGCCTGGGTTGCAGGCCAGTTCCCGGCAGGGGACACACCAGAGGCAAGCATACATTGATGTTTCTTCCTCTCTCCTTCCTTTCCTCTCTAAAAATAAATAAATAAAATCTTTTTTAAAAATTAAAAAAATATTATTTGTGACAACAATAACATCAAGTGGAGGGGAGAGAGAGCTCTAAAGGAGTAGCATTTTTGTTTGTAATTGAAGTTAAATTGGTACTAATTCCAAAGAGGTTGCCATAACTTCAGGATGTTATATGTAATCCCATCTTAACCACATAAGAAAATCTATGGAATATACATATAAATGACATGGGGAGAGTATCAAAACATGTCACTACCAAATATCATCTAAACACGAAAGAAGGCAATAAAGTTAGAAATGGCAGGGGCACAGTGGTGAAAAATCTGTAAGACATATGGAACATGAATAAAATGGCAAATGTAAATCTTTTCTTATCAGTAAGTACTTTAATGTAAATGAATTAAACTCCCTAATAAAAAGACATAGATTGCCAGAATGAGTTAAAACAACAGTAAAAACAGAGTCCGACTATATTCTCTTGAAGAGATCTGAGGGCATGCATAGAGTCAAAGAAATAGCATGGGAAAAGATCTTTGCAAAGAGTAAACAAATGAGAGCAAGTGGTAGTAGCAAACAAAATAGAATCAAGTTCAAAACTGTTACAAGAGCTAAATAAAGATATATTTTGATAAAGGGGTTGATTCACCAAAAGATATAATAATTATACATATATGTGCATGAAATATCTGAGCTCTAACATATATGAAGGAAATATTTATAGAATTAAAGGGAGAAGTAAATAGACAGTAATCGTAGGAGACTTCAACACCCCACTTTCAATAATGGATAAACAGAAGATCAAAAAGAAAACTATGTTTGTCCATTCGGGCTGCTATAAAAGAATTCAATAGACTGGGCAGCTTATAAACAATGGAAATTTATTTGTCACCATTTTAGAAAGAGAAAGTCCAAGACCAAGATACTGGCAGATTTGGTGTCTGGTGCGGTTCTGGTTCCTGATTCACAGACTGCCATTTTCTTCCTGTGTCTTCACACAGAGGAAAGAAAAAGGGACCACCCAAGGTCTCTGTGAGAAGAAAATTAATCCTACTAAGGAGGGCTTCAGCCTGATGGTGTGATCACTTTCCATGGCCCCTAACTCCTATTACCATCACATGAGGGATTCGGATTAAAACACATACATTTTGTGGAAACATTCAGTCCATTGCAGAATCAAAAGTCACACCATAGATAAACTTAACCTAACAGGTGTGGAAAGAACATACCAGCCAACATCAGCAGAACATGCATTTTCCTCAAGGACATGTGTAATGTTCCCCAGAATAGATTATATGTTATGTCACAAACAAGTCTCAATAGACTTAAAAAGATGAAAATTTCTTATCACTGTGGACTAAAACTAGAAACCAATAGCAGAAAGAAAATTGGGAAAATTACAAACATGAAGAAATTAAACAACATATTCCAATAATCAAGGGGTTGAAAAAGATCACAAGGGAAATTAGAAAATATGTTGAGGCAAGGGAAAACAAAAATCACAGAATACAAAACTTGTGAGATGTAGTGAATGTAGTGCTAAAGGAGAAACTTTTATCTGTAAATGCTTTTATTAAAAAATCTCAAATCAACAACCTATAACTTTATACCATAAATAACTAGAAAAAATAGAATTAACCCAAATCTACTAAAAGGAAGTAAATAATAAAGATTAGAGCAAAATAAATAAAATAGAAAATATGAAAACAATAGAAAAAATAGTGAGATCAAGAGGTGTTTCTTCAAAAAGAGTAACAAAATTTACAATCTTTTAGCTACTTTAAGGAAAAAGTGAGTGAAGAATCACATAACTAAAATTTAAAAATGAAAAAGTAGACATTACAACTAATATCACTGAAATATGTAGTATCATGTGAAACTACTAGGAACAACTGTATGTCCACACATTGGACAACCCACATAAAATCGAGAAATTCATAGAAATTTACCACCTACTAAGAGTAAGCAGAGGAAATAAAAAAATCTGAGGAGGCTAACAACTAGTTAGAAGGCTAAATTAATAAAAAACCTTCCAAGAAAGAAAAACCCAGACAAAATAATCTTTAAAGCAATAAGAATTACTAGAGAAATGGAGTATTTTATAAGTGAAAGTTAAACTTACCAGAAGAATAATACAATTTTAAGTGAAATGTATTTAACAATATAGTACAAAATACAAAAATTAAAAAAATGAAACTATAAGAAAAAACAGATTCATTCATACTGACAGTCAGAAATTTTAACATATCTTTCTAAGTAACTAATAAAACAAGCAATGAATCTGTTTGTTACAATTGTTACACATATAATCTGTAACAGAAAATCAATAAGGATATAGGAAGATTGAGCAAAAACAATCGTCTTGGTCTAATTGCTTGTATAGAACTTTGAATTCAACAACATTAGTAAACATATTCTTTTCAAACATTAACAAAAACTTTATTCCAAATTCACCATATCCTAAGACATAAAGAAAGCAAAGTTTTGTCATTGCAGAAGTATTGATATCCTATGGAGTGTGTTCTCAATCCGTAGCTTAAATAAACCAGAAATTGATTTTAAAATTCCTTTAAAATCTCCATATATTTGAATTTTTGCATCAATGTTCACCAGGAATATTGGCCTATAATTTTTTCTTTGCTCCTTTTTTTGTTCCCATGTTTTTTCTTTTTAAAATATTCTCTTGTTTACACTATTACTGTTTTCCCACTTTTCCCCATGCACCCCCTTTACCCAGCTTGCCCCCCACTTCCATAATCAGTCCCCTTACTGTTGTCCATGTCCATGGGTCCTTCATATGTATTCTTTGACTAATCCCTTCATCTCCTTTCAGTCAGTCCCCACCCCTTCACTCCCCTCTTACAACTGCTAGTCTATTCCCTGATTGCATGCCTCTGGTTCTATTTTGCTCACTAGTTAATTTTGTTCATTCGATTCCTCTCATAAGTGAGATCATATGGTGTCTGTCTTTCACCACCTGACTAATTTCACTTAGCATGATATTCTCCAGTTTGATCTATGCTGTCAAAAAAGGTAGAGATTGCTTCTTTCTGCTGCCTAGTATTCCACTGTTTAGATGTACCACCATTTTATTTGTATCGTCTCATCTACTGATGGGGACATAGGCTGTTTCCAAATCTTGGCTACTGTAAATACTGCTGCTATGAACATGGGGGTAGATAAATTTCTTTAATGGATGTTTTGGGATTCTTCAGGTATAGTCCCAGCAGATGAATTGCTGGGTCAAAACAGTTCCACTTTTAGTTTTTTGAGGAAATTCCATGTTTTCTATATTGGCTGCACCAGTCTGCATTCCCACCAACAGTGCAAGAGGATTCCCTTTTCTCCACATCCTCACCAGCACTTGCTGTTTACTGATTTATTAATGATGGCCATTCTGACTAGTGTAAGGTGTATCTCATTGTGGCTTAATTTGTACCTCTCTGATGGATAGTGATGCTGAGTATCCTTTCATATGTCTGTGGGCCATCTGTATGCCTTCCTTGGAGAAGTATGTATTCAGTTCCTCTGCCCATTTTTAATTGGACTGTTTGTCTTCCTGGTGTTGAGTTGTATAAGTTCTTTGTATATTTCAGACATAGACCCTTGCCTGATGTATGGTTGGCAAATATGTTCTCCCAAATTTTGGTTCCCTTTTCATTTTGATGATGGTTTGTTTAGTTGTGAAGTATTTTTTAATTTGATGTGGTCCCATTGTTCATTTTTTCCTTTATGTCCTTGCCCCAGGAGATTATTGGCAAAAATATTGCTACTTGAGATATCCAAAATTTTACTGCATGTGTTTTTTTCCTCTAGCATTTTTATAGCATCACAACTTACATTTAAGTCTTTTATCCACTTGAGGTTTTTCTGGTGTATATTGTAAGATGGTGGTCTGGTTTCATTTTTATGTGTGAACTAGTCCAGTTCTCCCAACACCATTTATTGAAGAGACTGTCTTCACTCCATTGTATGTTCTTTTCTCCTTTATCAAATGTTGATTGATGAAGACCTGGTTTATTTCTTGGTTCTCTACTCTGTTCCATTAATTTATATATCTATTCTTATGCCAGTACCAGACAATTTTAATTACAATGGCCTTGTAATATAGTTTATCAGGTACTGTGATCCCTCCAAATTTGTTCTTCTTTTGCAAGATTGTTAAGGCTATTAAGGCCATTTTCAGTTCCATATAAATTTTTGGAATATTTGTTCTAAAGCTGTGAAATATGCCATTAG
This sequence comes from Sturnira hondurensis, assembly GCF_014824575.4. Taxonomy (NCBI): domain Eukaryota; kingdom Metazoa; phylum Chordata; class Mammalia; order Chiroptera; family Phyllostomidae; genus Sturnira; species Sturnira hondurensis. The sequence continues at coordinate 3,155,781 of NW_028092815.1, read as the reverse complement.
TATCTTAATAGGAAATGCATTGAATCTATAGATTGCTTTAGCTAGTATGAACACTTTAATGATGATAATTCTCCCAATCCATGAACACAATATATGCTTCCACTATTGTACCTTCCCCGATTTCTTTCTTCAGTGTCCTGTAGTTTTCTGAGTACAGTTCTTTTACCACCCTGATTAAATTTATTCCTAGGTACCTTATTATTTTTTTGCAATAGTAAATGGGATTGTTTTCTTAGTTTCTCTTTCTAATAGTTTATTTCTGCATAAAAATGCCATTTATTTCTGAATATTAATTTTGTATCTTGCTATTTGCTGAATTCATTTATTAGGTTGAGTAGTTTTTTAGTAGGGCTTATAGGGTTTTCTATGTACACTATCATGTTGTCTGTGAATAATGACAGTTTTACTTCCTCCTTTTTTTATTTGAATGTGTTTTATTTCTTTTTCTTGTCTAATCACTATGGCGAGGACTTCCAGTACTATGATGAACAAGAGTGAGAATAGTGAACAGCCTGTTTTTGTTCCTGATCTTAAGGAAAATGCTTTTAGTTTTTCTGCATTGAGTATGATATTGTTAGTAGGGTTGTCATATATGGCCTTTGCTGTGTTGAAGTATGCTCCCTCTATTCCCACTTTGCTCAGTGGTTTTTATCATAAATTGGTGATGGATGCTACCAAATGCTTTTTCCATTTTTATTGATATGATCAAGTGATTTTTGTCTTTCATTTTGTTTATGTACTGTATCACATTGCCTGCTTGAATGTGGTTGATAGGGTAATAATATGGGTGCAATAATTTATAGTTTTAATTTGAACATTTCACCTCAAATGTCATATGGTAGGCTTGAGTGTGATATTGTTATGTTACAGAGTTACATGCTTATGATTTTGTAATAAAAGATTTTGTAAAAAAGGAGGGGGGGTGATGTTATTTGTGCCTACCCTGTGTTTTGTTGAGGATTTTAGCATATATGTACATCAGAGATATTGGCCTGTAATTTTCTTTCTTTGTTGTGTCACTACCTGGTTTTAATTTAGGATAATACTGGCCTTGTAAAAAGAGTTTGGAAGTCTTCCCTCTTCCTGAATTTTTAGGAGTAGTTTAAGAAGGATGGGTGTTATTTTTTCTTTGAATGATTGGCAAAATTCACCTATGAAGCCATCTGGTCCATGGCTTTTGTGTACTAAGAGTTTTACGGCCTCATTTTCACTAGTTATCAGTCTGTTCATGTATTTTCCTTCTTCCTAATTTAGTTTTGGAAGACTGTATGTTCCCAGAAATGTACCCATTTCACCAAGGTTGTCCAATTACTTGGCAAATTTTTGTTAACAGTAATTTTTTACAATCCTTTGTATTTCTGTGGTATCAGTTATTACTTCTCATCTTGCATTTCTGATTTTATTTATTTGGGTCTTCTCTTTTTTTCCAAAAAATTTATTTTTATTTCTTAAGATATATTTTATTGATAACACTATTACAGTTGTCCTAGTATTTTCCTGTTTTCCCCACTCTGTCCAGTGCCCCCATCTCCTCCAGCAATCTCCCTCTTAGTTCATGTCCATGAGTTGTGCATATAAGTTCTTTCACTTCTCCATGTCCTATACTATTCTTTTGTTCCTACCAATTGTGCTTCTTATTCTCTGTACCTTTCCCCCATTCTTTCCCCTCCCCTCCCAGCTGATAATCCTCCAAGTAATCTCCATATTTATGATTTTGTTCCTATTCTGGTTGTTTGCTTAGTTTGTTTTTTCAGATTTAGTTGTTGATAGTTGTGAATTTGTTGCCATTTTAATGTTCATAGTTTTGATCTTCTCCTTTTTCTTAAATAAGTGCCTTTAACTTTTCATATAACAATGACTTGGTGATGATGAACTCTTTTAGCTTTACCTTGTCTGGGAAACACTTTATCTGCCCTTCCACTCTAAAGGATAGTTTTGCTGTATAAAACAATCTAGGTTGTAGGACCTTGCTTTTCACCACTTTAAATACTTTTTTTGCCAGTTCATTCTAACCTGCAAAGTTTCTTTTGAGAAATGAGCTTACTGTTGTGGGAAGTAGGTCACTCTCTGGTCTTTTTTTATTACTGCTTTAAAGATTCTCTATTTATATTTGGCATTTTAATTATGATGTGTCATGGTGTGGTCCTCTTTGAATCCAAGTTGTTTGGGACTCTCTGTGCTTCCTGGACTTGCATGTCTATTTCCGTCACCAAGTTAAGGAAGTTTTCTGTCATTATTTTTTTCAAATAGGTTTTCAATTTCTTGCCCTTCCTCTTCTTTTACTGGCATCCCTATGTGTGGGAGCCTGCCAGGCCACGGGGGATCAAGGACAGAGTTCTCCACTGTGAAAATGGTGGATGAACTTGGTTTCTGGTCCCTGGAGCCGGCGGGTACCTTGACATTTCCCTAACCTTCTCGTTCCCAGCCTTGAAGGATATAACAAGATTTTGGCATATGTGACATGTTCCAAGAAAATGGCGGTTATGAGAACATCTTGCCCTTTTGATAGCTTAAGGGAGTGCACGAACTTTGAAAAACAACATTGTTTCTAGTTCCTTGCGGTCTTGCTTCAGGCGTTAGCAGTTTGTATATAAGACAGCTGTTCCTTGAATAAAGTTGCCATTTGCCAGCAGAGCATTTGGTCCTCTCCATTCTTTCAGTCCCTCGCCTCACCTCGCGACCACCCTTGCTGCGGCGGGCCGCGGCACCTATGATTCAGATGTTAGTATGTTTGGAGATGTCCCAGAGGTTTCTTAGATTACCCTCACTTTTTTAAAAAAAATTTTTCCCTTCTTGCTGTTCTGATTGCTTTATTCTTCCTCATGTTCCAAATCATTGATTTGATTCTCAGTTTCATCTCCTCCACTATTGGTTCCCTGTAGATTTTTCTTTATTTCACTTAATGTAACCTTTAGTTCTACCTGGGTCTCTTTTATTATGTTCCCATACTCAATGAGTACTTTGAGCATCCTGATAACCAGTGTTTTGAACTCTGCATCTGATGATGTTTGTTAGCTCTGTTTTGTTTAATTATTTTTCTGGAGTTTTGTCCTGTTCTTTCTTTTGGGCCATATTTCCTTATCTCCTTAATTTGGTAGCCTACCTGTGTTTGTTTCTGTGTAATGGGAATAGCTGCTTTGACTCCCTGTATTAGTCGTGTGCCCTATTGTAGAAGAGTGTACTTGCAAATCATGTGAGTGGAGCCTTAGGTGATTTCCAGGATGGGTTGACCAATTTCACCACTTTGTGGCTCTCTGTGGGGAGAGGGTTTGGAGAGTGGTCAAAGCAGCTGCCTAGCTTCTGAAGGTTTGCTTGGGAGGAAGCTGTTTCCCAGCATTTGCCCTGTTTCTAGTCACTTCACTTGCTCCCTGTGTGCCACTTATGCCCTTCCAGCTGTTGCCCTTGTACTGAATACCAGAGTGGGTGGATCTGTGTATGTCCTAAGCCTATATGGGCCTTTTAAGAGAACTCTCCTGAGAACCTGGTTTTCTGCCACCCCAATCCCCACTGGTTTATACAGCTATGAGTTATGGGGATTTATCTTCCTGGCATTGGAACCCTGGGATCCCTCATCCTTGAGGGATCCCTCACAGTTTTTATCCACCACACATGAGTGTGCAACCACATGTTCCGCTGCCTCTCTGTGCCACTCTGTTGATTCACGCCTCTCTGCCTCTCTCCGCTTTGTTACTCCTACACGTCTGGATGAATGTGGCTTTTTAAAGTCATTGGTTGTAAAACTTCCATACAGCTCAATTTTCTGATGGTTCTGGGTGATGTTTGTTTTGTAGTCCAGTTACAATTTTTTTCTGTATTTGTGTGAAGAGATGAAGCATATCTAACTGTGCTTCTGTCTTGACCAGGAGTCTCAGAAAATTGATCCTCTCTCTCTCTCATTTGTTTTTATGAGTCTGGTTAAAAGTTTACCAATTTTGTTTGTCTTTTAAAAGAAATAGCTCCTGGATTTGTTGATTTTTTTTACCATGTAGGCCACAAAATAGTAGTGAACTATTGATTTTTTTGAAAATGTTTTTCATATCTGTCACTTATTTCTGCTCTATTCTTGCTTATTTCCTTCCTTCTATGCACTCTGATTTTTGTTTGTTGTTGTTTTTCTAGTTCTTCTAGGTGTAGAGATAGCTTGTTTATTTGACATTTTTTTATATTCTTTATGGAAGCCTGTAAAGCTCTGAACTTCCCTCTCAGGACTGTTTTTACTGTAGGGTTGCTGTAGGCTCATTTTCATTTGTTTCCAGATACTTCTTGATTTCTTCCTTGATCTCGTTGTTAGTGCAGACATTTAGTTCTAGTTTCAGGCCATTGTGATCTGAGAAAATGTTTGATATGATTTCAATTTTCTTGAATTGGTTAAGGCTTATTTTGTGTCCTACTATGTTGATTATCTATGAGAATGATCCATGCGCACTTGAGAAGACTGTATATTTTGCTTCTTTGGGGTGAAATTTTCTGAGATATTAATTAAATCCTTTTGACTTAGTGTGTCACTTAATGCTGCTATATCCTTGTTGATTTTTTTTTTGTCTGGAAGATCTATGCATTGTTGACAAAATTGTTGATCTATTATGACTGCATTGGTGTCAATCTCTTTCTTAAATTCTTCCAAGATTTTCTTTATTTATTTAGGTGCTCCTACACTGGGTACATATATCTTTACAAGAATTATATTATCCTGTTGGACTGAACCCTCAAGTACTATGTAGTGTCCTTATTTGTCTCTTATCATGGCTTTGTTTTGAAGTTTATTTTATCAGATGGAGTATTGCTACCCCAGCTTTTTTTATCTCTATTTTGATGAACTGTTTTTTTCCATAACTTCACTTTCAGCCTGTGTAAATCTTTGTTCTAAGTTGGTTCTCTTGTAGGTAACATATATGTGAGTCTTATTTTCTTACCCATTCAACTACATTATGTTTTTTGATTGGAGCTTTTAATCCACTTACATTTAAGGTTATTACTGCTATGTACTTATTCATTACCACTTTTCCTTTTGCACCTGTGTTCCTCTCTCTCTCTCTATTTCTTCTTCTTTTTAAAGTAGTCCCTTTAGCATCTCCTGCAATGTTGGTTTAGTAGAAATGTACTCCTTCAGTCTTTTTTGGTTTTTTTTTTGGTGTGAGAAACTCTTTTTTTTTTTGCTTCCATTTTAAATGAGCACCTTTCTGGAGAGTGTTGGTTGCAGGTCCTTGCTTTTCATTACTTGGGCATTTTCATGCCAATCCCTTCTGGCCTGCATTGTTTCTGTTGAGAAGTCAGATGATCACCTCATCAGAGGTTGCTTATAGTTAACTAATTTTTTCTCTCTTGCTGACTTTAAGATTCTCATTTTGTCCTTAAACTTTTCTGTTTTAATTGTGATGTGTCCCGGTGTAGGCCTCTTTGGGTTCCTCTTGATTAGGACTCTCTGTGATTCCTTAACTTGCATAACATTTTCTTTCACCAAGTTAGGGAAGTTTTCTGTCACTATTTTTTCATACATGTTTCCTATCCCTTGCTCCCTTTCTTCTCCTTCTGGTATCCCTATGATATGAATATTATTAAGTTTCATGTTGTCCCAAAGCTCCGTTAAACTCCTCATTCCTTTACAGTCCTTTTTCATTTTGTTGCTCTGACTGGGTGTTTTTTCTACCTTGTCTTCCAAATAGCTGATTCAGTCCCTTGCTTCATCTAGGCTGCTTTTAATTCCTTCTAGTGTATTCTTCATTTCAGACATTGCATTCTTCATTTCCAACTGGTTCTCATTCATAGTTTTTATGTCCTTTTTCATGCAGGTGTAGTTCTCTTTAAATTCCTTGAGCATCCTTATAGCCATTACTTTGATTCAATGTCTGATAATTTCCTTGCTTCAATTTCATTTAGCTCTTTTTCTGGGGATTGCTCCTTTTCTTTCATTTGAAGGTGAATTCTTTGTCTCCAAATGTTAGCTCTCTCTTTTTGTTTCTTTCTATGTTTTAGGCAGATCTAGTTTAACTCTCTGTCTTGTGGGGTTGCCTTATGTGGTGGGAGTTGTTGTACCCAGTGCTGCAGACTTCTTGATCTCCTGATCTGGATGCTCTAGGAATGCCCTTTTTGTGGATTAAATGAACTTTTCTGTTGTATTAGGGTCTAGATTATTGTTGGCCTGTTTGATGATGGGTCTCCACTCTGGCTGGCTGACTGAGAGGCTCAAACCCCATCATGTCTTATGCTGTTATGCAGGTGCTGGCAGAACAAAGAAACACACACACACACACACACAAACACTCCCAACCACAACAGCAATTTCAATGACACAAACATGAGAGTATAATAAAATTGGAATGATAAATGGGACTTTAGGGAGAGTGAAAGATATAAGAAAAAGAATAGGGAAGACCAAAGGACAGAAAAGTGATTAAGGGAGGTGAAAAGAAGGGAGAACTACTATGAAAATGAATTGAAAGAGCAAGACAGGAAAAAAGGACAAAAAATAGTAAGAATAACAAAAATTAAAAAAGGAATGAAGAATGGAACAATGATATAATCAATAGTAAGGTAAATGATAAAAATAGATCACTAAAAATAAAATAAAAATAAAAATAAAAAAAGCCATAAAAAAGGAAAATAATGAGAGATAACAAAGTGGGATATGTATCAGCAGAGTTTAGTGCTTGCCTGCTAGGTTCTGCCTTTGGTTATAGCTCTGATGGAGTTTGAGGCTGGTATACATCAGTGCCTGTTGCTATCCATGTTTACCCTCTGCAGTCTTCAGAGCTACCAGCAATCCACAGATGTGGCTGATTCCTCTGAGCTTTGGTGCTCCCAGGATGGGACAAGTTACTCTGCACAGCTGGGTTTTAACAGCACTGCGTCCAGGTGTCTGTCAGCAAATAACCCAGGTCACTGCTGGATTCACCTCTGTCTGTCTCTGCTTGCCAACCTGCTGCCATCCTCAAACTAATTTTAAATCTGACTGATTCTGAGAGCGCTTCTGGTGGGATCAGAGGAATGGGATTCCTGGGTCTCCTGTGACAGCTCCTTTTGGACTTCAGGGAAGACGGTGGGTGTTTTCCCCTGCCCCCAAGCCACTAGTCTGAGCATGTTCTGGATTATTTCCCTGTGCTCAGCAGGGTGGGACCCCTAGTAGGGTATTGGGTGGGGCCTCCAGAGTCCAGGTTTTGGATCTCTGGGATACCAGGAGAGTGTTTCAATTGCTCTACCATGAAAGGGATGTTCCAGTGTCTTTCCCAGGATAGCATATGGTATGGCTGTGCCGTACAGCCAGTCTCTGGCACCCTCCGAATCTGTGCAGGCTGCTGTCTCCTCAGGAGGGAGAAGAAAAAGAGTAAGAGGGAAAAAATGTAAAAAATAAAACAAATAACCAAACCAACCACAGAAAAGAAAAGAAAAATCAATGCAAGATGGAGAGAGCAGGATTCCATAGGGTGGAGCAAGTGATATTCCACTGGATAAGGTAATTGATTAGCCCTTGGAGGGGCTTGCTTTTCTTGAAGAAGATGGCTATGGTAGAAATCAGGTGTATCCTGACTTGGAAAGTCCCATAGCCCCCATGTTGTTCCCCAGTGCTGCCCACACTAGACTTCCCCACAAGACTGCAGTCTGTGCCTTATTCCCTTTGCTAGGGCCCAAGGTGAGTGACTGTGAATACAAACTTGTGCTTTGGCCCTTTAAGAATTAAGAAAGAAAAAAATAGTGGCTTTGTCTCCAGCAAGTCTCATTTCACCCCAGCAGAGACTCTGAGTGCTATGTGGTCTGCTGATCCAGGCACTGATGCTCTGTGTTTGGGAGCCCAGTTTGTGTTCCCCACTTCTCTCCTTTCAAGGGGGAAGCTCCCACAGCTGTGTGGCTGTCTTGGCCCAAGCCCTTGTGAAGAAGCTGGCCCCTTTAGTAACCTCACCCTTCCACCTGGTTGTGGTGTTTTTCCCCACCCTTGGTTAAAAGCTTCTTTTTTGGGTAGTCTTTGGTTTATTTCATGTGTCTAGTCCTTCCTTTAATTTATTTCCAATTTGAATGTGTAATATATTCTCCTCCACTGCCATCTTTTTCCCAATATTTTTCTTTTGACTGTCTTTACCTAGTTTTGGAATTAGGATAATGAAGTCCTCCTAAAATGAGCTTGAAAATTTTTCCTCTGTTTGAATTTGCTGGACTAATTTGGAAAGGAGAGGTGCTACTTATTTGAATATTTAGTAAAATTTACCTGTGAAGACATTCAATCCAGGACTTTTGTTGTAAGTTTTTATTTTTAAAAAGTATATTTTATTGATTAATCTGTTACAGTTGTCACAACTTTTTCTCCCCTTTATCTTCCTCTGTTCCACACCCCCCAACCCTCCAGCATTCCTTCCCCCTTAGTTCATGTGTATGAATTGTACATATAAGGTCTTTGGCTTCTCCATTTCTCATAGTATTCTTAACTTCCCCTTGTCTATTTTATGCCTACCAATTATGCTTCTTATTCCCTGTACTTGCCCCCTCCATTCTCCCCCTTCCCACTGATAACCCTCCATGTGATCTCCATGTTTGTGTTTCTCTTCCTAGTCTACTTGTTTGCTTAGTTTTTGTGTTTTAGGTTCAGTTGTTGATAGTTGTGAGTTTGTTGTCATTTTACATATTTTTATCTTCTTTTTTTTCTGAGATAAGTGCCTTTAACATTTCATATAATAAGGGCTTGGTGATGATGAACTACTTTAACTTGACCTTATCTGGGAAGCACTTTATCTGTCCTTCCATTCTAAATGAAAGCTTTGCTGGATAGAGTAATCTTGGATGCATGTTCTTGCCTTTCATGACTTCAAATACTTCTTTCCAGCCCCTTCTTTCCTGCAGGGTTTCTTTTGAGAAATCAGCCAATAGTCTTATGGGAACTCCTTTGTAGGCAAATCTCTCTTTTTCTCTTGTTGCTTTTAAGATTTTCTCCTTATTTGTAATCTTGGCTAATGTAATGATGATGTGCCTTGGTGTGTGCTTCCTTGGATCCAACTTCTTTGGGACTCTCTGAGCTTCCTGGACTTCCTGAAAGTCTATTTCCTTTGTCAGATTAGGGAAGTTCTCCTTCATTACTTTTTCAAATAAGTTTTCAATTTCTCACTCTTCCTCTTCTCCTTCTTGCATCCCTATGTTGCAATGATGTTGGAATGTTTAAAGTTGTCCTGGAGGTTCTTAAGCCTCTCCTCATTTTTTCACATCCTTGTTTCCTCATTCTGTTCTGATTGAATGTTATTTCTTCCTTTTGTTCCAAATCATTGATTTGTGTCCCAGTTTCCTTCCCTTCACTGTTGATTCCTTGTATATTTTCTTTTATTTCACTTTGTATAGCCTTCATTTCTTCCTTTATTTACCAACTGAATTCAGTCATTTCTGTGAGCATCCTAATTACCATTATTTTGAACTTTGCATCTGATAGGTTGTCTATCTCCTCATCACTTAGTTCTTTTTCTGAAGTTTTGATCTGTTCTTTCATTTGTGTCATATTTCTTTGTCTCATCAATGCAACTGTTATGTTCTGAGTGGCAGAGCCTTAGGTATTCACCAGGGAGGGGTAACACACATCGCTGCATTGTTGCACTGTCTGTGGGGGAGGGCTCAAAGAGAGAACAATGCCTCTAGCTCACTTGCTCAGTTCTCACCCCTCTCTCCATCACTTTGTTAGCTTCCCACAAGTGAATTGTGCCCTTTCAGGAGGTGATTCCAAGTTGGGTGGATTTATGTACAATCTAGGGCCTCTCCAACAGACTGTTCCATGAGACTGGGAGTGTCTCTCGCCATTGCAACCTGCACAGTTTTTTACAGCCAGAGGTTTTGAGTCTTTAGTTTCCCACTGAAACCCTGGGTTTGTTGGTCTGTCTCACTCTCCAGTTGTTCCTCTCAGCTTATCTGAATGCAAATATGGGACCACCCAATCTGCCAGCCCTCGCCTCATCTGCACATCCTCTCTGCCCCAGCTGCCCATCTCCACCCTTCCTACCAGTCTGGATGAATGTTTCTTTAACTCCTTGGTTGTCACACTTCCATGCAGTTCAATTTTCTGGCAGTTCTGGTTGTATTTTTTTTTAATTTGTTGTTACCCTTCTTTTGGTTGTGTGAGGAAGTGAAGTGTTTCTACCTATGCCTCCATCTTGCTGGAACTTCCTATATTCTTCTTTTGTTTTAAGTTTTAAATTACTGCTTATTTTTAACTAGTTGTAATTGGTCTGTTCACATTTTCTGTTTCTTCATTATTGAGTTTTGGAAGTGTGTATATTTCTAGGAATTCATCCATGTCTTCCAGATTGTACATCTGTTGGCATACAGTCATTGTAATATTTTCTCATAATCCTTTATGAGGTGTCTGCAGTTACATCTCCTTTTTAATTTTTATGGTATTGGTCTCTCAATAAGTCTTCTTAAAGGTTTATAAATCTTGTTTACCTATTCAAGAAACCAACCCTTGTTGCCACTAATCTATTGTATTAATTTTTTAAGACTCTTATTTCATTTATTTCAGCTCTGAATTTTATTTTAGTACTTTAACTCACTTTGGCTTTGTTTGTTGTTCTTTGTCTAGGTGCTTTATGTGTAAGGTTACATTGTTTATTTGAATTTTTTTTTATTCTTGAGGTTGACCTGTAGTGCTGTGAATTTCCCTCTTAGGACAGCTTTAACTCTATCCTGCAGATTTTTTTTTGATTGTTGTGTTTCCATTTTCATTCATCTCAAAGTAAATTTTGATTTACTCTTGATCTAATTGTTAACCCATTCATTGTTTAGTTATGTGTGATTTAGCCTCAATGTCTTTGTGTGGTTTTTGGTTTTTGTCTTGTAATTGATTTCTAGTTTCATACCATTATGGTCAAAGAAGATGCTTGGTATGATTTCAAGCTCCCTAAATTTACTGAGGCTTGTTTTTTGTCCTCACATATGATCTATTCTACAAAATGTTCCATGTGCAATTGAGAAGAATGTATATTCTTCTTATCCTAGGTAAAATTATCTGAAAATATCAGTTAAATCAATGTAATAGAATATCATTTAAGGCTGTTGTTTCCATGTTGAATTTTGTCTGTAAGATTTAACCACCAATGTCGATGTGGTGTTAAAATCTCCTACTATGGCCCTGGCTGGTGTGGCTCAGTGGATTGAGTGCAGGCTGTGAACCAAAGGGTGGCTGGTTCAATTCCCAGTCAGGGCACATGCCTGGGTTGCGGGCCAGGTCCCCAGTGGGGACCATGTGAGAGGCAACCACACATTTATGTTTCTCTCCTCTTTCTCCGTCCCTTCCCCTCTCTCTAAAAAATAAATAAATAAATTTTAAAAATCTCCTACTGTGACTGTATGGCTGTCAATCTTTTCCAAACTTCAGTCAATCAAATGTGCACTATACATTCAGGTGTTCCTATGTTAGGTGTGTAAATGTTTACAATGGTTATATCTTCTTTCTGGAGTGACCCCTTAAAGTCTATTTTGTCTGCTGTAAGTATTGCTACCCTAGTTTTTATTTCAATTTTCATAAAATCTTTTCACAGCATTTTACTTTCAATATATGTGTGTCTTTCATTGTGAGATTGTTTTTTTATACATCAGTATTGTTTTCTTATACATTCAGCTACCCTATGTCATTTAACTAGAGCATTTAAACCATTTACATTTAAAGGGATTATTGACAGGCATATATTTTTGGCCATTTTATTCTTTTTTATTTTTAATTGATTATTTCAAACCTTCCTTCCCCTTCCTTTGCCAAAAGAAAAGGTGGGGAGAGTAGCAAATACAATGCATCTTCATTATCAATGCAGGAGCAGACAGCTTCATTTAGTCAGTCATTGTTAGAAAGTCTTCTTTAAAAATATGGAACACTTCATGAATTTGCGTGTCATCCTTGTGCAGGGGCCATGCCAATCTTCTCCATACCATTCCAATTTTGGTATATGTGCTGATGAAGAGCACACTTTGCCATTTTATTCTTAATAACTATGTTTCTCTTTTTTCTTTCTTTTTCTTAAAGAAGTCCTTTAAAGATTTCTTTTAACATTGGTTTGGTGGTAATGAACCCTTTAGCTTTTTCTGGTCAAGGAAGCTCTTTATTTCACCTTCGATTTTAAATGATAGCCTTGCTAGGTTGAGTAAACTTGGTTGTATGTACTTGGTTTTCATCACTTTGAATATTTCATTCCAATCCCTTCTGGCCTGAAATGTTTCCATTGAGAAAACAGCTGACAGTTATATGAAAATTCCCTTGTAGGTAACTAACTGTCTTTCTTTGCTGTTTTTCAGTTTTTCTCTTTGTCTTTAACTTTCGGCATTTTAATTAGAATTTGTCTTGGTGTGGGTCTCTTTGGGTTTATCTCATTTGTAACTCTCGGAACTTCCTGGAAATTTGTCATTTTCCTTCATCAAGTTAAAAAAAGTTTTCAGTCGTTATTTCTTCTGAAAGGTTCTCAATCTCTTGCTCTCTTATTCTTCTGTTGTACATATTATGTTGCCCCCAAACTCCCTTAAATTATTTATATATTTTTTTCTTTTTGCCACTATGATTATGTGTTTTCTGCTACCTTATCTTCCAAATCACTGATTCTGTCCTCTGCTTCATTTAACCTACTCTTGATTCCTTCTATTTAATTATTCATTTTAGAAATTGTATTCTTTATTTCTGACTGGATCTTTTTTATGATTTCTATGACCTTTTTATGCTGTTGAGGTTCTCATTAAGATTCTTGACAATCCTTATAACCATTGTTTTTAACTATATATCTGGTAGATTGCTTGCCTTCATTTCTTTTAGTTGTTTTCCTGGAGATTCCTGATGTTCTTTCATTTGGGTTATCCTCCATATATCTCTCCATTTTGGCTGCCTTTCTATGTTTGTTATTTTTCCCAGATGTGATAGGGTGGTCTTATATAGTAAGTCTTCTATGGGACTCAGTGATGTAGCCTCTCCGATCTCCTGAGCTTGGTGCTCCAAGAATGTCCATTGTGCGGGGTTCGTAAACACTCCTGTTGTGAGTCTTGATTGCTGTTGACATGTCTATATACAGGGTCAACTCTAAGCCTGACTGAATTCGAGGATCTCCTCAAACATACTATATAAGCTGCTGTGTGTGTATTTACTAAACAAAGTGGAATTTGCCCCAGCAGTGTCTGTTGCTGCCCAAGATCTATTTTTGGATGTGCTACTTGTGGAACAAATTGGGTCCTTCTCTGATGTGGTCTAAGCCCACTACTGAGTGTGTTGGTTCTTGAGTATCTTGGGAGGGACTCCAGTATAGGTTAAAGGTAGATGCTGCCTGTGACTAGTGCTGGGCAACTTGTTTAAAGCTACAATTTGATCCACAGTTTGTGACTCCATCTTCCATTCCTTGTTGTATATGGGAAAAGCTAGCTGCATACTAAAGCCAGCTTCCACCAGCACCAATCTCAGGGGCGGATCAGAACAGGTCCAAGGCATCCCACAACCTTCAATCCGCCTCTGGATGCTGGCTTTCTATTAGGTTCAGTCTTTGAAAAGCCTCTGGTGATAAACAAATTGCATTAGTAGGTTCTCAGTGGGTCACCAGGTAGAGTGGGTCAGTGCCAGTTCTGGGTCTGAGGACACTCAGCAGAAGTATCAGAATACACCGAGGCCAGCTGTTACTTCTGGATGCCCACAGATTTTTGTGCTGGGTTGGGGTCACAGGTATTCATCGGGGTGGAGAAAGCATAGATTATCAGGCTGAAACAGACCAAGATTTGTCCGTGTGAAGGAAGGGCTCTACAGTTGTCAGGCATGAGGAAAAAAATAAACCCCATCCTAGACCAACACAGCTAATTCTTTCCTGAATTCTGCCTGCTACTCCTTGAGAGACCCCCTAGCTCAACAGAGCAAGTTGGCTGGGATTTGAGAGGAAGGTGCTAATTGATCTTCCACTAGAGGGCAGCTTTCATGTAGGAGGGGAAATTGCCCAGCACCAGAACCACACAACTCAGCTTCTAACACTGCCTCTTTTAGTCTGCCCTTCTGCACCAGAAACCTAGGCAGCTGACTCCTCTGCATGTCTTGACCTCTGCAGGGCAGGACAACTGGGAGTTGGCAGTGTGAGGACAGTATTGCATTCTCCTAGGCTGTGTTGTTTGGAAGAGAGGACTTAATCTAAGAAAGATAGCATCTGTGGGCGATTCAGCACATGGACACTGGCAGCTGTCCCTTCAGCTCTCTCCCCTGAGCCACATAGACCAGTCTCTCCTTGCGTGACTCTAGTTTGTTCAAGCTGTCCTCCCTCTATCAGATTTCAGGGTGAGTGACTACAAATGATGTCTTGTGCACTGCTCCATAAGAGGGCATCTGGGATTTTAGCAAACTCCTGTCTCTCCCTGACAGATAGAATTCTCACTGATTTTCATAGCCAGATGTTATATGGGCTCCTCTTCCCAGCTCTGGTGTTCTGAACTGGGGAGCCCAATATGGGGTTGAGACCTAAACTTCCTAGGGAGGACCTTTGCAGGTGAGATATCCCTCTGGATACTCAGTGCTGCACATGGGTATGTGGCCAGCCCTTTTTTCATCTCTGTCCTTCCTACTAATCTTAATGTGGCTTCTTCTATGAATTTTTGTTTATGAGACTTCTGTTCTGCTGCTCTTTAGTTGGGTGTTCTCGATGATTGTTCCATATTTTAGTTGTAATTCCAGTTTGGTCCTGGGAGGAGGTGAGTGTAACTTCCACCTACTCCACCACTATCCAAAATTTTCATACGGCTGGAAGTTAAGAAATATACTTGAAAACACCCACAGGTCACACAACTACAAGTATTATGAACTGCATATCTGTGTCTCCTCAGAATTTGTATGTTAAAACTCTAACCCCCCAATGTATTGGTATCTGGATGTGGGGCTTTGAGAGGTAATCAAATTTAAATGAGGTCATGAGGGCAGAAGCTTTATAATAGAATGAGTGTCCTTATACATAGAGGGACTAGAGCTTGCTATTTCTGCCACGTGACGATGCAGTAAGAAGGTAGCTATCTTTAAGCCAGGGTTCTCTCTAGACACCAGACCTTCTGGTGCCTTATCTTGAATTTCCAGAAGTGTGAGAAATCAATATTTGTTAATTAAGCCACTCAAGTCATGGTATTTTTATTATAGTAGCTTGAACTAAGACAACAAGTGAAATAGGAACTAAATTAAAAGAAAAACTCAACTTATCAAACTTCATGGGATACAGTGAAAGTGGTGCTCTGAGAGAAAATTATAGCATTTAATGATACATTAGAAAAGAAGTATCTGAGATGGCAGAAGTTACACTCACCTCCTCCCCAGGGCAAACCAGAATTACAACTAAAATAGAGCAAAATATACAGGGAACTAACCATATGGAAAGCATATTTGCCAATGATACCCTAGACAAGGATTTGATCTCCAAAATATATAAAGACTCCACACCAGGAAGACAAACAATCCAACTTAAAAAAGGGCAAAGAACCTGAACAGACACTTCTCCATGGAGAACACACAGAGGGCATATGAAAACATGTTCAGCATCACTAGCTATCAGAGAGATGCAAATTGAAACCACATGAGATACCATGTCACACCACACTAGTTAGAATGGCCATCATAAACAAATCAATAAACAATGTGCTGGTAAGGCTGTGGAGAAAAGGGAACCTTTGTGTGCTGTTGGTGGGAATGCAGATTGGTGTAGCCACTAATAAAAACATTATAAATTGTCCTCAAAAAATAAAAAAAGAAACTGTCTTATGATTCAACAATTCCACTTCAG
Organism: Sturnira hondurensis; assembly: GCF_014824575.4. Classification (NCBI taxonomy): domain Eukaryota; kingdom Metazoa; phylum Chordata; class Mammalia; order Chiroptera; family Phyllostomidae; genus Sturnira; species Sturnira hondurensis. The sequence goes on along the minus strand of NW_028092815.1, from coordinate 3,140,053 downwards.
AATATATATCCAAAAAGACCCAGAACCCTAATTTGGAAGAATGCATGCACCCCTGTGTTCATTGCATTATTTACAGTAGCCAAGATATGAAAGCAACCCGATCTATAGACAAGTGGATATAAACACTGTAGTATGTATATATAGTGACATATTACTCAATTATAAAAAAGAATGAAGTATTACTATTTGCTACAGCATGTATGGACCTAGAAAGCATTACATTCAGTGAAAGAAGCCAGTCAGAGGAAGAGAAATACCATAAGATTTATCTTATATGTGAAATCTGAAGAGCAAAATAAAAGAACAAACAAAACAGAAATAGACTCATGATACAGAGATCAGACTGATGGTTGCCAGAGGGGAGGAGTATTGGGGGACTTGGTGAAATAGTTGAAGTTATTAAGAAGGACAAATTGGCAGTTATAGAAGAGTCATGAGGATGTAAAGTACAGCATAAGGAATATAGTTAATAATATGGTAATAACTATGTATGGTGCCAGGTGGGTACTGAAAATATCAAGGGGAACATTTTTAAAGTGTATAATTGTCTAGCCACTGTGCTGTGAACTTGAAACTAAGAAAAAATAACATTGAATGTAAACTGTAAGTGAAAGTAAAAAAAAAAACAACAAACTATATTCTTCCCAGTAAGGAGATCCTGTTACTTTTTAAATAATTCTAGGTATGATTCTCCAGTATAAAATAAAAAAATATCTCTGACTTTTCCTTGGTTACTAAGCTTGGCATGACAATTCATTTCCTGACAGATATATCAATGTTGACAAGAATAAAATATAGAACCTCTGAATTGCAGTTTTAAAGTCACAATATAGCTTAAATGTTCTCTGACTTGTAATTTCTTTGTGAATCTGACGGAATCCATGCCACTTTCCCCTGAAAAATACATGCATGTATTATATATATATATATATATATATATATATATATATATACACATACACACATACACATAATGCTTTACACATAATTTCAGTGAGTATACCAGGGTAGTTTAACCTATTTAGATTATTTGGTAGATAAAACTCTAAGGCAGAAGGATGTCAAGTGACATGGTTGGTGAATGGAAAAACCAGGACTAGTATTGCAGACTCCATTTCTAAACCAGTCATTATTCTTCCAAGTGAAGCAGTTGGTTTTTCTCTTCTGTGTAGCCGCACTGTTCACATTGAATTCTTATGTAAATCTGTCCTTGTCCTTCTGCCTACTTGGGAGAAGACTTCAGCTGAGAAGGTGACTCTTTTACCCCCTTTTATAATAATAGACCTTTAATTACCCTGTATCGTGGTTATTTGAATGTATATATTACCTTTCCCACTACATTTTAGGGACAATACCTCATCCCTCTTTGTTTTCCTCAAACCACCTAGCTAAGTGCAAGGAATACGCCCATTATGAAATAACCATTTGTTGAATTAAAAGGACAAATATCTGACTGAAATTTTATAATAGAACTATTTCCATCATTACAGTGTTATTATGAACCCAGATGCTGGTGTCAGACTGACCTAAATATGAATTCAGTGTCTGCCACTTACTAGCTGTATTTTGTAGGAGGTGTATTATATAACTTGCATCATATTTGGTAAATTGGATGGTAGAAAACATAGTTCATGAGATTATTGAGGGGATTAAAGGAAAGAAGTTCTGTGAAAGATACCAAGCTTTGTCTGGCACATGGCAAAAGCTCAGAAAGTAGCTATGACTGTTGTTATAGCACAATCAACTTTGAATTAAAGACTCAGAGGAACATAGACTTAGAATCTTAGAATCAAATTGGTCAACCAGTCCAACCTATTCAGGAATTTTGATGCATTATTTTAACAGATTCCATCTTTGCTTAACCTGTGCTGGTGACAGGAAACTCATCAGAACTGACTGAAGCAGCCCCAATTCTTTGAACGTTCTTTCTTATTTTTAGGCTGAACTACATGAATTTGCTGATTATAGGTTAAAGTGATCAATTTATCAACAAGCTCTAACAAAATGACCAGACACTTGCTTTGTGTTACTTCCTCTTACTTCATTTCAGTGTCTATTCTCCTTCTATGTGACAGTCCTTTGGCGGTAATGGGGAGTCAATGTGTACAGGACTGACTTAGCTCCTGCCTTCATAGCGGCTTATCTGCTTGTCAAAGAGACAATGAGAAAATAAGCAATTATGTATAATTTTCAGCCTCAAGAGATAGAAGAAGAATGTTTTAAGCAAAGAGCTTCGCAAAGCAAATTTCCAAAAGAACAGAAACATGAGGAATTCAGAGTATAGAGCAGCAGGGTTCAATAACTTTCTATGATATTAAAAATATTCTGTATTGACACTGTCCATCATTATAGCACTAGCCACATATGGTTCCTGGGCGCCTGACATATAAGTAGCATCCTATGTGTCAGGAAATGCAGTTTTATTTTAACTTAATTTTAATTACTTGAATTTATATGGCTACATGTGCATAGTGGCTACCAGACTGAACAGGGCGAGTGCACATTAAGAGGAGATAGGAAATAACATGATCAGATATGCATTTTAGAAAGATAATTCTGGCTGTCTTGTGGGAATAGATCAGAAGTGGACAGAGACATTGACCTTATCTTTGTAAGGGGAGAGAAGAAACAAAAAAGGAAAAGTGACTCAATAATATCTCAGACAAATAAAGAAGTATATTACTAATCACACCCAGTTATATACAATACTTACATCTACATGTATATAACATGCACATGATATTTATCACCAGTAATGACCCACATTTCTTATCATCCTAGTTGCTTAGAACTAGGCTGCGCATGGGGAGGCTTAGAATACATTTAACTTCCAAACACATTCTGGGTTTTCCTAAGGGTCCCTGAACTCACAAGTCTCTCATGTGAGTATCTATGCAGCATCCACCCGGTTCTTCCTCCTCTGTGCATATCTCATTGAGGCTATTTTTGACTATGTTCACACCACTCATCCTGGTGCTCCCAAAGCCATTAATCCTAAAGTGCTAGAAAGACACTCTGTTCTCTGCAGCAGGAAGAGGAAAGCCCCATCTCAGCAAACTTAGCCACACTGCCTGGCTCCCCTCCCCTTGATCCTCAGAGCACTTCTATTAACCAGTTCTTTCAGGCTTTCCCCTCTAACTCCATTAAGCCCTATCTGTGGAGCAAGAGAAAACACAAAATGAGAGAAGTAAGTCTGCAAGGACTGCCACTGGGTCCCTCCTGAAGAATTGTATCTCTGGCCCATAGGAACAAGTAACTACTCATGCCTGCACATCTAACCCCTCACCTGCTCTGACACACACCCCATGACAGCACATATCTCATGCAATAGACCTCTTCAATTCCTAACCCTCAGCCAACACAGCCATACAAGACTGAATTCTCTCCTGGAACAGCCAGCACCATCCAATTCCATGCATGTTCCTGCAAAAGAAATAGTCTAAGAAACAACAAGCAATCACAGCTCAACTTCAGAGGTTGCCTGTGTGGAGCTGGAGCAATGGCATGAGATAACGTGAGCGTATCAGCTTGACTTTGTTGCCAGGTGGACCTGGATTCCGATCTTAGCCTAGTCACTGGGACTAAATGGGCTGCCTGGAGCAGGTTAGTAGCCTCTGCAAACTTCGGTTTTCAAATCTATGAAATAGCTACTCTTGGAAGGTCGCCAAATTTGAAAGAGCCTGTGCACAGTGCCTAGTGCCTCGAAGGGGCTCAGTAAATGGTAGCTGCTTTTACCACTTTGGTCCTGGAGCATTGACAGCTCGAGATGCCATTGGCCTTGGGAGGGGACACAGGACAAAGGTCAGAGTGATACCATGTGCTCCTGCAAATGTATCTTGGGGTGGTATTAGGTGTTCAGTCTTGAGTTCACCCAGTGAGGACACTGAAGCCAGAGAAAGGGAGTGAAGTGATCAGGGTCACACTACAAATGATTAACAACCAGGACAAAATTCCAAGTAAGCCTGGAAAAGTTCAGCCCAAAGCTCCTTTCTGTACACTTCGGCCTCTCCATAGCACGGGTTTGCTCTGACCTGCCTCTGGTTCGCTCTGAGGTGACGCAGTCTGTGCACCTCCTTTGCACCTAGATGCCCCCTCATGAAGTGCCACAGAAAGAGCACACGAAGTATCTTTCCAGGAACAGCCCAGCGGTACCGCTATCCTGACGCCACGGCAACCAACTCCTTGGCCCCCTCCGCTTCACGCAGCATACGTGAACACGGGGCAGGGTCACGTGTTGTTGTTGGGTCCGGACAGCTGCTTCCGGGTCAATGCGGGACACTGGGCAGCGGCCTGAGTGAGGGACGAGGTGAAGCGGCGAGGGCCGGAGTGGTCTGGACAGCGCAGAGGCCACGTGTCTGCCGCGGCGCTGCCGGGAGGGGGGCGCCAGGCGCCGCGGGAGGAGCCGCCGCGGAGCCCGCCTCCCGGGCTGCGGGGTGAGTGGGGCCCAGCTCTCCGAGCCAAGGCGGGTAGGCCGCCGGGGCGGCGTGGGGGTGGGGGGTGCGGTAGGGGGGTGCTCAGTGCGAGCAGACTCTGCGAGCTTGGTGAGGGAGCTTGGTGAGGGAGCTTGGTGAGGTCTGGCTGGGAGGCGGGGAAGGACAGGACCCCAGCCAGGGCGCCGCGGGCAGGTCCTAGGGCTGGGAGAGGGGCGTCCGGACAGCGGGGGTGCGTGAGGAGGCGGTGTGAGGTCCGGGGGAGCCTGGCGTCTCCCTGAGCCCGGGCCATGCGGGGTCGGAGGCGGCCCCTTGGCTGGCAGGAGAAGCTGAGGAGGCTGAGGCAGCCGGGTGGGTAAATAAGAAACTTGTCTGTAAACCACTGGATGAAAAAAAAAAAGTGGAGGACGTTCCTCTGGGAGGCTCGGTGGGCGGGCACAACGGGGCTCTGGGGACGTTAGGCCTGCTCCGCACAGGGGCTGATGAAAGGATGGGGCCCTTTAGGTTAAAGGCTTTGGGGTGACCGTGTTGCTCCTGAGTAGGGAGATGCGGAAACGGATGGGCTGGCCTGAGATGGGCTTGGGAGGGGCGCCCTGCCCGGGGACTCCTTGTGGAGGGGCCACAGGCGGCCCGCGCGGCGACGAGGTTTAATGCTGTCTCCTCTTGCGAAGCTGTGACTCTGGAAGCTGTTGTTGAGGGAAGCTGATTGCACGTTGCACTGTTTATGGTCGGTGGAGGAAGGCGGAGTTCTGCCCGGAAGGCTGTAGGCGCCGGCGCCGTCTGAGGCCTGGGGGAGGCGAGCCAAGCTAGTGCAGAGACAGGTGTAGTGGAGGCGCGTCCAGGCTCTGCCTGGGTGGCCCTGCGGCTCTGCCTCCGGGGCAGAGAGTTTGTGTGGGTGCCTGAGGCCCCTGAGAGCGTTCAGTCTCTGGGTCCGGAACCGGCGGACCTAGATCTCTAGAGCAGGATGTTTCAAACTTTTTTAAAAAATCATGCTCCGTTGTGAAAAGTGCATTTTTATATTGAACCTCATATCTCGTGATGCATTCTAGTAATTTCTGTTGTATTTTGTTCTCTTTCATTAAAAAATGCTGACTCAATCCACTACATTGATTTTGGGTCACAAATTGCAGCTTGAAAAATACTGTCTCCGAGGCACATTTCTTTGTCTTCAGTTAGTGTCCTCATATCGTTTGCTTCTGGGGAATAAGGATGATTCCAAGGACATGGATTGGTACCAGGGGGAGGGTGGTACCAACCGGGTGCAATTGACTGCTTCATTTGTTTAAATATTTATAATGCAGCATATTTGACTGGTGTTTTGCACTATAATCTTAACCTTTGATATCTTATTTGGCTTGATCATTGGATGAGATTTTTTGAAATAAGTATGTTCCCTGATTTTCTCTATCCTTTGCTGTGTTTGAAAAATATGAGAGGTCTAGTTCCATTTAATTGATTTATCCCTGCAACATAGTTAAGGTAATTTTATTTTAATGTTATAGTGTTGTAAATATACGCTGATTTGCTTTTCTGCTATTAAAAAAATCACAAGCTGAAACCTAAACTCTTCTCCAATAATTAGTATGTGGTATACTTCTACATGATTAAAGGTATGTGGCTTTGATATATATTTTAAACTTCATCGTAAACTTAAGTATAACTTTGAGTCAGTTAACAACGTCATTCCCCCCCAGGAAAATGTTTTCCTCTGTTTATAAAGTAAGTGAAGTTCTTATATGAATAATATTGTAATAAACATTAATGAGTGTTGGTGAACCTAGTGAGAGTCCTATATGTGTTACTATGTTTAAAGTCCTTTTAAAAGTAGTCACACAGTGCAATGGGATGTTGAGTGTCAAATAATGTCACATGATTTCAGTAGGTAAATTTATAGGGCGTGTGTTTAAGACCTGTGTAATAACATTAAATATTTCTTGTGGATATCCTCATATTATTTGGAACACGGATTCAAAGGCACAGCTGTCAGAGAAGAATTGCTCAAATTAAACTTCATCAGTGGAGCCACATTCTTGATTAGATGCCTTAAGAAAGCACTCTTACCATCTTTAAACTTTGTGTGTTGTAAAATGTATCTTTCTTGCCCTTAACTATTTATATTGATACTTGGTTATTGATGAGAGGACTATGCTGGTGTGTATCAGCCATCCTTTAAATTACCTTTTGATCAGGTAAATAGTTGTTTAAAAATATTTAGCTTTAAAGAACATGTAATTCTGTGTGTGGTAGGTATTTGAAATATGAAGGAAGATTCTTATCAATTTGTTTTTCTAGGACTCATGTACCTATCAATAAACAGTTGTGAAGATTTTACCCTGAGTGATTGTGTTTGCTTTTTTATAGTTTTTCATTTCTTTTGAACCTCAGACTCTTAAATATATCCACCTGTAGCAGGATATATTCCTCTTCTAATTTTTGCTACCAAACTGTTGTGAGTTTGGAAATTAGATGCTTACATTTATTAGAACTTTGTACAAAATGAGATTGTGTAGCTCTCAATAATGTTCTTTCATGTATATATGTTAATTATATATAATATGCATATATGTATAATTCACAAATTACTTTTTTGTGTTTTTAGTTTCTGAACTACATGACATGTATTTTGTATACTCAGAAGCCTATTTTCTGACCCTTTAGTCAGTCATAGGCTGTGTTTTAAATAAGTGAATTTTATTTATTTTGGGCCTAGTTAGCTGTATAAGAGGTTCTTAAAAAGTAACATGAAGCTTACAGTGATATAAGTTGTATTTAAGGGATGAAAAAAATCATTTAGCTGTGGTTGTCTCCTCTGCCCTACATGCAGTTGTCTACCATTCCTCCCCTTTTCAACTTTTTCACCAGCCTGTGCTGACTCCTTTTTCTTTAGATTACAATGCTAACAGCCTGACTATTCCCATTGATACTCTATTTCTGCATAATCTTGCAAAGCTTCAAAGAATGCTGTCATTTATCATTGCCTTCAAAAACTCGCTGGTAGCTTCCCAGTGCCGGTTTAGATAAAGCCCATCCTGTAGCAGGAGTGCCCAACCTTTTGGCGTCTTTGCACCACACATTAAATGCACAAACACAAAACGAAACAAATCTCATAGTATTTTAAGTAAACTTACAATTTTGTGTCAGGCCACATTCCTAGCCACCCTGGTCCACATGCTGCTTGTGGGCTGCAGGTTGGACACCCCTGGGCATAGGTTGACCTTGAGGGTGTTGGCGAAGCCTCTAGTTATTCCTGACATCATTTTTCCATTCGTAAATGCAGATCCTCTGTTCCTGCCAAGTGGCCGTCTCATCATACCTTCCTTTGTATGTAGCATCAGTCCTGAAAGTCGACTTGAAATCTGTTGCCTCAGGAAATCCTACTCATCTTCATATCATTACAGATAACTCTTTCTCCTTGAAGCCTTTTCTGTATTGTCTGTGTTGCATTTCCTGAATTGTTTTGTCTTGTTTTTACCTCTTTCAAATTGTAGAAGAGTGGAAGCTCTCATTTTCAACTCATGGAAGAGTGGAAGCCCAAATATCCTTGAATCTCTAGGACCCCCTAGCCCAGGATTTATCAGGCCAAGTGAATCAGAATTAATTGGATTTATGGTTAAAATTACAGATCTCTGAAAATTCTACCCTAGACTGACTGAATCAAAATCTTGGTTCTTTTGTACAGTAAAATTTAAGAAGCACTGACCTAGTCTGATGCCTTAAATTATAGTAGGCACATACATATAACTTAGTGCAAGTGATGTAAATGAACTAAGCAGTCAGCTGGTTGGTTTAATTTTAGGGCTTTAGAGTTAGGCAGCCTACATTCGAATTTAGTCTCTTGCTCACTAGCCATCTTGAGTATAACATTTGTGCTTTAGGTTTTCAATCTGTTAAATGAGATTACTGATAGTACCCCTCATAAGGGTGTTAAAATAATTGAGTGAGAGAGCATATGTAAAACAACATAACACAAGGCACAAAGTAAACTTGACAGATTTTATCTGTTGTTGAAAAGATGAACGGCATGACAGTGGTCACTGAAGGAAGGAATGAATGTGGTGAGCATAGGCTCCGAGTCAGTCATTGTTATGTGCTCCTGGTTAACAGATCCTGGACCTGTGTCTAAAGTCATAAAGGTGTTTAGAATTTTGTTACCAAATTAGCATGTTAGATCCCCCCCCCTTAATCTCCCTACTGCCTTAAGAGTAAAGTACAAACTTAAAGCAAGGGCTCCCCTAGCCCACAGTCCATCTTAATCTTCCAGTCCTCTTCCCCACACGCCAAAGCAGCAGCACTATGTTTCTCACTTGGACGTATCTGGTCCCTTACATGCGCCGTGTTTTTATCTAGGAAACCCTGTGGCTCTGTTTTATGACTCAGCTTGATGAGTGGCCTACGTCCTTACTGAGGACAGTCATTCCCTTGGTGTCCTCAGATTGCCTTTTACATCATTTTATATTACCTGGGTATATTTGGGTATATTTGTCTTTTTTTTTTAGAAGAATAGGATCTAGTTCTGGTGTGTGTTCTCAGTGCTTTCTCTTCACCCTCACCTGAGGACATGCCTGTTGATTCTTAAAGAGAGTAGGGAGGGAGAGAAACATCATTGTGAGAGAGAAACACCTATGGGGTTGCCTACCACATGCACCCCGACTGGGAATGAATGGAGCAACCTAACATGTGCCCCACTAGGGAGTCAAACCCGTGGTCTTTCAGTTACAGGACAACTGACTCTCCAACCAACTGAGCCACACTGGCCAAGGTTGTTAGAGTCAGAAGATGTTTAGTTGTTATTTGACTCTATAAGCTTTTCCATTTGTCTAGATTTACCTACTCTCAGCTTTCATCAAATTAACTACATTTTACTGACTACCTACTACATGCCAGGCACAAGTAGATGTCTTAAAACCTGTATTTTTCACAGTGACTATGAAATAGATATTAATAGCTCCATTTTGCAGGCATAGAGAAGTGAGTAACTTGTTCAAATTTCAGTGTAGATTCATAATTGAACTCAGACCAAACCGAAGCCCCTTCTGTTAATCACAGTGCTCTTCTGAAAACAGGAGATGTGAGCAGATGACACACTGCCATGACCCAGGGCTGTGCGCCTGTGTGAAGCTGACTAAGTCATTCCCAGTGGTCATTAGAAACGTGGCCTATTGATACAAAAATTATATAAACTAAAATTCTTAGGTGAATGCTTTCCCAGTGATTTTTAAAATTTCCCTTTCCATTCTCTCACACTCTGAATTGGTATACTTGATTTTCATTTCACTGCCAGCAGACACTCACTTTTATTCAAAGTACAATCTACTTTTTCATTCATCTAACAAGTATGTATTGCCAAGTGCTAGACCCTGCTCCACGTAACACTGGACCATACTGGTGCATCCCTGCTTTTGTGGACTTGGTGCTGGGGGAGAGGGGTCCAAAACCAGCACAAAACTATAGATTGCAATAAGTACTGTAAAAAATGAAAGAGGGTGAAGTGATGAGTGACTGATGGTAGCAGCAGTGCTGTTTTGAGTGGGCTCATCAGAGGCAGCCTCACTGAGGACGTAATATTTGTGTCTAAATTCATTTGAGGCTTAAATGCTTAGCTGAAGTCAGGTAGGGCAAGAACCAGCAAAGTGCATTCCCAGGAATACACTTAGAGGAGGATCTGCCTGTAGGTGTGAGCAGGAGAAAACCAGGCTGGCTGAAACCTAGTGGGCTAGGAAAGGGGTAGATAGAGGAGGTAAGGTTAGAGGTAAGCACAGAACACATTAAATGAAGCCCTCAAGGCTATGATAAAGAGATTGCATTTTATTCCAAGTATGGAGGGGAGCCTCTGAAGAGTTTAATGGACTTAATTTTGAAAAGATCACTAGGTTGCTTTGTGGAGAATGAATTGTATAGTCATGAGAGAGTAGGGGCGGGGGAAGCTATTGCAGCCCTCCTAGTGAGAGACTGATGTAGGCTTGAACCAGAGTAGAGTAATGGAAATGGAAAGAAGTGGAGTATTTTAGAGGTACTGTTGATCGGACTTGCTGATTGTTTACATGGTGGTAAGAGAGGAAGACAAATCAAATACAACTCTGGAAGTGGGGAGTGGTGGACGAGGAGCAGCTTTGAGGAGGGAATTAAGAGTTGTTACTGCTGTTTGTGTATCTCCCTGATTATACGTCCCCACCCTCCAAGGATGCCACAGTTCCAAATTTTGTTTCTTATTCTCTGACTTTTCTTTACAGTTTTTACTACATATGTATGTGACCCTAAACAATACAATCATTAACTTCATATAGTTTTGAATTTTTATAAGGCAGTTGTATATATATTCCTGTGATTAGTTATTTTATTCATTCAATGTCGGGGTTTTTTTTGTTTTTTTTTAAATTTTATTTATTTATCTTTAGAGGGGAAGGGAAGGAGAGAGGGAGAGAAATATCAATGTATGGTTGCCTCTCATGTGTCCCTTGCTGGGAACTGGCCTGCAACCCAGGCATGTGACCTGACTGGGAATCGAACCACGATTCGTGTGGTTCGCAAGCCCGCGCTCAATCCACTGAGCTACACCAGCCAGGGCTTCAATGTCGTTTTTTAAAGTCATTCCTGTTGATGAGGAAGCAGTCATGGGGAACTATTGATTGTTACTTTCCATTGCTGTGTAACTGTTCATCTTATGACTATAACACAATTTATCCAATTGCCTATTCTTGGACACAAGGGCCTTTTTTTCCTATCAGGATTTTTTAAATTTCAAAAACTACTGATCTGTGGCCATTTTTTGCTTTTCTCCTGGCACACCTGCCCAGGCTCCTCAGGGTTCACATGGAGAAGGAGAATTGGTGTGTGTGCATAGGGTGTGCACATCTTTGATGTCGCTGGACAGGGAAAGTCATTTGCAGGGTGTTTTTGTTCATTTGGACCAAGGCATTTGCACTCCCATGAGGGAGAGAGTTCCTGTTCTTCCACGCTTTTTCCAGCACTTGATATTGTCAGTTTTTAAGTTTTGCTAATTTAAATGGTATTTCATTGAGATTAAATTTTTTTGTTTCTGAATATTATTAAACTTGAGCATCTTTTACACATATTTATGAATCATTTGAACATTATTTTCTGTTATATAGTTGTTGATGCGTTTTGTCCATTTTTCTTTGGGGTTGCTTGCCTTTTTCTTACTGTTTTCAAGAATTCTTGGGAATGTGGACTTCTGGCCAAGATGGAGGCATAGGTGAAAACAGCTTGCCCCCTCCCACAACTAAATTTAAAGACAGCAAAGTTTTAGAAACAAAAACACAGCCAAAACAGTGAAAATTGAACTATACGGAAGTCCAACAACGATGAACCACTCAGCCAGACCGGTAAGAGGGGCGGAGTCAGTGGTGGAGTGTGGTGGGGTTGGAAAGACCATTCAGTCTGACCGACCCAGGAGCAGAGATGGTAGGTGGATCCCAGGCATGGGGTGGCGATGGGCAGACCCAGTGAGGGCTCATGGCGGCCGGCTGACTGCAGTCACATTCACACGCAGATAAACCAAGCGAAGGAGCGAACAGTGAGACAGACGGCTCAGGCTAGGGCCTCAGCAATGGGAATTAGAGCCTGAAAGCACCAACTGGAAAGACTTTCTCAGGGTTGAGGGGCCCGGGGAGGCTCCCAGGCTCAGAGAGTTCGTTGGAGAGACCCACAGGGTCTTTGAGAGTACACGGGCCCACACCTGGGAACCAGCACCAGAGGGGCCCAATTTGCTTGTGGGAAGCCACAGAGGGGACAGAAATCTGAGAAAGAGTGTAGTGGAACAAAGTGCCATTTTTTTTTCCCCTCTCTGACCCCACCCACACATACAGCATCACAACCCAGCAACTGAGTCGCCCGGCCCTGGCGAACACCTAAGGCTCCACCCCTCATACATAAGAGGTGCAAACAGACCAAAACTTATGACTCAAGAACAGCTCAAAGCCCCAGAGCCTATAATTCTAAGTGACCAAGAAATAGCCAACCTTTCAGATGCACAGTTCAAAATACTGGTGATCAGGATGCTCACAGAATTGGTTGGTTTTAGCTACAAATTAGAGTAACATATGGAGGCTAAATTGATTGAAATGAAGGGAAATGCACAGGAAACCAATAGTGATGGAAAGGAAACTGAGACTCAAATCAAGGGAGTGGACCAGAAGGAAGAAAGAAACAACCAAACAGAAAAGAAGGAAGAAACAAAAATTCAAAAAATGAGGAGAGGCTTAGGAACCTCCAGGACATCTTTAAAAGTTCCAACATCTGAATTATAGGGGTACCAGAAGGGGAAGAGGAACAGCAAAAAGTGGAAAACTTATTTGAACAAATAATAAAGGAGAACTTCCCCAGTCTGGCAAAGGAAATAGACTTCCAGGAAATCCAGAAAGCTCAGAGAGTCCCAAAGAAGTTGGACCCAAGAAGGAACACCAAGGCACATCATAATTACATTAGCCAAGATTAAAATGAAGAAGAGAATTCTAGAAGCAGCAAGAGATAAGGGGACAGTCACCTACAAAGGAGTGCCCATCAGACTGTCAGCGGATTTCTCAAAAAAGACCTTACAGGCAAGAAGGGGCTGGACAGAAATATTCCAAGTCATGAAATCCAAAGACCTACATCCAAGATTGCTCTATTCAGCCAAGCTTTCATTTAGAAAGGAAGGGCTGATAATGTGCTTCTCAGATAAGGTTAAATTCAAGGAGTTCATCATCACCAAGTCCTTATTACATGAAATGTTAAAGGGACTTATATAAGGAAAAGAAGATAAAAAATATGAAAAGTGAAAGGAAAGCAAACACAGTTATTAACAACCACACCTAAAACAGAAGCAAACTAAGAGGACAGCTAGATTGGGAGCAGAGCCACAGAATTGGAGACCACATGGAGGGTTAGCAACCCTTCATGGAGGAGTGGGAGGAGGAGAAGGGGGAGAAGGTACAGAGAATAAGTAGCATAGACAGTAGGTAGAAAATAGATGGGGGAGGGCAGGAATACAATGGGAAATACAGAATCTAAAGAACTTGTGACACATGGACGTGAATGAAAGGGGGGGAATGGTGGGGGAGGAGTGTGCAGGGTGGAGGGGAGTGAAGGGGGGAATGGGACAACTGTAATGGCATAATCAATAAAATATATTTTTAAAAAATTAAAAAAGAAAAAGAATTCTCGGGGTGGGCTAGGATGGGAGTAAAAGACAGAAAAGTACTTGGACAATAATTAAATTTTTTTTTTAAATTCTCTATATTAGTTACATATGTTGCAAATATCTTTTTTTCCTAGTTGTCTTATTAAGTGTTTAATGTCTTTTTCATGATCTCCAGTTTTTCATTTTACTAGTCAGCCTTTCCTTTATGGATTCCTCATGTTTTTTTTATGAAATACCTTTCTATAACAAGATTTTAGAGCTCTTCTTCTATTAGAAAAATATAACTATTTTCTTCTCATAAGGATAAAGTTTACCTTTTACATTTTATCTGGGTTTGAGTTTTTCTAAGTTGTGAGGTAAGGATTATCTTTCATTTTTCCCAGATTGATATTCACTGTCTTGAGACCTTAAATTTGTGTATTCGCTGTTGCACATATAATTTTTTTTCCAATGAAAATTAATCAATTCAAGAAACTAATATTCATTGCTTTTTTTGGCAGGCAGGAGACATTGAGAATAGTTTTTTTCCCCTTGATGACTAAACCATTCAGTATTGCTGTTAGTTTTTGTGGTTCATTTATTTTTGTGTAGTTTACAAGAGGTATCTTGGGTGTACTGGTTTACAAGTATTTTAGTAAGTTGTATTTCTAGATTCGTGTGTGATGCAATATACTGTTGACATGAAATATTTCTTTTTAGTAAAGACAGCATGGCTCAATAGATTAGGGATACAGAAAGTATGACCTAGCATGCTGGTTGGGCCACAGAAACCTGAGCAACTCACCTCAGTGTCCTATCCTGTAAGTAGAGATAAGTGCCAGTTTGTCTGTTTCAGAGGGTGGTTGCGGAAAATGACTGTTAAACTCAGTGTTGGGACCCTTGGCTTTTGGGGAACATCATTGTGAGAGTAAATTTATCTCCTTCGGAATTTTGAGTAAGTGCAACTAGCCTTGTGATTTTCCCAAATCGATTCTGGGCCAGTAGAGGGGATATATGCAGGTTTGTGAAGGAGCTGGGAGGTGGGGTAAGGGTGGGATTCTTGTTTGGATACTGTTGAATCCCAAGGTACAGTGAATGTTAACCTTTTTGTGTTCTTGCTGAAAGTTTATGGGAAGTCTTTTTCTGTGTTTTAGAATGCTTAATTTAATAGGGATGTAGACAATTGGTTTAAGCCAACATTGTGGACACTAACAACCTATGAAAATCAAGAAAGAAGTGCTTAGAAATATTTTCACACAAGGGTACTTCAGTCTAAATGGCAGTATTTTCTTAATTTTTGTTTACTCTCAAATACTTTCTCATCAAAATCTTAATATTCTTGGGTTAGTGCATTTGGAACAGAAATTCCAAGTGCTATGTTACATAGAGTAGACTACAAGCAAGCAGGTTAGTTATATTTGCTAATGTGCAATTGTAGATGAGGAAATTACCTGTTTTTTTCAACATCAGATGTGCCTCGTATGCATTACAGTTGTTTAGCAGAAAATATTTACAGCTCTGAGGCTGTACTCAGTGATGACAGAGTCACTGATTTAAATGTCTGTAGAATGAAGAATTTGAGTTAGATACTTGACTGTCTGCAGTGCTCTCTAAGAGAAGCACAGTGCATCGTAAGGAGAGTGGGTGGTGTGCTGACTGAAGAGCATAGTTCAACGATTAAGCTAGAGTCTGAATTAACATTTGACTCAACAGTGTTGGATTTTTAAAAATCTTCTATTGTGAAAAGTTGATGTGCCACATTATTATACTTAAATGTAGCTTAGTAGTATACCATTGAGAAAGAGACTGAAAAATAGGGTGGTTTGGTTTAGGTTACAAAATCATAGTTGCATGGTGTGTCATGATAATGCATTTATCAGCTACACACAACTTTTGCACTTGGAACACATAAATTGTGAATTGATAAACTGTAATTTATAGAATAGTTCTGAAAGTTTATTAGAATTAGTTTATTTTCCTTTTCATCCCAAGAAGACATCCACTTAAGTATACTACATAATGCTTAGGGGAGGTTATTGAGATAGAATGGTTATGTTTACATACTTTATGATAAGTAAAATTAAGAATGAGGCTATCTAGCCTAATTATATTGATTTGGACAGTCCCTCAAGAGTTTTTGTGAGAGAAAGAGCTGTCACTCATGACTTCAGCTGCAAAAGCTTGTTGACGGAATACTCTACAAACCTTAAAAATGATTGTGTAGATATATGTTTATTGATAAAGTTTTCATGAGCTATACAGTGAAATTACTGTATATATAGTTATATACAAAACTATAAATAATCTATATCTATAGAGCATGGAAAGTAGTCTGGAAAAGTATACACCGTAAGGTGCATCCTCAGGCTTAATCTAATTGCTAAGTCTGTTGACCAATGCTTCCGGTTATGGCCATGGCTCTCAGTATGCTTCAGATAAGAAAATGTTTCGGTAGTGCTTATTTACATGCTTCACTTAACTAATAAAAAGGAAAAGTACATCTATATGGAAACTGCATGGTGTTACAGGATTTTTGCTTATTTTCAATTGAACATTTTAAAAATTCAGAACGTATATCATTTGTATTATGAAAACACTTATTTAGAATAAAGCTTATTAATAGATCTTTATTAATTCACTTATTTACTCTTTCACGGAGGGAAAAATAATTAACACATATATCTTTCTAGAGTAATTATGTGTCATTGGGGTACACTTATGCTGAGGATCAGAAAGATTTGGAAAAAAGTAAACAAAAGTCCAGCTACCTACAATAATGTCCAAGAATCCGTCAGGGTCTGGGTGTAGTAGGGATCTCTCAGAAAAGGAAGCTTTCCTGGATGAGGTTAGGAGTCCATAAAGCCAGAGTTAAATGGTCTTAAAAATAATAAAAAGTACTTGCAAAAATTGAGAAAGCTAATAACCCCCAAAGACTATTTGACAGGCTCTGGGAGATGTTCCTCCGTAGACTGGTTTTGTTCCTACTGGGCTCCTGCACCCTTCCTCCCATGTGCAGCCTGTGAGTTTCTCTTTTATCCTTAAAAAAAAAAAAAAAAGCAGCTGTGAAAAACTCTTCTGAACACTGGTTTTTTCATCAACTGTCCCATTTCTTCTGCTCTTGTCTAAGTTTCTCAAAGGCCTGGACTAGACTCACTGTCTTGACTTGTTTCCTTAACTTCTTGTGTGGCTTCTGCCCACTAGTCCTTACTTCCCCACGGTGAACAAACTCCTGACTGCCCAGGGGTTTTAAAATTCTTATCATTTTTGACATCTTGAGATTCTGTGTAAAGATTGGTAACACCCATCCTTGCACTATTCCCAGTGATCCGTCAGCATTTTCCTTACTCTTATCTCTATAGGATAAAGTTGAACCTGAGCAAGGTCAATTATAAGCTGACTCTACTGACCACCCTACAATCCAGTATCCTGCCTCCCCTGCCCCCCAACACACAAATTATGTTTTAGCAATACTGCTTAATAGCCAGTGTTTTATGTGTCTTGAGCTTGTTCACATTTCATCATTTCCTCTGCCCAAAATGCTCTTCTGCACCCTGTTAGCCTAACCTTCATAATCTTTCAAAGTGGCTCCAGTCTCACCTGCTTCCTGGGTTATGCTTCCAAAAGTCAGTCAGTCACTTCTTACATGTGAATTCACTACTTCTGTGCGGTTTATTTCAGGTATGTGTTATTTCCGTATGTTTCCTTCAGGATTGCCAATATCCTTAGGAAGGAATGTGAATTTTATTCACTCTCACTTCTTAGTGCTTAGCACAGTATTTGGTTCAGGTGCACTATTTCTGGAACAGAACCAAATGAGGCTTTGAACTCTGCGAGGACATCTACTTCATGAGTAACACGCATGGGAAAACATGCCTAATTGATGAAATGCAAAAAAGAGATGGCAGAATTAGCTGAATATATTTGCCCTCTCCATTTTGATTAAGCAAGTAACAAAGAGGTTTTTATTTTTAGATTGCCCTATAAAGGAAATAGGCTCTTATGTGAAGAAAAATAACTAGAATGAAATGTCATCTGACCAAAGGAACAGCCTACAGGTGAAATTGTAGTCTTTATCCAAAATGTTTAAGTTTTGTTTTCATGTATAAGGTAGCAAAATATTGTCAGTTGGCTTTTCAAGTGTAGTTTTTTTTGCCCTTCTCTGATGAATAGATGAGACTGGTTAGTTATACATAAATAGGTACATGTCAAATGGCTTAAAATA
Source organism: Sturnira hondurensis (assembly GCF_014824575.4). Taxonomy (NCBI): domain Eukaryota; kingdom Metazoa; phylum Chordata; class Mammalia; order Chiroptera; family Phyllostomidae; genus Sturnira; species Sturnira hondurensis. Next base: position 3,122,283 of record NW_028092815.1, on the reverse strand, counting down.
ATTTTAAACTACTTTAGTGTTTCCTTCTTCTCCAGTATTTTTAAGCTATGACAATTCTTACTTCAGATTTAGCCTCATCCTGAACTAATGCATATTTTGAAAGATTGCAATTTATTTTTTAGAACTACAAATCATTTCCTGACTCTTTATTATTTCAGTAAATTTAATTCTGTAGGATTGGCTTCCCGCTGCAGGAAGCACCCTCTTTCTTGGTTGGTCTTTACTGTGAGCAGTGACAGGAAGGCCTGAAGCTCCCATAGCATCCTTCGGCTTATTGACAGCTTTGTCATCTCTGCCTCCAGGAGCTGTTATGGTCCCAGGCTCACAGTGGTTTGGACACAGTTGGGTAATTCAGGTAAAATATTTGGCTAACATTGATTAACACATTTAAGTTGTCTAGCAAAGAAGGTGACCCTGCAGGCCTGAGGTTATTCTGCAGCCCTCTGTACACTTGGCGTGGAGCACTCACTGTGCCCTTGAAAGCCATGGTGAAGACAGCAGATCCGACTCTGTCGTCTCACCCCTGCATCTCAACCCCACCTGTTATTTCCACTGTAGTTTAGTTCTGAAGCTTGTGTGTGTTTTCTTCTGCTTTCTTTTTTAAAATTTCCCAAAGCTGTTTTACAAAAGTATCTAATTCTTTTTGGCTATCCATTTTATTTCTCTCTTCTCCCTCACCATCCAATTCCTTTGTAAATTATTACTAATATTATATTCCACATGGTCTAATTCGGCATCTTTTCCATAAATAATTGGTAATAATGAGGCATTTAAAAACCCTTTGACAAATTTTCAGGTCATTTCCAGACATATCACTCAAAAATGTTTTATGTTTTCAGAAGATAATTTTTAAAAAAAGGGTGCTTGCATCTGGTGACTTTAGGTAGTTTAAGCAGGCGAACAGCCAAGAGCAAATCTCCTTTTCACCCTATTCCTTATTTCTCTCTCTCAAGTCAACCACAGGCACAGATTTTACTGCTTTATTCAGTCTGTTTTATTCTCCTGGAGGTAGTGTGTGCTTTATTTAAGCGGATGAAACTACTTTTGTAAGATTTAAAGTGTATATTTTGGGACTCCGTGGGGTATTATCTGTATTTTTTGGAAGTTGTGACTGAGGTTTGTAGTATTCACACTTCATCAAGTATGGTACTCTACTATAACATTTGTGGGTGTGTGCAAAGTAAATATTGACCCTGTACACCCGCATTAAGCTATATTTTGTGCTGATGGTCAGACATGGCCTATTTTCTATTTTCAGTTGCATTGAGTTTCATACTAATTTTTACCTAGCCCTTTTGGGACATAAGATACAAATTGTCTGATAGCAGCTGAAGGGTACTTAGGTGAATGGGTATTCTGTTCTGATATCAATCTGTTAGGCAAAAGGATACTGAGCACCTTATCCAACCCACACTGTATCCCGACTTTCTCTAAGCACTTTACAAGAACATAGTATAGTTAGGATTTGAAACACAAAGGAGTTGAAATTTTCGCTGGCGCACTCCACAGCTTGATAATGGAACCAAGCAACATCACCCAAGATTCCTGGCTCCCTGGCTTGAAGCAATTTAGAACAATCACAAATGCATTAGTACTATGCCAATTGTAGAGGTAGTCAGATGTAATTTGACACTTTTTTTTCAGAAAGTCATAGATTACTCTCCTGCCCCTAAAAAACCTTTTCAAAGGCTCCACTTAAAGATTTTTTTCCATCCTGTATTTCCTCATTTTTCAATCTGTTTGGTTTTCAATTTTCCTTTCCTACCTACTGTTCCTTCTCAAACTGCCTTAGCAGATGCTGAGTAGATTTATGTTACTGATTCATACTGCAATCATAATGTTCCAATTCAAAACTCATGTATTAGTGTGTATACTATCTACATTCCTCGAAAGCTTTTTCAATAGCCTATCCTGGAAAATGACCAATGAACATGTCTGGCATTGCTTTTAAGTTTTTGGTGGGGGGCTGGGGGTTGGGAGAAGGAAAAAAACCCAGACTATCTGGAAGAGTTGCTAAGGCCTGTGACCACAAAGAATAACTTTTTATGTTCCCTGATTCCTTGCTCACTAGGACTATTTTACCATCCCTCAGTTGTCTCCATTTAAGTTGAATATAAGACTATTGTTCTTGAATTGCACAGCTTTGAACTTAAGTGGTTATGAAGCTTCCAGTTAGAAGATGCTGTTTAAATTTGGAGACTGTTATTTTGATACTGACAGTTCAGCAGCCGCCACACACCCTCTTTATTCTTTTGAAACTGCCAATTGCATGGAAAATAGCAATGTAACTTCTTTGACGTTTTGTTAAACCATTTCTAAAAATTTTCTTGGCATTCGCTTGAGACCAGTCTTTAATAAGAGCAGTGGTTGCTGACATAGCACATGCTCCATATTGTCCGATGCTTTTGGTGATAAATTTACATTGCAAAAAGAACCTTTCAGCCTGAAGTTCCTGAAGTCCAGGAGAATGCTTGGAAGTTCAGTTTTGACACAATCAGTGCTGGGATAGAGGACACCAGCAGATGCTTAGCCCTCTGCATGGACCGAAAGCACAAAAGTGTCTTCTGCTAGCACAGGCTCTACCTCCAGCTCCCAGTGAGGATCCTGATGGAGGGCAGCCCTATGTTCTGAAGATGACTTGCAATTTAATCATTATGGAATGTATTCCATAATCTAAACTTCGGTAAATTGTACACATAAAACTGTGGCTCAGCTAGTGGACGGGTGTTTTTACTGGCACAAAAATAGACACAGAGATCAATGAACTGAACAGAGTCCAGAAATAAACCCACACCTAAATGGTCAGTTAATCTACAGCAAAGGCAAGACTATCAATGGGGTAAAGGTAGTCTCTTCAGTAAATGGGTTGGGAAAACTGGGCACATTGAAAACAGTGAAACTAGACTAATAGGAGATTTAAATTTAAGACCAGAAATGATAAAACTCCTAGAAGAAAATTTGGGCAGTAAACTCTTTCATAGTTGTCTTAACAATTTTTTTGGATATGTCTTCTTGGGCAAAGGCAACAAAAGCAAAAATAAATAACTTGGGCAAAGAGCACACTCTGGCTCTCAAATTTTAAGGATGATTTCCAGAGTGACCATAGAATAATTTGTTTCTATCTCCAACTAGTATTTAGTCACATACTCATTTCTAGGTAGAACTAGCTATATATACAGTTAAAAATTCTTTTTCTATAGAAGAAGAGGAGAATGTATTTTGAGGGACAAATATCAAAGGATTTGTTCGTCTATACCTATCTGTTTAGTTCTTCCTGTTACCCCATGAACCCCATGCACCAGCCTAAAGTCTTCTTGTTACCCTGGGTTGAAAGGGACTGCCTCCTCTTCTAAAGCATCTAGCACTTTTTTAAGAAAAGATTTTATTTATTTATTTATTTTTAGAGAGGAGGATGGGAAAGAAAGAGGGAAACATCAGTGTGGGATTGCCTGTCATGCACCCCCTACTGGGGATCTGACCTGCAACCCAGGCATGTGCCCTGACTGGGAATCCATCAGTGACCTTTTGGTTCACAGGCTGGCACTCAATCCACTGAGCCACACCAGCCAGGCTGCATCTGGCACTTTTTATCTGGATTGTAGTGATCATGTGCTGAGCTGAGTTGCTGTCATTGATTGACATATGGCCTTCCTTAAGTCATAAGGTTTCACCACAGTGTAAGTGCCTGTGGTAGTCACACATAGGTAGTCTTATGTGTGTATAATACTTTGTCAAGTGCCTGGTAAATAATTGGGTGTTTTCTATTTAAGACTTTTATTTATTTTTATTTTATTTTATTTATTTTATTTTTATAATATATTTTATTGATTGTGCCATTATAGTTGTCCCATTCCCCCCTTCACTCCCCTCCACCCTGCACACCCCCTCCCACCTACATTTTCCCCTTTAGTTCATGTCCATGTGTCATAAGTTCTTTAGATTCTACATTTCCCATACTATTCTTGCCTTCCCCCTGTTTTCTCCCCACTGTCTATGCTACTTATTCTCTGTACCGTCTCTCCCCCCTCTCCTCCATCCACTCCCCTTGTTGCTAACCCTCCATGTGGTCTCCAATTCTGTGGCTCTGCTCCTGTTCTAGCTGTCCGCTTAGTTTGCTTTTGTTTTAGGTGTGGTTAATAACTGTGAGTTTGCTGCCCTTTCACTGTTCATATTTTTTATCTTCTTTTTCTTGCATAAGTCCCTTTAACATTTCATGTAATAAGGACTTGGTGATGATGAATCCTTGAACTTGACCTTATCTGAGAAGCACTTTATCTGTCCTTCCATTCTAAATGAAAGCTTTGCTGGATAGAGCAATCTTGGATGTAGATCTTTGGATTTCATGACTTGGAATACTTCTTTCCAGCCCCTTCTTGCCTGTAAGGTCTTTTTTGAGAAATCAGCTGACAGTCTGATGGCACTCCTTTGTAGGTGACTGTCCCCTTATCTCTTGCTGCTTCTAGAATTCTCTTCTTCATTTTAATCTTGGGTAATGTAATTATGTGCTTTGGTGCATTCCTTGTTGGGTCCAACTTCTTTGGGACTCTCTGAGCTTCCTGGACTTCCTGGAAGTCTATTTCCTTTGCCAGACTGAGGAAGTTCTCCTTTATTATTTGTTCAAATAAGTTTTCCACTTTTTGCTGTTCCTCTTTCCCTTCTGGTAGCCCTATAATGAAGATGTTGGACATTTAAAGATGTCCTGGAGGTTCCTAAGCCTCTCCTCATTTTTTTTTGAATTTTTGTTTCTTCCTTCTTTCCTGTTTGTTTGTTTCTTTTTTTCTTTCTTCCTTCTGGTCAACTCCCTTGATTTGAGTCCCAGTTTTCTTTCCATCACTTTTGGTTCCCTGTGCATTTTCCTTCATTTCACTTAGTGTAGCCTTCACTTTTTTATCTAATTTGTGGCTGAAATCAACCAATTCTGTGAGCATCCTGATCACTAGGGTTTTGAACTGTACATCTGATAGGTTGGCCATCTCTTGGTCGCTTAAAAATATTGGTTGTGGGGCTTTGATTTGTTCTTCCCTTTGAGCCATAATTTTGTTTGTCTGTTCATGCCTGTTATGTATGAGGGGCGGAGTCTTAGGTGTTCACCAGGGCGAGGCAACCCAGTAGCTGGCTTGTGATGCTGTACACGGGGGCAGGGTCAGAGAGGGAAGACTGGCACTTTCTCCGCTCATATTTCAGTCCCTTCTGTCCTCCCCCCAAGCAAACTGGGCCCTTCTGGTGCTGGTTCCTGGTTGGGTAGGCTTGTGTATATTCTAGGACCCTGTGGGTCTCTCCAATGAGCTCTCCTGTGAGGCTGGGAGTCTCTTCTGGCACCTCAACCCCACAAGTGTTTTCAATCAGTGCTTTTAGGCTTTATTTCCCATCACTGGGGTTATGCGGTCTCTCTCAATGCCTGTTTTCCCTGGTTTATATGTGTGTGTGTGTGTGACTGCAGTCTGCGGCCACCTTGTGCGCCTCACTGGGTCTGCTTGTTTCCTCCCCGTGCCCACGGTCTGCTAGCCCTGTACTGCCTGCGTGCCCAGGTCCACCAGCAACTGCTTTTATCTGCCGCTACCCCTCTGCCAGCCGCCGACTCCGCCCCTCTTATCTTTTTGGATGAATGGTTGTTAGACTTCTGTACAGTTCAGTTTTCTGTCTGTTCTGGTTTCTAAATCTTTGTTGTCCTTAATTTTGGTCGTGGGAGGAGGCACAGTGTTTCCACCTACGCCTCCATCCTGGCCGGAAGTCCTAAGATTTTTATTTATTTTTAGAGAGAGAGGAAGGAAGGGAGAAGGAGAAGGAGAGAAACATCAGTGTGTGAGAGAAACATTGGTTGCCTTTTACATGTGCCCCTAACTAAGGACCCAGCCTACAACCCAGGCATGTGCCCTAACTGGGAATTGAACCAGTGACCTTTCAGTTTGGGGGTGTTACCCAGTCCACTGAGCCACACCAGTCAGGGCAATTACACAGGAAATATTAATAAATATTTCTTAGGAAAATAAATTATCTTGATGACTGATTTCCTGTGTAATTTTCAGGAAAGGAAGATGGATCAACCTAGTGGAAGGAGTTTTATGCAAGTATTATGTGAAAAATACAGTCCTGAAAACTTTCCTTATCGCCGTGGTCCTGGGATGGGAGTCCACGTCCCAGCTACACCTCAGGGCTCTCCTATGAAAGGTAAGAAAAATGGGACCTACAACGTTTATTTGCTGGAGCTTACTTAAGATATTAAACCAGAATAGTAACTTTTTGTAAATGGTTTTCCTTATTTTGAATTATGAGTCAAAAGGTCTTTTTCCCTTTTCATGATTTCAGTGTTTTGAAAATCACGAAAGGACCTATTTTTCTTCTGATTGGCCAAAAAGCATTTTATTTATTTATTTTTATAAAGAGGGGGAGGGAAGGAGAAAGGGAGAGAAACATTGATGTGAGAGAAAAACATCGATCAGTTGCCTCTTACATGTGCCCTGACCTGGGACCCACCCACAACCCAGACACAATTGAACAGCAGCCTTTTGCTTTACCAGATGATGTCCAACCAAATGATGAGCCACACCGGTCAGGGCATGGGCAAGTGGCATTTTAGTTGCACTCATACATAGGGCAAGAACAACATTTGAGTGATAATATTTCAACTACATATTCTTTCAAGGAAATGGTAGGCTGCAAGACACTATAAAACTGTACTCTCCACAGCCTAACAACCTAATTGAATTTCAAGAGTTACACTTAAAAAAAAAATAGAACACCAGGTAGTTTATAATGAGCCAAATGAATGGCCCAGTGATTGGAAAAAGAAGTTTAGAAGAGAGTTAATTAATATGATCAGAAAAGGGTTCAAAGTTGTGTGACTGGAACTGACCCTTTAGGAATGTAGAAGCTGGTTAGAGAGGAGATAAGGACCGTCTAGAAGAGGTATTATGTATGAGCAGAGATCTACAACTAGAGGTGTGCAGGTTGTGTTTTTGCTTGCATTAAGCTAACTTAATGTTGTAATTAACATAAAGTCCTTTGTAATTATGAGAGGCTGTTATTGAGCATGTTTGAGTTCTTGTATCCAGAGGTCACTGAGCATGTTTTGTTTCTCAGTGCAGCTGTCATATCACTCCATGTTAACTGGAACAGCAGAAAGAAGGAGAATTCTCACTTGGTCATTGTTTTCAGGATCCATTCTCATTCTGAAAACTGATACTGATAAATACTAAGTTTGAAAAAAAATCATGTAATTTGAGGCCTTCATTAATAAATATTACCTCTGTGAGTCCTTGTTTCATAGCAAATAGGGAAGGAGTAGTTGAATTCTCACGTTTATCCTTAATAGAGATGGTAAGTGATGTTATTGACACGTGGGACAGAAGTAGTATAACAGAGACTAACTTTAATGGTTTGAGATAATTTTAAAAGGTGGAAATACATACCAGACAGAAAAGAGCTATCCAAAATGATGCTTTTGAACTAAATTTCTAAAATGAAAGAATTAACCTGATAAGGTAACGGTAGTCAGATGTGAATCACATAGAGCTCGTGTTCAGAGGACAAGGTGATAGCATGGATGATGGGGTAAGCAGTTCTGCTGGGAGGGTAAAGCCGACAGGACTTTTTTGGTCGTACTGGTCCAGTATTTCCATGTCCTCCTTGTTCATTTTTGAGCCAAACTATCTCCTGGTTCACATTTGACAATTTCCACTTAGAAGTCAGAACCCTTGGATCCCATCACAGTCTCTATCTTCTAGGTCCTTGTGTAGTTTCCCACAATTTGATTTTGACCCCTGGGGCTGAGCTTGTGTAGACAAGAATTAGGCTGACTTCGAGGTGTTGTGCTCTCCCTTTGATTCAGACCGCCTCAACCTCCCCAGTGTCCTGGTGCTGAACAGCTGTGGGATAACCTGTGCAGGGGACGAGAAGGAGATCGCTGCCTTCTGTGCTCATGTGTCAGAACTCGACCTTTCTGACAACAAACTGGAAGACTGGCATGAGGTAAAGTTTTAGAGTGCTGTGTTTTGATGGAATGTGACTAAAATCATTGTATTGTTTATATTGTTAAGTATTCTGCTGAATTCAACTCTCACTTGAGATTCTTGTTCATGTGTCTCAAAATAAATGTTTCAGCTCTTCTTATGGTAATATTTCAGTAGACTTGGTTATTGCTAATTTGTTTTTTATCAATGTGAAAAGCACTTTATTCCAGGCATCAAAACGTTGATAAGACTACAGACATTTAGACTGCTAGAAATGCATTGAATTTTCCACTGTTACACTAGTTTATACATCCTATATATACTTATTCTCTATTATTACTTCAATGTTTATTATTATAGATTTATGTAAAATTGCTTGAGGTTAAAACTAAGATTATAAAAATATTCTTGTTACTGAAATGTATTCCATATACATTAGAATGTTTTCTTATTTTATTGTCTCTTTGGTGGTTTAATATAACTGATGTCTTTTGATGTCAGAGTAACTCTAAACCAAGTACACAAATAAGGATAAAACATTCTGTCTTGTTATTATACGTATTACTACCTGTCTGATTATAGACAGGTAGTACCTAATTACCTAATAGAAGCTACTCTTAAGAATAAGGAAAAATAGTTTTTCCTACTTGATTTTCTTTTCTTGCCATAATTTAGGCTCTTATTCCTTGCTTGGAAAAGCTTTTTAATGGGTTATCCTGCTTCAGTTTTATTCTGCTTCCTCTAAACGTCTTCCTCTAAGTGACTAAATGAAGTATGGTTGACTCTCTCCTGTGTGAAGTCCTTTAGCTGTGTTTTACTGCACAGAAGTCAAAGTCTGAACTCTAGGTGTGGCCCTCCATTGTGTGGTCCTTGGCCATTTCCAGAGCTCTGTCTTTACCTTGAATCCATGTTTCTTCTTGCAGCTCATGATAAACTTTTGACATAAGAGGCTACTTGCTTTAAATTCATTCTGAATCTGTTGCTCTTCCTGTATCTTTCAAGACTTGGCCCAGGCGGCCTTTTCTCTGTGAAATTTTCCTCACTATCATACAGGTGGAGCCAAATATCCTGCTGTATCCTGCTGATGTGAAAGGACCTATCACAATGGGCTGCAATCTCTTGTTTGCTTGAGGAAAATGAGCTTATTCACTGTAGAGATTTTTGTCTGTTTACCATCAGCGCCCAGCATACTAGGTGTTAGGGTGGGCAGGGATAGGAGGAAGCTCCAGCTGGAGTTTGCCAAAGGCTGGACTTTGCCAAGATGGACATCCTCACAGTAACCTGAGTCCGAGGAAGAGACCACCAATGCTATATCGCTACTTTGTTCAGAGGGCACCAATCCCCAGCTCAAACAGGGAGACAACGAAAATAAAACCCCACTACATTCCCTGCTTGGGCGTGGCTTCCCCAGCCTCATTCTGCAGACCGGGGAACCTCACCCCAGTGCACAAACCCCAATAAAGCTCTTTATTGCCTACTTTATGGCTGATTGGTATTTCTTTCTCGGTGGAGCCTAAGAAAACCTTTCACTAGGCACCAAATGTGTGTTGAATTCATTAATGAATAAATTATTTTATCTTAAGGATTGATCAAGAAGATCACTGCTTCAACTCTTGTGATCTTAGGAAATTCACTTAATTTTTTAGTGGTTTTGTTTGCTCATCTGTGAGACAGGATTGCTGATGAAATCAATCATTGAGACACTTTGTAGATGTTAAATGCTCTACAAATTCTAAAACAGCTTTCTTTAAGAAAAATCTATCTGTAACCTACTTTTCTTCAGCTTTTCTTATATTTATTATTTTTGAAGTCTTTTAACCTGGTAATTGTGCTCCCAGGTGTATTTCCCAGTTCTAGTAAGATGTTTACCAGAATTCTTTGAGAGGCATGTCACTTGATTTCTAAGTGACTAGTTACTATGTGCAGATTTATTAGGCTGTTCCAAAAAAAAAACAAAAAAAACCCACAACTCTATTCATACATGTATATATTTTTTGATGTATTTATTTAAACAACTAGTGTAGTTTACTTTTTAACAAATTAAGAAAAGTGCCTTCTTTGTCCTTTGAGGTTCTTAATTGACATGCGCGCTCTGTCCACATGGAACAGATGGGGACAGAATGGCCTTGGTAACCCCTCCTCCGTGGTTTCTGCTGGTTTCTGCCGTAGTCCCGCTGCGCAGACTCCGGTGGTACTTTCTGACCTGTGTGGTGATGAGTCAGACCCAACCTTCCTCTGAACCACTTCAGCCCCTGTGTGTGTGGCTGATTTTCCCGACTGTGTTTCTGTGGGAGTCTGAGGTTACAGGGCGGTGCTGTGCTTTGACCACAAGCAGGAGTTTTTGCTGACTGGTGGGAATAGTTTGATGGTGATGTGGTTGCCACTTCTGAAGACGATTTTACATCAGTATGGATTAGGACACAGTTGGCACCAAGTAATTCCGCCTTTCCTCTGCTTGGACAAGGATCCATGCGAGGTATTTTTCAGACCACGATGGCATATCTAGCCAGAAGGTCACATTTATTTGTACTCTGCTTAGTCTCTGTATTCCTATATATATGCTCTTAGTTTGTTTTCAAATCAATGTTTGTCGCTGCTACCCTTCAGGTTTCTACTTTCCAGTTTATTTTTGTTTTCATCATTGCTTTGTGTTTTGTCTTCAGCCTTAGGTGTCATCTGTCCCAGTCTTATAGAATATATATCAAACACAGATAGATTGTAGAAATACTGATGGCAAAAGAATATTGATTTTTAGAATTGATTAAACTCTTCACCAGGCTACAAAAGCCTCATCGGTCACAGTTTTAAGACAGTACATTTCAACCCCATTGCAAGCATACCTGATTACCAAAAACACCGTTTGTCTCTGTCCGTGAAGTTTATTCAGCCAGTATTCGATACAGCAGTGTGGAACAGAAACATGTCATTTGTCATTTAGGTGTTTTGAGTGGTCACTACTGCTATGAGGAACTTTTTTGTGACTTAAACTGCTGGCTGCCACATGCCCAGAGACTAAGATAAATGTGAGTGAGGAATGTAACACTGTGTGGAAAGCACAGATTTGTGTCTGTCCTGAGATTAGTCATCTTCGTGTTTTAAAAAAATGCATTTTTTAGCTTTTGACTTGACTTTTTGTCTAACTAGATTTTTGTCTAACTAGTCCAACCCTTCCCAAAGTATCTCCTTTTTTCTGCCTTTGTTATGAAAACCATTTTATAAAAGAAATTACTCCAAGTAGTTGAGAGGAGGGAGGGATTAGCCACAAAGATGAGATAGAGAATAGTTGGATATAAACTACAGGTTGTTCTCTTACAATGCTTTCCCCATTTTTCTTCAAGCTATAATTTCTATTTAGAAGCCAGAGTCGAGGGTCCCCTGTGAAATCATAGAACTGTGGAGACTTCAAAGGAGATCTCAGTTCATCTCCTTGCTTCTGCCCATGAATATTCGCAATTCACTCCAGCTAGAGGAGTTTTTATTCTTTTATTTTTTAATTTTAGAATTTAAAAAAGTCAATATGCTTGCCGTAGAAGCTTATTGAATGTTTGTCAGTCTTTGCAATTAGGATATTTTTCTGCCATAAATAAGTTTACTTATGTAATGAGTATTATATTTTTCAGAATCTTATGATTAATTTAAGGTTACCCTAAAATTCTTTTTTTTTTTTTTTAATTTTATTTATTTATTTATTTATCTTTAGAGGGGAAGGAGAGAGGGAGAGAGACATCAATGTATGGTTGCCTTTCGTGCATCCCCTGCTGGGAGTAGGCCTGCAGGGAACTGGCCTGCAACCCAGGCATGTGCCCTCACTGGGAATTGAACCGCGATCCTCTGGTTCTCAGGCCTGTGCTCAATCCACTGAGCTATGCCAGCCAGGGCTAAAATTCTTAATAATTTTTTCTTTCAAAGAAAATATTTATGTCTAATCATATTATTTTTCCCTCTTTAATTATTAGACAATAGTCCAATTTTATCTTTCTGGAATATTCCAGGGCTAATAAGTCATTCTAAATCTTTATTCTCTTGGACAGTAGTTTACATGCAGACTATGTAAAAGATTACATCAGTATCTGTTAGCTTTGGGAATTCTTTCAGAAATTCCTTCAAAAACACTTAAATTATCAATTTTTAAAAAATACTTAATTACTGATTTTAGGGGGCGGGGAGAAGGAGGAGAAAACAGAGAGAGAGAAATACTGATTCATTGTCTTCGCTTATTCATGGGCTTTGCGTGTAGGCCCCACCAGGGACTGAGCCCGCAGCCGTGGCGCATTGGAACTGTGCTCTCACTAGCTGAGCTGTCTGCCAGAATGAATGATCCTGACAGATAAAAAATCCTGCCAGGATTTTTTATTATTTCGCTCTTTGTTACAAAAATAAAATATGGGGGGTTAGTAAAGGGTTAATCCTTTATTTAACTGAGACTGTACTGTAATTAGCAGTTATTCTTCATGCTGTAGTAGAACCAGGATCCTTCTTCATCTCTTTTCCCTCACAAGAAATAAGTAAACAGGTAGGTGTCACCTATGTGAAAGCCCTTTGCACAGTCAGTGCTCAGGCAGGGGAATGCAGTAGAGGACTATTTGCAGCATGTGGACTGTTTTTGCTGTACTGTGGCCACAAACTAAACTCCAGGTCCTAGCCATACATCACACAAATGCTTCATCCAGCAGGAGAATAATGCAGACAAGTATAAATTCCTGACACTGTAAACTGAAGCCTCATGTATTTGCCCTAAAAGATAGCCAGTTTTTTTCCATTTGTAAAGTGAGGGTAAAGGTGGTATCACCTTGTAAAGTGAGGGCAGGGGTGTCAAACTCATTTTCACCGGGGGCCATATCAGCCTCATGAAGGCCTGATATTGGGCCTTCAACGGGCCAAAATAATTTTAGGATTGTATAAATATAACTGCTCTTTAACTGTTAAGGAGTTGAAATTACATTCAGTCCTTTGAAGGCAACTGCAGGGCTGGTATGGTTCCCGGTGAAAATGAGTTTGGCACCCCTGCTTTAAAGGATTAGTGTTAGCATGAAGAATAGATGAAATAATGTATGTGAAGACCATTCCCTCTGATATACTTCTCAGAACCTTCTTGGAATTGATCTACTTCTCACTGATTTTAGAGTTTCTGAACTGTACCATACACAGCAAGTCTGATGTGAAAGTGCAGATTACTCTTTATTTCTGCCCATAGTTCCCAACACTGGACACCTTTCTGACATTACCTCTGGAGCTCTAAAGAGAACCAGGCATCCAGGTGTCACCAGGAAGCCCGCCCTACCTGTGAAGCTTCCAGTTCAGTCATTCAGCTTGGATCCTAGGAAGCAGTGTATTTTTGAAATTGTAGCAGTGATTTTAAATAAGACATTTAAGTACAATAAACATGATATGACATATAGCCAGGATTGAGGTATTGGTTCATAGCAAACTCATATTAGTAATAGTTGTATTATGGAATGATTTTGTACTGTTAGTTTATTCAATAGACATTAAGTGCCAGTATGCAATAGTGAACTAGGTGAGTACTAGCCCTGCTTTCGTAGAGTTTACATTCTTTGGGGGAATAGGTAAGGAAACAGGTTTCTAAAAGATGAACCAAGCACTGTGTTGTGCTTTACATATATATCGCACTTAACTCTACCAACAGTTCTATGAAATAGATGGGTACTATTTTCTTCAAGTTCCGAATGAGGAAACTGAGATGTGAATAGGTTGAGAAACTTGTCAAACCACACAACTAGGAAGTGTTGGAACCTGGTTTGAATGCAGCTTTTCCAACTCAAAAACCAATGCAAACTATTCTGTTGTTGGCTTTCCTCATGCTCCTTTCAGTTAACCACATTAATGTTTAATGCGTTCCTTGGGCTTTTAGCATTTATTTTATACTGCTTTAGGCTTAGTTCTCATTTTTCGTTCTGGTTGTAGTTATAATTTACTAGTTGTTGTACAGTAGTAGTCCACCTTATCCATGGGGTTTACATTCCAAGACCCCCAGTGGGTGCTCGAAGCTGCTGATAGTACCAAACCCTCTGCAGACTACATTTTCTTGTCCATATATACATACACTTGATGGCTTCTCTTTGGCACAACAGAATCGCCAGCATCACTACTCTTGTGCTTTGGCATTATTATTAAGTAAAAGAAGGATTACTTAAATAACAGTTGATCTGATAACCAAGATGGCCACTAAGTGATGAATGAGTGGGTGGAGACAGGTAGTGCATTCAGCATGGATACACTGGGCAAAGGGATGATTCCCGTCTGTGGTAGGCAGGAGTGGGACAGAGTGAGATTTCATCATGCTGCTCACAGTGGTGCCTGATTTAAAACCTATGACTGCTTTATTTGTGGAATTTTCCATTTAATATTTTCAGAGTATGATTGACCATGGGTAACTGAAACCATGGAAAGCAAAACTGCAGGTAAGGGGGGACCACTGTGTTCTGGGGAGAGCAGTGGCTCTGATTTTTAAATTCTAGGTTTGGCTTTTGTGACTCTGAGACTTTATTTAATGTAAGATGTTGATTATTTGACATCTCTGACTCAGTGTCTTTATTTATTAAAATGAAAATAGTATTAGTCATCTTGCAGGTTGCTTCAGAATGTAGTGAAATTACGTCGGAGAGATGTATCCACAGCAAATAGTTACCGTTAGTAATGCTTAGTTCCTTTTTAAACATTTTTTCCTACCAAATTTCTTGCTAAATCACTAAATTGATGATCATATTTTATTATGTAGTTATGGATGCTTTTTAATATATTTAGCCAATATAGTTTAAAGTTTTAGTGCATCTTTGAGCCAAGCTGTAACTGTTTTCTAAGTGATTATGGCTATGTAGTCAATTTTGAACACCTGAGTTCTTGCTTTGTGGTCTTCAATAAAGTTTTAATTAGCTTTAATTTGTAATAAGGATGGAAGGAAGGAGCTTTTCAAAGAGAATTACATGACCCAGTTTCAGTTCCCTAGAAATTTGTAGCCTAAAATGTCATCTAAACTCCTTTCTCCATTTGTCAAAGAAAATATCACATTAGAACAGAATCAAAAACCTTGTCAAAGGCAATGAGAAAAATCTTCCTGTTGGTACCATTATTTTTCACTTATGACACTATTTCATGGAGAGAGATTAAGTTATTTGCCAAGATTTGTTGAAATTATTTAGGCCCCTCTGTGGGTGCTGTCACTAAACAGAGTTCCCTAATGTGAAGGGCCCTTTGCCTGGAGACAGCCTTACTTGGGCTTTTGTGGGCATGATTGCTGTTTATAGCCTCTGATTACCACCTGATATGCTTCTCTTTTTTCTCCCTAGGTCAGTAAAATTGTGTCAAATGTTCCCCAGTTGGAGTTTCTAAACCTGAGTTCCAACCCTCTGAATTTGTCGGTTTTAGAAAGAACGTGTGCTGGGTCCTTCTCGGGGGTTCGCAAACTTGTCCTCAATAACAGCAAAGCTTCTTGGGAGACGGTCCACACGATACTGCAGGAGTTGCCAGAGTAAGCCCGGAGTGCATGGTGGAGGGACTGAGTGCTCATCTGTGTTAGCACAGAGAGTCCCTGCCGATCTTCCCCCGCAGGAACACTAGAGCTGCAGATATGACAGAGAATGGTTGTAGAATGAAGTGATTACGCCGAGGGTGTGAGTGTAACTTAGTAGTGTTTTTATTGGAATGCTTGTTCAGTGTTGAGTAACACCATGACATAGGATATGTCATTCTTTAGCTAGAAAATATCCCTGAGAAGCACATATCATTCTAGATCAACCCAGCCTTTCTCCCGTTTAATCTTCTGATTACTTGATTTCAGAATTTTGCCTCAGCCCTTTTCTTTAGGAGGAAAAAAAAATCAGTGTCTCTAAAATGTATTAACACCGTGATGATTAAGTACATAGCTGGCCTCATTGGAAATGAACCTGGTATCCTTTTCAATAACTTAAGCAAGAAATTATACTTTGGTCAGTTTAGAAGTGTCTTGTTTGTATCTATCTTTGAATAGCATAAATGTTAGAGGAATTAGTCTGAAAAAAATACGTGTAGCTGCAGTTTCTTTAACTGTATAAAGTATAAATGTGAACATTACCAAAGCCTCACAGACTTTGGTCTCAGTCCACTGAATCCATCTGTTTCTCACTGTCACTCTGAAGAGGTGGGTCTCCTCAAGGCCTGCAGCATCTGGCATGCGTAGAATGGGCTTCAAGATCCCAGTTGTACTTCCTAATCCTACAACCTTTGATAAGCTGATTAACCTCTTTGAGCTGTATTTCCTTATTTATAAAATGGGTAAAATTATATCTACCTTGCAGAAATAGAAGTACAAGCTATAAAGCACCTGACACAGTGTCTGACACATAGTAGGAATTCAATAAATGGTAGTTATTGTGTTATTCTTAAAATTTGTTCATGTTGTTTCTGGAATTTCCTTCCATCTTCTCTCAACTTATGCCCCTCCTTCAAGGTTATGCACCCTTTCCTGATTATTCTAACTACAGTTGTAATTCCATTCCTGTATGAAACACTATGGTACTTGAGTTAGTACTGCTTAATAAAGCACAAAAGTAATTCAGTACTGGGTTGTATCTTTCTCCACTGTTATTCCCAGTGGTATTTTAAGCTTCAGGAAGATGTCTTTATATTTTCTCTACAACACCTAGGAGAGTCTCACACATAGTAGGCACTTGTTTGTTTCTTGAATAAATGAAAATAGATGCGAAGTAGAAAATTAACTGCTTTGAACAGTGAAATATTTCCTTTCTCCTCTGCAGTTTGGAGGAGCTCTTCCTGTGCCTTAATGACTACGAAACAGTGTCTTGTCCTTCTGTTTGCTGTCCTTCTCTGAAGCTCCTGCATATAACAGACAATAACCTCCAGGACTGGACTGAAATACGAAAGTTAGGAGTTATGTTCCCTGCATTAGATACCCTCATCCTGGCCAACAATCATGTGAATGCTATTGAGGAGCCCGATGATTCGCTGGCCAGGTTGTTTCCTAATCTGCGATCCATCAGCCTCCACAAGTCAGGTGAGGTACAGGCTTGTTCTCATTCTACATGCAAACTTATATGCACTTGTGCATGAGTACAGTGAAAGTGTATCTCCTTATCAGTTCTGCCTTCTGATAGGATGAATTTTCAAGAGCAACATGCAGATGCCTATTGATTATCTGAATTTGACATTTTCATGAATCAAGTGGCCTAGCATTACATTAGTTATTTACATGTTTTATATTAAAGGGTGTATTTATGTGTTTCATATACATAAAGTTATGTATGAATGGAATGAAATTAATGTATAATAAAAGGCAGAATAAAAAAAATGTAAGGAATTACAAACTAGACTGTTTTGTCTGGATTTAGGCTAGGGAGTCCTAACCTGCTATGCCTTTCAAATGCTCTTTTCTCTTTTGTCATACTTACATATAATTGATTGCCAGTTTGTTGCCACCTAACTCTGTATATCATGGGAGTGAATATTTTTAGCCTTTTAAAAAATAATTAATAAAATTTATGTTTTAGAGAAGTTTTAGATTCATAGCAAAATTGAACAGAAAGTTCCTGCATCTTCCATGCCTTCACACATGTACAACCTCCCCCGCTATCCATATCCCAGCACCAAAGCAATACATTTGCTACAGTTAAGCCTATACTAACACACCATCCTCACCCAGAGTCCACAGGTGACATTAAGGCTTGCTCTTGGTGTTGTACATTTTGTGGGTTTGAAAAATTTGTAATGACACATAGCTACCAGTGTAGTCTAACAGGTGTCAGTTTCACTCCTCCAACAATCCTCTGCTCCACCTGCATATTCTCCCCTCCTCCCCAGTCCCTGACATCCACAGATCTGTTTACTGTCTCCATAGTTCTGCCTTTTCCAGATACACAGTTGGAATCACACAGTATGTAGCCTTTTCAGATTAGTTTCTTTCACTTAATAATACGCATTAAAGTTTCTTTTATGTCTTTTCATGGCTTCATGGCTTATTTCCTTGTAGCATTTTCATTCTCTAAGGCTAGCCAGTTGTCCGAATGGACTGCAGTTTACCCACTCACAAACTGCAGGAGTCTTGGTTGCTTCCAAGCTTTGGCAATTATTAATAAAGCTGCTGTAAACCTCCATGTGCAGGTTTTTGTGCAGACATAAAGTCTTGGTTCATCTGGGTATATGCCAAGGAAGGTAATTGCTAGATGATGTGGTAAAGGTATGTTTAGTTTTGTAAGAAACTGCCAAACTGTTTTCAAAAGTAGCCGTACCATTTTGCATTCCCACCAGCAATGAACAAAAGCTCCTGTTGCTTCACATCCTTGTCAGCATTTGGTGTTGTCATTGTTTTGGATTTTGGCAATTTTAATAGGTGTGTAGTGGTATCTCATTGTTAATTTAATTTGCAATTCCCTACTGACATATGATGTTGAATATATTTTTATATGCTTACTTACCATCTATGTATCTCCTGTAGTGAGATGTCTGTTCAGGTCTTTTTTTTTGCCCATTGCTTAATCAGGTTATTCATTTTCTTACTGTAGAGTTTTAAGAGTTCTTTGTATATTTTGGGTAAAAGTCTTTTATGAGATGTGTCTTTAGCACATACATTCTCTCATTGTGTGTTTTTTTTCTCCTTCTCTTGACATTGTCTTTCGGCCTATTTTTAAAAATAGCTACATCCAGTAACTAAAAGTAATTAACCCACAACTGAAAAAAACACTTGAATTTGCCATAGAAGTTATAAGGATGGGAACTAAATTTTAAAAACTACTATTTTGCGTAAGGACACTGTTTGTTGCATAACTCAACACCCCTTGAGCTAATTCTCTTCTTCCTTCTGGATGGCAATGCCATTCCGAAGGGAAGAGGGCTGTTGGGACTTGGGATAGTCATGCCCAGACTTCTCATAAGTTGTTTCTCTGCCTTTACTGTTGCGGAAGGCTGCTAGAGCTAGGAAGGAGCTGCGCTCTGTAACGTGGGTTTCATGTGTCGTAAAACTGACTGGTATCATCATTACAGGAATATTGCTCCTACCAGTGTCAAGTATTGACTTGGGTGATACATTTCCTCACAGTCATGGGAATAGTTTTGTTTTGGGACTAAATGAACTTAATTTGTTGCATGTTCTTTTTACTTAAAGGTTCAGGTTTTTCGTTTTACGTTTCTTAAATCTGTTTTCCCTGTCACCAAAACGAGGACAGTATGAAAGAGAGATACTATTTAGTTTTTGGTTCTATTGACCTTGCCCCATATTAGTATTTGTTCAGTAAAACTTGGAGTCTGACAGTATCAACTCTGATCAGTATTTATGTTCTATGAGTCTATAATTTGAAAGAGTTGATCACATTGCTTATTTTCTGTGATCATGAAATACATCCTGCTTATTGAGACCACTAGTTATATTCCACTTGGGTGGAGAGTTAGTAGGTCAGTGGATATTGGAGAGTAAAGATCTCTATTCTCGACCCCTGGGATCTCAGGGATAAAAGAGACTATGAGAAAAGAGTTTAAGCTGTTTAAATGTATTCTCTTCTTTCCTTGGATAAAAACAATTCAGGTCTCTAACTAGTTTACGATTATTTTAACATTTCACATATTATTAATTGAAGTAATTTTTTGCTATGTTTATCTTCTTATTTGTGTCATTTTTTAATTTATTTAAACAACATATTTCTCAAATTAGGTTTGCAGTCCTGGGAAGACATTGACAAACTAAATTCCTTCCCCAAGCTTGAAGAAGTGAGATTGTTAGGAATTCCTCTTCTGCAGCCATATACCACTGAGGAGCGAAGGAAACTGGTGATAGCCAGGTCTGTTGTCCTTATGCTTGCACTTCCCTCCCCCTTGGG
Organism: Sturnira hondurensis; assembly: GCF_014824575.4. Taxonomy (NCBI): domain Eukaryota; kingdom Metazoa; phylum Chordata; class Mammalia; order Chiroptera; family Phyllostomidae; genus Sturnira; species Sturnira hondurensis. The sequence goes on along the minus strand of NW_028092815.1, from coordinate 3,102,512 downwards.
GGCCTGGTTATATCAATAAAGGAATGATACATGGTTTAGGAGGGTGTGCACTACAAAGTTGTCTTGCAGTAGGTCTTGTATTTTATTTTTTACACAGTTCTTTTTTAAAATATAGTGAATTAATTACTGAAGCACATAAGCCAGTTGTACTGATTCCCGTGTCGACTTAAGCTGTGCAGTGTGGCACCAGGCGCCTTGTGTGACTGTGGAGTCCTTGAAATGTGGCTGGTCTGAGTGGAAGTGTGCTTGGTGTGTAAACTGTGCATTGGGTTTCAAACACTTCATGTGACAGAGTGTGCGAAGTACCTCATTAGCTATCTTTTAGTGTTGACTGCAGGTAAAAATGATTATGTCCTGCATCCATTAGGTTAAATAAAATATATTATTAAAATTAATTATATCTATTTTACTACTACTCTTTAAAATATAGCTGCTAGAGAATTTAAAATACAGATGTGGCTTTCATTATATTTAAGTTGGACATTATGCAATGAGTTATGGTGATGAAAGTTCAGTGTCTCACACAAAAGTGAAACTTTAAATATTTTTAGTCCTTTTGTTTTATACCACTTTAGTTTGTCAGTGGTTCTATACAAGTAGAGCTGTATCAAATGTGTCCTTTCAAGAGAATAAGACTGGGCTTCAAACCCACAATTTTATTTCCAAAGCTAAATATTTTTAGTATCTTAAAATGTCCTTATTTTGGTTTTGACTTACAGATTGCCATCAGTTTCCAAACTTAATGGGAGTGTTGTTACTGACAGTGAGCGGGAAGATTCTGAGAGATTTTTTATTCGTTACCATGTGGATGTTCCACAGGAAGAAGTGCCATTCAGGTAAAATTTCCGATTAAAGTGTTAGTTTAACAACACTTCTAATGAATATTGAGGCAATTTAAAACCTATTTTTGTAGAGCAAAATCTAATAATTTACCATTGGACCTTTTAGAGGTTACCAGAGATAGGTTATGAAATAAAGATACACAAAAGCAAACCAATTTTATTTCATTTTCCACAGTGTATTTCTTCTGCCTTGTACTGGGTAAGTAAGTATTTGACTGTTTCTGGTAGTTCCCACTCCATACTTCATATCATTGATCCCTTGTAATCCACTTCTCTGGGGGGATGACTTCCCTGTGCCTCAAATTGGTCTCTTTTTTTCACATTATATCTGCATTTAGGATATACTAAGTTCTGCAATTTGGATGATTTGGCAAATGTGTATGAGGTTTAGAGAATATGCAGAAAGGACTGGAAAATAGACTCCAGGAAATATTAAAGTATTTTAGTTTGAGTATGGAGAGAAATGCTGAGGGTTAAATTAGTAACTGCCTTTAAGTATATGAAGAGTATATATATGTAGTTCGGTGAGGAACTACCTTTAATACTGTGTCAGTATAGAAGGAAATGTGACAGATGTGATAAAGGTAAATATAAAAGAAAAGAAGTTCCCAAACAGGTTTCTAGTATTGGTAACTATACTCAGTCACCCATATGCTTACATACTTTCCAAAATGACTTTAAGTATAATTTGAATTCCCATTTAACATGAGGAGATTCAGACAAACAGGATACAGGTTAGGACTGAATGTGTCAAATTACTTGGTCCTCCTGGTAACAAATTTCTGTGATTCTAATTCATTCTTATTAATAAGCATATTCATTTTTCCCCAGTGTTCTCTATTATTTACAGGCTTTGTGGGGGTCAGCATCCATAAGGTTCAACTCATGTTGTATAAAAAGATTTTATGGTATTAGTGTCCAATAGAATTTTAAAGCCTAAGCCTTTAAAAAATATTAGAGGAATTAAGTAATGATTTAGAAGGTAACCTTTTAAAATTAGCTAAGAATAGCCAAGTAGAGAGAAATTGATATTATCATGCCTTTTAATACAACCCAGAAATATTAGGTTCAATGGTATGAAATTTTTTTAGGTGAAAAATGGTCTAATATCTATAGCTTTGTTTGATTCAAGCTAACATATTAGTGAGAGAAGTAAATATTTTAGTTTTGAGTCAGAACCTTCCATTATGGTTTGTTTAACTTCTAGTCTGCTGCAAGAAGTGTGTGTGTGTGTTTGTGTATGTGAATATATGTGTGTGTGCATATATACACACTCAGACACATATGTGCGGTGAATTGTTTTCTGTTTCTGATGGCATATGTATCCCAAGTGGCATTTATGTCTCTGTACTAGTTGGTGTTCTTGAAAAAAGGTCATAGAAATCATCTTTAACTAGGGGAAGAATTTGTTGGAAGGATACTGAGAAACTAAAAGGATTGTTAGGCAGGCTGAAGGACAGGAACTGAGGGAGGCAAGGATAGCCAAGGTTTCAACCCAGGAGGTGTTTTATATACTTCTGCTGACACTCACATCTAGACACTACAGTGCTGTGCTTTACTGCTGGATACTTGCAGCTGTGTCATGGATTTTGATTCCCGATAAGTCTTGAGAGTAATCTCTCACTGATCTTTACTTTACTCTGTAAGTGTCAAAAATATGCATCTGACCAGTTGGTTGGCTATATCAGCAGAGTATGTGCTCATACTCTGTTTCCCAAAAGATAAGGAGAGAGATTATCTGCTCCACTTTGGCTTCTGCAGTGAGGTAGACTTGGGACTTTTTCCCAACTAGAAACAATTCAGCAAAAAGAATACAGTGATCCCTCACCTATTGCAGGAGTTACGTGCCAGAGACCCCTGCAATAGGTGAAAATCTGAGAAGTAGTGGCATTATATTGATTTTATTATTTATATATATTTTAAGGCTTTATAAGCCCTCCCCACATACCTATAAACCTTTCCCACTCTCTTACTAACCTTTCCCAAACTCTTATAAACATTTCATATGCGCTTAAACACTATCTACACTCTTAAACCTACGTAATTTTAACAACATATAAAATTCTATATGGGTACTCACCAGTGAAGTGTACAGTCGTCCCTCGCCATATCGCGGTTCACTTATTGCAGCTTCACTGTAGCATGGGTTTTAAACTATTCAACACCTATATACACATCTTTTCCCTGCAGTTACATTTAAAAAATTATTCTTACCTGCTCTCATGTATTCCTTGTACAAATCATTTTACTGTCTCTGAAATTAGATTACCCATTTATTCTAATCCTAAGCAGTCTCATTGATTAATTACAGTAAAAGATGCATACATTCAAGGATTCTAATTATCACTTTGGAGATCCAATATGGTGTTAGAGCAGGTGGAAGATAGACTCAGCTCCTCCCAGGACCAAACTGGAGTTACAACTGAAGCAGAGCAGTCAGCTTGAATAACCACTGGCTAGCTGAACAGAAGTCTCATAACTAAGGATTTACAGAAGAAGGCACATTGAGACTGGTAGGGAAGGGCAGAACACCCATGTGCTGTGGTTGAGAATCGAGAGGATTATCTTATCTGCAAAGGTCCTCCTTGAGCAGTGGCAGGTCTCAACCCCATACCATGTTTTCTAGCCAAGGGAACTATTACTCGGGAGAGGAGTCCACATAATATCTGGCTGTGAAAAACAGTGGGGATTTCATCTGCCATGATAAGATGGGAGTCTTCTAGAAACTCACTCACCCTCTAAAAGGGCCAGGACAAAAAAAATATCATTCATGGCCACTCACCCTGGGCTCTAGGCTCTAGGCCAGCCTAGGCCTGTGGTACAGACTCTCTTGGAAGGCCCTTGAGGGGGCTCATTTCCCCACCTACCCACTGCTTGCTCACCACACACCCCCAACTGGCACTACCATTCCTGTGTAGAGCCTTTACTTCACAGAACCAAATCTTGGTCTGTTTCAGTTTGATGAACTCTACTGGCTTTACTCTGAAAACTCCCTGAGGCTACAAAGGTTCACAGGCTTTAGGCTGGTGGCAACCGACCTCAATATACCCTGAGACTTCTGTTGAATGCCCTCAGAAGCAGCAATATTACCAAGATTGAATCTGTGTCAACCTGGTGAACATTACTTTTACCTGGTAATTCACTGAGACCTGCCTCACATAACTTGCATACTGCCTGTGGCTCCTTCAGTGACTAAACCTAACAGGTAGTCCACAGGTAGAGGCCTATTTCCAGGTAGCTTGTTGCCTTTTGCTGACGTGCCCCCATCCTAGTACTGGTGGAACCCAAATTGGTATGGAGCTTGGCTACTCCCATGTACACCCAGGCCCAGCAGAGGCAGCCACAAACTGTGGATTGTTTTGTAGCTCCAAACAGGTAGCCCAGGACCAATCACAGGCAGTGTCTGACATTGACCTGCACCAAAGTGCCTTCTAAGAGATCCGAGAAGTAATATGCTGTGTGGCTACCTTGAGATATCAGAGCACAAACCAGTTAGCTTTTCAAGCTGAATACCAAAAGGGAGATCTTAGCAGGCACCACACCCTGTTGCATGAATTCCACTTAGTGGGATCAGCTCTTGAACAGAAGCTAGTACACTGTGGTTGAGGTCAGTCCTCACAGCCAAACTGAGAGTCAACCCTTCCCATGGACAGGATGGGCCAACAGCAGTCAAGACTCAACTACAAAAGGAGGGCTTATGTATCCTACCCAAGCAACAATGTTGCTGGAGCACCTAACTCAAGTAATCAGGAAGACTGCACCATTGAGCTTCACAGGCCACCTACTACCTAAGGCCACCCTGCCATGGCTGGGAGGTAATACACAGAAAGAAACACAAAGAGGCAGCCAAAATGGAGAGACAAAGAACATGTCCCAAATGAAAGGACAGAAGAAATCCCCAGAAAAAGAACCAAATGAAGTGGAAGCAAGCAATCTACCAGATACGGCATTCAAACCAGTGATTGTAAGGATGTTCAAGGAATTTGAATGGATGAGCTAAGTGAGGACTTAAGGAGATCATGAACATATAAAAGGACATAGAAACCGTAAAAAAGAACCACTAAGAAATGAATACTGTATCTGAAATGAATAATACACTGGAAGGCATCAGCAGTAGATTAGATGAAGCAGAGCATTGAATCAGCGATTTGGAAGACAAGGTAGCAGAAAACACCCAGTCAAAGAAGCAAAAAGAAAAAAAAATGCGGAGGGACCTCTTGGACAACATAAAGTGTTAACCACATCCATATCATAGTATTACCAGAAGGAAAAGAGGGAGAGCATAGAACTGAGAACTAATTTGAAGAAGTAATGACTTAAAACTTCTCTAACCGGGTAAAGAAAAAAGATACTCAAGTCTGGGAAGCACAGCAAGTCCCAGTAAAGATGAACCCAAAGAAGCCCACAACAAGACACATCTTAATTAAAATGGCAAAGGGTAAAGCAAAAGAGAAGATATTAAAATTAGCAAAAGTATGACAGTTATGTACAAGGGAGTCCCCATAAGAGTGTCAGCTGGTTTCTCAACAGAAACATTTCAGGCCAGAAGGGAGTGGCATGAAATAATTCAAAGTGATGAAAAGCAGGGACTACAACCAAGACTACTCTAAAGAGCAAGGCTTTCATTTAAAAATTGAAGGAGAAATATGCCCTGGCTGGTGTAGCTCAGTGGATTGAGCATGGGCCTGCAAACCAGAGGATCACAGTTTGATTCCCAGTCAGGGCACATGCCTGGGTTGCAGGCCAGTTCCCAGCAGGGGACACATGAGAGGCAACCATACATTGATATTTCTCTCCCTCTCTCCTTCCCTTCCTGTCTAAAGATAAATAAATAAAATCTTTTAAAAAAAGTCAAAACAGACTGTGTAGAAAAAGATGTTAAAAAAAAATTTGAAGGAGAAATAAAGAGTTTCCCAGACAAGAAAAAGCTAAAGCAGTTCATTAGCACCCAAACAGTAATACAGGAAATGTTAAAGGGACTTCTTTAACAAGAAAAAAGGATTTCTTTAAAGCAACATAATTATTAAGAATACAATGGCAATACATGAATACATATCAGTAATCATTTTTAGGTAATTAAGGTAAGTGGATTAAATGCTCCAATCAAAAGACACACGGTAGCTGAAAGGATAAGAAAACAAGTCCACATAGGTGTATATGGAAAATTCCCATTGAGGCCTTGCTTCCTATTTGTATAACTGCCTACTTTCTCACTCACTGGTGGTTATATACCACATTTGGTGTCTCTTCCTTCTTGAGATTGAAATGAGCAGCCTGGTATCAGTGTATCCTAGCAGCATCTCTGGCCTGTAATATGTTTTTTGACTATAGGTGCTTTACTCACTAATATATTTTTCGAGGCCTTGGAGAATGAGGTGTCATCTGGGTCCTCTTAGTGCTCATAGGTGGAAAATGGGTGAAGGGCTCACAAGGGTTACAGTAATTGTCATTATTACTGTGTACTGAAATTTTTGAATTCTTTTACATTATCCCAGAGAAGTTGTGACATCTCAACTTTCTTTAGAATAGATCACCATTGAGTCCAATTTCTAATCAGCCAACTAGACAAAAATTTAGAACTATAAATTTTCCCTTTCTTATTTCCTGTACCTTTTGCCCTATTTTCCAGTCTCCCCTTCTATGCTGATAACCTTCCATGTGATCTCTATTTCTGTGAGTCTGTTCCTGTTCCAGTTGTTTGCTTAGTTTGTTGTTCTTTTGTTTTGTTTTTTAGGTTCAGTTGTTGATAGTTGTATGTTGTCATTTTATTGTTCATATTTTTGATCATCTTCTTTATCTTAGATAAATCCCTTTAACATTTTGTATACTAAGGGCTTGATGATGATAAACTCCTTTAACTTGAGCTAATCTGGGAAGTACTTTATCTGCTCTTCCATTCTAAATGATAGCTTTGCTGGATAGAGTCATCTTGGTAATAGGTCCTTGCTTTTCATGACATCAAATACTTTCCAGCCCCTTCTTGCCTTTAAGATTTCTTTTGAGAAATCAGCTGATAGTCTTATGGGAACTCCTTTCTAGGTAACTGTCTCCTTTTCTCTTGCTGTTTTTAAGATTCTGTCCTTACCTTTAATCTTGTCTAATGTAATTATGATGTGCCTTGGCGTTTGCTTCCTTGGGTCCAACTTCTTTGGGACTCTCTGAGCTTCCTGGACTTCCTGGAAGTCTATTTCCTTTGCCAGATTGGGGAAGTTCTCCTTCATTATTTTTTCAAATAAATTTTCAATTTCTTGCTCTTCCTCTTCTCCTTCTGGCATCCCTATGATTCTGATGTTGGAACATTTAAAGTCCTGGAGGTTTCTAAGCCTCTCCTCATTTTCTTGCATTCTTGTTTCGTCATTCTGTTCTGCTGGATGTTTATTTCTTCCTTCTGCTTCAAACTGTTGATTTGAGTCCTGGTTTCCTTCCCTTCACTGTTGGTTCCCTGTACATTTTCCTTTATTTCACTTTTCATAGCCTTCACTTTCTCCTCTATTTTGTGACCATATTTAGCCATTTCTGTGAGCATCCTGATTACCTGTCTTTCAAACTCTGCATCTGATAGGTTGGCTGTCTCTTCATCACTTAGTTGTATTTTTTCTGGAGCTTTGATCTGTTCTTTCATTTGGACCATATATATATTTATTTTGTCTGGGTATTTGCCAGGGCGGGGCAACCCATGCACTGCATTGTGGTGCTGTAAATGGGGGAGGGGTTTGAGAGGGAACAATGCTGCTTGCTTGTCCCTTGGCTGGCTTTCAGTCACTTCCCCTGCTACTCACAAGCAAATTGGGCCTTTTTGGTGCTGATTCCCAGGTGGGTGGGTTTACATACATTGTAGGACCCTATGAGTCTCTCCAGCGAACTCTCCCCTAAGTCTGGGAGTTTCTCCTGCTGCCTCAACCCGCACAGGTTTTTTCAATCAGAGGTTTTGAGGCTTTATTTCTCCTCACTGGAACCCTGGGTTGCGTGGCCTGTCTTGCTCCCCATTTGTTCCTCCTGGTTTATCTGCATGCAAGTGTGTGGCTGCCCACCCCCTGGCCCCCACCTCTCCTTGTCTTCCAGCCACCTTTCCCAAGACCTCACTACCCTGACTGCCTGTCTCTGTCCCTCCTACCAGTGTAAATGAATGTTTCTTTTTTAACTCCTTGGTTGTCAGACTTCCATACAGTTCAGTTTTCTGGCAGTTCTGGTTATTTTTTGTTTTTAAACTTACTGTTGTCCTTCTTTTGGTTGTGAAAGGAGGCAAAGTGTATCTACCTATGCCTCCATCTTGGCTGGAAGTCTGAGACTCCTATTCAGTGGTAATTTTTTTTTATATTTCAGTTTATTCTCATTCATATTCTCTCCTGCCCTCTCTCTGTCTCTCTTTCTCTCTCCCCTCTGCCCCAATTGAGGTCAATTGGAGCACAAGTGCTCCAGTTGTCATAGAATAGTCCCAGTAGAGATGCAGATTTATGAATTTACTGACCTATAATTCACCAATTTGGAATATCAAACAAAGTGCACGTGCTTTTAGAGCTATCTCAGCTTCCTTGTTGTAAGAGAGGAAGATCCTCTTCTTAAAAGTACCTGGGTTTCTGTATGTGCCTTGAATCTAATTTATAGGAGTTTGACCTTAATATTCTCTTTATTGAAGCTAACTTGTGCTCTTAAGCAGGTGTTGTAATGTGATAGCCATGAATTCTCGGTGCCCTTTTATCGTTTTATTCTTGGCAGACTCCTTCAATTAAGTAAAGCATTTCATGTGTCTGCAAATGATAATTAGTTATTTCACTTCTTCATGTCAAAGTCTCATAGAATCCCTTCCATGAGCACTGAAATGCTACTCATTTGCCCCTGATAGCCAGAGGCCAATGCCAAACTGCCTTTCATTACCTGAGATACCAATTTCTTTATGCACTCAACAGAAATAAACTTTGGCCAACTGAAGCAGGGTAGGCATTTAGCTCATAGTGTTGACAAGAAGATTAAAAAACTTGACTTGAGTAGGACTAATGGGAAGCAAGGCATAGCCAAGATTTCTGTCTTACTATGCTCATAGTGGGCTTCTTACACCAGCTACTGGGCAGTCATCAGCAGGCTCCTAGACTTCATTGCCCATAGGCATTACAGTCATGCCTTTGAATTCTTGACTCTTATTTATCTGCATTGAATAATATCTGTTAGGCCTTGCAGCTTTGCATTACATCTCAACATGTAAAATCCCAGCTATACCAGACAGGTTTTTTTTTTGTCACCTTGCTATGTTCTAGCTTTCAGGGAATGGAAAAAGAAAATATCTGCTCTTGTTTAGCTTCTATAATGGGAAGTGCTTCCTGCGGCTCATCTCTGTTGAGTTTCTCTCAAATCAGAAGGGCATTTAGATTCTGGACAGCTAAAGTTAACATATATCCACTACCATACCTGTTCCCTGGTAGTTTTTCTTATAAATCCCCAGGTGGAATTATCTCTTTACTCAGCATATGTTTTTGAGCTATTGCAATGTGTTAAGAACTGTTAAACACTTAAAAATAAACTATGGTAGCATTCATGCTGATGCAAAAGGGAATGGTGAACAAGTGCAGTGGAATTTATATTAAAATGTGTGCAGTATGAATTAATAATAGTGATATATACACAGTATTTGTAATATACATATCTCTTCTGAATATATGCATATTTTCTCCCTAAAATAGCACAGTGCATAGCTAGTGATAGGTGACAATTTGGAGTCTCTGGATTGTGTTTCATGCAGAATTGACATTTGACCTTTCATTTCCAAGTAAGTTGGAGGTACCATTTATTTTGGAAAAAGCATTCCTTTTCATTTTGACCATGTATTAAAAAAATAAGTTTAACTTGATTTTCCTGTAAATTCCAACTTCTACAACATCCTTCCCGTAGTTGTTAGGTCCCCTGAGCTTTTCTTCCTCCTTTTGTTTTCCTGTTTTGTGTCCTTATTCATGAAATACCTCTACTTAGTTTAGGTGTGAGGAAGAAAAGTTCGCCAAAATGTCTTTTGAGAACATGAATAAAAAGCCATTATAACCAGTTCAGTGTTCTTTACGGGAGAAAAGTTATTTTGTGAATCATGTGAATTATTGACACACATCTGTTTCCATGTGATTAGTCATTTTGAGTATAGAAGACTTTAAAGGTGATACAAAATTTACATGTTCTTTGTTTCTCTCAGAATGAAATAGAAGCTCTAATTACCTGAATCATTTCACTCTTTATGATGAACAGAATAAAATGCTTATAGGACCAAAAGGAGACATACTTACTAAGATTTTGTAATTTCTTACAGGTGCTCACTGTCCTTCTGATTGCCTTGTACTGATAGGTGGACTTGTACCTCCGTACAGTCTCCCCTTGATGGCTGTGTGTGGTGACACTGGAATAATAAAGACCTGAGCAATCGTCCACGTGTTTATGTACTCTGTGGAACAGTAGAAAATGAAAAATCTCCGTTTCCTGATTCTTGGTCCTTAATTAGCCATGTAGAGCTTGCTTTTCCCATCGAAAGCCTTAGTTTTAGAGACTTCATCTGTGTCTGCCTCTCCATGGCTTGTCCAGCAGTGGTGTGCTGTGCAGAATGTCTTTGGTGTGTGATGCAGGTAGTTGGAAAAGTGTCCCTCCTGGGCTGGTCACATTTCAGTTTTTGGACTCTCATGTTTTTCCAGGAGAACTTCTAGGAAATAATGCTAGATTCTAGCTGAGTATAAAGGACAGTTTCATTTATTTACTAAATACGTATTATGAACCAAGAGGCACTGGGCCAGAAGCTGGAGATAAAAAGACAAAAAAAAAGTAGTGTCTACTATCAAAATGCTTGCCACCTGGGCTAAGCTAGGGAAATATGGTTGTGCTGGATCCTCCTTATGTTGCAAACCTCTAAAAATCACGCTACCCCCATATTTGGTCCTTGGACTGTTCTCTTCTGTACCAGTCCCCTAGGTGGATGTTTAAACCTAATGTGTCCAAAACCAAACTTTTGATATACCCTCCCTTTTCCCCTGCTTCATGAACTCCACCTCCACCACTTGCTGCTCTGCAAGTTTTTTCCCTATTTCTCCAGTTGCTCAGGGCAAAAACCTTGGTATCACTTTTGACTTCTTTCTCCATTTTATGTATAGTTCATTTCTTTTTTCCTTCGGTTCTTTCTATGTAAAGTCTGACTACTTCTTAGCATTTATTTTAGTTCAAGCCTTCATCATCCCCTTACTGTATTTTTATAGTAGCATTCTAATTAGGCTCCATGTATCTGCCCTTGTCTGCATCTGAGGAATGCCTGCTATGATCCATGACATCCCAAATAAGAAATTGGTTCTCCACATGGCAACCAATTTGTAAGAACTCAAGTGTATAATTCCTTACTATTCCTCAAATTTTATCTCAAGACACTCTCACCTCTGGCCTTTGCATATTTTTCCATTTGGAATGCACCATCGAAACTGCTTGGCTTTTGCCTTTGCTGATAACCTTATCAGATTCTTTCCATGACCATCCTGTTTGTCTCTTAACCGACTTTTATTTTTATTTTTCAACACTGAACTTACACTTCTTGTCTGCTGCTGTTCTCTGCCCACTGTGCTGAGTGCTCTGTGAAAGCAGGAACTGCTGCTCTGCACCTCAGTGCTTAGAGCAGGGCCTGACCATGTGCGGAATATTCTCACTAGGCTCTGGGAGCACAACATTGGGGTGCTGGGCTCTGCTATAAGAGGTGCCGCTTTCCAGAAAATGAGTTGATCTGGTGGAGGTTAAGAGAGTATTTCAGACAGCTTTGAGTACCTGGGAAGTAAAGGCACAAAAAGTAGGAGATAAGTCTTTATGTGTAGTGACCCACAGTGGTTCAGTGTGACTTAGTGAGAAGTTGTATTGGGAAAGTGTGGCCAATAATTCTGGGGAGGAGGGAAGGGACCAGAGCACTCCTTTAAAGTACCTTGGCATGACATGATATGCTAGGAGACTAGGATTTGTGTGGGGTGGGGTGGAATGGGGGGCAGTGGAAAATCACTGAAAGGTTTCAGTGGGCAAGGTGCATAGGCGGATTTTGTGTTACATTTAGAAGGAGAAGCTGAGACTAGTGAAGGAGGCTCTGCATGCTGGAGGTGGCCTCTGCCCCTACAGAGATGCTCATGTTAGAACTGGACTTGACTGTGGCACCAGAGGTGGTCCTTGGAAGACACCGTGTGAGGCTCTACTTTTCTTCTGATATTTGTAGCCCCAATTTTTCATAGGGTTTAGAAAGGTCATTTAGAGAGGAAGAAATTTCTGTGTTTATGAATCTGGTACATGTTCAAGTATACGTGTTCATTATTTTTGCCTTGCACTTTATTTGATGTCTGCCGTGTTGCCTATATTATATCAGTTTTTCCTTTTGTGTTTGCTTTATCTCTTAATTTCCACTGAGAGTTAGAATTTAAATTGCTTATTTAGTACTTAACTAATACCTGTCCTAGTTTTAAAAAGAGGCAAAGAGATTTCTCTTAGAAGTCAGAGTACATGTGTTTCTTGAGATTCAGTGGTTGGTTTTTGTTTTTGAGGATAGTGGGAGGAAGTAAAGTCATTGATTTGGGATGTGACTTTTTTCAGTCTTTAAAATTTTTTTTCATAGAGAGGAATTATAAGACACATAGCTCATGTGAACAGTTACTTGGTAGGAGGAAGTGTTGCCAGAGACAGAATGGCAAAGCCGGCAATAGGTTTCCTTAAGGGCTTTTCTTTGCTATTCCTCTTTCTGTGCTTTACTTGCGGTTTGTCCCAAGGAATCCCTAAACTGTGCCCTGGGAATTTCTTATTTGGGATGTCATGGATCATAGCAGGCATTCCTCAGATGCTCTTTGTCAGTCATTAACGGGATGCTTTTTAAAATATGGGGAGTATTTTTTTCCTGCTTGAGGCTGGTGGTGTTTCTAAGTAGAGCTGATTGTATCTTCATGTTATTGTGAGAGCAGGGCAGCAGCCTGTATTTGGACACCGCCTCAGTGAAGGTTCATTTTGTCTTGGATGCTGGAGAGATCCCAGTGTGCTGTGTTCATCCGTTGCCTCATATTCCTTGCAGACAGAGGACCTGCTGTTGTGCAGAAACATTCCTCCATAGGACACAAGTCTCCTGGGGTTCTCCATACTGCCAGGCTCCATCATCCTCTGACAAGGGCCTTGACACAGCACTGCTCACATTCACCCTGGGCCTGCAGGGAGACAAAGGGGGCTTTCTCCTGGATGCACCTTGGAGAGACTCTGAAATGCTAGCTTCCCTTGTTGCTTGCAGCCTTTGTCATTCCAATTACCTGGGGCTTTATTTTGACTTCTTGCCACTTTCCCAGCCCAGCAGAAGATAGGCTGCCTTCCTAATCTTGATTGGAATTATATGTGAGAATTTGAATATACCTGCAAAGGAAAGAGAATGAGAACTAGCCTTCCCAAATCACGGTCTTGAGGGGTATTATCTTCAGCGTCTGAACTTTTGTTTTGCCAACGGCAGGGGACCAGTGTTAATCTTTTTTGTTTTGTTTGCTGTTTAGAATTTTTAAAAAACTGAAAAATACTGAGAATAATAATACAACCATTCATGTCCACACTATTCAGAACTGATAATTGTTAATATTTACTCTTCAGGTTTATTTTTTAATTAAAAGAAATAATGTTACAGATAAGATTGGAGTATTTTTTTTTGCCTCTATTCTCAGCCTATTCCTGACTTCAAGAAGTCAGGTAAAAAATTTGATCTACTTACTATATTTTATATATCCATTAAAAGGTAAAGTAGGATTTTATCATTTTTTTCAATGTGCATTTTGATTTCTTCTCAGTATGTAGCCTTTCAGTCTGATCTTTTCATACTTTTTTGAAAAGTTTAAAAAATTTAATATCAAATCTATCAAATCCTCTGTGGCTTTTCTTATTTTATCTTATTAAAGCTTTTCCTTTCCAAAGATCATTTAAAATAATATCCTGAGTTTTTTTGTCAAAGTATTTTCACATTTATGTCTTTGATCTACCTGGAATCTGTTTCTAAGGCTCTGTGACCCCACCCCATATTGGTAATTGGTGTTCCTGACTGATATGTAATGCCACCTTGGTCATGGACCTTGTTTGTTATATGCATTCATGCTTCTGTTCCAGGGCTCTGTTCTGTTCCATGGATGGATATGTTTGTCAATTTCTGTACTATTACAAAATTGCTAAATTACTAGTGTGAATTCCCAGTTAGGGTAAGTTTCCCCACTTAATTTTGCTTTTAGAATACCTTCATTTTTATAGGCCATTTTTCCTAAGAATTTTAGGATTGGCTAATCAAGTTCCACAAAATCCTACTGTAATTTGGATTCTGATTGCATCGAATTCACTGGCTAATTTAGAAGAATTGATTATGTCTTCTCATCTATGAACATAAGACATCTTTTCATTTAATTCAGAGGATTTTTTGTTGTTCTTTAGTAGTGTTTCTAATTCTCTCACAAAGGCCTTGCTCATTTTTGTTAAATTTATTTCTAGGTGTCTTCTACATTTGATATTTATTATAAATGCGGTTGTTTTTTTCATTCACTATTTTCCAATTGATTATTGTTAGTGTGATAAGCATGCTGTTTATTTTTGTGTGTTGACCATGTATTACTTTTGCTAATATACAGAATAGTTTCAGATCCATGTAGACTGTCATATCTGCAAATAATTTTTATCCCTCTTTGTTCTGTTTCTTGGGTAGGAACTTCTCTAGTTTAATATTACAAATGAACAGTAAAAGAGGCCTTCTTTATCTTGTTTCTCACTTTAAAGGGACTACTTTCAAAGTCTCAGGGTGAAATATTTTGATATGAAATACAACTTTTGCTGTAGGTTTTTGATAAGTGCCTTTCATCAAGTTAAGGTAGTCAGTGTCTCTGTTTATTGAAGCTTTCTTTTATTATGAATGTTGATTTTTATTTTTTTAAGAGTTTACTCATTTTTAGAGAGAGAGGAAGGGAGAGAGAAAGAGAGGGAAAAACATCAGTGTGTGGTTTCCTCTAGTGCGCCCCCAACCACAGATGTGGCCCCAACCCAGGCAATATGTCCTGACTGGGAGTCAACTCTTTGGTGTGCAGGCCAGTGCTCAATTCTGTGAGCCACACCAGCCAGGGAATGAACGTTGATTTTTAATAAAATGTTCTTTGTGTATTCAAATAATTATGTTGTTTTGTTCTGTTAATCTAAATTTTAATGATGCATTTTTAAGTATTGAATTATATTTATATTCAACTTAATTGTAAACTATTAATATTCTTTACAACACTGCAAAATTTAATTTTATAATTTTTGGAATGTTTCTGTTTTCATATTTAAAATTGGTCTGTAATTTTCTTTTACTTTTCTGTTTTGTGAAGGTTACATTAACTTCATAAAATAAATGGAGTTGGTAATTTTTAAATTTTTCTTTTAAATTAAATGGTTCTTTTAAGTTTAAAATTTTATAGTCATCCATAATATTCTTATGATTTGGGGAGTAGATATTCAAGTTTTTAAATGATTTTATTATATTTAATTCTCATTTGGATCAGGTCATACTTCCACATGGAACCAGATTAAAAATTTTTAAAGGCTAGAGACCAAAAACTAAGTCTTCTCACTTTTATCCTTAGCAGCCACTTAGGTATTTAGTCCCAAAGCAACTACTGATATAAGTTTCCTGTTAATAGTTTCCATTGCTGTTCGGTGTATAAATTTGATACACAAATAGCCACAAGACAATACACATCTTTCCTTTCTCACATGACAATAGATCTTCAATATTACTCCATAGTGAGGAATTTTTAGTAGTGTCCTTTGTTTCAAGTAAGGTTTATTACAACCATTTCTGGTGTAGGTGTTGTTTCATGCAGCAAAAGGTCGCTGGTTTGACTTCTGCTCAGGGCACATGCCTGGGTTGTGGATTTAGTCCCTGGTCAGGACACGTGCAAGAGGCAGCGAATCAATGTTTCCCTCTCCATTGTTGTTTCTCTTCCTCCCTCCCTCCCTCGTCTGATCTCTGAAAATAAAAATAAGTAAATTAAAAAAATAACGTTTATTGAGGTATAATGGACATAGAGCAAGTTTTACCCTTTTTAGTATGCATTTCTGAGTTTTGACAAACTCTACAGTGTGTAACTACCAGCACAATCCAATTGTAAGAGCACCATTTGTTGAAAAAAGATGTCTTCCCTTATTGCATTGCTTTTTCAACTTTTTTTTAAGAGTTGGGAGAGTATATTTGTGTGGGTATATTTCTGGGTATTCTATTCTGTTAGTATGATTTAGGTGTTCATTGTCCCACCACTACCATATTGCCTTGATTACTATAAATACATAATTAGCCTTAATATCATGTACAATGATTCTTCCCACTTTATTTTTCAAGATCACTTTAGCTATTTTAGGGCCTTTACTTTTCTGTATACATTTTAGATTAAGCTTATCTCTGTCTATAAAAATATGGCTGGGATTTTAATAGAAATTTTATTAAAGCTATATAGATCAGTTTGGGGAACATTGATTTGTTTACTATATTGGATCTTCCAATGCATGAACACAGTATGTCTCTTTATTTATTTAGGTTGTTTTTTATTTCTTCTGTAAGCATTTTGTAATTTCCAACATACAAGTCTTGTCAGTCTTTTGTTAGATTTGTACCTAAGTATTTCATGTCATTTCCAAACATAAAAAATTATATTTCTGCATTTCCAGCCTGTATGAATTTATTTTGTTTTTGTGCCTTGGTACAATGGCTTGGGCTTCCAGCCCTGTATTGCATGAGGGTGGTAAGACTAGACATCCTTGCTTTGCTCCTAATCGTAGGGAAAAGCATTCAGTCTTTTACCACTAGGTATAATTTTAGCTATAGGTTTTTTTTTCTTTTGTAGATACTCTTCAGCAAGTTGACGTAGTTTCCTCTCTAACATACTGAGAACTTTTCATCATAAGTGGACTTTTTCAAATTCTTTTTTTGTGTCAACTACTGTGATATGATACTTCTTCTTTAGCTTGTTGGCAGGGACACTATTCATTGATTTTCAAGTGTTGAACCAGTCTTGCATACCTAGAATAATTTCCACTCAGTCATGATGTATATTTGTTTTTATACAAAATATATAGTTGGATTTAGTTTGCTAGTATTTTGTTTAGGATTTTTGTATTTAATGTCATGGGAGATATTGGTATGGTAGTATTTTTTTAACTTTTTAATGTGCTTTTTGGTATCAAAATAATACAGGCTTCATAAAAAAAGTTGGTAAGTGTTCCCTTCTTTTCTTTTTTCCAGATGAGATTGTGTACAGTTGGTGTTAATTTCTTTTTTTATCCTTCAAATTTTAAAAAAGTAAATTGTACTGAAATATACATGTAATATACCATCTTAATCATTTTTAATTTAAAAATGTGATAAAATATGCATAATATAAAATTTACCATCTTAACCATTTTTAAGTGTGTGGTTTAGAAAGTGTTACGTACATTTACATCGTTGTGCAACAAACATCCAGGACCTTTTTTCTCTGACAAAGGTGAGACTGTGTCTTAGTCATCTGCTCTCCGAAGCCCCTGAAGCCACTTGGCAGCCATCACTCTTCTTTGTGTGTCTGATTTATTTCACTTACTTTCCTCAAGGTTCTTCCATATTGCAGCACACTACAGAGTTCCTTTCTAAAGCTGAATAACATTCCATTATGTGTATATGTCACCTTCTGTTCATCCATTTATCCATCCCTAGACCCTTGGGTTGCTTCCACTTCCTGGCTAGTACATATATTTTTATGAGTAGTGTTGTTGTGAACGTGAGTTCGCAGACATGTCTGCAAGATCCAGCTTTTTTTAATTCTTTTGAATTTTAGAAGTGG
The DNA here is from genome assembly GCF_014824575.4 of Sturnira hondurensis. NCBI lineage: Eukaryota > Metazoa > Chordata > Mammalia > Chiroptera > Phyllostomidae > Sturnira > Sturnira hondurensis. The sequence continues at coordinate 3,084,841 of NW_028092815.1, read as the reverse complement.
GATTGCTGGGTTATATGGTAATTATATTTTTAATTTTTAGAGAAGCACTGTACTGTTTTCCATAGAGGTTGCATCCTTGTACAGTCATACCAACAGTGCAAAAGGGTTATGATTTTTCTACTAGCCAAGACTTGTTATTTTTTTATATTAGCCATCTTTATGGGTATTAAAGTGGAGTCTCATTGTGGGCTTGATTTGTATTTCTTTCATAATTAATGATGTTGAACCTCTTTTCTTTCTTTTTAAAAAAATTGTTGTTGTTGAGATACAGTTGTCCTGTCATTTTCCCCCATTGCTCACCCCTACCCTATTCCCTCCACTCTTGCAGTCAGTACCCGCCACTCAATGTCCGTGCCCATGAGTCTGCTATTCATGTTCCTTTGCTTGCTCCTGCCCCTTCTTTCCCGTTATCCCCCTCCCTCCTCCTCTCTGGTCACTGTCAGTTTGTTCTTTTTTTTTTTTAAGATTTTATTTATTTATTTATCTTTAGAGGGGAAGAAGAGAGGGAGAGAAACATCAATGTATGGTTGCCTTTTGTGCGTCCCCTGCTGGGAGTTGGCCTGCAGGGAACCGGCCTGCAACCCAGGCATGTGCCCTGACTGGGAATCGAACCGCGATCCTCTGGTTCGCAGGCCCGCAGTTTGTTCTTTATTTCCAAGTCCCTGGTTATATTTTGCTCATTTGTTTGTTTTATTGATTAGGTTCTACTTATAGGTGAGGTCATATGGTATTTGTCTTCTAGCTCTTGGCTTATTTCACTTAACACAGTGCATTCCAGTTCCACCCATGCTGTCATGAAGGGTAGGAGCTCCTTCTTTCTTTTTGCTCTGTACTATTCCATTGTGTAAATGTAACATAGTTTTTTGATTCACTCATTTACTGATGGGCACTTAGGTTGTTTCCAGCACTTGGCTATTGTAAATTATGGTGCTATGAAAATTGGGGTGCATAGGTTCTTTTGGATTGGTGTTTCAGGGTTCTTAGGGTATATTCCCACCAGTGGAATGGCTGAGTCAAAAGGCATTCCATCTTTAGTTTTTTAAGGAAATTCCATACTGTTTTCCACAGTGGCTTCATCAGTCTGCATTCCCACCAATAGTGCACTAGGGTTCCCTTTTTTCCCACAACCTCGCCAGCACTTGTTTGCTGACTTATTAAATGTTTAACATCATATATGCCTGTTGGCTACATGGCATCTTTAGAAACATAGCTGTTCAAGTCCTTTGCTTATTTTTAAATTAGTTTGTTTTTGTTCTTGTTGTTGAGTTGTAGGACTTCTTATAAATCCTGGGTATTAACCCCTTTTCAGATATATGATTTGAAAATATTTTCTCCCATCCTGTATGTTTCCTTTTTGCCCTTTTCTTTGTATTCTTTGATGCACAAAAGTTTTTAAGTTTGATATAGTCCCATTAGTTTGTATGAGCTTTTGTTTTCTGTGTGGTATATTTTGTTTTGGTGTAATATCCAACAAGTCATTGCCAAATTCAGTATCATGAACTTTTCAGATTCTTTTTTTGTATATGGTATAAGGGTCCACCTTTATTTTTTTGTATGTAGATATCCAGTTTTCTCAGCATCATTTGTTGAAGAAATTGCTCTTTCCATATTGATTCATCTTGGCACATTTATTGGTGAACATGTGCATAAGGCTTTAATTCTGGCCTTACTACTCCATTTTATTTGTGTATATCTCTGTCTTAATGCCAGTACCACACTGTGTTGATTACTGTAGCTTTGTAACATGTTTTGAATCAAGGATGTGTGAGTCTTTAACTTTACTCTTCATTTTTAAAATTGCTTGACTACCCAGGGTTTTTTGAGATTCCATGTGGAAATTTCAGGATGATTTTTTTTTCTACTTCTGCAAAAAAGTGCTTTGGGATTTTGATAGCAATTACATTGAATGTGTAGATTGCCTTGGGTAGTTTAGACATCTTAATAATACTAAGTATTCCAAATCATTAACATGGAATCTCTTTCCATTTATTTATGTCATCCTTAATTTCTTTCAGCAACATACTATAGTTTTCAGTACTGTTTTACTTTAAACAAACCATTGATTGCTGGTATTTTTGTTATTTTCTTCCTTTTGTTTGATCTGCTTATTTTTTTATTTTTTGATGTAGGAATGTAGATTACCAATTTGAGGATTTTTCTAATAAATATGCAGTGTTATAACTTTCACTCTCAGCACTGCTAGCTTCTCACATGTTTTGATATGTTATATTTTTGTTTCCATTCATTTCTATGTTTTTTTAAAAATATTTATTTGGTTTGTCTTCTTTGACCCATGAATTACTTAGAAATTAAATTTCCAAGTGTTTCAGAATTTTCTTGTTATTTTTCTGTTACTGATTTTTACTTTTTCTCCATAGTTAAGGAACGTCCCCTATGTAATATTAGTTCTTTTACATTTCTTAAAGTTTATTTTATGGCCTATCTTGTTGATTGCTTTCTGAGCAGGTTGGGTGGAGTATTTTATATATGTCAGTTAGATGCTGTTTGTTCAGATCTCTATATTTGCAGATTTTCTATCTAGTCATTTTGCCCTTGGCTGAAAAGAGATGTAGATGCCTTTGAGTATGGTTTCTTTTACTTAGTATAATGTGTTTGAGATTCACTTGTCTTGTGTGTATCACTAGTGAGATTCTTTTTACTGCTCAGTAATATTCTTTTATATAGATGTACCAGTTTATTTAGCCATTCATCAGCTGAAGTACATCTGTGTTGTGTCTATTTTTTTACCAATTTATTAAGAAAGCTTGGATAAGCAGTCACCAACAGGTTTCTGTGTGAATATAAGTTCTTAATTCCCTTGCATAAAGCACCTAGTAGTGGGATGGTTGGGTTGTGTGGGAAGTGCGTGTTTACTTGACAAGCTTTTTTCCAAGGTGGTGCTGCCATTTTGCTTTCCTACCAGCAACATGTGCAAGTTCCTGTTGTTCCACATCCTCATCACCACTCGGTGTTTCCTTTTTTTGTTCCCGTTAATTTTAGCCATTCTAACAGATCTGTAGTAGTATTTCATTGTGGTTTTAACTTGAATTTCCCTAATGGCTAATGATGTTGAGCACCTTCTTATAAGCTTATTTGCTTCTTAAATACCTTTTTGGTGAAGTAGACACTTAAAATCTTTTGCCTGTTTCTGTACTGGGTTACTTGTTTTCTTATTATTGAATTTTGGGAGTTCTGTATATGTACAGATATGTGTTCTGTAAATATTTTCTTTCAGACTGGCTCGTCATGTCATTTTTTAACAGTTTCTTTCAAGCAGTAGAAATTTAAATTTTAATGATATTTCTTGATATTTTTCTTGTATGGATTGTGCTTTTTTTGTCATACTCTGAAATCTTTGAACAATGTAAGATTACAGAGGTTTTTAAAAATATTTTCTAGGCATTTTAGAGTTTTAGATTTTACATTTAAGCTTATGATTCGAGTTAATTTTTTAATGCAATGTAGGGTATGCATTAGGTTTTTTGTTTTAATTTTGATATATGGGTTTAGGTTTTTATCACAAATTCACCCTCAGACTAAGATTAATAGTAGGAACCTGCAACCTTTTTCAAGTAGTGTACCAAGTCTTCATTTATTCTGGGGTCATAGACCTTTTACTCAGTTGTGCTTCCAGGTATCTTAGGAATCAAGGGTAAAAATGGACAGTAAGAAGAAGGGAGCATATCTGTCCCCACCTGACCTTTGTGCTCCTAAAGTCTGCTCTTGCGTCTGTCCCATTAGGCAGGTGTGCCCTGGACCCGGGGCCCCTAGTGGAGGAGGCTCTCTGATGTGCACTGGGAGTGGAGCTGCCTCAGCTGCACCACGGATGGCTTCATTCTTTGTTCCCGTTTGCTAATGCCTCCTTCAGCCCCGCTTTACTAGCAGTGTGGTTGCTAACCACTCACGATTCAAAGACCCTTAAAGTCCAGGAAGCCTTTCTCTGAGTGGGTGTTTCTGTTTAATAGGAAGGGAGAAAGCACAGTGCCGGTCTGCTGGTGGGTTGTGTTCTTCACAGGATTGCATCTAGCATTTGGTTTTCACTGACCGTCCTCCATTGCCCATGTGTCCTGTTGGCCTTTATGCTGTGTGTAGTCATTTTTGTTTCTCTTGTGATTGTTCGTTTTCTGTGAAAAAATTGTGGCAGAATGGTGTTCAGAGTTTCTAATCACCAATATAGTATATATTACATTTTAGCATTTGATTATTGCAGTACATCCTTGTCAATATTATCTTCCAAAGTAGGCTTATAACATTTTTGCCCACTTTAGAAGTGAGACCTTTAAATATTAAATATTTTTAAAATAGTGAGATAGAAGTCCTAATTAGTAGAATATTGAGATCATTAGTTTTGAAGACTAACTACTTAGTCATCAGAAATCATTTACCTCTTAAGATTATAGCTTTAGGGCTAATGCTAAGAAAAGTTCAGATAATATACAGAGTATGTAGATATAATTCAGTGGGGATGGACTTTTGAATAATGAGTAAAATATCTAGGAAAAAGAGTAAGAAGAAATTGTTTTCTAAAATTTACTGGGCACATTGTAAAATCATGACTTCTTATATTTACTGATTTTTTCCTGTTTAAAGATAATTTAAAATAGCATGATTGGGAATAAACATACTATTTTGAAATCATAATTTTACTTACATAATGTTAGGGGAACATGCTCAGTGTGTAAAGTGAATCATAACTCTAGTACTTTTTCTTCATTTTATAGAATAAAAAGTGAATATGTGTTATTGCCCATATCCAAACTTCTCTCCATATACAGAATAATGCTGTTTTACTGAAAATTAATAAATAAACATTGATTTCTTCTTTAATTTAAGCAAGTGGAAAAGTAGGTACAGAAAGTGGGCCTGTTGATGGCACACAGGTTTGAAAAGTCATGAAGGAACCAATTCATGAAGGACCGTGTGTAGTCATTGTATTAGTATTACTTCTCCGTTTCTATTAGTTATCCATTGCTACTACTACAGATTACCATAAAGTTAGCAGCTTGAAACAACACCAATTTAATTATGTTACAATTTCTGCGGGTCAGAAATCTGGGTGCACAGTGCAGCTCAACTGGGCTCTCCAGCCTCCCTGGCCCCAATCGAGGGGTCAGCAGGGCTGTGCTTTTTGCTGGGGGTCTGGAGAAGAATCCTCTTGCAGGCTCCTTCAGGACAGTGGCAGGATTCCATTTTGTCCCATGCTTTCCAAGGTCCCCCCCTTTATCTTCAAGCCAGCAATGGCATGTCACATTCTTCTCATCTTGGAATCTCTGACTTCTTCTGCTGCTGCCAAATAGAGAGACTTCTTTGATTTTAAGAGTTTATATGGTCAGATTAGGCTAATCCAGTCAGTCTCTGTATTTTAAGGTCAACTGTGCCAAATAATGTAATACAATCTTGAGAACAGCACCAGGGGATGAATATCATGGGGGCCAAAGTTCTGCCCACCACAGTCATGGGTCTTGTGTGATTTTAAGTAAAGGAGTAATAGATATAATTTGTGTTTTATAACAGTTACTTCGATTATAACATAGATAAGGGCCAACTTGAGGCCACCCTGAAGTCATGGAAAACCATTTGAAGGAGTATACTTTGGGATTGAGTTATAGATGACAGAAGATAACACAGTCACTGTTTTTTCCTTAAATTTATTGAGGTGACAGTGGTTAATAGGGCCATATAGGTTTCAGGTATAGGTTTCTATGATATGTGAGCCATATATTGCATTATTATGTGCCTACCACCCAAAGTCAAATCATCTTCTGTCACCACATACTTGGCCCCCTTTACCCTTTACTGCCCCTCCACACCCCTTCCCTGTGGTAACCGTCTGTGTCTGTGAGTTTCAGTTTTGTATCCCACATGAGTGAAATCATATAGTACATAGCTTTTTCTGTCTGGTTTCACTTAACATAATATTCTCAAGGTCCATTCATGTCTCAAGTGGCAGTATTTTATGTTTTCTTATGGCTGAGTAATACTCCATGGTGTATATGTATCACTTTATCCAGTCTTCTGTCAAACAACAACGTGGTTGTCTCCATGTCTTAGCCACCATAATGAGCATAGGGGTGCAAATATCTTTGCAAAAAATGTTTTCAAGTTTTATGGGTAGAGACCCAGAAGACAGATTGCTGAGTCATATGGTAACTGAGTTCTTTTTTTTTTTTTAGAAACCGCAATACTGTTTTCCATAGGGGCTGTACCTGTTTACATTCCCACCAGCAGCAAAAGAGGGTTCCTTTTTCCCTACAGCCTATCCAACACTTGTTATTACTGTCTTGTTGACAATAGCCATTCTAACAGGTATGAGATGATATCTCGTACTTTTGATTTGAACTTTCCTAGAAGCTAGTGAATTTGAACATCTTTTCCTGTATCTGTCATCTGTTTGTATGTCTTCTTGCAGGAGGTGTCTGTTCAGTCCCCTGCCCATTTTTTTAATTGGATTGTTTGGTGTTGAGTTGTACGAGTTCTTTATGTTTTGGATGTTAAACCCTTGTCAAAGCTATTGTTTGCAAATGTCATCTCCCATTTGGTTGGTTGCCTATTTGCTTTGTTGTTCATTTTTTTTGTTTGTTTTTTGTTTTGTTTTTGCCATGCAGAGGCTTTTTATAGTTTGATATAGTCCCATTCATTTATTTTTACCTTTATTTCCCTTGCCTTTGGAGTCAAATTTTATGAAATGTTCTCTACAACCAAGGTCCATGAGTTTAGTACCTATGTTTTCTTCTGTGTGATTTATTGTTTCAGATCTTATATTTAGATCTTTCATCAATTTTTGATTGATTTTTGTACAAGGAGAAAATACTGTAATCTAGTTTCATTCTTTTGCATGTGGTTTTCTGATTTCACCAGTACCATTTATTGAAGAGCTTTGTTTTCTCCATTGTGTGTTTTAGGCTCCATTGTCAAAAATTATTTGCCCATTTACATGTGTATTTATTTTGGGGCTCTCAGTTCTGTTCAGTTGGTCTATGTGTCTGTTTTTCTGCCAATACAATGTAGTCTTTTTAAAAAATGATTTATTTATTTCTGGAAAGGAAGGGAGGGAGAAAAGAGAGAGAGAACATCAGTGTGTGGTTGCCTCTTGTACAGCCCCTGCTGGAGACCTAGCCCACAACCCAGGCATGTTCCCTGACTGGGAATTGAACCGGCAACCCTTTGGTTCACAGGCTGGCATGCATTCCACTGAGCCACACCAGCCAGGGCCAGTTTTGATCATCATAGCTCTGTAGTATAATTTGAAGTCAGATAGTGTAATACCTCCAGCTTTGTTCTTTTTTCTCAGGATTGCTTTGGCTATTTGGGGTCTTTTGTGGCTCCACACAAATCTGATGATATTTTGTTCTATTTCTTTAAAAAATTGTATTGGAATTTTGATGGGGATTGCATTAAATCTGTATATTGCTTTGGCTAATACAGACATTTTAACTATGCTGGTTCTTCCAGTCAGTGAACATAGAATATCTTTGTTTCATTGTGACTTTTCAGTCTCTTCAGTAATGCTTTGTAGTAGTTTTCAGTATATAGGTTCTCCATATCCTCTGTTAGGTTTATTCCTAGGTGGTTTATTCTTTTGGTTGCAATTGCAAAAGGAATTGTTTCTTCATTCCTTTTTCTGAAGTGTTATTGTTAGTATATAGGAAAGCAGTTAATTTTATATCCTGCAGCTTTGCTGTATTTGTTTATTGTTTCTAACGGGTTTTTTTGGTAGCCTTTAGGATTTTTTGTATACAGAATTATGTCATCTGGGAAGATTGACACTTTTACTTTTTTCTTCCCAATTTGGATGTCTTTAATGTCTTTCTCTTAGCTAACTGCTCCAGCTAGGGATTTCAGAACTGTGTTTAATAAGAATGGTAAGAGTGGGAATATTTGTTTCCTTCATGATTGTGGAGGAAAAGCTTTGAGTTTCTCACCACTGAGTGTGATGTTGGCTGAGGGTTTGTCACATATGTCCTTATATATTGAAGTACTTTCCTTCTATACTCATTTTAGTGAGTGTTTTAGTCATAAATTGATGTCTTTTCTGCATTTATTTTTTAGATCATATGATTTTTATCCTTTGTTTTGTTACTGTGGTGTATTACATTGGTTGATTTGTATTTGTTGAACCATAGTTATGCCCATGGAGTGAGCTCCACTTGATCATGCTATATTATTTTTTAATATATTGTTGTATTTGATTTACTACTATTTTTTTTTAGTATTTTTGCATCTGTATTCATCAGAGATGATATTTATAGATTTCTTTTTTTATGTTATCCTTGCTACGTTTTGGTGTCAGGGTTATGTTGGCCTCATGAAATGTGTTAGAAAGTATTGCCTCTTCTTTAATTTTTTGGAAGAGTTTGAGAAGAATAGTTATTAGACTTTTTAAAATTAATTAATTAATTAATTTTTAGAGGTCGGGGAAGGGAAAGAGAAAGAGAGGGAGAGAAATATGTGTGAGATTGCTCGGCTGCCTCTCACACACCCCCAACTGGGGACCTGGCCCACAACCCAGGCATGTGCCCTGACTAGGAATTGAACCTGTGACCTTCCAGTTTACAGACTGGCACTCAGTCTATTGAGCCACACCAGCCCCAGGGCTCAGATATTTTTTTAATGTATAGTAGAATTCAGTAGTGAAGCCATCTGGTCCTAGACTTTTATTTTGAGGGGAGATTTTTTATAATGGTTTCAATTTTATCACTGTTGATTGGTCTACTTAGGTTTCCCAGTTCTTCATGATTCAGTCTAGGAAGGTTATATATTTTTAGGAACTGGTTCATTTCTTCTAGGTTATTGAATTTGCTGGCATATAGTATTCTAGTATGATTTGTTGTATATCTGTGATGTCTTGTGGTAAGTGCTTTCATTTCTGATTTTGTTATGTGAGTCTTATCTCTTTTTTCTTTGGTGAGTCTAGCCAGGGGTTTGTCAATTTTATTTTATGTTCAAAGAGCCACCTCTTTGTTGTATGAATTTTTTGTATAGTCTTTTTGTTCTCTCTTTCATTCAGTTTTGCTCTGATTTTTATCATTTCCTTCTAATTCTTTAGGATGTAATGTTAGGTTGTTTGTCTTGGAATTTTTCTTGTTTCCTGAGATAGGCATGTAAAATTTCCTTTTCTGTTTTCACTGCATCCTGGAAGTTCTCATGTGTCATTTTGTCCTTCTCATTGGTCTGTATATATCTTTTTATTTCATCTTTTTCTCCCCTTTCACCCAGTTACTTTTTAGTAGTATGTTGTTTAATCTCCACATCTTAAGGGTTTCTTTACTTCCTTCTTGCAGTTGATTTCTAATTTCAAAGCATTGTGGTAAGAGAATATGCTTGGTATGATTTCAGTCTTCTTCAGTTTTTTGAGGGTAGTTTTGTGACCTTGTGAATGTTCCATGTGCATGGACGATGAAAGTATGATCTGATGTTCTGGAAATGTCAGTTATGTTCATTTGGTCTAATGTGTTATTTGAAGCCAGTATTTTTTTATGTCTGTTTATTTTAATTTAATTATTCTTCAAGTACAGTTTTCTTTTAATCCCGTCCAGCAAACCCCCCTCTAGTGTTCCCCCACCTCCTTCCCATTTCCTCCCCCTGCCTTAGTTTTTATCCATGTGTCCTTTATATTTGTTCCTGTGAATCCTTCCACTTTTCCCCTGAAATTTTCTCCCCTCTCCCCTCTGGTCCCTGTCAGCCTGTTCTGTATTTCAGTATCTTTGGTTATATTTTGCTTGCTTGTTTGTTTTGTTGTTTAGGTTCCTGTTAAAGGTGAGATCATATGGTATTTGTTTTTCACCATCTGGCTTATTTCACTCAGCATAATGCTTTCCACTTCCATCCGTGCAGTTGCAAAGGGTAGTAGCTCCTCCTTTCTTTCTGCTGCATAGAATTCCATTGTGTAAATGTACCATAGTTTGTGGATCCATTCATTTACTGATGTGCATCTAGGTTGCTTCCAACTCTTGGCTATTGTAAATTGTGCTGCTGTGAGCATTGGTGTGCATAGGTTCTTTTGGATTGGTGTTTCAGGGTTCTTAGGATATACTCCTAACAGTGGAATTGCTGGGTCATTTTTAGTTTTCTTAGAAAATTTCATACTGTTTTCCGTAATGGTTGTACCGGTCTGCAATCCCACCAACAGTGAACTAGGGTCCCCTTTTCCCCACAACCTCTCAAACATTTGTTGTTTGTTGCTTTATTTATGATGGCCATTCTGACTGGTGTAAAGTGGTATCTCATTGTGGTTTTAATTTGCATCTCTCTGATAGCTAGCAATATTGAGCATCTTTTTATGTGTCTCTGGATTCTCTGTATGTCTTCCTTGGAGAAGTGTGTGTTGAAGTCCTTGCCCATTTTTTAATTGGGTTGCTTGTCGTCTTAGAGTGGAGTCGTGTGAGTTCTTTGTATATTTTGGAGATTAAACCTTTGTCTTAGGTATCATTGGCAAATATGTTTTCCCATTGAGTTGGTTCTCTTATCTTAATACAGTTTTATTTAGCCATGCAGAAGCTTTTAATTTTGATGAGATCCCATTTGTTTATTCTTTCCTTTATGTCCCTTGCTCTAGGGGACATATCAGTAAAAAAGTTGCTGCACGAAATATCTGAGATTTTCCTGCCAATGTTCTCCTCTAGGATTTTAATGGTGTCACACAGCTTATATTTAAGTCTTTTATCCACCCTGAATTGAAGCCAGTGTTTTTTAATTGATTTTCTGTTAGATGATCTGTCTGGAGTTATCAGTGGAGTTTCAGTGTCCTCAGCCACGATAATGTTTTTGACTCTCCACCTATAGTTCTGTGAGTAGCTTTATGTATCTCAGTGCGCCCTACTTAGTGCACACATATTGAGGAGTGTTGTGTTTTCTTGATGTTGTGTCCAATGTACGTCTTGATGTACAATGTCTGTCTCTGTCTCTTGTCTTTGTTATCTGGAAAACTATTTTGTTAGCTGTAAATATGGCTATACCTGTTTTTCTGTGGATGTTACTTGCTTGGAGAATCGTTTTCCACCCTTTCACTTTGAGTCTAACTTTGTCTTTGCAGCGTGCATGTGTCTGTCTCCTTAAGGCAGCATGTGGTTGGGGTTGGTTTTTGATCCAGTGTGCTACTGTGTGACTTTTTATTGGTGGATTCAGTCCATTTACATTAGGGTAATTATTAACGTATGAGGATTTTTATAGCCATTTTACCTTTTGTTTTCTGATAGCTCTAGAGATAGCCTCCATTTGTTCTGTTCTTTTGTGTTTCTGTCTGCTGATTTTATTTGGTGGTATTCTACTTTTATTTCCTCTGTTTCCTATTTTTTTAAAGCAGCGTGTCTCAGTTTGGGTTTTGTATATGTGTGTGTGTGGCTACCATTAGATTTATGAAAAAAAAGTTTTGTATGTACTGCAGTCCTTTTTCTTTTGAGTGCATATGATCTCCATCCTTCTGAATTTGCAAATTGACCTTTACCCCTTTCCTTTTATGTTGTTATCACAAATTATCCCTTTTTATGCTGTAAATTTACTTGGTGCTCTCACTTGTAGTTTTGTGATTTTTTTTTGTTTTTTTTTTCAGGTAGAATAAATTCCCTTGTATATTTCCTTCTCATGATAAATTCCCTCAGCCTCTGTATGCCTGGAAAAGTCTTTATTTCTCCTTCATATTTAAAGGATAACTTTGTTGTATATATTATTCTTGGCTGATAACACCTCTCTTTCAGTAGTTTGAATATTTGGTTCCATTCTCTTTGGCTTATAGAGTTTCTGCTGATAACCTAGTGGGATTTCCTTTATAGGCTACTTTCTTCTTTTCCCTGGCTGCCTTGAGAATTCTTTCTTTGTCATTAATTTCTGCAGTTTTAATGTACTGTGCCTTGGAAAAGGTCTCTTTGGATTGAGGCAACTAGGTGTTCTCTTTGCTTTTTGGATTTGAGTATTTAGCTTTTTCCAGAGTTTTGGGAGGTTTGTTTGAGTAGACTCTTTTTTCCTACCTCCCTCCCTTTGTCCTCTGGTATACCTATTATTCTTACATTGCTCTTTCTGATGGATTCAGATAGTTATCATAGAGCACTTCTATTATTTTTATGCTGAAATCTCTCTCATCTCTCAGCATCATTTCTAGATGTCTACCTTCTTTTTCACTGATCCTTTCCTCCATCTGTTCTGCTCTATTTCCTGTGCTTGTTAGTTCATTCTTGGTCTATTTTATTGAGTTCTTCATCTTCAGAATTTCTGTTTTGTTCTTTTTTAAAGTTTAAGCCTCTTTGGTAAAGTACTTATTTTGTTTGTTTTCTGAGCACACTAAATTGTCTGTCTGTTTTCTCACATCTTGTTGAGTATTTTCAAAACTGCAATCTTGAATTCTCTGTCATTTATATCACATCTATCTGTGTCTTTAAGTTTGTTTTCTGGTGGTTTTTTCATTTTCTTTCTCACCTGACTTAATACCTTGGTTATTCGTGGTATTTGATGGATTCCTTCTCTGTCTAGGCATCTATGTATGAGTGGCTGATTACTAACATATTGATAGGAAGAAGTCTTTCTCTAATCTTCCAGTAGGTAGTACTGAACCACAAGTTTTTTAGCTCTGTGATATCCCAGTGCTGATTCCTGCAGCCCCTGCTGCCCTCCATGTAGCCACAATGCATGGAGGTAACATGGGCTGAGGAAACCAGCAAGATTCTTTGTTCTTTTGCCCTCAGGTAATGGTGGCTTCAGACCTCCACTGTGTACCCCTTGCTCCCTGACCCCAGGAGTGTTAATAGAGTGTACCCTTTGCTCAGTGAAAATAATGATTCTGTAGCATCCATTCCCAGGTTTGCAGATAATGTGCTCCACAACACAACACCGAGGTCTAAAGAAGGCAAGCTCTAGAGTGCTCCAGGAAGACAAGCTCTGTGGCTTTGTTTCTGTGTCTGGAATGTTGACCTCCCAACAGCCACAGCCTCATGCTGTGTCCCTGCCCAGGTCACTGGGCTCAACCATAGCTCATACCCACCAAATCTCTGCTCCTCCCAGCTGAAGGGGGAGCCAGCCACAACTGGATTGCTCCCCTCCCCGGGCTAAGCTGTGCTATGAACTCCTGGCTGTAGGGCTGCATCTGTGGCTCATTGCAACCCTTCTCTCCTTCTTGCCTTCCCTGTTCACTCCCACTCACCCAGCTTTATGTGCTTCAGTGTGCAGCTCTCTTGACATGCTGGTGTGTTGAATAGGGAACCCTTTGTTGAGTTATTACCGTTGTTGAAACTTCAAGGAGAGAAACCAGGGGGATTTCTCACATTGCCATTCCTCTGGCATCACCTCACACTACCTATTGTAAAAAGAAAGGAATTTAATACAGGAAATAGGGTGCTTACAAAGTCATTGGTAGACCTGTCTCTCCCTATCATGGGTCTGCCTCTAGAACAGCACCACAGAGCCAGCTGACCGAAGGCAGTGCTCCCTCTTGCCAGAATCACGTGAGGAAATACTCGGGAAGCTGATGGCCTGGTACTGGATCACCCCATCTTAGGTGCTGCCAGGAACACACTGCCTGAACTGCAACCTGCCAGTTAGGAAGTGTCTACCCCCATTGTTTCAGCTGGATTCATTCTCTCTCACCTTGGGACTATTGAATGGGACTGATAGAAGCCAAGTCTCACTTGGAAAGGAGTGTGGGGAGTACAGTTTTCAGTTTCAGTTTTTGAAGTTCGGGAAGGTGTTCTGGGAAGAGCTTGGAACAGAATAATGAGCAACGTCATCCAATTCATGGATCTACTGGCTTACCACTAGTTAAAATCTTGGTTCCTTCTAAAAGATTATGGCAATAAGATTATTCCCTCTGTTGACCCAAGAATATACCTGTCAAATAGGAGTTGTTGTGGTAATTGGGCTCAAATTCATAACCAGAGTCCAGCAGCCACTATTTAGAGTTCTCTCATGAACACTGCGTTTCAGGGCAAAGCCACAGATTGGTCTTCCAAGCCTCTTGCACTGTGCTTTTCCTTCTGAGCAACCCTTTTCCAGGAGTTCTGAGGATTGGAATTCAACCAGTAGAACTGAGGTTTTCCTTGTCCATTTGGAGCTGCAGCTGGCCCATTCTGACCAATCAGGACAGTGCATTTTGGACCAATGTAAAGATTTGGAGTGCTTATTCACATAGAAATGGCCCAATCAGACGGGGTTCAGACGCTTCTCTGTATCAGCCATCTCCACCCCTGTTTTAATGGCGTACACTTCCGTTTCCATCCAGACTGCACCCCTGATTGCAGCGATCACCCCTGAACTGCTTCATCTGAGCCGTTTGATGCCTGAGCTGTCTCACACCCAAGCTGCTTCAGCCATGCTGCTCAACAGCCAAGCATTTTTAACTGAATGAAGTCTCCCCTTTTGCCACACCAGAAACCAGGGACTCTTGTTGCTGTTGAATTGGTGATGACAACCTTTGTTCAACACCTCTCTTTTGTTAGTTGCTGCTGGTGATTTCTTTTCACAAAAAATACTGTTTGGGTTTGAAGTCCTGGGAGAAGATGATTCTGTAATCTGCTTCATCATACCACCACCATTTCCAAGAAGGTTTACCTAAGTATATTTCAATTATATATTTTCTAAGGAGTGTGTTCGTTTTAATAATGTAAGTTTCAGAGCAGCAGGAATGTTGACATTTTTATTTGTATATGAACTTACAACTTAACAAAGTGCTAGTCACCTGTTATTTTATGTAATTCTTATAAGGAAGGAAAGGCAGAATTTATTATCCCACTTTTTCAAACGAGGAACTGAGATCCAAAGGGATTGAGTGAATTTCCAAGTCACACAGCTAATTATAAGGTAGAATCAAGATTCTGAAGTCAGATCCTGTGACTTCAAGGCCAGTGCTGTTTTACCAAACTTCTGCTCTCCTTAATGGAAATGATTCCCTCCATCTCTGATCAGAGACATCTTATTGTATCTTTAGTGTTCCTTATTATAGCAGCCAGCCTGATGGCAGTGATTTAACTGAGTTAAAAACAAAAGTAGGGTGAGAGAGGTGGGAGAATACTCTTATGTGACTATTTTATTCTGATCATGCATTAACCTTGTGGGCCTTGGTTATGATAAAGCTATTATCAGATCTTTTCAGCGTTTTTCCCTCTCTGGTTTGCAGGAAACTGCTCAGCTTCCTCAGTAAACCAGACCTGGATCCTCCAAGACTGATAATGGAAACAAGATTCTCCACATGTGAAACTTGCTCTCCTTGTAGGACCTTAGTCTCATCTCTATAACTCACTTTCCTCTTGGTGTCTTTTGCTTTTTATTTTCACCATAATCAAGGAACTTGTTTTCCTCATTTACCACTTTTTTTTACAAGAATTTATTCCTCGTCAATTCCTTGTGTTATACCCCATGAGTCCAGGCTGGACCATGCAAAAACGCATCACTGAAAGAGCTAGGTTAACAGCCAGCATGCAAGTGGGTGTTTTTGTTTGTGAGTTATGACTTCCCCAGGGTTCAGGAACTGCTGGCCTCCTTCCATCTTCCCAGGTGTTACCAAGGAGCACGTGCATAGATCCAGGCCCTGGATCGTGATCATAGCCAAGAAAGCAAGTTCTACAGCTTCCACTTCTCTCTCTGACCTTTGCAGTGTCTACTTTTCTAGGTGCCGTGTTTCTCTTGAAACCTTTTCTTACACAGTGGTTCACAGCGGGCATGGTGACCATCTTTAGGATGTGGTTTTACCATGCCCTCCAGAGGGCAGCCACATCAGGTCACAGATCCCACAGTGGTCACCAGGCAGGCAGGTAGACAGAATATTGAAGTAGGATATTAGAATGATGTTGAGTACAGCAGTGTAATCTACCAGCAGTGCCAAAAAAGTTTGTACTTCAGTTGCAAGTGGCTTAAGCTGACACTGTCTTTTTATCCTTCTAGGTATCATGAACTGATCACAAAATATGGAAAGCTGGAGCCTTTGGCAGAAGTGGATCTAAGACCCCAGAGCAGTGCAAAAGTAGAAGTCCATTTTAATGATCAGGTAGAAGAAATGAGCATTCGTTTGGACCAAACAGTTGCAGAACTAAAGAAACAATTAAAAACTCTAGTGCAGTTACCCACAAGCAACATGCTTCTCTACTACTTTGACCATGAAGCACCCTTTGGACCAGAGGAAATGAAATACAGCTCTCGGGCACTGCACTCCTTTGGCATTAGGGATGGAGATAAAATTTACGTAGAATCCAAAACAAAATAACCCCTACCAGACGTGTAATAACACACACACACACACACACAGAAGGACTTCCTGGGGGCATTTGTTTCCACATAATGTTCTTTATGAGGGAGAAGATAGTTTTTGTGTTGATTTGTTTTGTTTAGGTTTGAGGGGCATATCTATTTCCTCCTAGGATGGGTAGGGGGCTGTTTAGGGTATTTTTTTACGGAGATCTCTGTGGCTCAGCCAGCAGAGTGGGCCACGCCTTCAGTCTGTGTGTCCTCTCTCATGGGAGGATGACTGAGAAATCACTGTGGCACTGTACTCACTGGGACCCACCTCCTGCTCCTTTGTCGTCACCATTTACACACATTTGTGAAGACAGCAGGAACAGTGCCTCCTCCTCAGAAGGGTGTCTGAGAGTCTCTGAATCAGGAACAAGGATCTTCACAGGAAGGGCCAATCCTTCTCTCTCCCAGATTCTCTTTCCCTCCCTCCCTCTCCTTTTCTTGTTTTGGTTCAGTTTTCATTTTGACTAGTATCTGCCCATGTTTACTAATAGTTTACTAAATAGTTTTATTGTGTCCATAACTAACTTCTCAACTTGGGTGATTTTTCTTCATTTCTCCCTTTTGAAATAATTTAAAGTGTTTTAAGCATTTTTACCTGATTCTGATCTCAGGTGCTCAGTTAGAATCTATAATTCTGTTAGGATC
Organism: Sturnira hondurensis; assembly: GCF_014824575.4. Lineage (NCBI taxonomy): Eukaryota > Metazoa > Chordata > Mammalia > Chiroptera > Phyllostomidae > Sturnira > Sturnira hondurensis. Next base: position 3,067,984 of record NW_028092815.1, on the reverse strand, counting down.
TTGAAGGAGAGTAGATGGAGAGTTAGCACTCCAGGAGAACTTGCTATTATTATGCAAAGCCTGCCAGAGCAGTCTGGTCTCCCTGTATGCAGCTGTGTCGATTCTAATGTTTTTCACATATTGTAGCAACCATCACTTTCATTTTGTGAAATGTGTCAGATTCCAGAGTTTTTTTTATTTTTGCTCATTGACTATATTTCCTCACACCTCTCTTTTTTATTACTTTGATCTGTTGGGAGTAGAGGCCTGACTTTTTGAAGAACCCAGTAGAATAATGTACGTGTGTGCCAGGAGAGCTGAGAGGCAGCTAATGGGCCACAGTGCCTGTGAAGGCGTCAAGGGGGGTGGTGGTAAGGGGAGGGGGTTGTGGCTCTCCTGCCTGTGCCATCATTTGAAGGCCTTGCTCCTGCACTTTGCATTAAAAGAGGGAAATTGTAATCAAAGGAAGCTTTGGTTCCCAGTTCTTCCCTGGGATTTTATGATGTCATAATTGAACAATTCTTTGTTTTACACGTTAATTTAGTTTCTCTGCAGTAGAACAGCTCTGACTAATGAGTAAAATATAACTGTCAAAACTTCGGAATTGCCTTCAAGTCATGTTTTCCGCAGAAGCATATTTAAAGCACTTTTCTTTAAAAGCTAGTTCATGGCCAGCTGTGAAACCTTTGTTCTGTCCCTTTGTTAGTCAGTGTGGTCTCTGTCCTTAGCACACGTCTTTCTTGATCCACTGTCTTTGGTGGTGGGAGACCTGAGAAGGACTTAGCATAACTAGGGCAAAAGATGTGTACATGGAGTATTTTTAAAAGAATGTAATCACTATGATTGTTTTCACCTTTTGACCTTTCTACATGATTCCAGCGCTCCTACAAATTTCTTAAGAGATTCTTTGTGGCTTGTAAATTCATTATGTGCACGGTGTTGTGTTTATTATTGCTACTTTTAAAATTTTTCTATGCCATAATAGCAGATGTTTATTCTCTTAATGCACTTCAGGTTCAGTACTTGTGAAGCCTTTGACCCAGCCCACTGAGTCAAATCTGCAGTCACTGTAACATTAATGGTGGAAACCAAAGGGTTTGAGAAAGGTGAATGTGAATCCTCTTCTTCTGCTGCACATTTTATCTTTCCAAATCATAAAAGTAGCTGTGGTGGTCCAGGCTGGGCATAGACAATAATGATTATTTTGCAGTCACAGTTTCCTGACACATTTTTGGAGGTGGAAAAAAGTGCAGCCATGCGTCAGGGTGCTGAGAATCCTGGGTGCTTTGAGCATGAGTGTGTGAGTGCTGGTGAGCTGCTTGGACCCAGCCTGACTGAGCTCTTGCTTTTGTCAGCCTGGGCAGCGGGTGCCCTCCTGTTTTTTCAGGCTGGGTTTGACTCCTGGCTGTCCCACAGTGGAAGGCAGAGAGAACACTTACGTTACACTCTAACCGTAAGTGGAGTAGTCACAATTAATTAGATATTTTATATATGGCAAAGTTTTATGAAATGCTTTTTTACTCTTAGAGACATGCTCTTTCTGTTACTACAGAACACAGTGTCCATTGACTGCAGGTGTAGTGTCCTGTTGTGCACTGGCTTGTCGGGGGACCTTCTTGTTTAGTTCCATGGACTTGGGTGATTTAGGCCATTGTCAGTGATGGCTTTCAAATTGCTGACTGATTTTTGATTGAGACTATCTAATCCAGTCACCGGTCTTTTAGAATTACATAAGTAAATGATAAAAGCTATTGGAGCATGTGTACTTGTAAATTGATTTGGGTGGCTGAGTAGAGATGTTTCTTTCAAAATAAAATCGATGCTGTGTGGACACTTGTAACCAAAACTATTTTTGTAATAGGACAGAGGGGAGCAGACACCACGGACCTTTCAGTCTACAAATTATGCAGGGTTGGTTGCTGCGGCTTCTTTGTATTTTAATGTTGACTTCATCTAGGTTCAGTAGGAGCATACTATTGACATTTATGAGTCAAAATGCTGTTATAGCCAGTATTGCAGAATTATTTCTATAGCACAGTATATAAAACATCGTTCCTAAAAAGAGAAATTCTTTTCAGTCATGAAAAAGGGAAGGAGTAGTATAAGAAATCCAAATAAAAGCCAAGGAATATGGGTGTGTAGCTGCTGAAGCCACAATAGAAAGCAGTTTTCTAGTTTGAATTGTTGAAATATCTTAGAATATTTTAAAGAAAACTAAAGTTCAGAGTCATGTCTTTTTATTGTCAAAAGTTTCTATTGTTTCTGCAACTGATCGCAACCATTGTCATAAATACCTAAGAAAGCAGCAGGTGTTCTGTGACGTCTTGTTTCTTTAAAACCTCTTAGTGGAAATCAGCCCTAAACATGAGCTCAGTGTAACAGAGCCTGGTGTTATTGGGCTCTGTTTTAAAGTTTTGTTCACTGAATGTGAACAAAAGATGAAAGTGCCATGGTGACCACACGTGTTGGCTGTGTGGCTCAGTCAACGGTGTTCTGAGTGAGCACAGACTGCCCACACTGACTGGCCACTGGGGCTGCGCGGGCTCTGCCAGTGCTCATTGGACTGGCCAGCTGTGTGCGAAACATGAATGCAGCTCTAAGCAGTGTCATTTCTGTTTATGGATTTGACTTTTCCCTTTGTTTCGTGTTTGGTTGAAAATACAAACAAGCTGCTTTCAAAACCCCGAGAAGCTATCTGTGTTACCAAAAGTGTTGTGAACACTGTTTTCCATAGGTGCTTCCTTAAAGTGTGCGTCTGTGGTAATGACGGAGAGGGACTGGCCTCTCTCAGGCTCTTCACTTGCCAGTTGTCTCCTGCAGTTAATGGAAATATATATATATATTTATTTTAGAATATAATTTAAACATGTTCTTTGCACTTTTTATTAATATATGTATAGATAGAGAGTTAATCTTTAAAAAAATAAAAACCCAAGTTCACTTTCTCTTTGTGTTTTGAATTTTTTCTAGAGCTGTGTGGTCAAGGTATGTGTTTATTTTTATAAAGCTGAAAGTCACCATCAGTACTGTGATTGACTCCCTGGGGAACTGGCTTCCTTGGATTCAAGTCTGGACATCTGGCTCTGGGCAGGTAGCTCAGCTGGTAGACAAGCGTCCCAACCCACCGAGGCTGTGGGCCCGGGCACATATAGGAGGCAACCAATGAATGCATAAAAAAGTGGAACAGCAAATTGATGTTTCTCTCCCTTCCTCTCTCTCTCTAAAATCAATAATATTTTAAAAATTTTTAAAGTTTCACCATCTTAACAAAGTTAATAGGATTTTTGTTAAAGTTAAAAATGAAAACTGCCACTGCTGTTGTGTTAGCAAAATTTTATACTTCTCTTTTCATACTCTTAATACTCTCCCCTTGTAAGAATAAAAACTTTTTGAGCTGTTTGCCATCCCCTTTTTTGAGTAAGAATGAAAATCTCATTTTGGTGATTTGGAAACTTGTGACACTTTTTTCCTTTGAAAATAATTTTCTGTAACAGTTGAGTTTTAGACACTTGAACCCTACCTTCTTGTTAATAATTTCTGGTAAACTGTAATGAATTAACACTGTGCCAAGAATTAAGGCCCAAGAACTCCATTTTATTTCTGTTTTTAAAAGACAGTCTATTGACCTTTCTCAGTGCTTCAAAAGTACATAAGTATCGTCCTGGCTGGTGTGGTTTAGTGGGTGGACTGCTGGCCTGGGAACCAAAGGGTCACTGGCTTGATTCCCAGTCAGGGCACATACCTGGGTTGTGGGCTAGGCCCCGGTGGGGTGCATGCAAAAAGCAACCACACACTGGTGTTTCTCTCCCTCTCTTTCTCCTTCCCTCCCCCTCTCTCTAAAAATAAAAATCTTTTTTTAAAACTGTGTATCATGATTTGTTTATTAAAAATTATTTCTGCCTCCAAATTTCAAATAACTGCAATTTTAATTTCTGTTTTAAATTCTATTTCATTAGTATGCACTGTGGTCTTCTCTGAGTACTTGTAAGCACTGTGTCTACTTGTGAGGCAAACTGTGTCCAGACATGGATACCTATTGGACTGAAGTGCTGTAAATTCCATATTGGAATGTTTATAAATCCAGGCTAACTTTTGAAGTTCCTTTTTTGTTTCCAACTCCTCTTCTGGAGAAGAAATAACTGTGTTCTTCAACTTAGGCTTAGAACTTCAGAGTTTAAATTTAGCCAGTTTTAAATATGTTTTAAAGTAAGTTTAAAACATATAGAGGTATTTAATATCAGTCATTTCATCTGCTTTTAAATTTTTCATGTAACTAGAGTTAGGAATTGAGTTAATCCATGAAAAGGAGTAACATACCATATTGTATCATCTTAAAATATAATGTATTTCAGATTCCTTCAAAAATTTTGAGTATTAACACTGGAAATGTTTAGCTTTTTTAATCTAAAAAATTTAAATATATGTATGAACTCATGTATATATGAGTATAATGTAAGTAAACATATTCCCACCTTACTCTAAACTAAAGAAAACACGTTTGAGTTCAACATTATTCTGCGAGTCAGTGGCATTTTTATAACTTTCTCTCAAAACACTGAAACAGTGACCTAAGTAATCATTAAGCCAAATAAATAGCAAACTAGAATAAAGGAAATTCTCTTTAAATAGATGAAGTATTAACACTTTCATTTAGCTGTGGAATTGGTGTACTTGACAGCTGTACTGTAGCACTTCCTGCTAATGTTCTCTGGAACACTCCACACAGACACATTAATTGTTTTTATGTTTTACTAAACCACTGAAGTGACATACTCCTCAATATCTATTTACTAAGTTGATTTGTTCTATGATAAAATCATTGATGTGGCTGAATGCTTGGAATCGAAATTATAATTCTCCCTGGTGCCATTTCCAGACCTGAAATTATGTTACATGTGTATCTGTCACCCTCTGAGCCTCTGAAGTGCCATGCTGAACACTGCAGGGCCATTGGCAGGAATAAATGAACCAGTAATGTGATGCAAAGAAACTGACATGTTGGTGTTTAACCTGAGAATATTCTAGAACCTGAAAACTTAGTTTCAGTAAACACACAAAGGTGAGAAGTTCCTCAATTCCAACTCAGACTTATCAAGGAGGCATCGGTGTTCAAGTACATTTAAAGTTGGTATTTGTGGAAGAAAATTAAGCTTATAATCTAATGAAGTCTGTGTTAGAGGTTTTGTAATGGAAAAGGATGAGGCTGTCACTGCTGTCATTTATTCTTAAATTCCAAGAGAGAACCTTGAGAAGAGTATAAGTATAGTTTACAAAATAGGTTATCCATTGTGGTGGGCAAGATCTAGAGCTGACAAAAACAATGCAATTTCAGTTTGAGTCTCTCACGGACTCATCATTCTTGAATGTTTTTTTGTTACTATAAGTAGTACAATTAAGGTGCTAAATAAATAAGACTGGGAATAAGGGAAAATAGACATTAAAGAATAGACTTAAGAGGAAGGAAAGTTTTCTGATACATCTGAAACCTTTAAGGGCAGATGTAAGCCTTCCTCCACTATTAGAGAATACATCTAGGACATTATAAATTGCTCTGGTTGTGTTAAAAATTTGTTTTATGTAAATTTCAATTTCTTTACAAAAATAAGTCTTTAATTTTAAATAGAAAACAATTTAAAAATTAAAGAGGGTATACATGAGAAAATCCCATTCTAACCCTTGTATTCCATCTTTTATTAGTTTCTTGTGTCTTTCCAGAATTTAAACACATAACAGCGAAGGAGAATATATCTTCTTAGTGTTCCCCTTACATACGAGGTCTGTCTGGAAAGTATCCAGCCATGTACTGTGAAAAGTAGAGAGAATGAAGAAGATACAAGAAACTGCATAAGACAGTGATGCCTCAGTACCCCTGGCTCCTTGGGACCTCACACAGCTCTTCCAGTCGCCACCAGCTGCCCTGTCATATTTTCCTGTATCTCACTGGTGGTCTGAAATCTTTTCCTTTTCAAAGGTGATTTTAATTTTGGGAAAAACCAGAAGTCACAGGGCACTGAGTCTGGGCTGTAGGGAGGGCTGAGTCACCTGAGTGATTTGACATTGTGCCAGAAATACTGTATGAGATGTGATGCATGGGTGGACATACTGTTGTGATGAAGCTGCCAATCACCAGCCACCTGTAGCCATGGCCTTCAGAATCATCTGAATAGTTTCTGTGGAGGATTGTTCAAGCTTAACACAAAATTTGATGCAGATTTGTTGCTCCACTAGTTCAATCATTCTGAATGTGAGGGCCATATGTACACATGCTCACTCAAGGGCTTCTACCGCCCCCAGTGACTAGTACAGTGAAGTCATCATTGTTCACACATACACACTCCAGTCCACTCTGCTTGGCTGCCAGGTTACACCGATGTCATGCAAACCATTCTCATTATATTAACAATGGCTAGACTTTTCCCAAACAGACCTCATGTAGCAAAGTTAGTGTATTACAGACTATTGCGCACCTTCCTTTTTTAAAACTTAAGTGTATTTTGGACATCTCATAGCAGTACATAGGGACTCACCTTATCCTTTGTTTACAATGTAATACAGATGTAATTGATAATATTTTGACCAGTACCTTATAGATAGATATTTCAGTCCCTCCCCCTCACTCTCATTCTTACTCTTTTTAGTTTGTAGCAGTAAAAGGCGTATATTCTCTTGCATGTTTAAAACAAATCTGTAATACATTCTTAGAAGTGGGATTGCTGAATCAAAAGGTTGAAGTGTTTGTAATTTTGATAGATATTGCCAAAGCATTCTCCATTAGAGTTTTATTTTTAAAAAATTCAGATTATATGACTTGTCACATCTGTGCCAAGTCAAAGACTGAATTGATTTCGGGTTTGGTGCATTACTCCTGGTCAGTGCAGCCAGGCAGTGGTCTCCCTGCTCAGGTGCACAGACCTGGCCCCAACCGCGGCACAAGCCCGCTCTGAAGGAGCTGGCGTGGTGTGTATCTGATGAGCTACCTTTGCTCTGGAACCTAATTTTTGGTCATTGGTGAGTGAGATCTCACCTCTGTAGGAGAAAGTGCTGGTGTATGAATTACTTACCCTTAACAATGTATGAGCATTTGTTTCAGCTGAGTGCCCTTGAAAATTGATAGATTAATAGCCCTAAAGCTCTCCATTTATTGTCTATAGTAATCAGAGCCACTTCTGGCTGACCAGTGAAATTCTTCTAAAGGAACTAGTTGGTGCTGCTTGGTGAATAAGGAATATAGTGTGTCTAACCCCTATATAGTGTCTCTTCTTTCAACTTTATTGCTAATGTGCCAGCAAGGATGTTAGAATAAAGCTAATTGTGAGGTGTTTTTTTTTTCCTTTTGGTCATGTTGGTCTACTTAGAAATAGCTGTTACAAATTCCTTGGCTGGAGGTAGGAATACTACAACTGCTTTTGGAAAATATCTTTGAATATTTGTTTATAGTTTAGAGATGAGCATCTTTTATTATTGATATCTTAGATCTATAAAATTTTTGTGGCTACTTAGCAAACATTTTAAAGTGTCATTCAATGTGGTTTTCAAAATACAATGCTGCTTTTTTCACAACGAAGTTTAGCCCCAGCCCAGTGTCCACAATGAGTAAGACCACAAAAATAAGTATTACTTAGAGGCAAATGATATTCTTTATTTAACAAGAGGTTCTAGAGCATTCACACAATAACAAACTGATGCTTATGGCTTGCTGTTTACATGATTATTGCCATGATACTAGTAAATATGAAAAATTTCAGAAATATTACATCAGGTTTTTCTAAAATCTGCTTTTTAGGAATGAAAGGCCAGGGACTTCTGCCAAGATGGAGGCATAGGTGGAAACACTGTGCCTTCTCCCACAACCAAGTTTGAATACAACAAAGGTTTGGAGAACAAAGACACAGCAAAAAAAACCCAGAAAATTGAATTATACAGAAGTCCGACAACCACTAACTGTTCAAAGGGAATGGTAAGAGGGGCGGAGCCAGCAGTGGAGCAGGCTCGGGCAGGAAAGATCCTCAGACCTAGGCACGCAAGTGGCCCAGACCCAGTCAGGGTGTGGGGCAGACTGACCTCAGTCGCACATTTGCGCACAGTGAGACGGACCACGCAGGCCCCAGGGGGCGAGGGCTGACGGCGGTGGCACACTCGGGTGCAGTGGGACAAAACCCGTGGGCCTGGTGATGGTGGCAGCTGCAGCACCTGTGGGGGCCGCGGCAGGAGATGGCAGACAGGACGCCATTGCTCCTCTTGGTGTAGACCCCCCCCCCATACACACACATACAGCGTCACAACCCAGCAACTGAGTTGCCCTGCTCTGGTGAAGACCTAGGGCTCCAATCCAGCTACGGAACAGGCACAAATAGCCCAAAAGATGGCGCAAGAAGAACTCAGAGTCCCAGAGCCCATAACTCTCAGCGACTGAGAAATTGCCAGCCTCTCAGAAGCACAATTCAAGACACTGTTTATCAGGATGCTCACAGAACTGGTTGATTATAGTCACACATTAGAGGAGCATATGAAGGCTAAACTAATTGAAATGAAGGGAGATGTCCAGGAAACCAATAGTGATGGAAAGGAAACTGGGACTCAAATCAATGGNAGACACATCATACTGAAAAAGCCAAAGGTTAAAGGTAAAGAGAGAATCTTAAAAGCAACAAGAGAAAAGCAGTGAGTTACCTACAAAGGAGTTCCTATAAGACTATCAGATGATTTCTCAAAAGAAACTTTGCAGGCTAGAAGGATTGCCAAGATTGCTTTATCCAGCAAAGCTTTCATTTAGAATGGAAGGACAGATAAAGTGCTTCTCAGATAAGGTCAAATTCAAGGAGTTCATCATCACCAAGCCCTTATTATATGAAATGCTAAAGGGACTTATCTAAGAAAAAGAAGATGAAAAATATTAACAGTGAGAGGACAGCAAACTCACAGTTATGAACAACCATACCTAAAACAAAAGCAAACCTAGAGGACAGCTAGATTAGGAGTGAAGCCATTGAACTGAAGAACACATGGAGGGTTAGCAACAGAGGAGTGGGAGGAGGAGAAGGGAGGAGAAGGTACATAGAACAGCGTAGACGGTAGGTAGAAAATAGATAAGGGGGAGGGTGAGAATAGTGGGGGATATATAGAATCTAAAGAACTTGAGACACGTTATAAAAACTAAGCGGGGAAGAATGGTGGGGGAGGGAGTGTGCGGGTGGAGGGGAATGAAGGGGGGGAATAGAACAACTGTCATGGTATAATCAATAAAATACATTTTAAAAAAAATATAAATTAAAAAATTAAAAAAAAAGAATGAAAGGCCAGCAGACTGCATTAGCATCCATTTTGTGAAAGTTGACCCAGATGTCCAGAAATTAAGATTCCCAGGCAGGGAAGCAGCAGGCTGGTGTCTCTCATACAGCACTACAGTGCTCCTCCAGTCAGTGTGTCTTACTCTAGACATGGGCTCCCTTGTCAGATGCTGTTTTGCATGGAGTTTATACCTGTGGATGAGGCATTCTGCACACCTCCATCTATGCTGAGGGCTTAGCCTTGAGTCTGTTATTGGCCCATTGAACATTTAGAGGCAGTGGTAACTAGATCAGCCTTGCTAAACTGGAGGTTTGAAATAAAATTCACGTTTCATCTTTTCCCACCACCGACACCATTCAGGAACAAAGGGTCTACTGAACCTGTGACCAATGGGCAGGGCTGCTTGTGTTGCTGCAAAGTTCTTTTACACTTTTAGCCCAAGTCAAAGCTGGAAGAACTCACATCACCTGAATGTGGCTGCAGCAGCATTCACAGGGATAGATGCATGGCCACTGGTAGCCAAAGGTAGCTTCAGAGGAGGAAAATTTTCTTTGTGGAGAGGTTATGAGATGCAGTGTTTTGTTTTTTACTTTGAAGGAGAGGTCCCAGCATGACCCTGTCCACTGGATTCCTAAAAACTTGACTGAGATACTAGCTCTGAGTCTCTGAAGGATTTATCTTCCACCTTCTGGAATGGTTGTTGTACGGAGGCCCCACCCTGCCAGCCTTCTCTTGTTCATCCTGCCCAGTCAGCCTGATGTCATCAAGGTAGTGAAACAATGTGATGTGCTATAGAATCCAGAGGGTCCAGATGTCAGCCCTGGGATGAAACTATAAATGTGTACCACTGTCTGTTTTATTTGAACATGAACTATTTCTGATCCTCATTCCCGATTCAGATAGGAAGAAAATGGGTTTGCCAAATGAATAGCCACATCTCACATACCTGAAAGCCATGTTAATTGGCTCTGGTAAAAACACTATAATAATACAGCAACTGCCACTTGGCTAAGATTGAAGCAACCCAGAGTCATTCTTAGGATTCATCATGGCCAATTTAATGGAGATACAATGGGGTTCCCACTCCTCTCTATAAGGGACACTAAATTTCACCATCATCTCCTGACCTTGGGATGCAACACACTTTTGTATTTACTACATTGGCTGGAGTGGTACCTGCAGAACATGGACCCAATGTGCTTAAGCACATTTATCTCGATTATATACTGAGACTTGAAAAATAACATCCAGGTATGTCTGCTGCCCCCTTTGGACCCACTGTAAGCTGGACTTGGCCAAGACTCCTTGTATTACCTGGGCTCCATGTGTTCCCCCTCAAGCAGGGTCTGTGGGTGATGTTAACTTAAATGCTTTGTCCAGTGATAGTTTCGTCCCAGTCCTCAAAATGTCCAGGTATTTCCTTCCCCTGTCTACATTCTTCACACAAGTGAATGGTGATAGGCCTCGGAGAAAGGACTGGAAGAATCATCCAGTGTGACACTGTGATGGTGTTGCAGAGTTCTTCCCTTTGGGGACCCAGTTACCTTTTCAGTCTGTGGATTCCAGATTTAAAAATGGACTGATATTCACAAACTGAGCAAGGAATCAAGACTTTTTATTGGGGCAACTGTCTTTGGCCTCTTGCTCACAATTTCTTGCTATTTATTATGTACTATAACAAGCAATACCCTAGTTGGCTTCCGTCTACATTGCCTTTGGATGCCATACTGTTCATTGCCATAACTCTTTCTGAACCAGGCCCCCTGGGCTACCACTCTGATTTGTCAGTCATCATGAAGACTATGAGCTCTAGCTCCATGCAATAGAGAGCTGCCATCTGGTCTCTGTCGCTTCAGGTGCCCACCATGTCACTGTTATCAGACCACTGGGTTCTGTGATTGCCTCTCCTGCCATCAGCGCTGGCCTGCAGAGGGGAGGTTCTCAGTGCTGCTGGTGCTTCACTCACCAGAACATTCCTGCTGCCTTTGGTGGATAAGGAGCTTCCTCATGGATATGGTCATCAGGTGGTTCTTCCAGACTCCCATAGTATATCTGATTCAGCATGTTCACAGCCCTGAGCCTTTTAACCCCTTCTTCTGCCACCTGTCACAGTGATCCAGGCCTTCCAGCCTCACTCAGTGTTGGCCATCAGTCTTTTCCAGGTGTCCCGGAGCTGCCCTAGCAGTGAGCTTGCACCATCTCTTGCAGTCCCTGCCAATGTATGAGGCTATATCCCTAGTATGTGCCCCAAATCAATAGACATTTCCTGACTTTGCATTGTGCCGTCTCCACAGTTCTATACTCTTACAACAATCCAGTCCCATGGATGCTCCCCTCCCCGACGCTGTGCCCATATGTGCCTGCTGGGTCTTACAGCTCTCTAGCCCCTTTCCTCCCTCCTCAGGCCCAGCATGTCCTGGGCCTGAGTGATGCTGTGCCTTATCCCTGGTTGTAAGCCTAGCAGTTAGGAGAGGAGATGGGAGCAGCTTCTGAAGGGGGTTGGACTGTTACCTTAAAAAAAAAAAAGCCCTCTCTCTTGTCTTCCCATTCTGGGATAAATTTTAGCTCTTAGTGAGGTGGAGTCAGACATATCTGAGGGCTCAGAAATCTTGATAAATTTACAGAGTCAAAATCTTTGAGGACATCTGCCCAGGTGATGCCATCTTACTCTCACACATACATATGCCTGTATGTACATGTGTGTATGATAAATCTTATACATATAAAATTTTATGTCTATGTATAGACAAGGTTTTCTCAATTAGGCCCTGATTTTGGTATAATAGAGCTGCCTCAGTTGAGTACTTGGCATAGTTTTTGTCAGTTCAGCAAACCTCTCCAGAACGCTAGCTGGTTACTCACAAACTCTTGCATTGGGTGGAAAGCATCAGGCCATCGTCTCATCACTGAGTCTGTTTGTTGGTGGAGGGCCCTCCCCTGGGGCATGCCCTTGGTTCTAGTGCTGAGGTCAAGCCAGAGGGACTCACAGCTGAAGGCTGTTGCCCAACTACACTTCTCACTTAGACTGAGCTCAAAATTTCTCTTTGACAGAGGAGGTATAGAAACTTACAAAAACAAAGCAAAACAAATCAGCATGGAAGACTCACTTGTTTTTAGGGAATTATATGTTTTATGTTTGTTTGGTTACAGGTAGCCTTCCTCTTGCCTCCAGAACAGCCTCAGTCAAGGTCACCTTTACAAAGCAGAGCTTCACAGGTGACTGCCTCCAGCCAACCTCACCCTGCATTGCACCTAAATCTTGTCAGAAATCTTGGCTCACTTTACATCTTCAGCAAAATGAGCTCCCCTGCCAACATGTCATAAAAAGAGATTTTTGTCTAAACTCATAGATACAGAGAACAAGCTGTTGGTCACCAGTTGGGAGAGGGGTTGGGGGATGGGTGAAAGGGATGAAGAAGCACAAATTGCCAATTATAAAAATAGTCACAGGCATGTAATGTATAGCACTAGGAACAGAGTCAAGAATATCATAGTAATACTATGTGTGGTGCCAGATGGGTACTAGACTTATCAGGTTATTACCTATAAGATATATATAATCACTATGTGGTGCACCTGAAACTAATATAATATTGTATGTCAACTATAACTGAAAATAAGTGTTAAAAATAATCTAAAAAATAAAATACAAAAAATGGCAAATAAAAGGTCTTTGTCATTACTCCACCTGTGACCACTGAGTGAGCACCTAAAACACACTCTCACTGACTGGCTTCCCAGCCCGACCAGACCAGTCTGCCCCTGTGTGCCCGGCATTCCTTGCACCTGTGTTCTCATGGCGATTCTGACCCATTTATGCCTGTGTGGCTGGTTGGGCCAGATGGCATTTATCTCAGCGGGAGTACTGCTTCAAGGAAGATAGAGTGTTTAATATGGGCCAAATGGCTGGAATACAAATACCCTTGAGATCATGAAGAAAAAAGACCAAAGCAATTATTGTGCCATCAGCAGTTTTATAAACAGAACCAACTTCAAGACAGTTAGGTTGATTATGGGACTCGCACCTTAACAAAGACTGGGCAAGGAGAATGCTTTTTAGGTAAGACTGAGTTTAATTTTATTTTGGTTAGGCACTCAAAAATTAGATATTCTGTCACATAAATATCTGCTTTGGGAGGAAAATAGCATTTGATATCTGTAAGTGAACATATGTGGAAGATTCATAACGCTAGTGGGCAAGATCTACTGAATCATCATGGGTCTTTAGGAAAGTATTGAATGATTTATACTAAAACATCAGTTCCCCAAATACTCGTCCATTTTAGGACAACTTGTTCAAAACTGGAGTGACGTTATTTTGTCCCGTCAACATTTAAATACCTGTTCACAGGCAAATTTGGAGTAGATCTGAATTTCCCACTGACTTACATAGAGTTTTTTTCTACTACATAGAAATGATTTCTCTTTAAACAAATTCC